>NC_143400.1:19337059-19978538 GCF_052110815.1 Crocodylus siamensis | reverse complement strand
AGTAACTGAGCGGGCTTGGTACCTCCATGAACTGCAGAGCTGGGTATGGCATCCCCATGGTAAGCAGGCAGGGCTGGCATTACAATAGGCCAAGGTGGATATGGCATCACTGTGGTAACCAGGTGGACCTGGCATCTCCCTGGTAACCAGGTGGAGTGGGCTAGGTATGGGGTCGCCACAATAGCTGGATAAGACTACCATCTCCATGGTGCCCACACTGGCTGAACCTCCCCTGGAGTCACTATGGCAAGTGTGCAGGCCAAGGCATCACCACAGTGACCAAGTGAGCGTAGGTAGGCTTAGCATTACCATGGCAACCAGGATGGGCCTGTCATCTGCATGATGACCACGTGGGCCAAGTTAGGTATGACATCACTAGGACAACCATGTCAGTCAATCCTGCCTTGGTGTCACTATGGGGGTAGGGGGAGGCAGAGATCCCATCAGGTGGGCCTATCCCATGACTTAATGTCTCCATCATGGTGGACTTATCCTTTGGCCTACTATCTCCATGGTGACCAGATGGGCCTACTCCTTGGCTTGCTATCTCCATGGTGACCATGGCGACACCAGGCAGGGGGGCTTAGAGCAGGGGGCAGATCTCTCCATACCTTCTCCCCCCGGGTCCGGAAAGGCCCTTTGGCCTCGATCATCTCATAGAGGGTGACGCCCAATGTAAAGTAGTCCACGCTCCAGTCGTACTCTTCCTGCCGCAGCAGCTCTGGTGCCATGAACCCTGCACAGAGATGGGCAGCAGGGTCAGGACCCACCGGAAAGGATGGGGGTCAAGGTGGGGTCCAAGATGGGGAGATGGAAGTGGGGGGTCTGCAGGGGGTTTAAGGGGGATTTAGATGGGGAGAAAGGGGGCCAGGAAGATGGAAGGGGGCACAGGGGGTTCAAGTTGGGGTTCCCCCCCACTCCCACCCCCACTCACCTGGGGTCCCCGCATACCCCTTGGTCTTCAACTGCCCCTCGGGCAGCTCCACGGCCAGCCCCATGTCGGAGAGGCGCACGTGGCCTGGGAGAGAGGGTAGAAACAGGCCTCAGAGGAGCTGGGGGTCAGCCCCTACTTCACCTCCCACCCTGGGGTCTCCTCACTCTGGGTAGGGCCATGGGAGACTTGGGCAGCCCAGACGCCTGGGTTCTCTCCCGGCTCTGGGGCAAGAAAGCTCCCTGGGCCCCTGGGGCCCGCACCGGCATCATCGAGCAGCACATTCTCAGGCTTGAGGTCGCGGTAGATGATGCGGCTCTGGTGGAGGTGCTCCAGGCCGCAGATGATCTGGGCTGTATAGAAAATGGCACGTGGCTCCGGGAAGCCTGGGTTCTTCTCGTCCACGTTGTACATGTGGTACCTAGTTGCAGAGGGCAGAGGGTCATATGACTCAAGTTAGGGGGTTGTGTGGAACCATCTCCAGGATGACCCTATGGCCCAAGCTGGGGAAGTTGTTGCTATGGCAACTGAGTGAGTCAAACCTTCCTGGGCATCACTACTCCTATGGCCTTGTGTCTCCTTGGAGACCAAAAAGGCCTCCTGCCATGGCTTGGTGTTTAGAAGGACCTACCCCTGTGGCCTGGCTCTCCCTTATGCCCCATGGCCTGGTATCCCCAAGGCCTGGCATGGCCTGGCATCTCCATAGTGACTAGAAGGGCCTACTTGATGGCCTGGCATCTCCCCCATGCCCCATGGCCTGGCATCTCCATGGTGACTAGAAGGGCCTACCCCCATTGCCTGGTGTCTTCATAGAGACCAAAAGGGCCTACCCCCATGGCCTGGCATCTCGATGGCAGCCATAAGCCCACTCCATGGCCTGGCATCTTCATGGCAACCAGAAGGGCCTACCTCATGGCCACCAGCATCCCCAGATTTGGCTACATTGACACCAAGGGTGGGACAGACTGTGGTATAGAGAAGGGGCAGATGGTTGGGGTTTTGGGGGAAGCTGAAGCCTCAGTTTGGGGGTCATGTAGACCACAGGACTGGTTTGGGGGGGTCACATGACCTGAGATTTGGGGTTCAGTCCCCTCCTCCCCCCAAGAGGATATCAGTTCCTAGGGCATGGGGCAGGGGGGGAAGAGTAGCTCCAGAACAGGTTGAAGGGATGGATATTTCCCATAATACAGGCGGTCCTAGCCCCCCTCCCACAGCCATTTGCCTAATAGATACATCATGGGATATGGGCCTAGATTATGGCTGGCTACAGGGTTCAATGTGTCTGGATATATCCTGGGATAAGGTTTCCCATTTCTGCCCCCACACTGCTTCTTGGGGTTCACTTTGTCACAGGATAAAGTAACTTCTTCTGGTCCCATGTTCAATGTGTCTGAATTTGTTCTGGGATAAAGTCCTCCGCACCTGCTCTGAGTTCAATGTGTCTGGATTTAGCCCTGGATAAAGTCCGCTCCCCTGCTACAGGATTCAATGTGTCTGGATTTATCAAGGAACAAGGGACCTAGATTTTGTCCTGGGACAAATCTAAGGAGTCAACTTAGGAGTGGGAGAAAGGTCTTTATCCCAGGATAAATCCAGATGTATTGAATCCCAGAGAAAGGTCTGGGACATTATCCCAGGATAAATCCAGACACATTGAACCCCAGTGGGCTTCATCCTGGGATAAATCCAGACATATTGAACTGTATAGTGGGGGAGGGGGCAGACTTTAACCCAGGATAAATCCAGACACATTGAACCTGGGACTGGGGAGGTGGTTATCCTGGGATAAATCCAAACACATTAAACCCCAGAGTGGGGAAAGGAAATTTTATCTCTGGTTAAATCTAGATGCATTCAACTCCAGAGCCAGGAGAGAGACTTTATCTTGGGATAAACACAGACAGATTGAACCCTAGAGTAGGGGAGAGGACCTTATCCCAGGATAAACCCAGACAGATTGAATCCCAAAGCAGGGGAGAGAATTTTATTCTGGGATAAACCCCGACACATTGAACTGCACAGCCAGGGTGGGGACTTTCTTGGGATTAAACCAGTCACACTGAACCCTAGAGCAGAGGAGGGGACTTTATCCCAGGTGAAATCCAGAAACATTGAACCCCAGAGCTGGAGCAGGGACTTTATTCTGGGATAGACCCAGACACACTAAGCTACTGATTGGGGGAAGGGCTGCCACAGGGAGGGGGCCTCACCGGAGGTCGCCGCCATTCATGAGGGTCATGACGAGGCAGAGGTCTGTCTTGGTCTGGAAGGCGTAGGCCAGCGTCACCACAAAGCGGCTATGCACCTTGGCCAGGATGCGCTTCTCCACGATTGCGCCCTGCCAGGGGGAGGAAGTAAGGCCTGACTGCCCCGTGATAGGCTGGGGGCGGGGGAACTTACCTGGGGAGGGCCAGGGTGCGTGGATGGGTGAGTGGGTAGGTAGATGGGTGCATGGATGCACAGATGGATGGGTAGGTGGGTGGATGGATGGATGGACAGATGCATGGATGGGTGGATGGGTGGACGGATGTATGTGTGGACAGATGGATGGATGGGTGGGTGGATGAACAGATGAATGGATGGCTGAGTGGATGAATGGGTGGAAGAATGGACAGACAGATGGATGGGTGTGTGGGTGCGTAGGTGGATGGCTGGATGGTGGGGTGGGGTGTGGATGGATGGACAGACGGCTGGATGAGTGGGTGGACAGATGGGTGCATGGGTGGGTGAGTGGGTGGGTGGAGGGAGGGAGAAGCGGGGGTGTCTGTGTGAGGAGGGGTGGGTGGACAGATGGCCTGACAGGAGCACACGGGGATGAGCAGGCAGATGCCAGGACAAACAGACAGAGGGTGGGCACGTGCATGTAGGCCAGGGCAGATGGGACTGAACAGGAACAAAGAAACAGACAGACCACCCCCCGCACCCCTTCCCACCACATGTCCTACCCCCAACACCCCTCCCCCCAGTGGGAACAAGTCTCCCACGCTCTACCATGACACTGGAAAGAACCCAGGCATCCTCATGTGGCCCCAGGGCTGATCCCCACCTCTGCCCTAAGGGTGACACTAATGGGCCCTGACATCTGCAAGCAGCTTTGCCCAGCCCGAAATATCCCAGAGCAGCAGGGAGGGGCCAGGTGGGGATGGGGGGGGTGTAGGTGTGTGGTGATGCCCAGGTGTGGGCTTGTCTTGGGGTACATGCGTGCACAAGGATGTGAGGGGGATGTTTATCCAGTTGTGTGTGTATGTGTGTGCATGTGTGCACATAGATGAGTGTGTATGAGTGTGTAAACTATGAAACTCCCCCCTATGAAACTATGAGTGTATTTGGGAGGGTGTAGATAAGTGTGTTTAGTTTGTGTGTGTAAGTAGATGCGTATATTCATAGTTTCATAGTTTCTAGGGTCAGAAGGGACCTGAGCAGATCATCTAGTCCGACCCCCTGCCATGGCAGGAAAGAGCGCTGGGGTCAAACGACCCCAGCAAGATGTTCATCTAACCTCCTCTTAAAGACCCCCAGGGTAGGGGCCTGCACCACTTCTCTTGGAAGCTGGTTCCAGACCCTAGCCGCCCTGACCGTGAAGTCGCACCTCCTGATACCTAGCTTAAACCTACCCTCTGCCAGCTTGTGACCGTTATTCCTGGTCACTCCTGGGAGTGCTCGGGGGAACAGGGACTCCCCCAATGCCTGCTGATCCCCCCTGACTAGTTTGTCCCCCTTCAGCCTTCTCTTGTGGAGGCTGAACAGGTTCAGGTCCCTGAGCCTCTCCTCGTAGGGCCTGCCCTGCTGCCCCCTGATCATGCGAGTGGCCTCCTCTGGACCCTCTCCATGTTGTCCACATCCCTCCTGAAGTGTGGCGCCCAGAACTGGACGCAGGACTCCAGCTGCGGCCTGACCGGTGCCGTGTAGAGCGGGGGGATCATCTCCTGGGACCTGCTCGAGATACATCTGTGGATGAATGACAAGGTGCGGTTGGCCTTCCTGACTGCCTCCCCACACTGCCGGCCCATGGTCATTTTGGAGTCAATGATGACTCCAAGATCCTTTTCTGTTTCCGTGCTGACAAGAAGGGAGTTCCCCAGCCTGTAGGTATGGTGCCGGTTGTTCCTCCCCAGGGGGATCACTTTGCACTTCTCGTTGTTGAATCCCATCCTGTTCTCATCCGCCCACCCCTGTAACCTGTCTAGGTTGCAGCCTATTCCTCCCTTCTAGCATGCCCACATCCCCCCACATCTTAGTGTCATCAGCAAATTTGAACAGGTGCTTTTTACCCCCTTGTCCAGATCACTGATGAAGATGTTGAACAGTGCGGGCCCAAGGACCGAGCCCTGGGGGACCCCACTGCCCATGTCCCTCCAGGTTGGAAATGACCCGTCCACCACCACTCTCTGGGTGCGGCCCTCCAGCCAGTTGGTCACCCATCTGACTGTGTGAGTGTCGACACCACAGCCCCCCAGTTTCTTAATGAGAATGGGGTGAGAGACAGTGTCGAAAGCCTTCCGGAAGTCCAGGAAGACGATGTCCACTGCTACCCCTGCGTCTAACGATTTGGTGATCTGATCGTAGAAGGCCACCAGGTTGGTCTGACAAGACCTGCCTCTGATGAACCCGTGTTGGTTGCCCCTAAGCATTATCTCCCCTGCCGGCCCCTTGTGGACATGCGCCAGGATAATTTTCTCAAAAAGCTTGCCCAGGATCGAGGTAAGACTAACTGGTCTATAGTTTCCTGGGTCCTCCTTCCTCTCCTTTTTGAAGATGGGAACCACACTGGACCTCTTCCAGTCCTCTGGCACCACACCAGAGCACCGCGAGTGCTCGTACAGCTGTGCCAGGGGTCCCACCATGACCTGTGCTAGTTCCCTCAGCACTCGGGGGTGGAGATTGTCCGGACGGGCTGACTTGAACACGTCCCATCCCTCCAGACGTTCCCTGACTAGTTCCTCACTGACCCTGGGCCCGGGTGCACCTCCCCTGGGGCCTGAGGGGGGCCCAGCGGGGGGGCTGATCTGGTCCCTGCTTAGGAAAATGGAGGCAAAGAAATCATTAAATATGTTAGCTTTGTCATCTGGTGTGACGATCACATTTCCTAGCATGTCCTCCAGGGGCCCCACGTTACCCAGAACCTTCTTTTTACCCCCTCTGTATTTATAAAAGGACTTCTTCTTGTCCTTGATTCGGGAAGTTAGTCCCAGTCCCATCTCCGCCTTGGCCTCCCTGACCCCCCCCTGCATCCCTGAGCAACCGCAGTGTAGTCATCCCTGGGGATGGCCCCTCCTTTCCATTGGGGGTGCGCCTCCCTTTTAGCTAGGAGACATTCCTGGATGCTCTTGGTGAGCCATGGGGGCTTGTGTGCACTCCTGCTCCCTTTGATCCTCATTGGGACTACCTCCCTTTGGGCTTGGAGGATCGTCTCCTTAAGGAGGGACTGCTCTTCTTGGACACCCGACTCCCCTCCCCTCCGGGACCTCGGTGCTTCCCCGACTATTCTCCTTAGCTCATTGAAGTCCGCCCTCCTGAAGTCCAGGGCTGCTGCCTTGTTGCAGGCCTTTTCTTCAGGTATGTGTATGTGTACATGAGCATGTTCAGTTTGTGTGTATGTAGATGAGTGTATTCAGTGTGTGTGTGTGTGTATGTATGTAAATGAATGTGTTCAGATTGTGTGTTTATGTAGATGAGTGTGTCCAAGGGGGTGTATGTGTACATGAGTGTGTTAAGTTTTGTGTGTGCAAATGACTGTGTTCAGGTATGTGTATGTGTAGGTGAGTGTGTTCAGAGGTAGGTGTATACAAGTGTGTTCACTTTGTATATTTGTGTGTAGATGAGTGTGTTCAGGGGTGGGTGGGTGTAAATTTCTATGTTCCATTTGTGTGTGTTTATGTAGATGAGTGTGTTCAGATGTGTATGTGTGTAGATGAGTGTGGGTATGTGTTTGGGTGAATGTGTGTGTGTGGATGAGCATGTTCAGGGATGAGTGTGTTCAGTTTGTGTGTGTATATGTAGATGAGTGTGTGTGTGTGTAGATGAGTGTTTGTGTAGGTAGAAGGTTGTGTTTGTATGTGTGTGTATGTAGATGAGAAGTTCATTGTGTGTGTGTAGATTAGTGCATTCAGTTTGTGTAGATTAGTGCATTCAGTTTGTGTAGAAGGTTGTGTTTGTATGTGTGTGTGTGTAGATGAGAAGTTCATTGTGTGCGTGTAGATTAGTGCATTCAGTATGTGTAGATTAGTGTGTTCGGGGTTGTCTGTAGATGAGTGCAAGCGTGTGTGGGTAGATAAGTGGGGTCAGGTGTGTGTCTGTGTATGTAGATGAGTGTGCTTAGCTTGTGTGTGCCTGTTGGTGAACACATGTGTATGTTGGGGAGAGGTTGTTTTCAGGTGTACATGGCAGGTTGTGTGCAGGTACCATTGTAGATGTGTGTAACAGGCTGTGTGGGTATAAGATGTGTATGGTTGGTTGTGTACGCCCACACTCACAGAAAATCACCCAACACACTTTCACACAAACACACACCTACTTTGACAATCAGACACACATGGCTATGGACCCACCCACACCCTACCTTTACAATTATACTTACACACACACCTATGGGGATACACACAGGCATCCCCCCCCACACCTACCTTTACAATCATACACACACATACATACCCCTCTACCATTAAAATAATAAACATGCCCACCTTTACAATCATATGTACACACCACACACACACATATAATCACCCACTAACACCCCCCCCACACACATCCTACCCACAGTCACACATATTCACACACCTACAAACATGCCTGCCCAGGTGTCCAACTCCCAGACCCCACTATGATGGCAAGACCTTCCCTGTGGATTTCTAGCTCAGGGTACACCAATCAGAGAGGAAGGAGCACTCTGCACTGGCCAATCAAAGTGCAGCACTGTTTTGTGCCTACCAATCAAGTAGCAGCAATGGCTGCAACCTGTCTGTCCACCTATCCTCACGTACTCCTCTCTATCCACCCCTCCTTCCATCTAGCCACGCACACACACACGCACACGCACGTGTATGCACATACCTCTCCATCCGTCACTATTCTTTTCATCCATACATATACCCATTCACACACACACATGCACTTACACATGCACTCCTCCTTCCATCTATCACCATATGCAAATTACTTTAGTCTATCCATACCCCCATCCAAATACACATAAATGCACACACACACACACACACACACACCCCCCTCCATCCATCCCCCCTCCCACACCCACAGCCCCCTGCCCTCCACACCCCCTTGGGCTCCCAAAGCTCTGGGGTCCAACACGCCCCCCCCAGGCCTCACGGCATGTTTCCCCTGCCCCTCACATGCTGGGTGCTCCACATCCCTCCTGCCCCATGTCCTCCCCCTTCCTTTGCTGACAACTTCACCCCAGAGCTCTTCTCTCACCCTGGCCCTTGCACACTCTGAGACCCCCATCTCCCAGCCTTTGCTTCAGCCAAGATCCTCCACCCTACTCTCCAGAGGCATTGACCATCCACAGGAGGATCAGAATATCCCGCCGGAAATAGCATCACTTCAACTGTGGAAAAAAGGGTAGAAAGGTCCTCTATCGGACCACCTTGACTTGTAGAATGGAGGTAAGACCCCTATCCTCTACAGCCCCTCAACAACACCCTGCCTTGAAGGGTCTCCACTTGATAATCTCCCTTTGACCATATAGGTTGCTTCATTGACTTTCCACCCCTCTTTCCGCCATTTGAAGTCATGCTATTTCCATTGCATTTATCCTGTGCTACTCATTTATCCCAAGACATCTCACAGGATGTCTGAATGGTTATCCCCGGAATGGCATCATCAGCATGCCACAGCAATCCATCAGTCATGGGATATCTTCATTCCAGAACAAACAGGGGCACAAATTATCCCAGGATAAATGCAATGGCTGTCACTTGCTATAAGAGAAGAAATATTTTGCTGGTCTCCAACCTCCATGATTGAAGGAGTCCACTTCTACCACATCCCCTGTCTCCCCAGAGCAGCTGGGGCCAAGGCTTTGGATCCTTTTCCCAGCATCCTCGGGTCCTCTTTTTGGGGACAGCCAGGAACAAAGCTTTGGGTCCTTTTCCAAGCATCCTTAGATCTCTGTTCCTTGGTTGTCCTCTTTTTGGGGACATCAGTAGACCTTCATGCTCTTCATCTCCATGTCCTTTGGTGTGGTCTATCACCATCTGCACTTTGGACTGTCTCAACCCATTGGCTTCCCAGATGTTCTCTGCAGCTTAGTTCCTTTCTCCATTGGCCCCACTCCCACCTGGGACCTTCTCAAGGCAGCTCCTCAGCCAGCTGGGCTGTTCCTCTCTTCCAACTGTAGCCTCCGCCAACGGTATTCCAACACTTCTGGCCCTGTATACCTTGACCCAGAAAATATGGCTGCCTGTTCCCCCTACAGCCAATGCATCTTTGCAGTTTTATGGATGGATGGATGGATGGATGGACAGACAGGGTGGAGTGTGTGGGGAAGGGATGGAGGGATGGATGGATAGATGGAGATTTGTGCAGATGGGTGAGTGGTAGATAGATGGATGGGCAGAGAGAAGTGTGTAGGGATGGACAAATGGGGGGATGGATGAACTGAGTGATAGAAGAGTGTGTAGGGATGCCCAGAGGGGTGGATCTGGGTATGGCTGCATGGATGGATGGTGGGGGGTGTGGATGGATGGATGGATGGATGGGGATGGTTGTGGATGGTTGTGGATGGATGAGTGGGGGATGGATGGATGGATGGATGGACAGAGAGAGAAGTGTGTAGGGCTGGGCAGATGTGGGGATGGATGAACTGATTGGGATGCCCAGGTGGATGGATGGATGGACAGACAGGCAGAGGAGTATATGGAAATAGATGAACGGATGGATAGACATGGAGATGGGGTTGGATGGATGGGGGGGTTGGATGGATGAACAGACTTAGAGAAATGTGTGAGGATGGATGAATGGATGGATGGAACAATGGGCAGACGTACATACAGAGAGGAGTGTGCGGGGACAGATGAACAGGCAGATGGATGGAGGTGTCCACACCACCTCCAACACATGGTAATAACACATCCCTGCTGACCACTGACTAGTCAGAAACTCCACTCCCAGCTGGTGACACATCTGCTCACCATGAGCCACCCCCTCCATCCATCCATCCCACTCCCAATGACAACCTTGGCATGTTTCCCCAGTCCCATTTTAAGCCCCCTCCCCCACTGCCGGTCGCATCTTGGTCACAGGACTCACCTGCCCTCTCCTCATTGGCTCCAGTCTCTCCACTTAGCTCCGCCTCTCCTCCTTGCCCTTTGGCAGTCCAGCGCCTACTTTCATTTCTCCTTCAGGCCCCTTGAATGCTGAATCCCCTGGTAATCACTTGAGCTCCAGGTTATTTTCCCCTCTGCTTAGCGAGGCATCCCTGTTCTCACCAGAGGAGGAGACTCCATGCACTGTCCACTCCCAGAATACCTTGCTTTGATCATTATTAGGAGCTTTTGTTCTCCAATCTATATCTGGGGTGGTAATGACACAGCTCCCAGCAGCACTAATCCCACTAATGACATTATAGAGATCTGTCTCTCTCTCTACAGGTCCAAATCAGGGTCCTGCATGTCTCCTTTCACCTCTCTCTGGTGATTGTTGGGGGTTGGGGTCTTTAGAAGTGTAGATGTTGGGCAACAGTCTTCAAGAGGCTGGTCTCCAGTGGGGTGGGTGGACTTGGAGGTCTCCATTGTTGAAGCCCCCAAGAGGCAGGGGGTTGGGTTCAAGGTGGGCTTGGAGGTCTCCGTCAGTGGAGGGTCTTTGCTGCTGGTGGGGCCAGGGGTTGGGTTCAAAGTGGGGCTTGCCTTGAGGTGGGAGAAGGTATCTCCTGGAATGCCACCAGTTGGATGCCAAAGGGTTTCCATTGACCCCCAGCTTCCCCCACCCACCACGATCCCTGGTTCCTCTCTGACTTGCCCACCCCACTGCCTGGACCACACAGGGACCCACACTGGGTTCCCATCATGACAGAGATCCCCCTGCCTTTTCATCGTTTCATCCTCAGACATATTCTCCCACTGCCTTTAGGGAAAGAGCCCAGGTGTCCAGGCTCCCAACCCCACCCCACCAACCTCCTACAAGGTAAGAACCCAGGTGCCTGGGCTCCCCACTCTATACCACCAACCTCCTCTATCCAGTGACCTATGAGCCTTTAACGCTGCTGCCACATCATGGTGGCTGCACCCAATTCCCAGCCCAATCTCTCATGTCTATCCCAGCACTTCCAGTATCAGCACCCACTTATGGCAAGTGTCACGGGGTCAAGATCAAGCTGGTGAGATGGGATGTTTCCTTGCCTCCATCCCTACATGCTCTTTTCTACTTGGCCTTGTATTTTCCCTCTTTCCTGGCCTAAAATTCAGCCTGGAAATCACCAAGGCCTTTCAGGAGGGACGAATCACCTCAGATTCAGCAATAGGGGTCTGCTACTGCTTCATTCCCAGGTAGCTCTTGGTCTCCAGGCCCATCAGGTCTTCTCCTTCTCCCACCTGTAGGCCAAGCCAGCATTACTTGGAAGATCTAGGAGCAGATTTCATCTGGATTCAATGCCTTGACCCTGGAAAGTGTCTCCTCCCCTTCTCATCCACCCGATGTGCTTGTACACACCTCTCCCCACCAGCTGCGTCACTATCTTGACACAGATGATAGACTTATGATATCCACATGCTGCTATATGATGGCCGCTGTTGTACTAAGCTCCTGCCTTTCCCAGAAGTCTTTGCTACTCTTCTTTATGGCAAGTTTGAAGAGACCTCATGGCATCTCCGTGAGGATCAAGGGACCTCATGGTATCCCTGTGAGGATCAAGGAAGGGTGTCAGGAAGCCTCATCCAAGCCAAAAGGACCTGGCAGGTGGTTAGTGAGAGTGGTGTCCATCTGGGGTAGGTTCCTTCATTGGGAGCTGGTGTGAACTGGCGTTATTGATGGTTTCTTTGATGAGTTGATTTATGGTGGCCACCACGCAGCAGGCTCTCAGGGCACCAAAAAATTCCTGCCAACCTTCCAACCCTTTGGCCACCTCTCCTGTGACCTTCCAACACTTGCTTTAGTGGGGGGACTCCTGGATTTGCGGTGTGCCCCACTTGGGTCCCATCACCTCAGGGAGAAAGCATGGGGAGAAACATCCTCTTCACACAGCCATCTTCTGAAGATCCCATGTTCCCAGCACCCAACTTGTTGGCAGTGGGCCAAAGCCATCCTTCAGGAAGGTATTGGCCAACAGGGTTGACCATCCAATGAGAGTCCAGTGAAAGATCTCCAATCCCTGCTGAAGACCCTCAATGCCTTGAGCTTTCAGGACTGGAGGGGTCTTCTCAAGCATGCCCCCAACCTCTGCTCTCTCTCATGCCCCCTGCCCAGTATTCCCACCTCCCCCACCCCAGCTCCATGCCCTGGTGACCTCTCTCAGAGCTAAGCCTGGGGCTACCAACCTCTTCCCCTGGGACCTTCTCTTCCCCCCGAGATCCTTGGCTAGAGGGTCTTGATCCTCCACGCAGGGTCAGGGGTCAGGAAGAAACTGAATTGTAAAGCAGGGTGTGGGGGGTCTTGCCTGGCTTCTTAACCCACAGCACCTGGTTTGGTAGAGTTGGGAGTCCAGATGCCTTGGTTCTCTCCCCACTGTACCTGGTTTGGCAGACATAGGGGCCTGGACTCTCCACCCCACCACCTCCCATCACCTCAGGAGAGAACCCAGGTGTCCAGACTTCCAAATCTTCCCCCAAGATCCCCTATAGGGAGAGAACCCAGGCATCCCATTTCCCAGCTCTATACCGCCAATCCCCACAGGGTAAGAACCCAGGTGTCTAGATCTCCCAACCCTACCCAACTGAAAACAAGCTGAGAACCCAGGGGTCCAGGCCCCACCTTCGAACCCACTTATCACCCCACTCCCTTCCCAAACACCTCCCCCTTTTCTCAGCTACCCCACATCCTGGGAGAGAACCCAGGTGTCTGGGCTCCCAATCTTACCCCACACCTCCCCTACAGGGAGAGAACCCAGGTGTCCAGGCCCCCAACTCTACCCCACCACCTCCTACAAGATAAAAATGCAAGCATCCAGGCTCTCAACCCCACCCTATAACCTCCTATACCATAAGAACCAGGCATCCTGCCCCCAACTCTACACCCCCCCGGCATCTGGGCCCCCATCTTCTCCCCCTAACCCCCTCAACTCCTCCAACAGGTGTATTCCAAGACCCTCCTGGCACCTCCCCGCCCTACCCAGGTGACCTGTCCCCAACTTGACACCCCCCACAGGGAAGAACCCAAGCATCTGGGCCCCCATTGTTTCCCCCAACTCCCTCAACTCCGCCAACTGGCAGAATCCAAGACCCCCCCTGCCCCTTCCTGTTACCTCATAGCCGTGCCTCTTCTTGAGGCGCTTCTTGTTGAGCCGCTTGTTGGCGTACATCTTGCCAGTGGCCCGCATCTGCGTAGCACAGACCTCCCCGAACCCTCCTTTGCCCAACACCCGGAAGTCGAGGAACCACTCCTCTGTCACTGGCTGGGCCTCCAACCACTTGAACTGGAGGAAGCGGGAGAAGAAGGGGCTGTCCTGGAAGGGGCCCCATGCCTGAGCCTCCAGATGTTGGAGGAGCTCTTCTTCCACCTCCTTGAAGAGGTCTCCCTGGGCCTGGTTGGCTTCGGCCTTGACTTTGGCCAATGTCTTGTCCTCCAGAAAGGCGCAGAAGAGTGGTGAAGACACCTCCAAGAAACGGTTGATGGCCTGTTGGGCCCGTTGTCTCCGCTCAGCCTCCTCAGCCTCCCCATACTCTTCAAGGGTCTTCCAGAGGCCTGCAGGTGCTCCAAAGGGGCTCTCGGGGGTCTCCAGGAACTGTCGGAAGAGGCGGCGGCCCAAGGGCTGCTGGAGGCATGTGCTGTGGAAGGGGCCGCCGGCAGACGCCTCCCGCAGCTCCTCACACTGTGAGATGTGGGGCAGACGGAGGCGGTCCCTCATCTTCTTGTCCCGCACCGGCGCCCCCACCTGGCTGTCAATGCTGCCACGGGCTGCCACAAAGGCTGAGTTGGCTACCACCGTCTCCAGGCCCCCAATGTCCATGGTGGCGGTGGGAGGGGGGAGGGAGAGAGGGATAGGGGACAGGGTAGGGAGACAGAGAGAGATGGGTCACCTGGAGCTGGGGGTGGGGGGAGGAACAACATCTGGGTTAGCCAGTGGCACATGTGGAAGGAGGCAGGCGGCAGGGTCATGTGGGAGCAGCTGGGTGGGGACCCTCCCCCCTAACATCTGGGCACAGCTGAGATGTGTTCCCCCTCTTTCTCCACCCCACTACTCTGCTCACAGAGGTGGGGGGGGTCCGGGTGGGAACAGGATGGGGGTTCCCTAATAGAGACCTACTCTTTTTGGGTCTCCCCCCATGCAACATCTGGCCACAGCTGGAATGGCCCGCACCCTGCCCCCCTGCTCACACCTGAAGGTCATGGGGGGAACATCTGGCTGGGTGGGTGTATTTTGCTAGGTGGACCTCCTCCAACAAATAGCTGGCTCCCCCTGGAGGTGGGGGGGTCTTCAAGTAGACTCTGGCACATCTGGGCATGTTTAAAAGAGCCTTTCCCCCCCTCACATCTGGATAGGCTCCCCAAGCCTCTGTATGGGTGAGACGACCACACCTGCACATCTGGATGCATCTGGGCTCCTCTGTGTCCCCCTACCCACATCTGGAAAGGCTCATTACCCAGAGTTGGAGGTGGGGGGTAGTCCCAGGTGTACCCCCTCTTCCCCACAGCTGGCTGCACATTTGCCTCAAATGTGGAGGGGGTGTCTCTGCCTGGGGTTCCCACCCCTGCCAGCCAAGTCTAGCCCCTCCCTCATGCCTCCAGCACCTCTGAAATAGACCCGCCTCACACACACACATCTGGATGGGGGTGCTCCAGAAGGACGCATCAAACCCCTGGGCACATCTGAAACAGACACTCCCCCCCTCTCCTGAAGCCCTCCTGTTTTGCTCATGTTTGGATGGGGTCTGAAAACAGCTGCCCACCCCACCCCAAAGGACCTCCCTCCCAACATGTGCCCATATCTGGAATAGAACCCTGAGCTCCTGGTTTGACATCTGGGTACATTTTGGAATAGCTACTTCTCCCCTGCACTGGGTTCACATCTGGGCAGGGGCAGTGATGCCTAGTGGTGGGGGTCACGCAACAGCTGTTGTTGGGGCAATCTGGAATGGCTCTGCCCCACTCAACCAGCTAGACCAGCCTGCTCCATTCCTCCTCCACCCTCCAGAGATCTCCCCAGGTCCCCCCAGGCACTGCAAAGCATCCTGGGAGGCAGAAGAGAACCCCTTGTGCTCAGGGACTAGTCACAAAGGATTGTGGGAAACCTCCAGCTCCATCTGGGACCTCAAGCCCCACCCCCCATCCCAGAATCCTTTGTGCTCCACAGGACCCAGGGACCTGCTGCTCCCAGCAGCCTTTGCAGTGCTGCCCCCCCACAGCCCTCCCAGACCAGACCAGACCAGAACAGGGACTCTCCCAACCTCACAGAGACCCCCCTCCCCCACCAGGTCCCCCAAACTGACCCCTGAGACCCCTCCAGTCCCACAGGCCCCTTCTCCAGGACCAGGGTCCCCCATAGACTCCCCAGGCCCCAATACCCCCCAATAAAGGCCCCCCCCCAACCCATAGCCCCTCTCTCAGATCAGGACATCCCCATACACCCCACCAGCCTCCCTCCTAGACTACAGCCCTCCCTTAGCCCCCTGCCCCAACCCACAGCCCCATTCCCCAGGTCAGGAGACCCCCCATAGACCCCCCCAATACCCTCAATTAAAGACCCACCATAGCTCCCCAGTCCCATAGACCCCTCCCTCCAAGACAGAAGACCCCCAGAAAACCTCCTTCCCAGCGCCCCCAGGACCCCCATCCCCCTCCCCCAGGCCAGGAGACCCCCATAGACTCCTCCAATATCCCCCAATAAAGACCCCCCTTGATGACCTCTCCCAACCCATAGCCCCTCGCATAGAGCAGAAAACCCCCATAGACCCCCCCCCACAGCCCCAAAGACTCCATGGTTCCCCAGGCCCATAACTCCTCCCCCAGGCCAGAAGACCCCCATAGACCCCCCCCAAGCCCCCCTAGATTTGCAGCCCGAAGTCAAGGGTTCCACCAGCCCCCCAGAGTCCTTACAGCAGGTATAGCAGGTGGGGGTCCGGGCAGGGGTCCGGACAGGTAGTCAGAGGCAGCTGCCGGCAGGCGGGTAGGTGGGAGGGGTGGGGGGGGATTAGCCTCCTGTCATGGGGTATTAGGTAAATCCCCCTTGTGGGGGCAGGAGGGGCTGGGGGGGCAGAGGCTGGCAAGAGCCAGCAGGGGGCGCTGTGGCCTCTCCCCTCCCCCCCATGCACAGAACCCAGGTGTCAAGGCCCCCAGGCATCCAGGCCACAGGGGGCCCAGACATCCAGGCCCCCAGCCCGCCCCCCGTTTCCCCCAGTCCCCCTCCCTTGCCCCCAAGAGAACCCAGGCATCTGGGCCTCCAGCCCCCTCCCCGCTCCTGGCCCCCAGGGACACAGGCGTCCAGGACCCCCGGTTCCCACCTTGGCCACAAGGGGCTGCTGCTGCTCACGACCAGTGTGCCAAGGCGGGAGGAGGTGGGGCAGTTCTGGGGGGGCAGGAAGGGGGGTGGGAGTGGGGACAGGATCTGGCCTCTGGCCCAGCCTGGGACAAAGAAGCCACCCGGTTACCTTGGAGCCCAGAGGGAACCGGGAGAACCCAGGCATCCTGGCACCCGGCCCCCGCCTCCATAGGCTGTGCTATCCTGACACAACCCAGGGGCCTGGCACCCTGCCCGAGACAAAGGGAACCCGGGCGTCCGGGCATCCGGCCCCCTGCTCGCACCCCCCAGAGAACTGGGAGAGATCAAGGGTCCCCGCCCAGAGCTGCAGGGAACCCGGGTGCCCGGGTCCCAGCCCCCCTCTCTCCGATACTCTCACCCCCCATCCCCACTGCCCTCCCAGAGCTGGAAGGATCCTGGGCATCTGGGCCCACTCCCCCGTCCCAGTCCTAACCCTCATTCCCCACTGCCAAGTGTCTGGGCTCCCAGCGCCACCCGGATCTCATCCCCGCTGCCTGGCCAGGGAACCCAGGCATCCGAGCTCCCAGGCCTGCTCCCCGGGTCTAACCACTAGACTCCGCTGCCCTGCCCTTGCCGCCCTCGCTGGAGCGGACCCAGGTGTCTGTGCCCTGGGGCATCTGTCTGGGCCCCAAACCTGCCCGACCAGAATCCGGGCCCAGGTGAAGCTGGATGCGGCCGGAGCTGCCTGGACGCCTGGGTTCCTTCTCCACTCTTCCTGCCCCCACAACGCCCCTGGCTCCCGGTGGAGCCCAGAGGGAACCCGGGCCCCCAGCCCCCTCCCTGCTCCAACCACTAGACCCCACTCCCAGAGAACCCAGGCGTCCAGGCTCCCCTCCCAGCCCCACGGACACCCTGGACTTCGCCCTGTCTGAGCCCCGCCCTGGTCTCCCACCCAGTTGCGACACTGGGTTTTGCTGGGCTGGTTGTTTTCAGACTGGGGGGGTTGATGTGAAGAGAACCTGGGCATCCAGTCCCCTGGCCCCCAGCCCCCGCCCCCCCCGAGCCGGAGGTCTCCAGGCTGTTCGATGAGGGCAGGGGCGGCACTGGTTCCTGGAGGTCAGGGGCAGACTTAACCAGTCTGACCAGTCTGGGGCACTGGGCAGGTCCCAGTAGCTCAATGTCCACCTTTGGCCTGCTTTGAGGATGGGAACTGGAGGCCCGGACTCCTGGGGTGTCTGGGAGGGGACAGGGACTAGGGGGTCAGAGTAGGCTGAGCGTGACCTCCGCCCCCGGACCCTGCTCAGGGGTGTGGACATTAGCCCCTGAAGCTGCCTCTCACTTGCCCCCCTGGGCCAGCCCTGACCCCACCTGCCTCCCTGCCCTTGGTGGGGCTGGGACATCTGATGGGCGCGGGGCCCGCAGTAACGAGCAGGTGCAGACAGAAGGGTCTGGGCTTGGGCCCGGACACCTGGGTCCCACGGGATGGGGGGGTGGAAAATTCCACCGCTGGGGGGGCACAGAGGGGGCCTGGGAAGGGGGCCTGGGGCAGCCGGGACGCCTGGCTTCTCTGCAGCTCTGGGAGGGTGCTGGGGGGCCAGATGCCTGGCTGGGAGGCGGGGGGACACTGAGAATGGGCTGGTTGGAGTGTGTGCGTGTGTCCTGGACACCTGGGTTCTGGGTGTGTATGTGTGTGCACCTGTGTGTGGGTGTGTATCCGTGTGTCTAGGATGCCTGGGTTCTCTGTGTGTGTGTGCATGCGTGCCCACCTGCATATGTGTGGGTGTGTCCTGGGTGCCTGGGATGGGGTGTGAGCATGTGTGTATCTGTCCCTCAGACCTCTGAGTTCTCTGTGTGTGTCTGTGCGTGTGTCCTGGATGGCAGGGGTGTGTGTATACGCGTGTGTGTCCCCCGGCCCCTGCGTTTTGTGTGTGTGTGTGTGTGTGTGTGTGTGTGTGTGTGTGTGTGTTTGCAGGTGGTAATGCATGTATATGTGTGTACACATATACATGTGCTTGAGGGTGTCCTGAATGACTGGGGCTGTGTGTGTGTGTGTGTGTGGTGTGTGCATGTGTGCACACATGTGTGCGTGTCTTGGACCCCTGAGTTCTTTGTGTGTTTGTGTGTGTCGTAGAAGTGTGTGTGTGTGTGTGCGTGCGTGCATGCGCATGAATGTCTGTGTATGTCCTGGGCACCAGGTGTGTGTTTGTGTGTGTGGGTATGTGTGTGTGTGTGTCCCAAGCACCTGGGCTGTCTGCATGTGTGTGTGCAGGGGGGAGGTCCGTGCATGGGGGCTGTTTGTTCACACCTGTGGACCTGGGCACACCTGTGGGTGCACAGTCAGGTCTGTGTGTGACCACATGGACACACAGACTCTTCCCGCTCCCTGCCACTCCAGAGGCACACAACACACTTCAGTTGGGAGCAACACGCACACAACCCAGGTGACCTGGATCCCCCCAGGGGTCCAAGACACACGCACATACAAACACATGCACACGTAGACACACACATGGAACCCAAGCATCCAGGCACACGTGCACACACACACCTCGGACTCTCTCTCACCACCACCCCCGCAAGTCCTGAACACATACACACATATGCACACCCTCCCCTTGTCCCTTTAAGTCCCCCTCCCCCCGTTTATTGCGGCTCCTCGCTTTGCATATGCATGAGCCTCTCCAGCCTTGGGGGCGGGGCTTTCCCCGGGGGCGTGGCCAACCCCACCCCTTCCTTCCCCCCCCTCTCTCTAGCCTTACAGCTCATCCCCCCACAATCCCAGCTCCTACCATGGGGGGGAGGAGCTGATTTGCATAGCCCCTCCCCCTGCCGCACCAAGAAAAACCAGTGCCTCCCAGTGCATCCCAGTGCCCACCATGGCTGTGGAGAAGGAGAAGAAATCCTGCGGGCAGGTGATGGCGGAGTGGAGGCAATTCATCTGGGACCCACGCACCCACCAGTTCATGGGCCGCACTGGGACCAGTTGGGGTAAGTTGGGGTAGGGTGCCAGGGGCACTGGGGGGTCCTGGGGGGGGCAGGTACCCCTGCTTCTATGGGTGGGGATATGTTGCAGGCTGGGGGGGGAGGTGCAGGGTATTGGGGGGCTTTGGAAGGGACTGGGGGGCAGATATGGGGTGTGGGAAGGCAGATAAGGGTGAAGGGGGGGGGTTAGCAGCAAGAGGGGTGTGGGGGACCACAGGGGTGGGGGCCAGGTAAGAGGCTCTTTGGGGGGGCAGATGGGGGGCTTTGATGGGGACCTGGGGGCAGATATAAGGGGGGCAGATAAAGGGGGAGAGGGGGTGCTGGAGGGGTAGATTGGGGGGCTGGGGGCTTTGGAGGGGAGTTGGGAGGCAACTATAAGGGGTGGGGGCAGATGGGGGTGTTGGGGGGCTTTGGAGGAAACCAAGGGGGGCAAATAAGAGGAAAAAGGAGGGCTGGGGGAGATGGGAGCGGGGCTTTGAAGGGGACTGGGGGGCAGATATATGGGTGGGGGCAGATAAGGGGGGCTAGAGGGAGCTAGGAGGGGCTTTGGGAGGCAGGTAGGGGGCTGGGGGGCTTTGGAGGAGCTGGGGCAGATATAAGGGTGGAGGGGCAGGTAAGGGGCAAGAAGGGGTTTTGGGGGGCTGGGGTAGATTGGGGCAGATAGGGGGGTTTGGAGGGGATCAGGGGCAGATATAGGGGGCAGATGGGGCTCAGGGGGCTTTGGTAAAGCCCTGGGGAGCAGCTCTAGGTGCTGGGGGGCAGATTGGAGGGAAGGGGGCTCTGGAGGCCAACAGGGGGCAGATAGGCAGCATAGGGGGGCAGAGGGGGGCCTGGCAGTTTGGGGGTGGTGGTAGCTGCCCCCCCCCCGTTTCCGTGGCGATGCGGCAAGGAGCGGGGGAAAGTAGGTCACCGCAGCTGCCATGGCAACAGTGACCCCCCCCCCGGCTTTTCAACCCCCCCCCCCACCTGCCCTAGAGCTCCCCGGTAGCTCTGACCCCCCCATGGGCCCTCCCACAGCCCCTAGAGCCCCCCACCCCCTCCAGATCCCCTGCAGCCCCTTCTGGCCTCCCCTATAGCCCGCTCAGCCCCCTGGGCCCCCATAGTCTCTTCCCAGCCCCCCAGCTGCCCCAGCCCCTAAAGCCCCCCCAGCCCCTTGTGAGACCCCCCCTTCCCACCGCCCGACCTTCCTACCCCCCCAGACTCCCCATCGTGTCTCCCCACCCTGGATCCCCACCTTGTCCTCCCCGCACCCCTTGGACTCCCCAGCCCTCCCCAGCCTCCCTGTACCCCTTATCCCCATCTACCCCCAGACCCTCCCAACCCCCCCCCGGGTCCTGCCAGGCCTCCCTACCCCCCTGGACCCCTCCTAGACCCCCTAGTTCCCCCCCTGGGCCCTATGACTCCTCTCAGCCCCCCCAGTCCCCCCTGGTCTCTCTATACTCCCAGTTTCCCCCATCCCCACATTCCTCCCCATCCCCCACATCCCCCTGGGACCCCCCAGCCCCCATATCCTTAGCCCCCCAATACCCCCTATCCTCCTGGTCCCCCCCGGCCTCCCTATTCCCTCCTGCCCCCCATGCCCCCTCCGGATCCCCACTCCCCCTGAGGTCCCCCCAGGCCTCCTTATTCCCTCCTGAACCCCTCCAGTCCCCCACTTCCCTTTCACCCCATCCTGCCCGCCCTCACTGGGGACCCCCCTTCGGACCCCCGAATCCTGCAAGAGTAAGGATATGGGGGGGTCTTGGTCTTGGTCATGGGTGGGGGCATGTGGGCTATGAGAGGGGCTGGCTCTGCCCCCCCAGCAAGGCAGTGTGTCTGCTTCCAGTGGTCTTGGGGGGTGGCGGGGAGCCCGGACACGTAGGTGTCCCCTCTGGGGGGGGATTGGGGTCTATGTGGGGGGGTGGTCAGAGCCCAGGGGAATTGGAAGCCCAGATGTCTGGGTTGCACCTGACCCCTGCCTCTGCCCCCCAGCGCTGATCCTGCTCTTCTACTTGGTCTTCTACGGGTTCCTGACAGCGCTGTTCATACTCACCATGTGGGTCCTGCTCCAGACCGTGGACCCACACATGCCCAAGTACCAGGACCGCTTGGCCACGCCCGGTACGGCCTCACACTCCTGCATGCACGTGTGCCCCGCTGAGTGCATGTGTCCCTGCCAGGCTCCAGGAGCCCTGCCTGGGAGCCACAGGCCTGGCAGAGTTGTCCTTTCCCCCCACCTCATGTTACACATGCGTGTGCAAGCCTGCAGGCCTGGGCTCGTGCCTTGCCTTGCACATGTGGTGGTTTGTAGTTTGCATGTGGGTGGGTGGGTTTTGGTGCACGTGTGTGTGTGTGTCAGTATTTGGTGTGCAGACTGTGTGTGTGTGGGGGGGTGTCTGACAGCCCACATGTGTGTGCATGTTTGTGTCTAGCAGTGTACATGTGTGTGTTGCCTTGAATTGTACCCATGGGGGGGGTGTAGTACGTCTGCTGTGTTGCATGTGTGTGTCTGTGTGCATGTCTAGGGTGCATGCACATATGTGTTCCCTTGAGTTGCATGTACCCATGCGTGTTGCACGCATGTGTTTTGCATTGTATGCCCATAAGCATGTGTTCCACATGTGTTGCACATGTGTGCATGTGTCCTCTTGTATCATGCACGTGGTTGTCACCTTGTCCCACCCATTTGTTGTTGCCCTATGTCACACGTGTGTGTATCCTTCCATGCGCACCTGTCCTTTTGCACATGTGTGTGCACAAGGCTCATCCCAAGCCCCACACACGGGTCCTTTGTGCCCTCTCATGCTGCCTAGGCCTTGGGCTTCGAACTTTGGTGTTGCACACGTGTGTCCTCATGCCCTCACACGTGCACGCATGCATGGCCATGCTCTCTTGGGTCCCATGTATCATGTCTCTCATGTTGCACATGTGCCCATGAGCACACGTGTGTGTCACTCCAGACCCACCCTAGATCAGACTGTTTCTTTGAACTCCGGGGGGCCTCGTGTGCACATGTGTGATGGCTGCTCTCGTGTCCCAGGTGTGATGATTCGCCCCAAGACGGAGGCCTTGGATGTGACCTTCAACGTGAGCAACACAGAGACCTGGGATCACTATGTGAAAATGCTCGACGAGTTCCTGGAGCGTGAGTGTGGCGCGTTCATGTCCTTTGCACATAGGCATGAGCTCTCCCTTTATTGCACACCCATGTGCAAGGGGCACGAGTCCCCCCCCCATGTCACACACATGCAACTGGAGAAAGCCTGCATGTCTCATACCCATGGTTAGGGAGATCTCATGTCTCACACATGGGTGTGAGTCTCCCCATGTCACACGCTCATGGTTAGGGAGCTTTCATTTGTCACATGTGGCTGTGAGCCCCTGTGTTGCACACCCGTGGTTTGGGAGATCTCGTGTTGCACATGGGTGTGAATCCATGTGACCCCCATATGTGTGAATCCCCCCTGTTGCAGGCATGTACATCCCCATGTGTTGCATATGGGTGTGAATCCACAACCAGGGAGTCCCCATGTGTCACACATGGGTGCGAGCCTTCATGTTGCATGCCTATGGTTAAGGAGATCTCACATGTGGGTGTGACTCCCCAGTGTTGTGCACCCATGACAGGTGAGAGCCCGTGTTGCACACTCATGCTTAAGGCAATCTTGTGTGCCACACATGGGTGTGAACCCCTCCATGTCACACATACACAGCTGGGGCATCCCCATGTGTCATACGTGTGTGTGTGTCCCCTGTGTTGCACATCCATGATTAGTGAGATCTCATATTGCATGTGGGCGTGAGTCCCCCACGTCACACACCCATGGCTGGGGACAGCCCATGTGTTGCACCTTGGTGTGAACCTCTGTCTTGCACAACCGTGTTTAGGGCATCACATGTCGGTGTGAGTCCATGTGTGACACACATGGATGTGAGCCCCCCCCGTGACTGGGAAGCCCCCATGTGTTGTACATAGGTGTGAACCGTGTGTCACACACTCATGGCCAGACAGCCTGCATGTTGCACGTGGGAACTGCACCCTACCTCTCACACATGGCCATGAATCCCCATGTATGTGTCTCCCTCTCCTCGTGCCACATGTGGATTTGCACGAGGGCATCACACAAGTGTTGCATGAGGGTGACAGGCCCAGCCAGGGGTGAGAGTCATGGTATGGGGAAGACGGACCCAATCCTGGGGGATGGTTGGCTCCTAGGGTGCCCTGATCCTGGGGGTGGAGGGCCCAATTTTGGGTGTCTCCAGTGTCCAACCCTGGGGGAAGAGGGGTCTGGTGGCCCTGATGCTGGGGGAGGCTGAATCCTAGGGGGGCCTGATCCTTGGGGGAGGGGCGTCTGGTGGTCCTGATTCTGGCTGGCCAGGGGGCCTGATCCTGGGGGGATCCCAGACTTAATCCTGGCTGACCCCCTCCCCCCCCTTTTCTACCTCCCCCTACCCAGCCTACAATGACTCGGTGCAGGCGGCCACCAATGCAGCCTGTCACCCCGGGCGCTACAATGAGCAGCCGGATGATGGGGTCCCCAACTACCCCAAGCGCGCCTGCCAGTTCAACCGCACCCAGCTGGGGCCCTGTGCCGGGCGCACCTACGGCTACGGCGATGGGCGCCCCTGCGTGCTCGTCAAGATGAACCGGGTGCGGGGGGACAAGGGTCTATGGGTCGGGAGTGAGGGGCACCAAGAGTGGGGGCGGGAGGCTGCCAGTCGGGACTGAGGGGCATGCGGGGGGGGGGGCGGCAGGAGGCTGCCAGTCGGGAGTGAGGGGCACCAATATGCTTGGGGAGGTGTCCGTGCTCTGACCCCCTGCTCCCCAATCTCCCTCCCCCACTTCAGGTGATCAACTTCTTCCCAGGCGACAACAAGACGGTCAGCGTGGTCTGCGCTGCCAAGGCGAGTGCCTGCATCTGTCCCTGTCCCCCATATCTGGCCCCCCATCTGGCCCCCCATCGTTAACCCTTTATTTTCTCCCCCCGGCTCTCCTGCAGAGGCCCAGGTCAAAGTCTGACTTGGTAAGGCCCCTACCCCTAAACACTTCCACCAGCCAGGCTTGTAGTCCAGCTGCTGCCACCCCAGCCTCATAGAAGCCCCCCAGCTCCTGCCCTAGAGCATCAGGACTGCCCCCCCGCCTGAAGCATTTCCGCCTCCCCTTGTGCTATCTCTTCACTCATTCATTCATTCACTCCATCTCTCTCTCCCCTGCTGCCAGCTCCAGCCTGATGTGGAGCTCACAGTAAGAGCTGGGGCTGTGGGTTGGGAGTGAGAGGCACTGGCTGGGTCCATGGGGGCTGATGGGATATGTGTGGGGCAGAGGCCAGCAACCGGGGGGGAGGTCTGAGGGGCAGCTCTGAGGTGTCGGGTGGGGGGCATGTAGAGGGTCTGGGGCCTACACAGCCAATGATAGCCATGTCACTGTGGAGGGCATGGCTGGTAACCAAGATGGCTGCCACTCCCTGGTCATAACATGGCCGCTATTGGCCTTGTAGCCTGGGAATCAAGATGGCCACCCCTTCCTGGCTGTAACAGGGCCACCATTGACTGTGTAATCTGGAAACAAACATGGTCGCCCATCCCCAGGTCATAACTTGACCTCCATTGGCCCTGTAGGCTGGGAATTAAGATGGCTGCTCTTCCTCAATCATACCGTGGTTGCCACTGTCAGTGTAGGCCGGAAACCAAGATGGACACCTGCCCTCAGGTCATAACATGGCTGCCATTGGCCATGTAGGTCAGGAAGCAACATGGCTGCCTACCTACTTGGCCATGTTGCGTCCCAGCCTGTCAGCCATGTTGGATCACGGCCTATGCAGCCATGTTGTATCCAGCCTAGTGGCCAGGTTAGATCTTGGCCTATGCAGCCATGCTGGGTCTTGCCCTACACGGCCATGTTGGAATCATGCCCTACACAGCCATGTTGAGTCCTTGCCTATGCAGCCATGTTGGATCATCTTAGCCTATGCCACCTTGTTGGATCCTGGCCTGTGTGACCATGTTGGATCCCAGCATACACAGCCTTTACAATGGCTGGGGCCTTGGCAGTGCCCATGATGGTTGGAGGGACAGTCTGGAAGGCCCTGGGTGCTGGTACTGACACCCTTCCCACCCCCCATCCCCAGAAAGAGGAGGACATGGCACAGCTGGGTGACCTGGCGCTGTACCCGGCCAACGGCACCATTGACCTCATGTACTTCCCCTACTACGGCAAGAAGGTCCATGTGAGTACAAGGGAGGGGCCCAGATGCCTGGGTTCTTGGTGTGGGGGCGAGGTAAAAGCAGTTGCCTGGACAACTGGGTTCTCAACCTTTAACCCTACCCCCATCCCCACCCCCAGGTGAACTACACGCAGCCCGTGGTGGCAGTGCAGTTCCTGAACCTCACGGCCAACATGGACCACAACGTTGAGTGCCACATCCGTGCTGCCAACATCCGGGCAGACGATGAGCGCGACAAGTTCGCAGGCCGTGTCGCCTTCAAGATCCGCGTCAACCGCAACTGAGCCCAGCCCCCACCTGCCTGCTTAGCCCTACCTACTTGGGTGAGAGCGGCAGTGGGGAGGGGGCTCAGATGCCTGGGTCCCTCCCTTCTCACAGCGGCGGTTGGGGGAGGGGGCTGGGAGCTGAGCCTGCTGCTACACTCCCCCCATAATGTGACTAACTTGGCTCGGGTGACCCCGCCCCCTCCTTTAACAAGCCCCGCCCCTCCCAGATCATGCCCTCCCCTTTTAATAAGTCCCACCCCTTTCTCCTTATGCCCCGCCTCCTCATTTCTAAGCCCCCTCCCAATCCTGCCCCGTCATCGCCCCAAATCCTAGGCCTGTCCCTTCACCAACAGCACTTGTTACTACAAAGATCTCCCTGCCCCACTTACTAAGCCCCGTCCCCTCCCCCCCAAGTCCTGTCCCCTTGCAACTTAAGCCTTTTTAACAAGCACCACTCCCCTCCGAATCAATCCCACCTCCTTCAACAAGCCCCGCCCACAGTTTCCCAAGCCCTGCCCCCTCCCAAATCATGCTCGTTACTATAATGGCCCCCTCCCTACACCCCAGAAACTCAACCCTGCCCTGCTGGAATGCTGTATGATCTCTACTAATTGCACCCCCAGCTTTGCCCCTCACTGGGGCGGTTCAGGCTGTGACTGACACCCCCCAAGAAAAATTCTAATATAATAACAATAATAATAGTAATTAATAATAATAATAAATGTACATAGTTATTTTTATATATATATATTAAAAATTAAGGATCTGCTAAGCTCCTCCCATCCCCCTCACTTAGTTGTTCCCTCCACATGCTTGGATCACCTTCCTTCTCCCACTCCCAGAAATATTCCAACATGGCTTCCCTGGCTGTGCAGGGACAGCAAGATGGCCCCCTGGGTCAGCAAAGGGTAGGTTTCAAAATGGCTGCCATGCCTTAGCTGCCAATATGGCCGCCTTTGTGAGTGGAAAGTAGGGTTCAAAACGGCTGCCATGCTCTAGCTGCCAATATGGCTTCCTGAGTAAGCCTACCTTTGTCACGGTAGACTGGGGTTCAAAATGGCCACCATTGCAAAGCTAGTGCAGTGGCCATCTTGTCTACTGGTGAGACTCCTAGTTAGAATCAAAATGGCCACCATCATGGCCGCACTAGCCATGCTGGAGGTGCCAGCATGGCTGCTTGTGTCAGGGTAGGCTGGGATTCAAAATGGCTGCCATTGACTTATTGCTAGTATGTTAACCAATGGGAGGATGGGATGATGGCCATTTTGCTTCCTAAAACAACTAACAGCTGGGGTATAGGCTGGGAATCAAAATGGCCACCACACCCCAGCCAATGATGTGGCTGCCAGTCGGGGTTCCAAAATGGCCACCATTGCTGAGTCTCCATTGGCCATATAGGCTGGAAATCTAGTTGGTTTCCACCAATGAGGTGCAGCTGCCATCTTGTTCTCCGGCAGGGATGGTGGCCATGTTAGATTTGCTGGCCTTAAGATCCAATCAGGACCTAGGTGGCCACCAAAGGGCGGCCATTTTGGATTGACTGGCCTCCATAGCCAATAGCAGCCATCTTTGCTACTGAATGGCAGTCATTTTAGATTCCTTCTGCTAGGCCATGGAATGTCTGCCATCTTGGATCCCTGACCTTTAGGCCCCATGGCTAGCATAGTTACCATGTTGGCTATCAAAAAGCAGCCATTTTGGATTCCCACGCTCATGTGGCCAAGCTGGTCACAAAATGGTGGTCATGTTGAATTCCTTGGCCTAGAGGGCTCTTGATTACCAGGCTGGTACCACATGAGCCATGGAAGGTCAGCCATTTTGGGTTCCCAGACTGGTCATTACCATGTGGGCCATGGAATGTGGGCTCCCACATTGGTCATTACCATATGGACCATCAGCCATGTTGGGTTTGTAGGGTGGTTGTTACCATATAGGCCACTGGATGGTGGCCATTTTGGGCTCCCAGGCTAGTCATTCCCATATGGGCCACAGGAGCGTGGACATTTTGAACTCCTGGACCAGCCAGCCAGCAGCAACCACATTGGTCCTGGGTGGTCAGCCATGTTGGATTCCCAGTTTATCCAGCCAGCGCCAGACTCTGCAATGGCAAATCCTTCTCCCTGACACTGATCCCACTTCCCCCACCAACTAGGCCACTCCTCCCCCTTCCTGTCCCGTCCGTCCTGTCTTCTTTTAATGTACAGATCTTTTTTCTTTTTTTTTTTTGCTTGTTTAATCCGCCTCTCCGTTCTAACATAGCATTATTGCACTGAGACAAATCTCACCCTGGACTGACCCCAGCTTGGTGGCGGGGAAGAAAGTCCATATTATCCGTTTAATGCCTGTTGTAGACGTCTCTCAAGCAGCTGCTGGAACATTGTTTGGCTGGCTAGTTTGTCTCTGCCTCAGTTTCCCCCTCCTCTGCTGCTGTCTCTACTTTTTTCCGATGTAATGAAATTCCTCGTTGTTTGGGGGAGGATTAATTTGGGGGTTTTAAGGGGGATTTAAGTCATTTCCCATTTTGGTTGAGTTTCTTTCCAGAACCACCCCTCCCCAAATCCTCTCTGTTCTCCTAATGCTACAACTTCTGTTCACTCATGGGATGAAACCACGTAGCCCCCTGGCTTGTGTTAATCGTCTTTTTTTTTTGTTGGGGGAGAAAATTTTGATTTTTTTGTTGGTTTTTTTTTTTGGGGGGGGGTGTTATTTGCTGATGTATTTAATTGCCTGTATTGGGTCTGCTGTAAAGGAATGAGGAGAAATCAATAAACTGGAAAAAATGAGATAAAAACCTGGTGGAGGTGTTTCCTGATGGAATAAAAAAAAAAAATTGTGTGTGTGTATACACATGAGCATACATACATGCAAGTATGTACATGCACACACACATACACACTCTATACACGCACACATAATGTATGCACACACTACACAGACATATAATGCACATGTACTGTATACATACACTACACACAATGTGCACACATACTGTACATACACATTATATACACACACACACATATAATGTGCACACATACTTTTTACACATACATACACACATACAGACCCTGTAAACATACACATTATATATAGGCGCACAAAGCATACGCAAGCTGTATATATACACGTACACATCCACCCAGAGGTGACCCAAGCAGGGTGCGGGGCCCAGGACAAATCAGCCCATGTAGTGCCCTGACCCTGCTCTGATCCCAGACCTGAAGACACTGCCAGTGGCAGCATTTGGGGGGTGTAGTGAGCAGCTGGACATGGAGCCAGTGCTCCACCCGGCTCCACAGGGCTCAGAGCAGCCACCTAGATTCACACCACCTCTACGGATGGCCCTGCATGGACCCATGTACTCACTATACACATATGCACACACACTATATGCAAATATCTACCCACATATGCACGCACGCTATATGAATAAACCCAGACACATATACATACAATGTGCATACCCATGCACATACCCATTGTATACATATATACGCACACACATATCTACGTTGATGTGTATGTGCATATACACACATAGGCACACATAAACATGCACTATATATATATATGTATACACACACATATATATACTTATACACACACACACACATATACATATGCTGTGTGCATGTATATATATACACACATGTATATACATGCATGCATAATGGGTGTATATACATGCACTATATACACAGACATACACATAGACATGTGCACACTACTCGTAATGTGTGCATACACATGTACTATACACACACTACACATATGCACGTGTGCACATACACATTATTCTAATATTATAAAAGCCTAAGTCTGTCTGTCTGTAACACTCTATTTGCACTCTGATTGGCTGAAAGAAACAGCCAGTCAGAGTGCTCCGTGTGTACGGGCGCTGTCAGATTTGAAAGCCATACCAAGGACTGGACAGGAGGAGGAGAGGGGAGCAGGCCCAGACCCCAAGCAGCAGGAGTTAAAGGGGGAGTGGGCTGGATGGGGGTGGGGGGACCATGGGCTCCATCCCTGGCCACTCCCTGCCATCATTCTTGATGGACAGTTGACTAGTGCACACATATATGTGCCCTGACACTAGATCGATAGAGATAGCTACACCATATATATATACACATACATGTATATACACGTGTATACACACACATTCAGACAACCACGCATACACTATATACACATACACTGTACACACACACATAATGCAGGCATACACACATACACTACACTCACACTATATCTACACATGCACCCACATACTGTACACACCCATGTGCATGTACACTATATAAACATGGTTACAGCTACACAACCACACACAGCACACATGCACTCTACACCCACCTATGAGTATACCTCAACATACCCATGTGTTATACGCACACAGACAATGCATAAAAATATACCCATGTATGCACACGCACAATATATACTTGCACACACTACATAGTGTGCACATGCACACTCTGTACCCACACATATACATCCACACAAACATGACAAATGCACACATATTATACGTGTGCATATACTGTAGAGGAAACCCTCAGTATACGCGGGTTCAGCATTCCCAGTTTCAAATATTCGCAAATGATGAACCCGCATTTTAAATAAAGGTTAGACAAGGTTCTTTGCGTGAATCTGATATCTTTTATTAGACCAACTTAAATAGCTGGAAAACAATTATTAAGCAAGCTTTCAGGTTTAAAAACCCTTCATCAAGCTAAGGAAGTCAGGCTCCATCCAGGAGGAGCACACGCCAACTGCTGAAACTTCCTTAGCCTGACAAAGGGTTTTTGAACCTGAAAGCTTGCTTAATAATTGTTTTCCAACTATTTAAGTTGGTCTAAGAGGCTGGGATCTGTCAGGACCAATGGCTGGTGGATCCCAGAGGGCATCCCCCCTACCCATCCTCTCCCCCAGAGCATTGTGGGCTGGGTGGCAGATCCCTGGCCCTCCACTGGGATCCAGCAGTGGTGCATCACCCCCAGGGATTGACTATGGAAGGAATCAACTGGATACTTAAAGGAACGAGCAGGGTGGAAACACGGTGGGAAGGAAGAGCCTCAAGCTGCCCCCTCCCCCCCATGACACCTAATTGAGTCGGGGTGTAGAAAGCTAATGAGGTGGGGAGATGATTGGCTCCATAGCTATACCAGTCAGGCAGGAGAAAGGGATTGGTTGTGTCCAGGGGTCAGGCAGGGGCTAATGAAGGCAGTTCATTAACAGTGGTGAAGGCCGCTATGCAGATGAGGCCAGGCTAGAGAGCCTGGTTGCCTGGAGTCTCTCCAGCTCTGGGATGAGATCAGGGTTGGAGGTGGTGGGCATCATCCCAGCAGCCCCCTGCCCCAAATGCAGAAAGGGGGGGGGCACCTCAATGGGAGGGTCCTGTGGGAAAGGGGTGTGGTTAGCATGAAGGGGGGTATGGCCAACCGGGGGTGTGGATCTCTACAGGCGGTGGGGCGGGTGGGGAGGTCCTGCCAGGCCAGTGCTGGGCAGGGTGCCCTGGTTGTGGGGGTTGTTGGCAGGGGATGAATGGGCCTCAGTAGCTTGTCGCCTTCATTAGCCTGACGAGCTGGGGGAAGGGGGGGGGCCAGGAAGCCGGGGGGGGGGGGGGGGTCTGATGTCAGGCGGATGGGCCTAATCGGAGGGGCAGGGGACAGACAAGCATAGGTAGAGATTTCCCTCTACCAGGAGGATGGACCCAAGCCTGGGATTGCTTGGAGGTGGGAGGGGGCTTTTTATTATGGGGTTGTTGGAAGGGGCCTGATCCTGACCTGTGGCCAGGGGGAGCTTTCGCACCTGCAATCTTGCTGGTGCCCCTCACACCTGACCTGCAGCACCCAACTCCTTCCCTCAGTCACCCTGGGAGCTGCTGGGGGGTGTGGAAAGCCCAGAGCACCGTTCCCTCCCTCCCCCAACACAGAAGCGGGTCAATCCTGATAAGGACACCGCTGAGGCCAAAGATTATGGGATTGTAGCAGCCTCATGGGGGTGGGGAATAATCCCTAGAGGCCCCCCCTCACTTTCTGGGAGAGAACCTAGAAGACCGGGTCCCCAACACGCCCCCCCATCGATGGATGCTGCACCCGGACGCCTGGGTCTGTGGCTCAAGGGCAGCCCAAGGGGACAGAGGAAATTTCCAGCCTGGCTGAAGCAGGAGCTTGGTGGGGGCATTCATCCCCTGCCCACCCCACCCCCAACCACAGCTGGCACTGCCCCCCCCCCCCCAGCCTGGCACAGGGCAGTGCTGCCCCCCTGCGGCTGCTTGGGGAATGGCTGCCCAGTTGGTGCTCCTTGCTGCCACCCTGCAGCCCCCTGCTTGTGCCCCTCACTCCCAACCCACAGCCCCATGCCCCCCCAGGCCCTCCTGCTGACCTGCAACCCCCAGCCCTGCTGGTGCCCCTCACTCCTGACCCCCAGCCCCCTGTCCATGCCCCTCATTCCTGAACTGCAGCCCCCTGCCATCCCCCATTTGTTGATAAAAGATCCAATTTTATTTGTATAAAAAGATCTCAATACAAAAATTAATGCTAGTGTAAAAAAGCTGGGGGACAGGTTGGGTGGGGAAGGGGGCGCAGGGTGGAGATGGGTAGCCCTAGCCGTGGAAGCCCCCAGGGGGCAGGTCCAGAGGAGCAGAGACACCTTGAAACAGGGGTTATGGGGAGCTGCTAAAACCAGTACAAAAAGGGGGGAGTTGGCAGTGAGATGCAGCAGGGGGAGGGGACTGGGGTGGTCCTCTAGTCCGAGTCCTGGCTCTCATCCTTCACCAGCAGCTTCTTGCATGAGGCCAGGGCCAGCCCCTTGGCACGGCGTGCCTTCAGCAGCCTGTGTGGGAGTGGGGAGGGAGACAGGTGGATACAGGCACCTGGGCCTGCTGGTGGGCTGCCCACCCCACCGCACCCCACCCCACCCCATCTCTACTGGAGAACCCAGGGGTCCAGGCTCCCAAACCCTCTGGGGCTCTGACCCACCCTATAGACCCCAATCCCCTCCCAGAGAACATAGACATCTGGGCTCATAAACCACCCCTCCCCACCACTCACAGACCACCCTGACTCCACCCCCTGGGAAAGACAACCCCCCCTAAACCACACACCCCCTTCTCACCTTCTGGCCCCACCCCCTGCCCTGAAGCTCTGCCCCCTGCCGTGTACTCACGGTTTGGGGGCCCGGACACCTGTGTCCTCAGTGTGGGCCTCCTGCCCATCCAAGGCCTCCAGCCCCTCATTGAGCTTCTTGAACATCTCATAGCGGTCACGGCCCCGGATCTAGGGGGACAAGTGGGGGGGTGGGGGTGAAGGTCAGGCTGGGCCTCCTCATCCAAGCCACCCCCACCCCCCCAGCCTCCACGCACCTAATGGAAAGAGGCATGGCTCAGGTTCTCAACTGGTGGAAACTGATTCCCCCCACCCCACAATTCTGGTGAGGGGGGAGGGGGGGCTGATTTCCCCCCTCCACCCTTCAAAGATCCCAGGTGTCCAGGTGGGGGCCCCCCCACAGTTACCTGGAGAGTGAAGATCTCAGTGCTGGGATTCGGGACTCGCTTCTTTGGGTTTGGGAGGTCGTCTGTAGGGACCTTAAGAGCTGTGGGGAGGGAGGTATAGAGCTGAAGAGAACCCAGGCATCTGGGCTCCCAGCCCTGCTACTCTCATTATTCCCCTCCAGAGAACCCATGGGTCTGTCCATCCCACCCCCACTCTCACCCCCCTGCCCCAACTCCCCTCCCGGAGAACCCAGGCATCCGGGGCACTCACCCCGCTTGGCCGCACCCCCAGTGGTCGCTGTCTTGTTGCGCAAATTCTCCTCCTCCGTCTTGCGATCACGGCCAGGGCAGGCACAGATCCGGACCTCAAAGCAGCGTCGGCCAAGGAGCTGCCCACTTGGGGGGGGGGGCAGGTGTCAGAGCAGCAGGGAACCCGGGTATCTGGGCCCCCCAAGCCCCTCTGGGAGCATCTGGGCTCCCACCCAAGATGTGCTGAGATCCCAGAACCAAGATACCAGAAGCTAGAAGGACCTAGAACCCCAGACTCACGACCCCGAATCCAGGAAGACCCAAGTAGAACCCAGAACCAGGGACCGAGAACCCAGAAGACTGGCCAAGAACCAGGAGATGTCCCAGCCCTTGAAGGACCTAGAACCTTAGTCCCAAGAGAAACCCAAAACATGAAATCTGGAACCACAACCTCACAAGAGGCAAAAACCTAGGACCAAGACGACAGAAGAGTCACCTAGAGCCCAGAAAACCTGCCAAGACCTGAAAAGAGCCAAGACCTCAGAACAGTCACCTAGAACCCAAGACCTAGAATTATAACTTGAACTATAACCAAGTCCCTGGAAGAGTCACCTAGAACCCAGGCCCCACAATACCTGTCAAGACCCTAGGACCAAGACCACAGAAGACCTACCATGACCTTAGAACGAAACCCTGAAAAGAGCCAAGACCCAAAAACCAAGACCTCAAAAGAGCCAAGAACCCATGACCAAGTTCCTAGAAGACTCACCTAGTACCTAGAACATAGACCCCAGATGACACGCCAAGACTCTATAACCAGGACCTCAGAAGAGCCAACTAGAACATGGGACCTAGAGCCCAGAAAACCTACCAAGACCTAGGACCAACACCCAGAGCCAGGAACCCATAATCAAGACCCCAGAAGAGTCACCTAGAACCCAGACCCCAGAAGACCTACCAAGACCCAAAGACCAAGACCACAAATGAACCAAGACCCTAGAAACACAAACCCAAAACAGTCACCTACAGCCCAGATGAACCAAGAACCCGCCAAACCCAAGAGGCACCGAGGGGAACCCTGAGGCTCCCAGCTCCCCACAGCCTCCTCCACCCATCCCCAAAGTCCTGAGGGTTCCAGGAGTGGGGGGATGTCCCACCTTTTGGTCTCCAGAGTTAGGATAGCCAGGATTGGGCGCCGGTTCATGCCCCCCATGCACGAGCTGTTGCACATGAAGTTGTAGAGGACAGTTGTGGAGTCCGAGCCCACCTGGTAAAGCAGGGATTAAACTGGTGCCCCTCACTGGTGCCCCCCCACCGCCCCTCACTCCTGACTCACAGCCCACCTCTGGGGGGCTGTAGGGCACAGTCACACTGTGGCGCTTGGTAGTCTCGTCGTGGCAGTACTGGGCCTGTGGGTTCCCCTCCACCCGGATCAGGTGCTGGGCTGGAGCCACCCCTGAGGGCAGGACAAGAGGTCAGGGGCCCAGCAGGGGGCCTGGAGCCCTGGCTCTGCCCTCCAAAACCCAGGCCATGTCCCTTGGGGGCCTGGTCCCACCTACCAAGGCCCAGGCCCCGCCCCCAGGAGAAAGACCTGCCCCTTGGGCCCAGACCCCATGTCATAGTGTCACCTAGGACCTAAGCCCCACTCCCAAGCCCGCCAGTCTCCTAGACCCCAAACCCCAGCCCCAGGGCCCCCCACCCCAGACCCTAAGCCCCACCCCCAGGGACCAAACCTCACCCTTAGCATCTCCCAGGGCTTAGGGCCTGCTCGTAGGGTTCAAACTCCACCCCCAGTGGCTGCTAAGGCCCAAGCCCCATCCCCTTGTCTCTCCCAGGGCCCAAGCCCCACCTACTAGCATCACCTAGGACCCAAGCCCCACCCCCAGAGCCCAAGCCCTTCCCCCTAATGTCTCCTTGGACCTACCCCCCACCCCCAATGATTCCTAGGAGCCAGGTCACACCCCTAGGGCCTAGGCCCTCCCCCCAATGACTCCTACAGCCCAGACTCTGCCCCCCAAGCCCCAGGCTCCACCCCAGCGCACCATCACTGTGCTCCGCACTACGCTCATGGTGGGGGCAGCGCCGCACGACCTCAGCTACATGCTCAGCCTTCTTGTAGACAGCGCCAGCACGGAGCAAGGCACCAGGAGGCGGAGCCTGCGCCACCCGCACCTGCACAGGGCACGACCGCGCCAGCTGGCAGAACAGCTTGTTCAGCGCCGGTGAGTACTGGGTGCAGGGAGAGCGCCATCAGAGCCCCGCCCTCAACGCTCCCAACTGCACCTGCCCCCCCCACCCTGAAGCCCCACCTACAACCTCAGGCCCATCCTCAAATGTCTGAGCCCCACCCCCAGCCCCCTCCCTCAAACACCCACAGCTTTTCCACAGGCGCCTTGGACTCCTAGGTCCTGACCCCATCCCGCCAGGCCTCACCCCTTACCTCAAGCCGCCCCCCCCCCCCCCCCACTACTAGGCCCTTCTGCTGTTCTTCCAGGCTCCTCTCCCTTCCCACAGGCCCCGCCGCCACTCCTCTAGACCCCTCTCCTAGATTCCCCCTATTTCCCCCCCAAAGTGCTCCCCCTCACACCAGGCCCTGCCCTCTTTTCCCCAGACTCTGCCCCCTCACCATAGCACTGACCCCAATCACCCTGAAGCTCCTCCCCCTTCCCCCCCAGCTGCACCTCCTGTCCCTAATACTCCTCCCCCTTGTCCCAGGTCCCACCCCACTCACCCCTAAACCTGACTCACCCTTTCCCTGACTCTTCCCCCACTCCAGGCCCTGCCCCCTTTCCCCAGACTCCTCCAGCTCACCCCAGACCCCTCACTCTTGCCTCAGCCACCACCACCAGGGCCCCTCTCTCCACCTCCCCCTAAGCCCTGCCTCCATCACCCCCATCCCTGCCCCCTTGCCCATCAGGTCTAGGCCCCTTGGCACTCACTGTGCAGGTGACGGACTTGGCGGTGCCAGAGGGCTGGAAGGCCACCTCGAAGCCATGGACACCAGGGTAGTCCTCAGTGGAAGGCACTATAGAGGATGTGGGCAGGGCGTCCGGAGGCGGGGCCTCTGGGGGTGGGGCCTCCCTTCCCAGCCCGGCCGCTGGTGCCCCTTCCAGCTCCTCTAGCAGGGGTAAGTCACCTAAATCCGGCAGCCCTAAGACCAGGTTCCGCGGATCCTGGGAGACGGTGAAGGGTTGAGGGTCACCACCTCTGCCCCGGACGCCTGGGTTCTCTCTACCTCCGGAGGGGGTGAGTCGGGGAGCCCAGCCCCCGCTCCCAGCGCTTACCCACAGTTCTGCCTGCTCCTTGGGGATGGATCTCACATTGTTATCCAGACTGGGAAGAGCAGAGACAGCAGTGAATGCTCAGAGGTTGGGGGGGGGGGGTCAGAGAAGGGGGTTCTGGGAGCCCAGACGCCTGGGGCCCACTCACACGTTCCAGAAGTCAAGGAAGGGCTGGCTCAGGGGGGGGTCCAGCTCGGGGTCCATGATTGACTCCATCTGGTGCTGGGGGGCCACATGACACCTGTTAGCCCTGCCCCCTCCACTGCCCTACCATGCTACTCTGATCCCTCCCCTTCCCCTCACCTGCTCCCCCTATGGCCCAAGACCTCCACCCCTTAGCCCTGCCCACCCCTCCTGTGGCTTGCTTCCCCTTTAGCCCCGCTCCATGCTCCTTTTGCCCCCCCTCTTCCCTCAGCTGTCCCCTCCATAGCCCCCCTCCCTTCTAGCTCCTCTCCCACTCCCCTGGCCCATGCCCCTTCCCTGACCTGTCCCCCACATTGCCCTCCCCATGTTCCTTTGGCAACATCCCCTTCCCCATCATGCCTTCCCCTCCTGTGGCTCCACCCCCCTCCACCCTTGATCCCTGCCCCCTCCCCAACCCCGCCTCTCGGGACATACCATTCCCTGAAAAGGGGGAGAAAGGGTTGAAATCCCCACCCCCGCATAGGGGGAGGGGGAGAGGAATGCGTTCCCCCCTCAATAGCAGCAGCCAGGGGCAAAACCCTGTCAAATGCTCCACTCTTCTACATGGTTCCTTCCAGCACCCCTCAAACCAAGCAGAGCTGGCCGTACCATTCTGGGAAGCAGGGGGGATGGGAGAAACTAAGCCAGCTTCCCGCCGCCCCCCTCCCCCGGAACGCCTCAAGCCAGGCCAAGCGGGCTGTACCATTGTGAGCATCGCGAGGGGAGGGGGGGGAGAATCCAAACCCTTTAAAAGGTCCATGCCTTGGGGGGGGCGGGAGGGTGCAAAATGGGGGAGGAGTCCCTCCTACAATGCTCCCAACTCACAAAAAGCTGCGCTGTGGTCATCCCCCGTCATCCTTACCTCCCCCCCTCGCTGAACCTGAATGGATTCACCCAGACTGAACCAAAACAACCCGCCACTGGGGAATGGGGGGAGAAAGGAACAAACAACCCAGAATAGGGGGAAATCCCTGTAATCCCTCTTCAACTCCAATGCCTCCCCAACCCTTGGATCCCCCAGTAGATCCCCCCTGAAGACCCGTAGATCGCTCCGATCCCCCTCCTTCCTTCCTAGCAGATCCCCAACAGATCCAAAATCGACGGGAAGGGGCGTGGATCCCAGAGCATCCCACACTGCAGTGGATCCCCGAGATCACAAGGGCAGTAGATCCCAAAGGGGGTAGACACCCCCCAACCCCTCCCCCTGCTGGATCCCAGGCGCCTAGACCCACCACACCCCTCTCCCCAGTGGATCCCAGGCGCCCGCAGTGGATCTCAGGCCTCCTTAAAAGATCTCCCCCATACACGGCCACACAATGTGTCCCGGGAGCTCTGGCCCGCCCAGATCCCCCGCTTCCCCAATAGACCCCTGTGTATTGGCGGGTGTATCCGACTGGAGCCCACCCTCCAACTCACCAAGAAGCCAGCGCGGGGGCCAGCGGGCGCAGCAGCGGCAACACCATGCGCCGGGGCTTCCCCAATCCCATCATGCCCCGCGCCTCCATGGCGGTCGGGGTGAAGGCAAGTGCCAGGAGTTGCGGCCCCGCCCCCTTCCCCCCACACGCTGTGCATGAATCACTGGGCCACGGAGCCGTGCCAGGTGACCCAGGCCTCCGGGAGGGGCCGGCCTGACCCCTAGTGTGTGTGCGTGACCTTGTGCCTCAGTTTCCCTTCCTGGGTTTACTCCTGGAGCTAGGGAGAACTCAAGTGACCGCCCCCCTTGCTCCAACCATTGGCCCCCACTACCCTCCCACAAAACCCAGGTTCCTGGACTGCACCCCCTGCGCCCTTCGACCCCAGGGCACGAGGGCGTGTGTGGCCCCACCCCTGCACACACCTTTCCTCCCCGGCTTCTGATTGGGCCCCTGCCGGGGGGAGGCAGCAATAGTCCTATACACCCACACTTTTACCCCCTGCACCATGGCCTGTGTTGTGAGGCAAGCTCGGGCCCAAGACTGCGACGCTCTCCTGGCCATGATCCACGTGAGATATGTCCCCCTCCCCATGCCCCCTGCCTCAGTTCCCCGCCCCCCCTATGCCTCAGTTTTCCCCACACCTGGGTTCATTGTGGGGGTGAGGGTGATGGGGGGGGGGTCCTTTGGTTCTCTCCCCCCCCCGGACAGCTGGGTTCATCCCCTCCTATGCCCTTGTACCTCAGTCCCCCCCCCGCCTCAGTTTCCCCTTCCCTAGATTTATCCCTGGGCTTCGGGGGGAGGGGGAGGGAGTCAGCCTGTTCAGCTCCCATCTTGGTGTCTCCCCACCCCGCAGGGCATTGCTGAGCATCACCAGCTCCGGCACCAGGTCACCATCGGAGCCCAGGGTGAGTGTGGGGACGTGGCTTAGCCTTACCACATCCCCTTGCCAAGGTAGCCCCGTCCCCAACCCCATAATGGCTGCCCCCCATCCCTAGGTAGCCCTGCCCCTCCCCATCACCAACCAATCATGGGTTCCATGGGTTGTTCCACACCCCCCCACAACATCACCTGCCAGTTATGGCATCCCTGGGTAGCCCCCTCACAAGCTCTGCCCCCCCAACACCAGCCAATCACAGGGGATCCCCTGCTTGGACCTGCCCCCAAATACCTCCCAATACATTCCTGGGCAGCCCTGCCCCCCAGTTTCCTGCCCGCTCCATCAGCATAAAGCTCCCCAACCTTGGGTCTAGGCCCTGACCCTGTCTTGACCCCCAGACCTGCAGGCCGACGGCTTCGGGCCCAACCCCTTCTACCACTGCCTATTGGCTGAGCTGCTCCTGGGGCCGGGGGAGCACCCAGGTGAGGAGCCACCTTCCCTCCCAGCCCCGTCCCCAAGAGCCCTTGACCCCTGACCCCCATCTCCATTGGGCCAGGGCCCCAAGAGCCTTTGACCCTTGACCCCTGTCTCCATTGGGCCAGGGCCCCTTGTAGGCTACGCCCTCTTCTTCTTTGGCTACAGTGTGAACCACGGGCGCCTCGTCTACCTGGAGAACCTCTATGTGGAGCCCCTGCACCGAGGTGAGGGGCCAGGGGGCAAAGGTCACCAAGGGGTTGGAGGGGCAAAGGTAACCTACGCTCAGGCAGGGAGCAGAGGTCACCCAATGGTTGCAGGGATGGGGGGAAGGGAGGCAGGCTGGGTTATCGTGTGACCCCAGACCTCTGGGTCATGACCTTGGCTGTGACCGCACTCATGGCTGTTATCCGACTACCTTGCATGTCACATAAGCTACAGTGCATTGTGTTGCATTGCTTTGCATTAAGCTGACTTGCATCAGGTTGTTGCGTTATGCCGAATTAACTTGCATTGCATTGTGTTGTGCTGTGTGGAGCTGGCTTGTGGCTGGTTGTTGCGTTATGTCTGTTGCTTTGTGCAGAGCTGACTTGGATTGTGCGTGTTGTGCTAAGCTGACTTGCATCAGGTTGTGCAGCTGCATTGTACTGAGCTGACTTGTGTTGTGCTGTGTTGCATTGTGCTGACTTGTGTCACATTGTGCTGCTGTGCAGAGTTGACTTGTGTCATGTTGTGTTGCATTGTGCTGAGCTGATGTGTTTGCATTTTGTTGAGCTGAGCTGACTTGCATTGTGTTGCCTTGTGATGTGCAGAGCAGACTTGCGTTGTGTTAAGCTGGGCTGAACTGACTTGTGTTGTTGTGTTGTGCTGAGCTGACTTACGTTGTGTGGTGTTGTGCTGGTGCAGTGTTTACTTGTGTCACGATGTGTTGCATGTGTTCCACTGTGCTAAGCTAACCTGTGTCAGATTGTGTTGCATTGTGCTGAGCTGATGGGTGTTGCACTTTGTTGAGCTGAGCCGACTTGTGTTGTGTTGTGTTGTGTTGCATCGTGCTAAGCTGATTTGTATGTATTGCACTTTGTTGAGGTGACTTGCATGAGGCTGTGTGCACTGCATTGTGTTGAGCTGAATTGAGTTGTAGCGCGTTGTGCTAAGATGACTTGTGCTGAGCTGATTTGTGCCAGGTTGTGTGTTGCGTTTTGTTGAGGTGAGCTGACTTCTACTGTATGCGTTGTGTTGTGCTAAGCTGACCTGCATCAGGTTGTGCATTGCATTGTACAAAGCTGACTTGCGTTGTGTGGAGCTGAACTGACTTGTGTCATTGTGCAGAGCTGACTTGCACCAGGCCTTGTGTGTTGTGTTGTGCTCAGCTGACTTGCATTGTATTAAAATGACTTCTGTTGTGTTGTATTGTGTTGACTTGTGGTGTGTTGCATGTGTAGCATTGTGAGATACAATACAAACTCAGCATAGCTCAGGCCAATGCAACATGATCCATCTAAGTGTAACACATCCCAACAACTCAATGGAACTCGGGTGCAACCGATGCTGAGTCAGCTCAATAAAATGCAATGCGATTCAGGATACCAAGGCCAATGCAATTCAACTTATCAGGGCAACACAACTCAACACAACCTGAGCCATGTCAGCACAATGCAACACAACACAACACCACACAACTCAGTGTAATCCAGGCCAACACAACATGAACCAATTTAATACACTTCAGCGCAACTCAGTGCAACATAGCCTAGCTCCATGTACACACAACTCAGCATGACATAACTCAGGCCAATACAATATGACCCAACTCAATCCAACCTGACCCTATGCAACTCAAGCCAACACAACACAACCCAGCTCAGCACAACACAGTGCAACATAACTCAGGCCAACGCAACACGACCCAATTCAATGCACTACAAACCAGCCTGGGACAAGGTGACTCAGCACAACCCAAACCCACGTAACTCAGGCCCATGCAACATGACCCAGCTCACCTCAACACAACCCCACGTACCTCAGGCCCATACAACGTGACCCAATTCACCCTAACACAACCCAGTTCAACACAGTCCAACCCCACACACTATGACCCAACTCACCCCAACATAACCTAGCTCTGTACAATGCAACAACTCAACCCAACCCAACCCCCTGCAACCTAGGACACCCAGCTCAACCCAACTCAACACAACAGAAACCAACTCAACCCAGCAAAGCTACTGGTGGCCAGATCTTGCCAGATATACCTCATGGAGATGATGGGGAGGGGTGTGTCTTGGGGGTTTCTGTTGGGCTGGAAATGAGGGGGGCGGGACTCCCTGAGGCCCCTTCTACTCCTGACACTAACTTGGAGGATAACTTAACCATGAGTCTTTGCAGGCCGAGGTATTGGGAAGACACTGCTGAGTGAAGTGGCAAAGGTGAGACCCCTTCCCCCCCCCCCCCCAAAAAAAAAAGGATCCTGTGTCCCCCTGCCTCCATCTCAGCTAGGTCCGCCCTATGCATTCATGGCACCTCCAATGCATTAGCCCCACCCCCTACTCCCCAGGCCCGACCTGAGGAGGCCATGCATGGAGCCCTACCCCCTAGGGGCCTGGCCACACACCCCTACTCTGGCCCTGCCTCCCATCAGCCTAGCCCCACCCCTCTCATCGTGGCCCCACCCCCACAGGTGTCACTGGCCCTCGGCTGCATGGAGATGAAGCTGATGGTGATGGAAGGGAACTACCGGGCCGCAGCTTTCTACCAGGGTTTGGGTGCCTGCGACACCACTGCTGATGAGGGCTGGCACTGCATGGAGTTGGGGAGGCTGGCCCTGCACCGCCTGGCAGGGGAGGAGCCCTAGGGGGTTGGGGCCACCATGTATGACTTCCTTCCACTATCCCACAGTGCACCTGGGGTAGTGAGGTGAGGTCCCTGGAACTGGAGATGGATATTGTCATAGCCCTGCTGACTATTTGTGATCCTCCATTGACTATTCATGGCCCCCCCCGACACTGGTCATTCATGGCACCCTCACCATGACTGACCAATCGCAATCCTCCATGGGCTCTTCATGACCCCCCCCACACCATTGACCTTTCATGCCCCCCAACACTGACCAATTGTGGTCCCCTGTGAACTATTCATGACCCCCTCTTGATCATTCATGACCCTTCCATAGACCATTCGTGGTCCCTAGTTGGCTACTCACTAGCCCCTACTAACCAATGACCATTTGTGATCCCCTGGTAACTATTCGTGACCCCATTGACCAATCATGGTCCCCAGTGAATATTCACAACCCTTCCATTGACCATTTTTGATCCTCCAATGAATATTCATGACCCTTCCGTTGACCCTTTACTGGCCTTCAATAAATATGCATGATCCTTGCAGTGACCAATTGACTATTCACAGCACACTTGCTGACTTTTCACAACCCCCTGCTAACCACGGTGCTTCCCAGTTGACTATTCATAGCTGCTGCTTCCCACCCCCAGGCACATTCATGGTTCTGGCATACTCAATAGTGGTGATGGTTCCCTCATGAATATTCATTATTTCCCATGAAACAGCCAGTCTATTCCAAGACTCATAAATTTTCCCAAAGCTCCAAATGTCCAAAACAACCCGAGATCTGCCATGACGGACCAGGAAGCAGAGCCTCCCAACTCTTTTCGTCATAAACATTCGTGAAGTCCTTGAATACTGAAGAACCACCCCCCCTGCTCCCCCCCGTGAACATAGGAGATCCCTCAATAAACGCCAAGATTCTTCCATGAATAATGATGTTTTGAATATTTGGAACTGCCTATGATTCTCTGGTGAATATTCATGAAACCTGAATATTTCTGACCACCTTCCATGAATATTCATGACCCCTGGCACTGAATATATGAACCCCCAAGATAACCTCGTAAATATTTGTGGCCCCCTCCAATATGGAAATGCTTCCAAGATTCTTCCATAAGCAGGTGTGACTCTGTGAATAGCCTGGAAGCATCCCAAATTCTTTCATACATATTCAACAGCCAAAACTGGTGTATGAATATTCATGAAGCCTTTGCCAGATCAAGGAGATCCCGATTTACTCATAAACACTTATTTTCCCCTCCAATGTGCCGAATTACCCAAGATATTCTTACCGGCATTCAGGATTCTTGCCAATATTCAAGATGAGCCCAAAAAGTTTCTCATGAATATTCAAGCTGGGCCTATGAATATTGAAGAGCCAACCCCCAACGCTCAAGAGTATGCAAGATGCCCTTCTAAATATTCATTATTCCCCTTGAACAAGTCAAGAATATCCATGATTCCCTTCTAAATATTCATAATTTGAATATTCAAAGTTCAAAGGTTTCCTCATGAATATTCACTGGCCATATTCAAGAGCATCTGGGGTTCCCTTATAAATATTCATAATCTAGCTTGAATATTCAAGAGGGCCCAAGATTCCCTTATGGCATGGATCCCCTATGAATATTCATTATTTCCTTTGATGGAGCTCATAAATATTAGTTAAATATAATGCATATTCAAACTAAAAGCACCCTGCCCCCAACTCACTAGATCTAGGTTCTCATGCCCTTGTGCAGCACCGAGCACCCTCTGGTCCCACCCCTTCCCTCCTATCACCCACAATGCTTTGCTCCCCAAAAGCTCCGCCCTCTTCCACCAAATAACACAGGGCCTATACAATCTTATTTACATAGACTGAGCTGATTTCCATTATTTACACTGGGTTCATCTGTGTATTTCCATCATGACCAGGCTGGCCTCTGGTCAGGAACAATCATTGGCTGGTTCGTAGGCAATATTTGCATAACAAGCAAGATGATCTTCACGATATGGGGGGATGATATACTTGCCTAAGGGCGTGGTGGCTTGACCAGGGACCAGCCTGCAGATGAATGAGCTCATGAATAGTCATGTCCATCTCATCGGCATAGGCTGCATGTCTTCATTTGCATAACAATCTTAGCAGCATTAATGAACACCTGGCCACCTCCTTACCTCATTAATATTCATGTAGTGAAGTCATATGTATAACACCTTGAATAGGTATCACCCACAAAGCCTACCTCTCCCCTCAAAGTTCATTAAGGGAAAGAGGAACTCATCAAATTTATAACCATCCCTGGGGCTCTACAGGGCCACGCCCCCGAAGCCCACAATTTGTATATTAGGGGGCAGCCAATGAGCACGAAGGGACAGGGTCAGGGTCAGGGGTAGCCAATGAGCAGCAAGGGGCAAGACCAACAGAGGAGGCAGAGGCAGGGCTGCTTATAGTTTAAACTCTTTAATCCGGTTTAAAATAGCTCCGTGTACACGCGTGGTGGGGGGAAGGGGAGGGGGCGGGCAATGCAGGGCCCACCCCCCAGTCCAGGCCCCACTCCTTAATGAGGAACCAACCAGCAAGAACTCCCCCCAGCCCCGCCTACAACAATACAATCCCAGGCCTGGAGGGAACCCAGGTGTTCAGGCACAGACCCCTGCCCCACAGAGACCCCACATTCCCCTCCCAGAGAGCCCAGGCATCCGGGCTCAGCCCCAACTCCCCCATCCTCTGACTTCCCCCACCCCAGAGCTGGCCTGGCCCCTCCCAGGGGGCCATGCTGGGTCAGAGGGAAAAGGTCAGGTATAGGCAGGGGTCAGAAGTCATGGCTGGGGAGGAACCTAGGGGTCAACTGGAGAACAGGGGTCAAAGGTCAGGTTGGGGGGGGGTGTCAAGTCCAGCTCCAGGCAGGTTGAACTGAGGTGTCGGGGGGGGGGGGGCTGGAAAGAGAACACAGGTGTCTAGGCTTCCCCACCCTCAGGCCTCCTCCCCTTCCCAGAACTGGAGAAAAAATGACTTCCCCTTCCCCCCCATTGAATCACATCACTCTCTTTCTCTATATGCAAATATAAAATCTGGGTGTGACTCAATGGGGGGGGGCACATGGGAGGAAGGGAGAGGCCCAAACCCTCATTATTAGTCTCTCTTTAATTAATTAATTAATGTGGTAATTAGCCAATGGCTAATTAAAGGTTCTATCCAAAATACGCTCTGGTTGTTCCCCCCCCCCCCGGCAGGGAAGAGACCCGCTCCCTCTGCCCCCAACCCCCACCCAAACCCTGGGAAGAGCCCAGGCATCCAGGCTCCCAGCCCCTCCACCTATCAGGGGTTGAGAGAGAACCCAGGCTTCTGGGCTCCCAGCCCCCCGCTTCAAATCTACCCCTAAAAACTAGGGCGAGAACCCATGCATCCAGGCTCCTGTCCCCGCCCACTACTGCCGACTCTCCTTCCAGACCTGGGCGGGAACCCAGGCGTCCAGACCCCCCCGGGTCTCAGAAAATCATGGGAATTTCTTTCCATGCCCCTGGAGAGGCAAAGGGGGGGGGGGGTGTCAGGGTCCCTGCCCAGCATACACACGACCCAAACAAAGCGAGAACATTAGCATCTCATTAACCATTCAAATGAATGCGCCGCCACCCTCCAATTGGGAGAGCTCAGCCCCACCCCCTCCCCCTATCCCCCGTTAACACAGACTGAGAAAGAAAAGATGCACAAAAAAAAGGGTGGGGGGAGAATGACCCAAAATGGCCGAAATCCTCTGGGTTTTGCCCCCACAAAATAGGCCCCCGCCCTCAACCCCACCCCAACCAATAGAAATGCTCCTTTTTTCACCATCTGTCTCGCCTGTTTGCTACGAGTTCGTTGGTTGGTTTGTTGCTTTTTTTTTTTGCGTAGCCACATCGATCCTCATGCACCGGAAGAGAACGCAAACCCTTGAAATTAATTCAAATAAATTAGCATAAATTAACATAAATTAAAGCGGAGACGTCCATTAGAGGGGGGATGGTAAAGGGGGGCGAGTCCTGTGGCTCACCCAGTTCTCCGCTGCTGTCCTGAATGGAAGATGGGGTGTGGCTCTCTCTGGCCGCGCCCCCCACAGCCATCCATGCCCCCTCCAACCAAAATTGGGGGCAGGGAGGAGAGGAGGAGTTAATCCCTGCCCCCAGGATGCAGTCACTCCAATGGGATTCCATTGGTGGCAATGGAGAGGTCACAGGGAGGTGGGTTGTTGCTGCTGTCGCTCTTGATTGGCCAAATGCCAACCATTGCCATGGTGACAGGCTGTTGCCAGCCCCTGTTAGCCAATCATCTCCTTTGATTACCGGGCTGATCTCTGTTGACCACTGGCCAACTGTCGCTGTTCCTGATTGGCCAATTGTACACCATTTTCTCAATGGTGACTCTTCACCTCTTCCCTGTTGGCCAGTCATGGTCTCCTTGACCATGACCAATCATCTCCATTGGCCAGTCCTCTTTCCTCCTTGACAATGACTTGTCACCTCCATTGGCCAATCCTCTCATCTCTCCACCAACCTGTCTTCATCCTCTGTTGGCCGATCATCCTGTCTCCGTTGCTGTGACAACAACTCGCTGTCCCCGTTCTCTATTGGCCGATGGTCCACTGTCTCCTCCTAGACACCCCCATCCCAGCCATGGGTTCCCACCACTCCCCCAGCCCCACTCCCTCCAAATCTTGGGGTATGGGTGGGGGGAAGAGCCGAAAATCCATGGGGCTGGAAATGGCCAAGCCCCTGCAAGGGGAATGGAAGAAAAAGGAGTCCTGCCCCCCTCCCCGGGCTGGGAAGAGAGGAGGGGGGCAGGGCTGCTTCTGGGAGGTCATGACACGTCCTTAGGAGAGTCACCGGGCTGCCATCTTAGAGTCTTTCCCGGGCTGGGACCCAAATATATGGCCCGGAAAGTTCCTCTATTATCCGCTTGATTTTGTGGTAGATCTCCTCGAAGCTGTCGCCTTCCACGATAGCTGCAAAGAAGGGTCAGAGGTCAGCCAAGGGGCCATGGTCTCCCCAACCCAGGGGGCCAGAGAAATGAAGGAAGGCTGCCAAAATGGTGGCCAAAACAAGATGGCAGGCAACTTAAGGTGGAAAATTGCCAAGGCAATGGGGCTTCCCATGTTCAGAGCTCAGCTGAGGGCAGGGGTCAGAGGTCAGCTGATCCAAGGGGGCCGGACAAAGGAAGGCAGGCAGCCAAAATGATGGCCAAAACAAGACGGCGGCCAAAATGAGGGGGAGAACAGCCAAGCCAAGGGAGCTGCCTGTGGCCAGAGGTCAGGGGAGGGCAAGGGTCAGAGGTCAGCCAACCCAAAGGGGACAGACAAAAGAAGGAAGGCGGCCAAGATGGTGGCCAAAATTAGATGAGGACTGCCAAGCCAAGGGGGCCACAGAAGAGGTTGAGGAAGAGTTTGGGGAGCCCAGGGGCATTGTGGGAGGACACGAGGGTCTCACCTGAAAAGCACTCGGTGAACTCCTGCTCCAGCTTCCCGGCCCGATCCAGGGCCTTCCGCGCCTGCTCCTCTGTGATGCGCTTGCTGATCTCCCTATGGGGGCAGGGCCAAGGAGAGGGCAAGGTTATCCCAGGCTCTGTCCCCCCACCAGACTCTGCCCTCCTGTCCCCAAGTCACCTGGGGAAGCCCCATCCCTGTGCTCCCCCTGGGTCCCTGCTCTCATCTCTGCCCCGGAGGCCCCGCCCCCATATCTTCTTTGAAGCCTGGCCCTGAAGTCCTTGGGAGGCCCCACCCCCCCAAAGCCCTGCCCCCCACGGCACTCACAGGACATTGTCGAGGGACTTGGGGCGGATGAAGATGGCGATTGGGTGGAGCCCGGCAGCCTGGAGCCGCCGCACAGCATTGGCTGAGACGTCCAGGATGCAGTGCTTGCCCTGGAGGTGGGGCCAGGGGGTTAGATCAGGCAAGAGCCATGCTCCCAGCCTGCCTGTCACCCCTGCAGCCCCATCTTTAATACCCCCCTCCATCTACCCCAGGGCAATCTGCCCTCCACCCCCTGTTACCTCCCCAAGACTCTTGCTACCTGCCCCCTACTCCCACTACCTGCCCCCAGCCCCCCTAACTGCCCCCACCCCCATTTGCCCCTCCTAGCCACTCCCAGAAACCCATTAGCTGCCATTAGACCCCCAGTACCTGCCCCCCCCACTCCTGTGTCTGCCATCAGGCCCCCCCACTATCTGCACGCCACCCCCTTACCCCTCCCACACACCCCTGCTACTAACTTCCAGCACCCCCAAACTGCCACAGACCCCATTATCTGTTCCCCAGTCCCATATCTACCCCAGTCTCCATTATCTGCCCCCCCACTCCCACGTCTGCCCCTAGCCCTGCCAAATTCCCTCAGATCCCATTATTTTCTGCCCCATACTCCCATATCTGCCCCATCCTGTATTTCCCCCAGCTCCCCCAAAACTGCCCTCACTTATCTGCCCCCTCACTACCATATCTGAGCCCAGCCCCCCAAACTGCCCCTAGACTCCCATTATCTACCCATCCCATAATTGCCCCCAGCCCACCCCAAACTGGCCCCAGCCCCCAATTATCTGCCCCATCACTCACCCTAGCCTCCACAAATTGCCCCCAGACTCCCATTATCTGCTCCCCATCCAATATCTGCCCCAACTTGCCACAAACTGCCCCAGACTCCTATTACCTGCCCCCCAGCCCCCATATTTGCCCCAGGGGTACCTGCTCGGCCACCTCGCGCACAGACTGGACGCTGGTGCCATAGAGGTGGCTGTTGTACTGCCCGGCCTCGATGAAGCGGTGGCTCTGGATGTCCTTCTCCATCTTCTCCCGCGATGACACAAAGTGGTAGTCGCGTCCATCCACTTCATACTCCCGCTTGGGCCGCGTCGTGTCTGCTGGCGCATGTGCACATGTGAACGCACTCCCGACAAGGCACAACATGCCCCTGTCACCCAACACCCCACAACACACACTGACACACCCCAGCATGCCCCTGACACACCGCAAGATGCTCCCAACACACCGCAACATGCCTCAACACAGCCCAACACCCCACAGCACACCCCACAACACCTCCCCGAAACCCCATAACATGCTCCAACACACCCCAGCATGCCTGATATACAAGCACCTGACACTCAACACTCCACAACACGCCCCCAACACCACACATGTCCCAACACACCCCAGCATGCCCCCGACATACCACCACATGCTGATGACATCTCAACACATGCCCTGACACACCACACCACACCTCCAACACCACACAACACACCCCAACACACCTCAACACGCCCCCAACACCCCACTGACACCACACAACATGCCCCAACGCACCCCTGCAAGCCCCCAACACACTACAGCATACCCCTGGCACACCACAACACGGCTCCATGTGCGATGATACTACCTGATGCTCTAATGCCCCCTGATGGGTCACAGCAAGCCCTGACATCGCCCCCCAACACAGTAACACACTCAGACACACCCTGAGGCACTGCAACAGACCCTGACATGCCCCCGCATGTCACGACAGACCCCAGCACTGCACCGACATCTCTTAACACACCCCGACACAAATCACCACCAATGCGCCCTGAACCAGGACACCACAAACACACCCCAACACGCAGATAGATGCCCAGACAAGCAACAACATGTGACAACACACAGCCCTGCATGCCCAGGCAAGTCACAACAGGGCTACTCAATGGGCTCCCCACCCTCCGGCCCCATTGCTCCCCACCCCAGGGTCACTTACGAGGAACGCAGGAGCCGAACTTGTCGGGGAACTCAGAGAGGAGGTCATCGTTCACCCGGTCCTTGGTGGGGCCCAGGATGATGATGGGGCGGGCATAGTGCACTGGAGGGGTCATGGGGCTCAGACAACCCCTCCAGTGCCTCTCACTCCCAACCCACACCCCCCTGGCCCCCCAACCCTGCCAGTGCCCTCGCATCCCTCCCCGACACAGCTAAGCACCTACTCCAGAGCTCCCTCCCATCCTGGTGCACGCCCTGCCCCACTCCTCACCTTCCATCTGCACCACAGTCTCGTAGCTCAACACTGAGTCTTCCCGGCCTGGAAAAGGTGGGGAGGGGGAAACAAGAGTGAATTTCTCCCCACCTCTGGGAAGCTGGGGGCTGCAGGTCAGGAATGAGAGGCACCGGCAGGATTGAGGGGGGGAGGGACTGTGGGTCAGGAGTGAGGGGCACTGGTAGGATTAAGTGGGGCAGGGGCTGCGGGTCGGGAGTGAGGGGCACCAGCAGATAAAGGGACAGACGCACCCACCTTGTGAGCCCGATCCTGGCACTCGATCCTGGCAGGGAGGAAGGAGAGGCCAGGAGTCAGCCAGCCAGCCACGGGAGCCGGAAAAGACGGGTTCTGGCCCCCGCCCTAAGTCATGTGTCCCTCCAACTCCCTCATGTGCAAAGGTGGCCCCATGCATGTGCACATATCTGTGCAAGGGAACAATTTTCACACCCCAGCCCTCATGTGAAGCAAAACTGCTGGCCTGGTCCCCCTTTGAGCTCAGGGGGGAGTTAGAGAGACATCAAGAATTAAAAAAAAAATGGAAAACAAGGTGATTTTTGAGCAAATAGAAACACTGTTTGCTGCCATTTGCAAATTTCAATCCTTTCCCCCTTTTTTTCCCCTCTGTTTTAAATCCAACTTCTCTGATTTTTTGGGGGCAAATTCCCATTGGAATCTTTTCGTTTCCTGTTGGACAGGGGCGTATTTTTAACCTTGAAACCCAGGGTCTCTCATTCTTTAAAAATTATATTCAATCCAGTTTTTCCGATTCCTTAAAATTCAACATCAGATTAGATCCATCTGTGTCTATGTAGCAATATCCATCCATCCCTGTCTGATCCATCTGTCTCTGTATCCATTCATCTCTCAGTCTATTTCTATTTATCTATATCATTCTATCTATAGCTATCTCTATTTATTGATCTATGTATATCAATCTGTATCTATTGATCCATGTATCAATCTATTTATATCTATCTGTATCTATGTCTATCTATTGACCTATCTCTATTAATCTATCTTGATCTAGCTGTCTCTATCAATCCATCTCTATCTACCAATCTATCTATATCTATATCCATATCCCTTGATGTATCCATATATTTATCTCTATTGATCGATTGATCTATATCAATCTATTTATCTATGTCTATATCTATTGATCTATCACTATCAACCTCTCACTGCAGAGCACAGGCGCTGCTACACCTTTGTCCCCCTGACGGTGCCATCCAGCCTCCTCTGCAAGTCCCCCAGGCACAGAGTCCCCAACTCCCCTGGGTTCTCTCCGAGCCACCCACCACTGTGTCTGCTGGAGATGGGGCTGTAGGGTGCACAGACCACAGGCTAGAGCCCACCTGGCATGCCAATGGACTTATGTGTTATATTTGTATATTCGTGCACACACATGCAAATATGTAGAGACATGCATATGTATGTACATATACACATGTGTAAACACGTATATAGATGCACACAAACACACATATTCACATGTGTGACCCCGCCCCTCCCCATGCAACGCCTGGTTCAGTGCTCAAGGGGACCCTTGTGCAAGCTCCCCCATGTACTCACCTTGGCTTTGAGCCGTGTCCACTCCCGGCGCTCCACCCTGAAGCACACAGCATCGCAGTCAGGCCCCACCCCTGACCCTGCTGTGACACAATGCCCTACTCCCTGTGCCACCCACTCTCCCACAATGCCATTCCCCCAGTATCCCACAATGCCCTGCTTCCCACCCCTTCATTTCATGATGCCCATCCTCCCCGCATCCAACGATGCCACCTCCCATCCCTCCAGCATCCCACAATGCCCCTCTTCTGCCCCCTCACTCCCCCATAATGCCCCCTCCTGCCTCTCCCCAGTGTCCCATGATGTCCTGCTCCCCCAATATCCTGCTTCCCAACCCTTCACTCCTCCAATGCTCTTCTCCTGTCTCCCAGTGTTCCACAATGCCCTGCTCCCCCAAGATCCCACAATGCCCTGCTCTCCACCTCCCTCACTCCTCCATAATGCTCCTATTCTGGCCCCCCACTGTCCCACAATGCCCTGCTCTCCCAATATCCTGCTCCCCACCCCTTCACTACTCCACAATGCCCCTCTCCCACCCCCCCAGTATTCCACAATGCCCTGCTCCCCACCCGCTTCACTCCTCCACAATGCCCCTCCCCTCTCCCACCCCAGTGTCCCATAATGCATCTCTCCTGCCTCCCCAGTGTCCCACAATGCCCCTCTCCCACCCCCTCACTTCCCCATATCACCCCTCTCCTGCTCCCCAGGATCCCACAATGCCCTGCTCCCCCAATATCCCACAATGCCCTGTTCTCCACCTCCTTCACTCCTCCACAATGCCTCTTTCCCATCCCCTCACTCCCCCATAACAACCCTCTCTCATCCCCCCATGTCCCACAATGCCCTGCTCTCTCTCTCTCTCTCTCCCACGAAGCCCCTCTCCTGCCCCCCAGCCTCCAGTGCCCCCAACAGTACCGGCGCTTGCTGGGCACAAAGCCGAGGGCAGGTTCAGGGCCAGGGGGCAGCTCGCGCCGTGCCTGCCACCACTCGTCGTCGCCAGCGTCCAGCACCTGCAGCACATCGCCGAAACGGAAGGACAGCGCCTGGCTCAGGAACCCACAGTCCTTGGCCTTGTCGTAGTCGAACAGTGCCCTACAGACAGTGGGAGGGGTCAGTGGGAAAGGGACCCAGGCATCTGGACAGTTCTCAGAATCCCCCCAACATTGGGAAAGGGACCCAGGTGTCCAAGTAGCTCCCAGCACCCCCAAACAGCAGGAAGAATTGAGGAGGTACAGGGGGATAGGGAGAAATCCCAGGGGGAAAGGGGGCGGCCAAGGGGGACTGAGGAGGTCCTGGGGGGATGAGAGGAGTCCCAGGGAGGACTGCAGTCGTCCTAGGGGGATGGGGGTCCTAGGGGTCATAGGGGGAGGGGGGTCTCAAGAGGGATCAAGGCAATCCCAGGGGGATGGTAGGGTCTGGGGGGTGCCAGTGGGATGGAGGATCTAGGGTTAGGGGGTGGATTGTGAAGGTCCCAGGAGGGATGGGGAGGATTGGAGGGGTTTCAGGGGGATGGGAGGGTCTCAGACCGGACGTAGAAGCCACGCTTGGTGCTGCCACGCAGGGAGGCGCTGCCCGTGCCAGTGCCAGTGCCGGAGCCAAGGCTGCTGCTCATCAGTTGCTCCCGCAGGTCGTGGATCTTGGCCTCGAACCGGCTGTACTCTGGGGAGGGGAGGGGGCGGGGTCAGCTTGGCTCTGCCCCTGAGCCCCACCCTTGGATCCTCCTCCTGCTCCCCCACATCCCTCAAAAGACACCTGCCTATGTCCATTGGCCCAACCCCCAGTTCTTAGCCCTGCCCCCCAACAACTCACCCTCAGGCTTGTACTGGGCCACGATGGTGACGCTCTGCCCCGCATTCTTGAGGGCCACAGCCGCCTGCTCGTGTGTCGCACTGCGCAGGTCCACACCATTCACCTGCCAACGCGTGTGCATGCCTGGTTCGCTTAAGGGGTGGGCGGGCTCACATGCAGGATGCCCCACCCAGCTCAGAAGGATGGGAATTTAATAAAGGGAGCACAAATACCCATGGCTTACACCAGGGCAGTCGCAGCCCACCCGGGGACACCAACGTCCTCACTCTCATGGTTTCAGGGATCACAGAAGCCTGGGCGTCAGCATACCCACCTCGCACAAGGAGAGCAGGGAGCTTGCATGGGAGAACCCCATCCAGGCACGTCCTGATCCTGATGCTAGGGCCCCTCCCCAGGGAATGAGGGGGACAGGGCGGCCCGATCCTGGGTCCCCCGCTCACCGAGAGGATCTGGTCCCCCTTGCGCAGCTCCCCACTGAGGTCAGCTGGGCCGCCGGCCAGGATGAAGGAGATGAAGATGCCCTCGCCATCCTCCCCGCCCACGATGTTGAAGCCAAGGCCCGTGGAGCCACGGTGGATCACGATGCGCCGGGGCTCCCTGTCGGCCACCAGTGTCACTCACGGTGATGGCTGCGTGGCAATCACCTCCCCACACCACCCACCACCATACCCTGCAGCTGTAGCTCAGCCCACCCTGAGACCCAGGCATCTGGCTTGCCTCTCAGCCCCAAAGTTGTTATGTCACTACCACCCTGTGGCTGTAGCTCAGCGTGGCTGACTTGTACCCCCCACCCTGGGAACCAGATGTCCAGGGTGCCCCCCCAATCCCCAGGGGTTGTCACCAGCACCCTGTGACTGTAGCTTCTGGTGGCCAACTGTTAAACAACCCCTGCCCACTCCCGGACTCCTCCCCTCATACACATGCCCCTTACAACCTGCCAACTGTTAGGTACAAGTGGCTGAGCCTGACATACAACCGCAGAGGTGTATGTCAGCCTGTCCCCACCCCCCACCCCGCTACCACATCTGTGTTACAGCACGTCTGTGTCCACCTGTATGGGACACGCCCATGGCCCCCTGTGTCTGCCTGCACCTGGCACCAAACACCTGGACACCATCACTGAACTGTAACTCACAGCACCTACTCGTATCTTGTTGCACACGCCTGTATCTTCATGTCTGCTTGTACCTCATGTTGTAAGCCTGTCCCGCCCTGTCTGCCTTCAGTTTACAGCATATGCCTATACCGCACTATCTACCTGTACCGGTGTCCACTTGTACCTCATGTCATACACCTTTCCCCCCACTTCTCCCTGCAGCTCACATCACTCACCTCTACCCATGTCCACCTGTAGCTCATGGCATTTGCCTGCACCCCTGTGTCCACCTGTGTGCCCCGCCATGCCTGGATTCCCCCTCCCAACCTCCCTGGGAGCGAACCCCTGCCCTCACCTGGGGATGTCCTCCTCCCCCAGCATCTCCTTGGGGATGGGGGAGTAGCGGCGGGGGGACGTGGGCGTCATGGCCTGTGGGTACTCGCTGCCCAGGTAGCTCTGGGGCCCGATCTCGTTGTCCAGGTGCTGGGAGTAGGCTAGGGTTGGGAGGAAATGAGATGCAGCCACTTCTGCGGGGGGTAGTCAGGGGCCAACCGTATTGGCTCCACCCCCCTCCCCTCACCCTGAGGTTGGGGGGAAGGGGAAGAGGGGAAAGGGGTGGCTCACAGGAAGTGATTTCTGGGGCAATGAAGGAGGCGGGACACTCACAGGAAGTGAGGTCCAGGGCAAAATGGGAAGCAGGGCACTCACAGGAAGTGATTTCAGAGGCAAATGGGAGGAGGATTACTCATCAAGTGATGCTACAAGGAGAAAAGTGGGGTGGAACACACAGAAAGTGGAAGTGGGGGTGAGGCTCACAGGAAGAAGTGAGATCAGGCAGGGTGGAAAGAGACAAGGCACTCACAAGAAGTCAGGTCAGATGGGGCAGGGCACTCCCAGGGAGTACTGCCAAAGGCAGGGTGCTCCCATCCACTTACAGGAAGTGATATCATTAGGGGGGGACCCAAGACACTTACAGGAAGTGGTGTTAGGCAGCAGGACATAACAGATCACTCAAAAGTGATACCAGGGGACAGGACACACAGGAAGTGACCTCATTCAAGGTGGGGCATTCACAGAAAGTGCTGTTGGTGGGGGTCAGACCAACTGGGAAAGGGGAAAGGGGAAAGGGGGTGGGGAAGAGCCCTCACACAAGGCGCAGCCAGTAGGGGCAGGGCACTCACAGGAAGTGGCGTCAGAGGCGGGGCACTCACAGGAAGTGATGTCGGGTGGGGCGTAGGCGTCATTGAGGTAGACGCCTGTGGGCTTGGCCACCTTCAGGTAGACGACGTCATACGTGTTCTTGAGCGCAGCCACTGCATCCTCATGCATCACATCCTCCAGGCTCACGTTGTTCACCTATCCACAAGGGGGTGGGGCTGTCACTAGCTCCATCCCAGGAAGCCCTGCCCTCCTCCCAGACCCTTCCCAGCCCCTGGCTTTGAACCCCACCCCTCCCAACGGCTATACCCTTTTCTCTCTGTTCTGCACATCCACATCCCCCTCTGTTTGACCCTTAATCCTGCCCCCATGGCCTGTGGTCTCCTCCCTCTGACCCCTGATCTCGTGTAAGCCCCACCCCCTTTGGTTCTAACCCTGCTCCCTCACCCCATAGCCACACCCCTCACACTGTGGCTCTGCCCCTTCTCACATAACTGCCCCCTTCATCCCAAAGTCCCAGCTTGTGGTTCCATGGCCCTGCCCCATAGCCCCACTCCCAGGTCAGCAGTCACATTCCCTCCACCTTGTGGTTCCATGCACTTATCCTGTGGCCCCACCCACCATCTCCTACCCCTGCCTCCTCACCCCTTAGCCCCGCCCCTTTCCCCTAACCCTGCCACTGGGCCAGTAGACCTGCCCCATTCCCAATTCCACCCCCTAGCTCCATGACCTCACCTCTGTGGCCCTGCCCCCTAGCCACTCAGCCCTGTGCCTCCATCCTACGACTGTGCCCCCCCATCCCTTCCCCAAGCCTGTGTATTCATCCCTGGGGCTTCACCCCCTCGTTTCGTGGCCCCTCCCTCTGGTCCCCTGGCTCTGCCCCCTCACCGCCAGGATCTTGTCCCCGATTTGCAGCCGCCCGTCCTTGTGGGCAGCACCGCCCTCGATGATTTTGGTGACGTAGATGCTGTTGTCACCTGGGATGTGCTGGTTCCCGACCCCGCCCGCAATGCTGAACCCCAGGCCTGCAGGGTCAGGGGTCAGAGGTCACAAGGGGGAAGGGCCTACACAGGAGATAAGGGGGGGAACTGGGGCTGGAGCCCAGCCTTGCAGAGGTCGGAGGCTATGAGAGGTGTGGGGGAGGGGATCAAGGGTCATGGGGGTGGGGTGAAAACTCAGCTCTGCAAAGGTCAGAGGTCACCAGGGCACGGGGGGGAGGAGCTATATAAAGGGCATATAAAGGGGTCAGAGTCAGGGGATGGGGCTAATCCCAGCCCTTTATGGGAGGATTACAGGGTCATGGGGGTGGGACTAACTCCCCAGCCCTGTGGGGGGGGCGGTCAATGGGTCCCGCCAATCGCTCAACCTAGCAGGTGGTCAGAGGTCACAGAGACAAGGTCTGGGGGGCAGAGGGGTCGCAGGTTCACAGAGGCAGAGCCAACCCATGGCCTGGCAGCAGCAGCAGAGGGGCAGGCAGGGCATAGCCCTGTGAGGAGCAGGTCAGAGGTCAGGGGTCAGGCGTACCCTTAGGGCCCTTGACTAGCTTGACCTCAACCGCCTTCTCGGCCAGTGCCTTGCGCCGCATGACATAGAGACGCACAATGGCGCCGGCCTCCTTGAGCGCATCCACGGCTGCCGAGTGCGTCACCTCCCGCACGTCCACGTCGTTCACAAACAGGATGCTGTCGTTTACCCTGCGCATGAGGAGGGGGCAGGGCTCACACAAGGACCTCACATGGGGACCCGCTGCCTGGCATGGGGACCTCACACAGTGACGTGCTGTCTCACATGGGGTCCCACTGCCTCACACGGGGATCAGGCATGGGGATCCACTGCCTGGCATGTGAAAATTGCACAAGGACCCGCTGCCTTGCATGGGGACCTCACAAGAAAGTCTCACTGCCTCGCACGTGGAGCTCAGCACTTTGCACAGGGGCATGGAACAATCTGGCACTAGGCCCCGTCCCCTGCTCCACCCACCTGGACAGGCACCCCCCATTGGTACCTGAGCCTCCCGTCCTGTGCAGCGGCTCCGCCAGGGATGATCTTGGTAATGAAGATGCTGGGGTCATCCCCGACATGCGGGTTGTCCGTGCCACCTGCAATGCTGAAGCCCAGGCCCGAGTTGCCCTGGAGGGGAGCAGAATGGGTCAGGAGTGAGGGGCACTGGCAGGGCTGGTGGGGCAGGGGGCTGCAAGTTGGGAGTGAAGAGCACAGCAGGCGGGGGGGATGGGGGCTGCGGGTTGAGAGTGAAAAGCACCGACAGGACTGGGGGGGCAGGGGGCTGCAGCTCAGGAGTGAGGGGTACCACAGGCGGGAGGGTGAGGGTGGGGGCTGTGGGTTGGCAGTGAGAGAAACTAGCAGGGGTGGGAGGCAGGGGGGCTACAGGTCAGGAGTGAGGGGCACCGTGGGCAGAGGGGCAAGGAGGTGCAGGTAGGGAGTGAGGCACACAGCAGGGCAGGAAGCAGGGGTGTTGGGAGTGAGGGGCACCGCGGTGGGGGGGCATCTCACCCGCTCCAGCGTGATCTCCTCATACTCCATCTCGCCTTCAGTCCCATTCACCTGTGCAAGGGAGAAGACTTAGGGGCATGGCCAGGACCTGGGGGGGGGGGGGGGGGTCAAGTCTTGTCCTGGAGGCAGGGCTTGGACCCCAGAAGGCAGGGTTATGACCCTGCAGGGGGCAAGAGAGCAGAGCCAGGACCCCAAGGGGGGTGGGTCTAAGACCCTAGGAGGCAGGGCTATAGCCTCCTGGCTATAGCCAAGAAGTTAGGGGTGGGCTCAAGACCTGGGGGCAGGGCCAAGGGCCTTTGGGGTGGGTCTCCAGGGGGCAGAGAAATCACTTAGGTTGTGGGGCAGGACGGTGATGGTTGGGGGCAGAGCTCCAGCCCTGGTGGGGGGGGTGGGGCTTGGGGGACTTGACCCTGCAGGGGATGGGGCCTATGCCACCCCCTTCGTTCTACCCCACACTCACGTAGGCTGGAGCCTCCAGTGTGTCCGTGTTCACAATCACAGGCGGCGAATTGGCCTGAGGGCGACACACGTGGGGGGGTCAACACGGCTGGGGGCTCCTGGCCTCTCCCTTGCTCTCACCCCACCCAAGGAACCCAGGCATCGAGGCTTGCAAACCACAACCCGGGGGGCTGCGGGTCAGGAGTGAGGGGCACCAGTGTGCAGCGTGGTGGGGGCAGGGGGCTACAGGTTGGGAGTGAGGGGCACCTGGGTCACTCCCCTGGCAGCCCTTTGTTCCTACCATGCCCCCCACCATCCTCGGCAATGGTAACCATGGCAATGCCATGGAAACAGAAGCTGGGGAGACGGTTGTCACAGCAACAGAGATGTTCCCTACAGGGACTGGATCCTGTCAACCCCACCCCCCCTCCGGTGCCCCTCACTCCTGACGTGCAGCCCCTGGCCCCCCTCACCTTCACCAGGGGAGCAAAGGATGCTGGGAAAGCTGCAGATCTAGAGACACCTCCCCCCACCCCCAGTGCTAGAGAACACAGACGTCCGCACCCCGCACCCCTGTGGTGGTAGGTGCGCGGGTGGAGGACAGCACCAGGCATGGACGAGAGGCTGCACAAGGAGAGAGAGAAAGTGTGTGTGTGTGTGTGCATCCTGAAGACCCAGATCCTCTGTGTGTGTGTGCACACGCACGCACACATGCGCGTGCCTGTCCCCTAGACACCTGGGTTCTGTATGGGGCTTGGTGTCTGTGTGTCCATCAGACACCTGGATTCTAGGGGGTATGTGTGCACATGCGTGTGCCTGTGTCCTCTGGATTCCTGGGTTCTGCATGTGTGTGTATCTGGCCCAGATACCTTGATTCTTGGGGTGGGGGGGGCATGTGTGTGCATCACAGACACACACACTGCTCTGGGGGAGGCCCCCTGCTGGTGTGTGTGGTGTCTCTGCACTTGTGTGTGTATTGTGTGTACTTCCATGGGTGGGACCACTCTGAGCCTCCCCCAACCCCCCATCCTGGGACACACAGCTACACAGATGCAAGCACTCACACCCCTCGCACCCATTCACACAACCACATGCCCCCGGCCACCGCTCAAAGCCAGCATTAAGCCCCACTGCACACACATTCACACCCCGAGACCTGACACGCATGTAGAACCCAGGCGTCCGGGACACACACCCCCACATTGCACCGCACAGAAGCACAACACACGCCTAAGAGAAGATCTTACACACAGACCCCAGGCAGGCATCTGGTACACGTACACACACACACACCATGAATACACACACAAAAACAACTATACACAGATGCACACACGCACTACACAACAGGTGAACACAACACAACTAAGAGATCTCACCGCCACCACCCAGCTGGGTAGAACCCAGTTGTCCGGGCTCCTGCCCCCTCCCTTGACACAGGGGGACATGTTGAGGGCCCTGATTCTTTTTGGGGGGCACTCATCCTAGCCCCCGCAACCCTAATGCCTCTCCCTCTCGACCCACAGCCCCCTGCACCCCCCGCCCTGCCGATGCAGCTCACTCCCGACCTGCAGCCCCCTGCCCCCCCAGCCCTGCCAGTGCCCCTCACTCCTGACCCGCAGCCCCCCTTCCTCCCAACCATGCCCCTCACTCCTGACCTGATGCCCCTGCCCCCCATGGCTGTATAGATCCCAGGTGCCTGGGGGTCCCCTCCCTCTGCCCACCCCCCTCCCCAAAAGAGAACCCAGGCATCTGGGTAACCCCCCTCCTCATCTCTATCCCCCTTCCCTGTGCTATGGAGACCCCAGGGGTCTGAGCCCCCCGTACCGGCCCCCTGCGCCGCCGCACGGAGCTGAGGAAGCGTCGCCCCATCTTCCTGGCGCACCAGACGGACACGAGCATGGCCCCGATCCGGCCCCCCCCGCCGGGAACCCAGGCATCCAGAAGCCCCTCCCCGGCTGGTGGGGGGGATAAAGGGGGTGGGGCTACAGGCGGGGGGGGGGGCCGCCTCCTCTCTGCAGACACTGCACCCCCGCACCCCTGCAGTGCCCCTTACTCCCGACCTGCAGCCCCCCAGTGGTGTCCCTCACTCTCAACCTGCAGCCCCCTGCAATGGTGCCCCTCACTCCCGACCCACAGCTCCCGCCTCCCGTGGTGCCCCTCACTCTCAACCTGCAGCTTCCCCAATAGCACCCCTCACCCCCAACTGGCACCCACCCCACCCCACCCCCCACTCTCAGGATGCCTGGGTTCTCTCCCTGCAGTGAAGGGGGGGGCACCCTCCGGCAGGGGGTGGTGCTGACAGCCTGGATGCCCGGGTTCCCCGCCCCCTGCAGCTGCAGCCCCGCCTGCGCCCACCCCAGGGCACCCAATTGCTGCTCCCTGCGGCAGCTCTGCGGCCTTAAAGGGACAGGAACCCTTTTATTGTGGGGGGTTTAAATGGGGGTGGGGCTTGGGCCTGGCCTGGCCTGTGCACCCATATCTCCTCCCCCACTTCTGCTGGCACATGCCCTCACATGCGTGTGCAGGGCCTGGGAGTCTAGACACCCCCCCCCCAGGCATCAGGGACACACACACACACACACACACAGAACCCAGGTGTCCAGGACACCATTTACACACACCCCCTTGGACAGGGACAGTCACATTGACACACATGCATGCGCCACTCCTCACACCCTCCCACACAGCTCACCATCGCTGGTGCCCCCAGACACACACCCTGACACTGGGCAGAAGGCTTAGTGTGCCTGTCAACACTCCCAACACTCCCAACACACATGGCCCTGGGACACCCGTCAACACCCCCAGAGACATCCCCGCACACCCCCATACAGCTCCCTCCCCTTGCACACCCTGACACCAAAACACACTCCGGCAACAACCCCAGACACCCCTGAACACAGATACTCCTAGACACACACAACAACCCCAGCATGCTTACACATCCAACAACACCAGACACACACACACACACACACACACACACAGAGGCCCCCAACACCTTCAGATAGACACCTGGACACCTCTCCACACCTCACAATCCTAGACCACCCCCCCAACACAGATCCCCCTAGAGACACACCCACCCACCCACCCACAATGACCCAAGATACAAATCTAGGTACACCTAACCCCCCAGATACACACTCCAGCACCACTACCACCCCACGCACACACACATGCACCTCAACACCCTAGACACAGATGCACACAACCCAGTGCCCCCTGGATGATACCTTACAACCACTCCAGACACCCCACAATATGCATGGACCCCTATAAACACTCCCTCCCCATGCCCCCAGACTATGCAACACACCTAGACACCCTAACAACACCCCCCCATGCATACCCGGTGCCCTAGACACAGCTGTACATACCCCAGACATGCAAACAACCCCCAGACACTGGGACACCCCCCAACACAGAGCAAACAGCGCCCCCCACCACTACCCCGTCACCCCAAAAGCCTAAAATACACCCCCACAACAACCACCTTAACAGCCCTAAATGACCCCTGGATGCACACCCCATACACAACCCCCTGATATACCCACACCCTAGATACAGCCACATACACTCCAACAATCTCCCCTGACACATCCACACACCTCCCAGACACTCAGACCCCCCCAGACACTTCCCAACACCAACACACAGCCCTGACACCCACACACACCCTGACACTCCCAACACACATACTGCAGACACCCTGCAACTCAGACACAGACACCCCTAGACACATGGACCCCTCCACACACAGCCCCCTCAATGCCTCCCAGCCAGTCCAACACCCTCACAACAACTTCACACATACACCCAACACCCTAAGGGACCCCCTTCCAGACACTCAAACACCCCCCAACACAGATCACAGACACCATAACACCCCCAGATACACCCTCACAACAACACCACACACACACACCTCAACACACACAGGCAGCACTAGAGACACCCAAACACCTTCAATATAGATCCCAGACACCCCCAACACTTCCAGACAGATACCCCCAACACCTCCTGAGACAACCTCACCCCCCCAACACACACAGGTACCCCTAGAGACACCCAAACACCCCCCCTACCCCTCCAGACACACACCCCGATGCCCCCAGAGAACAGCCACACGGATATACCCCAACACCCCATGTACCCCACAACTCAGTCCCAGGCACCCTCAACACCCCAATAACCACCCCACACACACACACAACAGCCCCAGATAACATCCATAGACACTAACACCCTTTCACACACCACCACATACCACCCAACTTGGCCCCAGACACCCTGGACAGCCACAGCACCCCCCTCCCCTGACACCCCTTCCCATTTCCCCCAACACCTCCTGGACGTGTCCATAACTACAGGCAAATGTAAGACAGCCCAGACACTCAGACCCCAACAACAACCCTGACACCCATGTATGCACCCCCAGATGCATCCCCACACCCCTCCAGACACCCCAACACCATCATGCAGGTCCCAGATACCCCCAATAACACTGATACAATCCTTCATACACCTCAACACACCCATGTAACACCCAGACACAGCCACACACCATCCTAGACACTCCTATATAACACCTAGATACCCACATAAGTCTGCCAGATGCACCCCAGGCACAGACACCCAAACACACCCTGTAACACCGAGATGCACCCCCATATAACAGCCAGACAGCCCTGGACATCCCAACACCACCAAGAACAACCCCCGCACAGGCACCAACATCCAGACACCCCCCTGCACCTCCCAATAACACCAAGACACAGCTCTCCATTCACCAACACCCTTATATAACATACAGACACCGCCAACACTGCCACAGCACCCCCCATATGACACCCAGGCACACCCTCATGCAAGTCCTGACACAGACACCCACCAATTAACACTGAGATACCTCCTGCACACCTAACACCCACATATAACACCCATACACCCCAACAAGCCTCAATAATACTAACACGCTTCTCCACACCCTCCAACACCTGCATATACCACCCGGACACCCTCCAATAACACCACCAATAGTTCCTTCTACACCCCATATAACACCCAGATACCACCCCCCAGCAACAGATACCCCCCTCCACACCCTCATATACCACCTGGACACCCCCCATCACCTCCCAATAACACCAATATCCCCCAAAACCCCCCCACCCCATCTAACACCCAGGCACACCCACACCCCCACTAACCAAGATACCCCCCTCCATCCCATATAACACCCAGACACACCAAGGCCCCAATAACACCAATACCCCTCCACACCCCCAACATTCCCAAATAACACCCAAACACACCCACAACACCAAGATACCCCCAAAACCTCCAGTAAAACCGAGATAACCCCTCCACCTGCTCATATCCCATCCAAACACCCCCCAACAATATTCCCAACACCCCCATATCCCCCAATGCCCCAATAACATCAACACCCTGCTCCACACACCCAGTAACACTGATACCTCCCTCCACACACCCCCATATACCATCTAGACACCCACCAACACTCCCTCCACACCTCCAGTAACACTGATATCCCACTCCACACACTCCCATATACCACCCAGACATCCCCCCAACACCCCCACTCACCCCCAAACACGCGTGTGCAAGGGCCGTGGGTGGGGGAGGGGGCGGCGGGGTGGGGGGGTGCCCCTCGGGCGGCGGGGGGCCCCGGGCCCCTGCCTACCTTCACGGGGGACACGTGGGAGTGAGCTACGTAGGCGTGGATGCTCTCGATCGGGGAGAGGGTCTTCTCCGAGACGTGGACCAGCTCAGGGGCCTTTACCTGGGTGGGCAGGTGGGCCGGGCTCTGCTCCAGCGGGGGGGAGTCCTCATCTTGGTACCGGTACTTCTGCAAGGCACGGACCCCCCACCAAAGTCAGCGCCAAGAACAACTCCCCCCCAGCCCAGACCACCCCCCCATCCTCTGCCAACACCCCCCTCCCAAACCAAGTTCCCCCTGCTAAGACCCCCCACCCCATGGACCCCCCAGAGTCCTTGTACCCTGGTGGACCCCCCCCCACACAGCCACAGTGAAAAGTGACTGCCAACAAACCAAACACACCCTAGGACCTCCCCATCCCTATATGCCCCACCAGGCCCAGTGCCCCCAATTGGACTCCCCAGCCCCTGTAGACCCTTCTGCACCCCTATAGACCCCCCAAGACCAGGGCACCCCCAGCTGGACCCCCAAACCCCTGTACACTCCCCCAAGACCCTCCCCCCATCCCCTATAGACCCCCCCGGACCACAATGACCAGGCCAGATGCCCCCACAGGAACCAAGCACCCCATGCAAGCCCCCCCATCCACTGTACACCCTCCAGGATGGCCCCCCAACCCCATATAGACTCCCCCAGGACCATGGTACCCCCAGCTGGACCCCCACCCACCCTGTAGGCCCATTCAGGACCACGATGCCCCCCCAGAGACTGCTCCCACTGAGATCAGGATTCCCCCCCCACCTCTGGCCTACCTAGCCCCCAACTCCCCAGCTTCCACCCATGTCAAGGCAGAATACAGGTGTCCCCTGGGCCTGGTGCAGAGTCATTAAGGTAATGAAGATGCGTAATTAACGCCATGGCATGTGTATGTATGTGTGAGGATGTGTGGGGGGGGCCTGATTCTGAGTCTAGTGTGGCTTTTCCAGGGAGAATTTCAGGGAGGGATTGCTATGGGGGGCAGTTAGCTTAATAAACCATCACCCACACCCCTGCTGGTGCTCCCCACTCCCAACCTGCAGCTGTCTGCCCCCCAGCCCTGTGGGTACCCTTCACTTCTGACCCACAGCCCCCTGCCTCCTTCAACACTCACCAGCCAGACCCCACTCCTCTCCCAAAGTTAGGAAGAACCCAGGAGAGGCAGGGGGCTATGGGTCAGGAGTGAGGGGCACCAGCAGAGCTGGGGAGCTCTTGCCTGCCCCCCCCCACATATTTTCTGTGTCTCAGCAGATTAAACCTCCTAATCCCTAGTACACAAACATGCTGGGATTTTGTAAGGACATGGATCTTGGCCCAGATAATCTCCGCCCCCCTCCATACCCCTCCCTCCCAACCCACAGCCCCCTGCCCCGCTAGTGCCCCTCACTCCCAACCCACAGCCCCCTGCCTCCCCATTTGTGCCTTTTCATGCCCCCTCCAGTGCTGTGGTCTTCCACCCCCAACAGTGCCCCCCCTGACACCCTCACATCCCTCAGGCAGCACCAATTCTTCCCCCTCACCCCCTCGGAGCTGCAGTCCTTACAACCCCACTTCTCCCCCAAAGCTGCGGTCTTCCGCACAATAGTGCCCCCATATCTCTCTGGCTCCTTGAGCTGTGTTCTTCCCCCCACCAATAGTGCCCCCAACCTCTCCTCACACCCCATGTTTGTCCCACCACAGCTGTGCTCTTCCCCCACAACAATGCCCCCTGTCCCCCCTTCACTCCTACTTCTGCCTATCCAGAGCGGCAGTCTTCCCCCCAACAGTCCCTCCGTACCCCCTAGACCCCCCCCAGACTGACAGCTGTGCTCTTCCCCCAACAGTGTCCCCAGTCCCCTCTTGCACCCCCACTTTGACACCCCCCAATCTGTGGTCTTCCTCCCTAATAGTGCCCCTAGGCCCCCCTCCCAGCCACATCGCTGACCCACCCCCTGGGGCAGTACCTTGCACCCGAATACGAGTGAGAGGGTCCGGTTGCTGCAGACGACCTGGCACTGGCAAAGCACGGGGGCAAAACACCCTGGCTTACGCGCAGGGGGAGCTCGGCTGGCCACCCCCATACCCACTGCCCCAGGGGCCCAGCCTGGCCCCAGCTACCCCTCCCCTCTGTTGCCCCAGCAAGGGGGGAGGGGGGAGGGGCAAGAAGAAGCCCCCCCCTCCATGCCCCCTATCCCAGGGGCCCCAGCACCCCCCTGGCTCATGGCCTCCCACGGTCCCACTGGCCTGAGCCCTTTATCTGTCTCCTTCGTCCTTCTCTTGATCCCTCCTCTCCATCCCTCCGCTCCCCCCCCCATCACCCCCCCCCCTCCAGGCCCAGGCCTGGCCAGGAAAAGCGCTGAGCTGGGCATTTCCCTGGCGTTGCCATGGCAATGGGGCCTAGTGGTACCCAGGCCCCAGTGAAGGCTGAGTGGCCACCAGGGGAGGTTGGGGGTGGGAGTTGCCACCCTAGGGGGTGCTGGGGGGGACAGACAGGTTGTTACCTCTCCAGGAGGCAGTAGACCACAATCTAAGCCCCAGTAAGGCATTGGGGGTCCTCTGGGGGTACTGTGGGACGGGAACTGCCCCACTAGGGAGCGCTGGGGGGGGGCCAGAGGGGTTGTTGCCCCTCCACGGGGCAGTAGGCCCCCATATAGGCCCGAATTGGGTACTGGGGTGTCCCCTAGAGGGTGTTGGGGCATGGGAGGTGCCCCCCTAGGGGGTGCTGGGGGAATAGAGGAGTTCTTGCCCCTCCAGGGTTCAGTAGGGCCCCATTTAGGCCCTAATAGAGCGTTGTTGCCCCTCCAAGAGGCAATAGGCTCCAATGCAGGCCCCAGTAGGGCACTGTTGGTCCTCTGGGGGCACTGTGGGGTAGGAAATTCACCCCAGGGGGCACTGGGACAGGCAGAGGGGTTGTTGCCCCTCCAGGGTATTGGGGATCCTCTAGGCAGTGTTTGGAGGTGGGAGTTGCCCCACTAGCGGTGCTGTGGGGATAGAGGGATTATTGCCCCTGCTGGGGGCAGTAGGCCCCAATATATGCCCAAATGGGGCACTGAGGGTCCCCTAAGGGGTGTTGGGAGGTAGGATTTGCCCCCCTAGGGGGTGCTGGGAGGACAGAGGTGTTGTCACCCCTCTAGGGGGCAGTAGGCCCCAATATAGGGGGGAGGAGATAAGTCAAGGGGGTCTAGCCTCTTTTAGTAGGGAGTTGCTCCTCCAAGGGGTGCTGGGGAGTTTTGTCCCTCTAGGGGGCAGCAGGTGCCAATATGGTCCTGATCCTGGAGTAAGGGGGAGAGCATGGGGCCCAGTCCTAGGGGACCAGCTGGGGCAGGGGTCTTGTTCCCAGTACTGAAGGGGGAACCCACTGGTTCTAGAGGGCTTTGGCCTTAAAAAGGGCCCGATCCTGTGGTGGGGGGTGGTGCTCCTACATACCCTCCCCCCCAGCTAGCAGCTGGTGCATCTTGGATTAAGATTTAAGCCCCGCCCAGCAAGGGATGCCAGGGCTTATCTGGAGTCTCAGAGCAACCAGATTATAGGGGATGAAGCCCCATGGTGCCACTCCCGCCGTATCACGTCCCCCATTTCAATTCACTGCCGCCCCTACCCCGCCACAGGGGGGCACCTCCATCCCAGATGCCTCTGAGGCAGGCCAGGGTTTGAGAGTGGAGGGGGTGACCCCAACTCTGAAGACCCCTCTCCTTACACAGAGTCATAGATTTGGTGGTTAATTCTACCCCGCTCTCCCTCATCATTCTGTTCTCCAAAGGGAAAATCTCTACATGGCTGTAGAATCTATACACTGTATAGGTGTGCATATTGATATATCGATTAGATATAGCAATACGCAATTCCATATAGCCGTGGTATAGATGCATTCAATATATACAAACGTCCACATTAATTATAAATCGACAGATAAATTATACATAGATACAAATAGACACGTATAGAGAGAGAGAAAGAAAGAGAGAAATAAATATATAGAATATAGATGTATAGACACCTATGGATATAGACTAGATAGATTAAATGGGGCATAGGTATAGGTAGATATAGACATAAATATACTATAGACTAGATATAGGTCTAGATATAGATAGATTAAATATAGATACAGATAGATATACGTGATATAGATATGGATAAATATATACAGGGATATAGACATATACATGGATATAGACTACATAGATGAGATATAGATTAAATATATGTATAGGTGCAGAAAGATTAAATACAAATACAGATAGATATAGATGATAGATATCGATAAATAGGTGTACGAATATAGAAATGGACAGAGTAAGCAATAGACTAGATATAGATAGAGCGAATATAGGTATAGATGTAGACAAATTGAATATAGAGATAGCGATAGATTATAGATAAGAATAACTATATATATGGATATAGACACACATATGGATATAGATTAGATAGATATAGATACAAATCAATTAAATATAGGTATAGATCTGGATAGATTAAACAGATACAGGTAGATACAGGTGATATGGATAAATATATGTATGGATATAGCTATAGATATATGGATGCATGTGTGTATAGACATATATATGGATACAGACTGTGTGTGTATACACTATACATGTGTGCATGTGCATATATGTGGATATAGATTATATGCATGGAGATATATATATATAAAGATATATAGATATCTATATCTATATAGTCTACAAACACACACTGTAGATATGTATTTAGCCTTCTTACTACGGCAACAAAATTCTAAACATGTATTAAATATTCTTAATTTATATGCACAGCATATTATTCCTGTGTATTAATTCTTAGTATCCCTAAAATATTCTTTCTATGCAAAACTCATTATTAATATGTTTTTAAGCCCTCTTCATATGCATGGAACAGTCTTAATAAAATACGCACACATATTCTTACTTGTCCTAAGTTTAAATCGTCCCGGGTCTAATTTAGTCCAGTGCTGACAAAGTCTCTTCCTTCACACTTGCAAAAGTCAATTCCTTATTTACTGGATTGATATGCCACATCTCCCACCAAAAAAGGGCTCAGGGTAGCTTATAATAAAATCCAGATTCCCTTAGAAAATAATACCCCTATAAAATAAACGCCAGCTAATATATTAAGATAAAATAATACCTAAGAAAACCAGTCCCCAAACAATGAAGCAATAAGAATGTTTTTAACCAGCTGGATTTTACACACACACACACACACATACACACACACACACTTATAATTCTAATATTATAAAAGCCTAAGTCTGTCTGTCTGCCTGTCCGTAATGCTTTATTTGTGCTCTGACTGGCTGTCTTGGCAGCCAATCAGAGTGCCCTACACAAACAGGGACATACAGTGGAACACCGCTATGACAGTGGAGGTACAGGGGGACGACAGGGACCACAGCGCTGCCACTGGAGGTGACTGGCCCCACCCCCCGGGTCTGCTCCTTGGTGCCAGGGGCCAGTGCCCCCCAAACAACAGCCGGCAGGAAGGGGAGGCAGCAGGGAACGGGGGAGGGAGGGGAGCAGGAAGGGGATGCGGGGTTACTGGTGGCTGTGCCCCACTGCCACCATGAATGCCACCATGGTCTTGGGCCTCGGCCCCGACCTGAAGGGGGGGCGGGGAATGGCCCAGCCCCAGCCCTGGTCTGAAGCAGCAGGGCAGGGGGGAACAGCCCTGGCACCAGCCTGAGGGGGCAGGACACAGGCCTCTGTCCCCACCCCCCTCATTCTTGCTGGGCGATTGACTTGTGTGTGTGTGTACACACAGACAACTGGATTTTATACACACACAATTTTTTATTTATATATGTGTGTATATATATAAATATAAATTATATATATATGTATATATACAACATGATAAGTAATTATATATGAAGTATAGTATAACGTGTGTGTGTGTGTGTGTGTGTATATATATATAGTAAAGTAAAATACATTTAATTACATGTAATTGCATAAATTATTACATATCATTATATATATATATATATATATATATATATATATATATATAACCTGCCTGCATGTAATATCCACATTATGTTATAATTATATATTACAATACATAATATGATATATTATTATACATTGTATTATAATATACATTATGTTATCGTATCTTTTGTTATATAATATATTTTAATTATTATATGTTGTCCCTGTATATATATAGTTATCTATATAGATATCTGTATATTCCTGTATATATGATTTCTAGGGCCTTTGGGTTTATTTCATAGACATTAGGGCTGGAAGGGACCTCAGAAGATCAGCGAGTTTATATTTTTTAATTTTTATATGCTGTAACTATATATAGATATATTTCTGTTGGTATTATTTCTAGGCTTTGGCGGTTTATACGTTCAAATGCACAGGTTTAAAATTCAAATAAAAACCTTTTAAGAAACCTCAGACCTTCACCCCCGGGGCTCTCCTTTCAAGTCTTGAACTCCAAACTAATTAATTCACTGATGACCTCATCTGTGGGTTAGATGTTAAAAAAAATTATTTCCCCTTTTCTAACATTTAACATCTAACTTCCAACTTTCTACCATTTCCAACTTTTTTCCCCATTATTAACCTAACTGTCCCCCCCACCCCCGCATTTTTCAAGGATCCTGTTTCTCAGCATAACCCAAATATTTTGATTTTAATTCACCATCTTAATTGGTCTGAAACAGCAAGTGCCCATGATTCTTGGCTATTCAGGGATGTGTTGGTCATGCCTGATCCAGGAGCAGGATTTATGGCTCTGATCATTTCCGTTTTAAGGGAAGTGCCTTCATGTTTCCCTGTCTCATTGCCCGTTTCCAGAGCTTCCCATTTTGCTCCCCTGGCTCCCGCCCATTTCCAAATGTTTGAAAAGAAACCCTAAAAAAAAATAAATAAATAATAATTCTTCAACATAGTAAATCACATGATAAAATACCAAAAGTGGTATGAAAACACACGCTCCCTTTTCTCCCTTTTTTTTTTTTTGGATTGTGATGATTTTTTGTTAAAGAAAAAACTATTTATTTATTTATATTTTTGAATTTCCCATGGTGCTAAACAGCCAGTCCCTGCAATTCCTCATGGAGAATCATCTAAAATACCCAATTTCTTTACACATTTTTTCCAAACTTTTCTAATCATCTAAATTCTTTTTTATTAATTGATTTTAATTTCTAGTTTCCCACCCCTAATTTCTAATATCCAGCTTATCATTTTCAAAGCTCCATTTCCTAAGTGTTATTTCCTTAGCATCCAAGATTTAATTTCTAATTTTCAAATATCTAATTTTTAAGTTCCATGTTTATTTTTAATTTCTAATTATTGTATGTATTTTATTTTCCTAGATCAAATTTCTGTTTTTAAATTTCTCATTTGCCAAGATCTAATTTGCCATTTTTATTTCAATTGTTTTATTTCCAATTTTCCAAAACCCATTTTCTAACTTTGATTTTCTTCTTTTCCGATATCTGAGTTCTAATTGTTTTTAATTTCTTATTTTTCAAAATCTAAATTTTCTATTTTTAATTTAATTTCCAAGATCTAATTTTTATTTCTATTTTTTAAGTATTTTATTTTCTATTTAAATGTATATTGGTTTATTTTCCAAGATCTAATTTCCCCAAAATCACATTTCTAATTTTTAATTTAATTTTTAAATGCCTAATTTTCCAAAATCCATTTTCTAATTTTTATTCTTCCTTTCCAATATCTAGTTTCTAATTTCTTAATTTCTGCTTTTCAAGATCTAAACTTTGTCTTTTTCATTTCATTTTCCAAGCTCTACTTTATAATTTTTATTTAGATTTATTTATTTTCCAAGATTTAATTTATAATTTTCAATATGTAATTTCTATTTTATATATATTTTAATGTCTAATTATTTTATGATAAATAAAAACAGAACTAGTAGTTTAGCCTAAAGGGGAGTGTGCTGACTCTGGGACTGTAGAGTTGCAAGTTCAAGCCTGGGTGAGTGCCATGGGTCCAGGAATATTTTATTATTATTTTGTATTTTAATTATTATTCAGAAAGCACTGGGATTGTGGGTTCAAACCCCAGCTGGGGTGGAATGATCCAATGCTTAACCATGATACAGACAATAAGGGATAGAGATACGTTCATAGAATTCCTTAAAGAAACTCCACCACCCCTCTGGGTAAACCATGTGAGTGCTCACCTAGTTATCCAACTTAAACCTCCCTTAAGTTGGAGCCCATTACTGTCTCCACCTGTGAAGGAGAAATGCCCTGCACACCTACAGGTTGGGGGATGACCTCCTCAGCAGCTCAGTGGCTGACAGGGATCTTGGAGTCATAGTTGACTCCAAGACAGACATGAGCCGGCAGTGTAACGAGGCCATCAACAAAGCCAGTCGCACCTTGTCGTGCTTTAGCAGATCCATGGCCAACAGACCGAGGGAGGTGCTGCCCCCCCCATGCGGCGCTGGTCAAGCCGCAGCTGGAGCACTGTGCCCAGTTCTGGGCGCCGCATGTCAAGAGGGACACGGAGGATGTGGAGAGGGTTCAGAGGAGGCCACTCGTATGGTTAGTGGCCTCCGTGCAAGGCCCTACGAGGGGAGGTTGAGGGATCTGGATCTCTTCAGCCTTCGCAAGAGACGGCTGAGGGGAGACCTTGTAGCAGGCTGTAAGTTTAGCAAGGGAGGACAACAGAGAGTTGAGGAGGCGCTTCTTACCAGGGCACCCCTAGAAGTCAGTAGGAATAATGGGTACAAACTAGTGGAGAGTAGATTCAGGTCAGACATTAGGAAGAAGTTTTTCACCGTAAGGGTGGCCAGAGTCTGGAACGGGCTGCCAAGAGAGGTGGTGCTCTCACCTAACTTGGAGGTCTTCAGGAGGAGGCTAGATAGGCACCTGGCTGGGGCCGTCTGACCTCAGTTCGTTTTAAGGGTCCCTTTTGACTATAATCTATGAATCTAAGAATTTTATTTCCTTATTTTCCAAGATCAGATTTCTATATTTTTAATTTCCAATTTTCCAAGAGCCATTTTCTAATTTTTATTTTCTTCTTTTCCAATGTCTAGTTTCTCATTTTTTTATTCCAACTTTTTCAAGATCTAAACTTCGTCTCTTTTTAATTTAGTTTTCCAAGATCTAATACCAAATTCCCCAAGATCTAATGTCTATATGTCTAATTATCTAATACACGAGTTTGAATTTCTCAGTATCTCAGTCTATAGTTTCTGCATTTCAAAGGTTTGATTTCAATTTCCAAATTAAATTCTCTTATTTTTCATTTTAATTTTCTAATTTCTGAATTTCCTGACATCTGGTTTCCAATTATTGTCACACTTTTCCCCCATTTGAATTTTCAACACACACATTTTTTTAAATAAACCTAAATATTCTGTGTGTGTATGTGTATATATGTATGTGCATATATTGTGTTTGTATGTGTCTGCATATCTAGTGTGTGAATGTGTCTGCATGTAACTATATAATGTATGTATGTAAGCATATATATGTGTGCATGTCTATATATGTGTGTTTATGCATGTGTATGTGCACATATGTGACTGTGCATATATAATGTGGGTATTGTGTGCATGTGTGTGTACATGTATGTGTCTGTGTAATGTGTGCATCTATACACACACACACCCACCTCCCCCACAAATATCCTCTATCTCACGTACATACATTGATTTAAAATATATATTACAAGAAAAATAAAAGTTTAAAAAGGTTGATTCTTATTGAATGGCTCCTTCCTGTTATAATTCCTTCTGGCTTAGCCTCTCTTAATGGTCCCAAACTGGGACATTTTGGTTTAATTTTTTGTTTAATTATTTATGAAACCTAAAATGTATTTAAAAATACCTTACTGCAAATTAGTTAGCATTTCAACTTCTACTTGTAAAACTAGGAAGTCACTGCTAGCATGGATTTTAAATTAAATGACTCGAGCAATTAAGAAATGTTGATTTTATTAGAAAACAAGTCAACTGCTACTTCCACATCTACATTCAATTAAATTAAAAATGTGAAGGTCAAATTTAAAGATCAACTTGAAATTCATTATTCATTAAATTAATATTTTGAATTTTAAATTCAAAAGGAGATTTAAGTAACAATTACTATGTGATTTTTAAAACAGTCATCCAACACTATTTGCAGATTTCCATGAACTAAAACAAATGTACGAATGTCAAATATTGAAACAATTACTCTGATGCAATTTCCACTTTAAATTAGATTAAATTAACAGTTTAATGTCAAATCTTTTTAAAAAAATTAATCCAATACTATCTCCATATTTAAGTTATATTCTCTTAACAGGGTAATGCCAAACTTTCAAAATACTAATCCAATCTCCACATTAAATTACATTAAATAAATAGATCAAGTCTTAAAGCTGTTAGTCCAACCCTATCTCCATATTTAAATTAAATTCAATTAACAATTTAATAGAAGGGAGTCAAAATATGAATCCAGTGCTATATCCACATTGAAATTAAATGAACATTTTGATGTCTAATTTAAAAAATATTACTCAATTTCTAGCTCCGTATTTAAATTTGAATAAATTAACAGTTGAATGCCAAACTTTCAGAATATTAATCCAATAGTCATATTCAATTAGATTAAATAGGTTAAATCATAAAATTATGAACCCAGTGGTATAACCATATTTATAGTATTAATTATATTTATATTAATAATAAATAGTTTAATAGTAAATTTTCAAAATATGAACCCCAATAATGTAAATAATATTGTAATAATTAATGTATATGATATAATATTATGCTGTATATAATATTACATTAAATAATGTGATAATATAATTAAAGTAATACTGTAATAAATATATAATATTAATACAATAATAAGGTAAATGATATATAATATTAACCCAATAATATTAACTCCAATATTAACTTCATGATTAAATGAGCACATTGCTGGCAATTCTAATTGTTAATTTAATTAGAAACATAAAAGTAGAAAATAAAATTAAATGATGTTAGTTAATCAAACTATATTGTATTAATCACATTGTAATTAGATTCAATTAATGGCACAATTCCAAATTTTCAAAACATTCCTCCAACCCTTTCTCCACATTGAAAGTAGATTAGTTTAGCAGGTTTTTGCCACAATTTTCAAAATATAAATCTAGCACTCTCTCCTCATTTAAAATATTAATACCTTATTTTAAAATAATTAATCCCATTTTTAAAGTCTTTTAAATTATTTTTTAAATCATTAATTCAATGTGGCCTCCAGCTTTCATTGAAATTCATGTTTTTAAATATCGAATTTAAAAAAAATACATTGATGCACTGAGATTTCTCAATTTAAAAGAAATTTTAGAAGTGGATACATTAAAATTTAAAATAATAATTTTAATATTATTTTCATGCAAGATTTAGTACCTTTACATATAAAATAATGAATTAAATGTTATTTAAATTTAATATTTAATACATTTAAATTCTTATATAATAAAGGGCTTAGTCCACCTGTCTGTCTGTTTGTCACGCTCTTGGAGCACTGTGATTGGTTAGTGAAACAACCAGAGTGCGGAGTGCCACCACGATGGTGGGGAGGGAGTGGGGGGCTGCCAGCATTGCTCCATCCCCACCGTCATGGTGGCACTCTGCCGCCTCAGAGGAGCAGGGCCAAGGGGGAAGGAAAAAAGTTTAATCAATTAAAAACCGTTTTAATTAAAAGAAATCCCTCTGCCAACACAGCCCCTTTTTTAACTAAATTAAATTCACAATTTTTAAATTTTATTTAACCCATGTCTAATTGCTTAGTAGAATGCCTGTCTCCCAGCACAGGACGACTAATGAGGTTAATTTAATGAGACATGGGGGAACCTGTACACGTGCGTCTGTGTATGACCTCACCCAGAAAGAATCTGACATCACCTTCCTGCGACTTGCCTGTACTTCCTGTCCCATTCGTGACCTCAGCAGGAAGAACAGAACTGAGTGAAATTCAAGGGATTTCTTTTTTCCTTCAAAATATTTGATTTTCCATTGGGGTGGGTGGGAAATCAGAGCCATATCAGGCCTAGAAGCTGGAATTTTAATATTATAAAAGCCTAGGTCTGTCTGTCCATAACGCTTTATTAACACTGTGATTGGCTGTCTGAAGCAACCAATTAGAGTGCTCAAAAAGTGTTCCATTCGGGAGGCAGTGGCGCGTGGCGGAGCTCCACCATGGCAACAGAGCTGATGGAGTAGGGGGGGCAAGCGAAGTGGGGGACACAGTGATGGTGCCACATGGCCGCTGTGTCCTAAGAACAGCCGGGAGGGAGGGGAGTTGGGGGGGCGAGCTTTGCACAAGGCCAGGTGCGCAGCAACAGCAGCGCGAGGCACTGGGTGGCGGCTGCAGACATCGCACGCAACCTGTGCCTGGGAGGCAGCAGTGCCATGGGGTGGAGCAGCAGGGGGGCGCGTAGAGCCAGACAGTGGGGGGGCGCGCACAGTGCTGGAGGCAGAGCGACGGCAGAGTGGGCTGGCGGGTGGCGGCACTCCATCCCCATCCACCCCCACCACCCCGGGTCATTCTTGATGGGCGATTGGCTAGTCCCTCAATAATTTCTTTTCCCACCCCCCCCTCCCTAAAGTCATTAGTTAATTAGCAATGACTAAAAATGGACTCGAATTAAGTTTTTTTGATTGAAAAAAGTGGTTCTCTGCAAAAATATATGGGGGGCAAAATTAATATTGTGACTGATTTGCACTTGCTCCCTGCTCCAATTTCATAGCCAGAGGGGTCAAAATACTATGTGGTAATGAGACACACTGCTACACATGCACCCCCCCCCCCATGATTTTAACACACAATCCTGTCACACACATGCACGTGCATATGCTATTACACATGCACATACACATATTATGTGTGCACGCATACAGAATTACATGTGTGCATACACAACCACATTTGCAGACACACAATTATATGTGCACACAAACACACAATTATGTGTACACATGTACATATTACATATGCACACACAAAATTACATATGCACACACAACTGCATGCAATTGGGTATGTGTGCACATGTAATTGTGTGTAGGAGTGCACAAGTAATTGTGAGCACATGTAATATGTGCATGTGTACACGAAATTGTGTATGTGTACATGTGTAACTGTGAGCAAATGTAATTGTGTGAACATGTTCATGCAATTACACATGCAGACATACACACCTAATTACATGTGTACACTTGCATATACACAATGCTATTACATATACACATATTGCACGTGCACAGACAATTATGCATATTGGATTTTACAGCCACGAACAGCACTTCCAGGGAGGAGGCTTCCTGGGATGGGACAATCTTTCTCTCTCTCCTGGAAGTAAGTGTCTGTTCTCCCACAGGTTGGCTGATCTCCTCTGTAGAGCTTTAATCTAGGTTTGACAGGGGACAGGGAACCAGTGGTTGAGGAGAACCCAGGGCTGGCGAGCCACAAACAAGGCACTGGACCAAACCAGGTAGGCACTAAGGGGTACACTAGACAACAAGGCAAAGGGGCTCCAAGAGCACCTGTCGGGGGGCTAACGTGTCTTTACACAAATGCCAGAGTATGGGGAATAAGCAGAAGGAGCTCACACTCGTACTTGCTAGCACCCAGTACAACCTAGTCGGCTTAATGGAAACATGGTGGGACTCTACTCACAACTGGCCAGTGGGCACTGGGGGTACTGGCTGTACAGGCGAGACAGAGTGGGGAAAAAAGGTGGGGGTGTAGCTCTCTCTGTTAGGGAGCAGTACACATCTTCCATCACCAAGGCGGGGGTAGAGGCGGGGAATACCAAGGCATTGTGGGTGAGGATCCAGGGGAAAAGGACTTGGTAGTGGGGGTCTACTACAGACCTCCTCAGCAGGATGACGAGCTAGACCTGGTATTCTCCAGGCAGCTCTCAGAGCCATTGAGGCGAGAGAGGCGGTGGTCATGGGGGACCTAAATTACCCGGACATCTGCTGGGAGGAGCAGACGGCCAAATCAAACCTCTCACGTAGGTTGTTAAACCGTGTGCAGGACCTCCACCTAAGCCAGGAGATGTCCAGTCCCACCAGGGGTAGCGCCTTACTAGACCAGGTCTTAGCAACAGGGATGATCTCAGGGACCTGCGAGTGCACAGTAGCCTGGGACACAGTGACCATCGCTTGGTAGAGTTCACAGTCCAGCAAAGGGTGGGAAAATATCCAGGGGGGGTAAAGTGTTAGTAAACTTAACAGACTAGTCAGCGAGGTGGCTGAACTCAAGAGCATCAAGCAAATGGGGGTCCAGGAGGGTTGGCGGTTCCTCAGGTGAGCGATCCTTGGGGCACAAAAAGAGACTATTCCATTACACAGGAAAGGGGGCAAGGGGACAACCCCCCCTCGGCTGAACAGGGAGCTCCAGGAAAGATGGGGGCGAAGAGAGAGATTTACAGGCAGTGGAAGTGGGGGAGCCACCAAGGAGGCAGACACCTCCCTGGCACGCTGTTGCAGGGAATCAGCTAGGCAGGGCAAGGCAGGGCTGGAGCTTAGGCTGACTACAACAATCAAGGACAATAAAAAGTCCCTCTACAGATACACAGCAAGCAAAAGGAAGGCGCAGAGTGACATAGGGCCCCTGCAGGACAGATCAGGGCAGCTGGTGGCCGAGGCAGGGAAAGAGGCAGAGCGCTTCAACGAGTTCTTCGCTTCAGTATTCGCGAGTACTGGCCAGGACAATTCCCCAACCTCGAGCATAGACAGATGTCCGGGAGGCACTAGACCGCCAATGGTTAGTGCTGACTTGGTGAAGGAGAACTTGGAGGGGCTGGATGGGTACAAGTCAGCCGGCCCGGATGACCTCCACCCACGGGCGCTGAAGGAGTTGGCTAGTGTCATAGCTGAGCCGCCGGCATGGCTGTTTGAGCTCTCACGGTGCTCTGGCCAGGACCCTGAGAACTGGAAAAGGGCCAACGTGGTGCCCATTTTAAAGAAGGGGATAAGGGGTGAGCCGGGTAACTTTAGGCCAGGCAGTCTTACCTCTAGCCTTGGGAAAACACTGGGAAAGAGCGCATTTGTGAAGCCCAGCAGGGGAAGCGATGTTGAAAGGGAACTAGCACGGGTTTGTCACAGGTAGATCCTGCCTGACAAACCTTATAGCCTTTTACGACCAGGCCGCACGCTGCCTTGACACAGGAGCTGAGGCCGATGTCATCTACCTGGACTTTAAGAAGGCTTTCGACACAGCTTCCCCATGAGAATAGGATGCGAAACTGACGGGCTGTGGCGTGGACGCCTACACAGTCAGGTGGGTGGCCAACTGGCTCAGGGACCGCACCAGAGAGTGGGGGTGGACGGGACGTTCTCGGCCTGGAAGGAGGTGGCCAGTGGGGTCCCGCAGGAGTCGGTCCTTGGACTGGTGTGATCTAATATCTTCATCAGCGATTTGGACGAGGGTGTGTGGAGCACCCTGTCCAAGTTCGCAGACGACACCGAGTTATGGGGCAAAGTTAACACACCAGAGGGCAGGGAGCGGATCTGGACAGGTTGGAGCAACGGGCAGAACGAAACATGATGCAGTTCAACAAAGACAAATGCAAGGTGCTCCACCTCAGGAGGAGAAATGCCCTGCACACCTACAGGTCGGGGGATGACCTCCTCAGCAGCTCAGTGGCTGACAGGGATCTTGGAGTCATAGTTGACTCCAAGACGGACATGAGCCGGCAGTGTAACGAGGCCATCAAAGCCAGTTGCACCTTGTCGTGCTTTAGCAGATCCATGGCCAACAGACCGAGGGAGGTGTTGCCCCCCGCCCCCCATGCAGCACTGGTCAGGTCGCAGCTGGAGCACTGTGCCCAGTTCTGGGCGCCGCACGTCAAGAGGGACACGGAGGATGTGGAGAGGGTTCAGAGGAGGCCACTCGTATGGTTAGTGGCCTCCGTGCAAGGCCCTACGAGGGGAGGTTGAGGGATCTGGATCTCTTCAGCCTTCGCAAGAGACGGCTGAGGGGAGACCTTGTAGCAGGCTGTAAGTTTAGCAAGGGAGGACAACAGAGAGTTGGGGAGGCACTTTTTACCAGGGCACCCCTAGGAGTCAGTAGGAATAATGTGTACAAACTAGTGGAGAGTAGATTCAGGTCAGACATTAGGAAGAAGTTTTTCACAGTAAGGGTGGCCAGAGTCTGGAACAGGCTGCCAAGAGAGGTGGTGCTCTCACCTAACTTGGAGGTCTTCAGGAGGAGGCTAGATAAGCACCTGGCTGGAGCTGTCTGACCTCAGTCCTTTTCCTGCCAGGGGCAGGGGGTTGGACACGATGATCCTTCCAGATCCCTTCCGACTCTACAATCTATGCACACACACACAAATCACACTGTAGACACACAATCACATGTGCACATAAATATGGTATTACGTGTGCAGACACACACACACAGGATATTACATGTGCACACATACACAATAACACATGCACATGAGCTCATACACAATCACCCATGAAGATATACAATTTCTCTGAATATTAATCAGGTGATGTAAGCATGAGAGCGGAGCTACTGCTCATCATCTCTCCCTAATAAGCAGGCTATTCATTGTATTAAGCCAACAGGCCTCCATGGATCCCCGTGGCAACCACAGGTCAAAAGATGATTCACATCCCCCTACATATCAACACGCACCCAATCAAGACTTAATGATGCTAATGAAGATATTATACTAATGAATATGCATGACCAGGCTTCCCGCTCCAATAGTCAGACAGGAACTGAGCAGAGGCAGGATAATTATGTGCCATATATGGAACTGAAATGCATAGTGTGCCCAGTCAGTGACATCCAGCAATAATTTAATTAATAGAGCTCATTAATTAATCATGATTACAGCCCTCTCCCCCCATCATCATCATCATTAATAGTCACAAATATCACGTTAATCATGTGGTCACTGCTATGCACTGCCATTGTGGCGTGCACGTGTACATGTGTGTGCGCACATCCTGGACACCTGGCATGTGTACATGCATGCGGGGCGGGGGGGGGGTCTCCCAGATGTCTGGGTTGTGTGCATCTGTGCCGAATGCCTGGGTTATACACGTGTGTGTGTGTGTGTGTGTACCCGTGTCCCAGATACTTGGATTCTGGATGTGTGCCCCCCAGATGCTTGGGGTCCATCTGTCCGGACCTGGATGCCTGACTCGTGTGTGTGTGTTCTGGGCTCCTAGGTTGTCTGTGGCTGTGCATCAGTCCTGGAGGCCTGGTGTGTGTCCCAGATGCCCGAGTTGTGTGCATCTGTCCTGAACGCCTGGGTTCTGCGCACGTGTATATATACGCGTGTCCCAGAGGCCTGGGTTCTGCATGCGTGTGCACAGGTGTGTGCATGTCTGTCCTGGATGCCTGGGATGTGTGCATGTATGTGTACATGCACATGCGTGCACACACACACGTGTAGGGGGTTGCCCCAGTGCAAGGGCACTTCTCCCCCCATCCCTGCATCATCATCTCCTCGTTGCTTAGCAACCACCTGTAGGGGCCCTACAATTGTCATGGGAACCAGCTCCAGAGTCACAGCACATGAGGGGGATCCCCGTCACTTCCTGTCCCAAGCTGTCCCCCCCACCACCCCAGTGGGGGTGGTTATGTCGGGGACATGTGACTGGGGGGATAGGTGCTTGTGTGTCTCAGATGACTGGGCTATGCACGTGTGTGTGTGCATGTGCATGCCTCTCATTGTGCGTGTGTATGCATGTGTGTGTGTCTCAGTTGCCTGGGTCATGTGTGCATGCATTGGATGCTTGGGTTCTGTGCCTTTCTGTACATGGGGTAGATCCAGTCAATATGGGATACAGGCACAGAGAACCCAGGCATCCAGGCCGCGTGCATGCATGCATGCACACACACGCACACCCCCCTGCCACCACAACCCAGGTGTCTGGGTCTAATGCATGCACACATGCACAGAACCCAGAAGTCTAGGATGCACACACTCACAACCTAGGCTTCCAGGACACACACACATATACAACCCAGGCATTTGGGACACGCACACGTGCAGATATACATGCACACACAACTCAGGCATCCAAGACACACATGCGCACAGATTCCAGGAATCTGGGACACACCCACATACAAACATATGCAACTCAGGCATCACACACACACACACACACGCACACACACACACACAGAACACAGGCATCCAGGACACACGCACCTACACAACCCAGTAGTTTGATGAACAGAGCTCAGGCATCTGGGACACACCCAGACAACACAGGCACGTGACACATACACACACAACCCTAGCATTCTCATCTCACAGACACACAACCCAGCCATCCAACCCAACCCAGCCATCACACAAACACACACAGCCATCTGACATGCACACATACACACACAGCCATCTGGGTCACACGTACACCAGGCATCTGGGACACATGGACACCCTGCCCCCCCAAGTGTCTGGAACACACACACACACACACACGCCTACACAACCAAGGCATCCGACACACACCCCCACACAACCGCAGCATCCGTATCTCGCTGGCACACACACCTATACAGACACACACGTGTGCTGCTCTAGATCCCCCCCACACAACACAGCAAAGCTCAAACCTGACCCTCCAACCCCCACAGGCCCAGAACCAGGACCCCCAGCCCAACGCCCCCGATTGGACACCCCAGCCCTGTCCTGCCCCCCCAGCACGCCGCCCCTGTTGTCCCCCCCACCTTCTGCCTTTCCTAAAATACACGCCCCCCCACGCAGACCATGCATGGAGTTATCCCTAGTTGTCATGGCAACCCGGAGCTGGCAGCAGAGGGATGGGGGGGCAATGGCGGGGAGGGGGGAGGGGGAGGCAGGATGGAGCCCCAGATGCTGCCCCCCACTGCTAGGCCCAGGCCAGCTGGGAAGAACCCAGGTGTCCAGGCTTGTAACACCCCCTGCCCCACAATAAGACCCCAGGCACTGCCAGAGAACCCAGGTGCCCAGGCTCCCAATGCCCCTGGGCTCTGAACCCACAGCCCCCCTTCAAGAGCTGGGGAGCCTGGACGCCTGGGTTCCCCCTCCACATGTTGTCATGCATACGTGTGTGCTCGTGTCCGATGTGCAAGTGTGCACACACTGCTTCTGATGTGTGCTTTAGGCATGGAAGTGTGTGTGGATACATTACTGGGGGGGTGTATGCACTATTCCCCATGCACATGTTAGGCATTTAAGTGTACTCTATGTGTGTGCATACATGCTTACTTCCTCATGCATGGCCATGTCTGTGTTTGTGTGTGCGTGTGTACACAGTGCTATAGGATGTGCATTGCACTCAGGCATGCGAGTGTGTATATATTTTGGGTGTGTACACACACATTGGAGGAACTGCACCCCCTGTTCCCCACACGTGTGTTACTTAAGTGTGTTGTTACATGTGTTCAAGTGTGTGTGAAGCTGGTGTGAGTCTGCACATGCTATCCTTGCTATGTGTGTTAGGCGTGAGCCTGGTGTGTTTCCCCATGTCCTTGTGAAAACACAACACTGGCTGGCCTGGCTGAGCATGGGTGTGTGGGTGTGCAACTGTGCCCTTGTGAGCACTTGTCCAGGACATACACACACACAGAACCCAGGCATCTATCTGGGACACACACGTGTATGCATCCACACACATCCACCCATACCCATAGTATATACACACACACACACACACACACGCGCGCGCGCCTGAGTGGCATGCACATGCTTATGGCTCACCAAAACCCTGGCATCCCACACACACACATGCAGAATTTAGGCATCCGACACACACACGCATGCATGCACAGAACTCAGGAATCAGGGACACACAAACTGAGGAGTCTGTGACACACTTGCCCACACACACAGAACCCAGGTGTCCAGGACACACACACACACAGAACCCAGGTGTCCAGGGAACAGACGGACACACACGCACAGAACCCTGGCATCTGGGACATCCCAATGCACATATACACACACCTCTGGTATCTGGGATACACAACCCCACACCCCAGACATTGCATGCACACAGTGTCCAGGCTAAACAGACACAGCCACACAGAACCCAGGCAACTGGGGCATGTACACACATACACACATACACACGCGCAAGGCTTGCCCCTCCTCCCCTGTGATCCGCCCCCTGGAGGAGGGCCCCATTGCCTCATTAACATACTCATTAGCGTATGAACAACCCCTCAGGCCCCCCACCCCTGCCATACACATGCGCACTGAGGCCCCAACACACACGCATGTGCACAGATGGACAACCTGGAAACTCATGTGTGCATACACAGCCTCCAAATCCAAAATATGCATGTGTACACACAGACACCCCAAAACATGCGTGTGCCCACAGGTTCCCTGACACACCTATACACATGGCCACAGACACAAAACACTTGTGTGCTCAGTCTCAGACACTGTGGAAACAGGTGTGAAGCACATATGTGCCAGCACAGGCATCCTAGCTCACACATGTGCGTACGCACAGAAAGATCTAGGACTAACATGCACATGTGCACATCTGCAGATACCTCAACCCATGTGGGCACACACAGACCCTGCCCAAATATACCTGTCCACATGCAACACACTTGTGTACAGTCATACATCCTACAGAACACTCATGCGCGCGCGCGCGCACACCCTCCCCCCACACACACACAGTGTCCCGGCTCAAAGGTCTCAAATCAGCCCCACACACGACACACTCCAACACATGTGCACACCAACTGCACCACACACAGAACCCAAGTCTCCACACGTACTCCTGCACACCGAGACAGATATCACACACATGCTGTAAACACACACCCTGCACACAACTTCCCACACCACATGTTGCAACATGCAGGCGTGCACACACATCCCCACACACATTAACATGCTCCCCCAGTCCATCGTCACACAAAGTGCACACACACAATCAACATACAAACACACTTCCCCATGGCCTGCACACACTTTCCCCACAGGTACACAACACACACACAGCACTGGTCCAGAGACACAGACATGCCTTGTGCCTCCATACACATGTTTACACACAGGGCACACACAACATGTGTGCACAACAGGCTTGTTCACTCAGACACCCTAGTGCGTGCACACACACACACACACACAGCTCACATTTCAAACACATGAACTCCCCTTTGCTCCTGAACACACACACGTACACAAAGCACTAGCACACACACGTGCACATACACGCACCCTTGCTCACTAGTCCATACACATCACACGGACACACCATCCCTCTCTGTGGCAACACACACTCAACACAGGCCTAACTATGCACACATGTGTACACACAGAGACACATGGATACACTAACTTGCTGCACACATGGACACCCAGGGCAGGTGCACACACATGCATATGCACACAAACACACTGACCTGCTCCATGAATGTGCACACACACGCACACACACGCCAGTTCACACACTGCATGTATGTACAATGCAAATGTATATGTATGTACAAACATGCGTGTACACACAGATGGGCTGCCCCCTGGATGCACATGCACACACTGAAGGGCTACCAATAGGTACACATTTAAACAGACACACACTCCTACTGAACACAAATACAGACTCACTGCACACACACAAGTATGCTGACCTTCACCATGTGCATACACACACAGAGTTACCACTGTGACCCTGTCCACACACATGGTGCATGCACACAGATACACCTGCAAACAGACACACAGTTGCCCTGTCCAATCTCCACACACACAACACGTGTATGCGCAACTCACCCATGCCCCCACCCCACTACTCAGACATACACAAGGCACACACACGTATGTATAGATGCACCCGTACACACAGGTGCAGTGACCCTCTCCATGCACACACACGTATACAAATATGGGGCGCTCACACACACACAGTCGCCTCCCTGCATGTGCAAACACATATACACCGACTCAAAGCAGATGCACACAAGTACACTGACCCGAGGCTGTATGCACACTGCACACATGCATGTACACACATACACACTTAAGTCTGCATTCATGTCCATACACCCCACCCATACACTCAGTGCAGGCCTACACAATTTATACACATGTACACACATACACACACACGCACCCTGTGTGGATGCATGCGTGTGCATGCACACACAGACACACTGATTACACCACACACACACAAGTACACTGACCTCAGCTTTATACATGTGCGTGCACGCACACATATCCCCCTCAGCATAAATGCATGCATGCGCACACACACACACAGATAGACCTGCATTCATGTCCACACCACCCCCTCCAAAAACACCCTGTAAAAGGCCTACACAATGTATACACATGTACAAAGACACACACACACACACACTCCTCTGTATATACGTGTGTGCATGCACGCACACACACGCACAGATTCACCACTGCAAGCACACAAGTACACTGATCACACCATCATGCACATATTGTTACCCCTGCACCTGTCCACACACACACACACTGCGTGCATACAATGCAAACACTCACACCCATATCTATACTTAATACACACATGCACAAATACACTGACCCTTTCCATGCACACGCTACACACATTTATAGCTGTGCTCAGCCCCAGCCTACACAGTGCACACACATGTACAGACACACACACGCACTCTCCCCCTTGCACATGCAAGCCCCCTGCTCCTAGGCCATAAACAACACCCATGCACACACACACGTGTGCAAGGTACATGCAGAGCCTGGCACGCAGCTGCCCGTCTCCCCACTGTTCCCCCTCTCTCCTTGCACATGCGCCCCCATGCGCTGAGTGGGTGTGTAGCGCTGGCTTTGGGCTCTGGAAAAAGTCCCCCCAGCAACATAACACACATGGCAGAGGAAGGGGCACAGAGAGCCCCCCCTGCACAACAGAGAGGCCCCAGAGCCCCCCCTGCACAACAGAGACTCCAAAGACCCCCCCCATAATAGACACCCTCAGGTACCATAGAAACCTCCCCCTGCATGACAGAGAAACCCCCTCAGACAAAGGCCCCAGACCCCCTGCCAATCCTCCCACTGCCATAGACTGCATAATAGACCCCCTAGCACTATAGAGATGCCCTGTGCATGATAGACAGCCCCCTAGCACTATAGAGACCCCCCCATGCAGAAACCTCACACCCCCACAATAGATAGCCCCTGAGCCCTGCATAACAGAGACACCACTGAGCACCCTCTGGTACAGACAGGCCCCAAACCCCACCATGACAGACAGACCCCCCCAAGCCCTCCCAGGATCATAGAGACCCCCCCAAGTACCATAGAGACCCTCTGTATAATAAACAGCCCCCACCACCATAGAGAACTCTCTGTAAAAAGAGGCCCAGACCCCCCAGCACCATGGAGTGCCCCCTGCGTGACAGACCTTCAGTATCATAGAGATGCCCCCCCATGTGATAGATATACTCACCAGTACCATAGAGACCTGTGCATGAGAGAGAGACCCTCCCCAGTATCATAGATGTTCCAGACCTCTCAAAACAGACAGCTACCCCCCAAATATAGGCCCCTGCATGATAGAGACCCCCCCAGCACCACAGAGACCTCAAGCCACCAAAGAAACCCCCAACACCACAGAGACTCCAGACCCCTCCACCCCCGCACAATAGGCACCAGGCCCTCCCCACCATAGAGAAGGCCCTAGACCCCCCCCATATGTACCATAGAGACCCCGGATCCCCTGCATGACAGAGAGGCTGGGCATCTTAAATATCCCCCAGCCACTTCCTGCCATAGGACTAGAAAGCCCCCCCAGTACCATAGAAAGCACCCAGACCACCCATGACCATAGACTGAAGCCCCCCTCCCCTACATGACAAAGAGGCCCCAGATCCCTATAGGGCCATAGAGAAGCCGTGCCCCGCATCAGTATGGAGACCCTCACACCAGCCTCCTACACCCCAAGGGCCACTGAGTTCCCCCCTCTAAGCACGATAGAGGGGCCCAACCTCCCGATCACCATAGAGACACCACCAGGATCACAGAGTTCCACACCTATGCAGAGCAGAGAAGCCCCAGTCACCCCTCACCATCACCATGGAGACCCCTCCAGACCCCTGCACCCCCCAGGACCATAACATTCCCCTCTCCAAACATGACAGAGAAGCTCCAGTTGTCCCCATCGTTACCATGGAAATCCCCCTCCCCTCAGCCCCTTGCACCCCAAGGCCGCCAAGTTGTCCGCTCCTAGCATGACAGAAAGGCCCCAGCCACTCCACTGTCACCATGGAGACCCCCCCCAACAGGCCCCTACAACCCCAAGACCACAGAGTTCTCTCCTCCAAGCATGACAGAGAGGCCCCAGATGCCCCCCCATCACCATGGAGACCCCCCCAGCCCCCTACACCTCCAGGACCAGAGGTCCCTATCTATGTACAACCAAGAGGCCCCACATATTGCCCCCATCACCCTAGAGACCCCCCCCACAGCCCCTGCACCCCCAAAACCATAGAGTTCCCCCTCCAGGCATGACAGAGAGGCCCCAGACACCACTGCACCGCACCGTAGAGCAGCCTGTGCCCCCTCCTCCCCTGGTGCGAGAGAGCGGCCTCCGCATCTCCAGCACCATGGAGACGAGTCCCCCCCCCAGCACCATGGAGAGCTCCTAGCCCCCCCACAGCTCCCACTCCCCAGCACCACGGAGACCTCCCAGCCCCATAGGGGACTCCAACCCAGGGACCTGTTGCACCCCCCAGTAACCCCAGCCCTCTCCCACCTACTACCTGCCCCAGTCACAGATCCCCCTCCCTGCCCCATAGATGCCCCAATCCCACCCCAAATCACCCACTTCCTGCCCCAGTTACCCCCACCTGATCCTTCTTGCCCCATACATGTCCCCACCCACATCTCTCCTCCCTGCCCCATAGTTACCCCCAGATCCTCCTTGCCTCATACATATCCCCACCCCAGACCCTCCTAGCCCCATAGATGCCGCCACACCAAATCATCCCCTTCCCTGCTCCAGTCACCCCCACCCCAGATTCTCCTTGCCCCATACATGCCCCCCACCCAGATCCCCCCTCCCTGCCCCATAGTCACCCCCACCCCAGACCTTCCCTGGCCAAGAGATGCCCCCAACCCCCAGATCCTCCCCTCCCCAGCCCCCCAGATATGCCCCCCACCCAGAGCTGGGCGCACCTTGGTGGTGACAATACAGAGACAGTCCATGGCGGGCGAGGGGCGAGCAGCTGCCTGGGCCGGGTCTGCAGCTCATCAGAGGCTGGGGAAGGGGTTGGGAGGGGGTCCTGCCCCAGAGGCACCAGTTGCCCCCCCCCGGGGTGGGGGGGAGGAGGAAGGGGGGGAGAGGGGGAGAAGGGGAGTGAGTGATGATGGAAGGCAGTGGGCAGAGGAGAGGAAGGGATGGGGGCAGGCAAGCAGGCGGAAGGGGGGAGAAAGGGAGGATGGGGGGAGAGAGGGAGACGGAGGGGTAGAGAGAGAAGGGGATGGAGGAAAGCAGGGGGTGGAAGGGAGAGAGGGAAGGGGAAAGGCAGTGGGTGGAGGAATAGAAAGAGAGAGAGAGAGAGAGAGAGAGAGAGAGAGAGAGAGAGATGGTGGAAGCCCGTGACTGGAGGAAACCTGGGGGGGGGGAAGCAGGAGGCGGCAGGCGGTGGGTGGAGGGATGGAGGGATGGGGAAAGGCGGGCGAATGGAAGGAGAGATGGGTGGGGGGGAGAGGGGAAGCAGGAAAGAGACACCTGGAGGGATGCGGGGAGCAGGGGATGGAAGCATAGAAATAATGGATAGAGGACTGGAGGGAGCAGGGGAGGGAGAAAGAGAGAGAGGAGAGGTGGAAGCAGCAGATAGAGGACTAGAGGGATGGAGAGCTGCTGGATGGAGAGACAGGGGAGGCAGCAGCAAAGAGGCACAGAGAGGCAGGGCTGGGGGGTAGGGGGCATGAGGCAGTGAGGGATGAGGAAAAGTGGCTAGCAGAGGAGTGGAGGCTGGAGAAGATCAGCCCCAGGTGGGGGGGCCTCTGGGTACTCAAGGGTTAACCTTGTGGCATGTGGGAGGGGAGGGGTTAACCCTTGGAGTGCTGCAGGTGGGCAGGGCCCACTAAAGCCCCACCCACATGGCAGCAGGTGTGCATGTGTGGGTGTGTGTGGGGGTGTGGTTAACCCCTACAGTACCAGGCGGAAAGAGGAGGCGGTAAGATGACGTACCCCTTCCCCCCCATTGTGGGGGAAGAGACACGTGTGGGCATGCACACGCATGTGAGTCAGAGGCCCTGGTGTGCGCCTGCCAGAGGGAGGGCATGTGCAAATGTGTGGGGTGGGTGGGCACACACAGGTCCTCCTCACACGCAAGTGCTTGTTGCACATGGTGTGTTCAGGTAGTGTCCAGGGGGAATGTTGCTTCTGGCAGGTCAAAGGGTGTGGGTGAAGTAGCAGGCTATGTGTTACAGGTGCCACATGCGTGGCAGACACCCAGTGCACGCTGATGTCACAGTGTGAACATACATGGGTGTATACAGGTCCAACTGCCTGCCAGCATGCGTGGAAAAGAGGGCTTTGGGTGGGTGCAGGGAGCACAGCCGTGCACAAGCACACGTGTGTGACGTGAGCATTCACACTAGTGTGGGGGCACATCCTGGCGCCAGAGTGGAGGGTACGTGTGTGCTAACATGCATGCAAATAATGCACACAAGAACATGTGGCCTGTGGCCTGGACCTGGTGCGCTCCAGAGGGGAGGGCACAGACTCCACCCCCTCTCCACAGCCCTGCCCCCAGGCTTTGCATTAATTAATATGGGACCCAGGGCCCCCACAAGTCTCCACTCCAATCCAGCCCTGCCCCATGGTGCTGGGGGGGGGGGCAGAAAGGGTCCCCCAACCTGAATCCCTGTTGGTATCTCCTCCCATACTCCACATTTTTGGTACAGTCCAAGCTATTGGTGCAGCCCCCCCCCCAACAGTACCTCCCTCCTACAATGCCCCCAGGCAGTATAGTTCCCCCCCAAAAAATGCACCCTCCCCAAAAAGGGACCTTCTCCCACATTAGTATGACCCAACCCACCTCTGAGCCCTATTGGTACAGGCCCCCCTTCCCTTTGAATCCCAGTGGTTCAGTCCACCTCATGAGTACAGCCACCCCACCCTGAACTCCATTAATATAGTCTGCCCTGCTGACGTGTACAGTATGCCCCCCGCCCCCAACACCCTGAAGCTCGTTAGTACAGTCTGACCCACTAATAGAGACACCCCCCCTCCATGAACCCCATTGGTACAGCCCAACCCACTGATATCACTCCCCTCCACACAGCTCCATTAGTATAGTCCTCCTCAGAAGTGCCCTGTTCTACTTAGCCAAGTTCCACCCCAGAGCTGGCTGTATTTCAGTCCTGGGTCCATGTTCTACTCAGCCAGACTTCACCACAGAGATGGGTGCACCTGCCAGGGGCTGGGGGGCACTTACCTGGGCCTGGGCACAGTAGGGTGTGGGGATCCGGCTCTCGGCCACCATCACCTCATAGAACTCTTGGATGTCTGGGGAGGAGTAGGGGGAAGAGTGGGGGGACATCACCACCCTAGAAACTTAAGCCCCGCCCACACCCCATAGCTCCTCCCCTATTCATAAGCTGCCCCCTAAGCGCAGCCCCCCAGCCTGTAAGCTCCACCCTGGAGGGCAGGTGTCCCTCTGCCTTGTGCCTCAACATGCCTCATAGGCTCCACCCCTTGGTCTCCCCATCCAGTTTAGACCCCTTCCACCATCCTAGTTTAAGGGGCAAGGAGTCTAAGCCCTGCCCCCTCACACCCTAACTCCCATCCTTTCCACAGCTGTGAGCCTGGGTCCTTCCCTAAGCCCTTCCTTAGTAAGACTCCTCCTGTGTCCCACATGCCTCACCCCCTTTCCGTAAGTTGAACCCACAGGTATTAAAGCAGGCCCCCAAGACCCACCCCCCCATAAACCCAGTCCCCATGACTTCTGCTAGGTTTGTGACTGGGCCACAAGCCCAGCCCTTGGGCTGCTAAGCCCCACCCCCTACACCCCAAGCCCTGCCTACCCAGGAGGGCCTGAAAGAGGTCACTCTGGAGGACGCAGAGCAGGGCCTGGGCCTGGCGCCGGGCTGAGGGGTCCAGTGACGCTGCCATGAGCCGTGCAGCTGCCTGGGCATCTGGGGGGCAACTGGGGTCACCACAGCCCTACCCACCGAGGGACACCACCCCAGCAGCGAGTACACCATGATGGCAGTCATTGCACACATGAAACCTAGGTGTCCAGGTGTGTCTCCCACCCACACACAACCCAGGTGACCAGCCGTCTCACACATGCTCCAGGTGTCTCCCACTCACAGACACCACCACCCCCCCGGGAATCCAGGCATCTGGGCGTCTCACGCACCAGCCCAGGTATTCATTGTATTTCTCTCTTCTCCCCCACCCCAAAAATGCGCACACAACCCAGGTGTGTGGGTGCATGTCACCCCCCCGCCCCCCGGTGTCCAGAATGTGCACACACACCAAACGCAAGTGTCTGTCTGTCTCTCACACACACCCCCCATGGCATACAGGACATGCACACACAACCCAGGTCTGCACATACGTGTCACACACACAATCCAGGTGTCCTGGATTCACACGTGCAACCCAGGCATCTAGAACACACAAAACCTAGGTGGGTCCAGGACACTTCATCCAGCATGCCTCCCCGCCCCACACATGCACACAGTCTCCCCCCCAGGTGTATGGGATACATACACGTAACCCAGGCTGTTAGGGCACACACAGCCTCCCCCTCACATTCCCAGCTAAAACCCACCACCCACAGTGCCCTAACCACCCCCAGTAGGTGCCAAAGCGGGGTGCAAAGACCCCAGGAACTGCTCCACTATACCTTGGTGCCTCCCCGGCATGGCAGGGCTGAGCCACGGCTCTAATCCCCCTAAGCTGCCTCCGATCCAGCCAGGCTTAAGGGATTGCAGGGCCTGGCCCCACCCCCCATGCAAGGCGCTGTACATGAGGGCTCAGTGTGCCCCCATGCAAGGGGCCCTGGTCATCCCCATGCTTGGTGCAGTCCCTGTGCGAGGGGGCCTGGCATCCTTGTGATCCATGTGCCCTGCCCTGGGAGGGCCTGTGGTACACCCACATGCAAGGAGTCCTGCCCACATGCAAGGGGCTGCAGTGCCTTTGTGGTCTAGTGTGCCCAGCGGATCCACCTCCCACATCTCTGCCAGGCCCTGGCACCTCAAGCTGCTCACATGTGAAGGGGTCCTGGTGATCCTTGTGTGAGGGGTCCTGGTGATCTCTGCGAGTCCTGTGCCACGTGCCTCATCACTGCGAGGTCCCTGTCCAGACTGTACGATTCCCTGGTGCAGTCGAAGCTGTACACCCAGGGGCCTGGCTGCCTGGGTTCTCTCCAGCTCCCCCCCCCACCCATCACTCACAACCAGGTCTCACGTCCAAACATCTGTTTATTAGTGACAACCCCCACCCCCCATGGGGGACAGGAACAGGCTCTACTCCCTGCCAGATTTGGGGAGGGGTCCCTGATTCAGGGGGAGATGATGCAGACTCAAGGATGTCCCCTCTCCCCAGGACGTGAGGCACCTCACCTCAAAAAAAAAAAAAAAAAAAAGAAGGGGCAGGGAACACTGCTGGGGGGGCTTTGAAACCACCCCTGGGAGGAGCCTCAAAGCAGACATTTGACTCTGCGGATAAAGGTGTGATGTTAAGTTTTGTTTAAGGTGGGGGCAGTGCTCAAAGTGGACATTTCACTCTCCAGATAAGGAGGTGGGACACTTCCCCTTTAAGAAGTAGGGGGACCTTGAAGCAGTAGTCATCCTCCAGATTGGGGGGGTGGCAGGGCAGACACCACCCCCTTAAAGAAGAAAAGCTTTGAAGCAGACATTTCGCCTTCTAGATAACAAAGTGGGATACTTCCCCTTTAAGGGGTGCAGGTGGCCTTGAAGCAAATATTTCACCCTCCAGATACAGACGCCCAGACACTACCTCTTTAAAAAGGAGGGGGACCTTCAAAACAGACATTTTACCCTCCAGAGAGAAGCCCTGAAACCTCCCCTTTAGGGGGTGGACCCTGAAACTGCCCTTCAAGAGGCAAATTTAAGGCCTTGTTGGTGATTGCACACAAAGTCTGCTACCACAGAGGGGTTCCATCATGGATAAGACCCCCCACGAGTCTCTGCCCCTCCCCGGGAGCATGTATTGGGGTGGGGGCATCAGAAGCCAAGGGGGTTGGGGCAAACAACACCCCCAGCCTCCACCAGGGCCTGGGAGATGCCCCGCAGGTCGCGGAAGGTCCCATCGGCATCCAACTTGGGCAGCGTAGCCATAAGGCGCTTGGTGGCCTGCAGGGGCGAGAGATGACAGTAAGATGGGTTGGGGGCAGTAGGGCCCCAAGATGGCTGCCAGACTAAAAACCACCCCACCCACAATGGTTGCCAAGCAGTCACTCCCCACACAGCCATGGGGGCCCCAAGATGGCTGCCAGTGCCCTCCACAGGTCTGAGGTGCCCCCAAGATGGCTGCCTACCCCCTGGCCCATGGCCTTGCTTGTCAAGATGGCCACCAGGCACCCCATACCCATGATGCCCCAGGCCCCCCTCACCTCCTGGCACCACCCGTCACACAGCAGCTTCTCATGCTGGGCCGTGGGCTGCGCCTCCGCCAACGCCCGTGATGCCCTGGGGGGCAGGAGAGGCATTGAGGGGGTCCCTATGCCCCCCATCCCTCACCTGGGACCCCTGCTGAGCCCCCTACCCTGACCCATGACCCCCACAGAGCCCCCCACCTGGGAACCCCACAGCCTTTACTTTGGACTGCCACAGAGCTCCCTGCCTGACCTATGACCCCCATAGCTCCCACATCCTGACCTATGACCTTCACCACGTAGGACCTTCCTTCCCAAACTCAGTATGATGACCTACGACCCCCAGAGCACCCCCCAGAGATCACCTGCAAACCTCACAGCTCCCCCCTGCCCCAAGACCCCCCAGAAGCCCCTACCCCAACTACCACCTACCACCCCTAGAACCCATCCCTGGGACCCCCAAATCTCCCCTACCCTAACAGCCCTCAGAGCCCCCAAGAGCTACCCTCTTCCAGCTGGTGACCCCTATCTGCTCTCCCACCCCTCAGAACCACCCCCACCTCCAAAATACAATGCCCCCACCCCCAGACCTCTGACACCCCACCCCAGTACCTGGAGAGGACGACCCCCATGGCATACAGGTCGATGGCACAGTCAGCCACACGCTTGAGCATGAACTGCTGATCTGGGGTGGGGGCAAATTGGAGGGGATCAGTGCAGCCCCCACAGATCCAAATGGATGGGGGGCACCTTGGGGGAGACCCCCACAAAAACAGCCCAAATCCCTGTACTGTGGGAGGGGGGAGAATAACAAGGGCATAGAACACCCCGCAACTGTCTCAGTCCATACTGGAGGCTGGGGAGCCCCCAAGCAGAAGCCAGGTGATGCCCCCCAGAAATGGGGGACCCCCAAAAACTCACCCACAATTTTCTTGCCATATCTCAGCAGTGTTTCCTCCACTGTCCCGGCAAAAAGGTCCAGGCTCCGCACCATCTGGGGGAGGGGAGGGGAGAGGAGGAATGGCAGGGGAAAATAGGGTGAGCCTCCTAGAACACCCCCAATCCAGCCCCACAGCCTCTGAGACCCCCCAGATCTAACTCAGCCTCCCATATTCCCAGCCCTATAAAGACCCACCAGGCCCCCCCAAATCCACCTCTCAGAACCCCTCAATTCAGCCCCAACATTTCTAAGACCTCCCAATTGAATGGAGCCCCCCATATTCCCAGCCCTACAGAGAAGCAACCCCCCCTGCACTCCCCCCTCACCAGTTCAGCACTCTCGTCCAAACTAGGGTGCACGTAATGCTGCAGCGAGATGCCCGAGCCCCATCCAGCCTTCCTGGGAGGGCGAGAAGATATTTGGGGATGGGGGTGAGGGACCCCCCCCAAAAGCCCCCTCCCCCGCTATCTCCCCCTTCCCTGCTGCCCCATGGCTTCCACCGTATCTCTATACCATAGAGACCTCTACTGACCCCCCCACACTACAGGGCACCTCTCCTGCCCCTGCCCCCCCTCCAGAATTGCCCCCCATGCCTAAATTTCACCCCCCCGCCCCCCCCCCCACACACCTGCGGATGCGCTCGGTGATGGAGCTGGCCAGGATCCCTGCACTGCTCAGGGGGTTGCTGACAGCACGTTGGAGCGCCTGCAATTTGTTCCCCGCCACCTGTTGGGTGAGGGGCAGCAAAAAATGGGGAGGGGTGAGAAGCCCCTGACCGGAGCTGCAATGCAGCTGATGCTGGGATGGGTCATGGCTGGGTAGAACAGGGTTCAATGCTGAGATACACCCCAGAGCTGGCTGTGTCACGGCTGGGTGTAACAGGGACCCCTTGCCCAACAGCGAGATGCAGCCAGTTCTCAGGTACATCCTGGCTGAGTATAACAAATTTCCTTTGTCCAGCACTGAGATGTGGCCAGCTCTGGGGTGCATCATGGCTGGGTGCAACAGGATCCATTGCCCAGCACTAACATGCAACCAGCTTTGGGGTACATCATGGCTAAGTATAAGGATCCCCTCTCTCAACACTGGAATGCAACCAGCTCTAAGGTTAAGCATGACTGAGTGTAACAGAGACTCCTCACTAAAGACTGCGATGCAGCCAGATCTACAGTGAGTACTGGCTGAGTTGAACAGGGCCCCTGACTCCACTGAGATGAAGCCAGCTCTGGGGTAGGTCCTAGCTGGGTAGAACAAGGACCTGTGCTGTAAACCATGGCCCTCACTGCCTCCTCCTCCTTCTCCTCCCCCACCCAGGCTTCCCTCCAGAATCCCCCCACCCCCCACGGCACCTGGAAGCCATTGAGAGCCACGAAAAGGCGCAGGATGTCGTTGGTGCCCTCGAAGATGCGGAAGATCCGGAGGTCACGCATTACCCGCTCCACCCCAGCCTCCTGGGGGCAAGAGAGTGGGGGGCAAATCAGGGTTGGGGGCAGGGGCAACAAGGGTGGAGGACGCTCCCCAGGAGGAAGCAGAAAATGCCCTCCCTAAATCAATGCCCTGAGATAACTGTTCCCCTTCTTAAGCTAGGGTTTCTAGTCCCGGGTAACTCCCCCACCCTATGGAAAGGGGGGGACAGGGGGGCAAATACTCACCTTCATATACCCCATGCCCCCCATGATCTGGATGCACTCATCCGTCGCGGCCCAAGCTGCCTCCTGGGGGGTGGGGAAGGAGAGAGGTGTCAGCCTCCCTCTCCCTAGCATAGCATCCCCCAGATCTGCCCGGACACCTCACCCAGGACTCACGGAGGCAAAGATTTTGCTGATGGCAGCTTCAATCTGGAAATCTGTAGCCCCCTGATCCATGTTGGCACTGATCATGTAGGCCATGGACTGCAGAAAGAAGAGCCAGGGCTGAGATGTGGCCAGCTTTGAGGTGTGGCGCAGCTGAGTATAACAAAACCTCTGACCTAGTACTGAAATGGAGCTAGCTCTAGGGTGAATCATGGCCGAGTATAACCTCCTCTACCTGGGGCTGAGACACAGCCAGCTCTGGGGTGGATTATGGCTGCGCGTAACAGAAACCCTTCTCACTGCTGAAACGCAGCCAGATAGATCACAGCTAAGTATAATAAGGATCCTCCAGCTGGGGCCGAGATGTGGCCAGCTCTGGGGTGGGTCCCAGCCAGGGAGAACAGCCCCCACGTAACGGCTCACCTCAGTGACATACTGCAGCATGGCCATCCGCGCCAGCTTCTCCTGGATAATCCCAAAATTGTGGATTTTATCCCCGAACTGGGTGCGACTGGCTGCATGCTCCACCTGCCAGGGGAGGGGGAAAGCCCATCATGCCTCGGGGTGGCCCGTGGACTCCCCCCAACCATGCCCCCTTATCCAGGGTTGTAAAGGGGAAACCCAAGCTGGCCATCCCACAATACCTTGGGGCAATCTGTAGCCACTGTAGGTGAGCAAAGGCTATTCCCACAATGCTCTGGGGTCATGGGGCCTCCTCCCATTATTCCTTGGGGGAAGCTGAAGCCACATGAGGTCAGCAAGACCCATTCCCATAACACCCTGGGGTTATGGAACCCACTCCCACGATGCCTCAAAGCATCTCATGGCCACAGTTGGTCAGCAAGACCCTTCCCACAATAACCTGGGGTCTAGGGGCCCTCCCCCATGGTGCCTTGGGGCACCCTGTGGCCACATGAGGTTAGGAAGACCTATTCCCACAATGTCCTGGGGTCATGGGACCTGCTATCATGATGCCTGGGGGGCACCTCATGGCCACGCGAGGTCAGGAAGAACCATTCCCAGGATGCCCTGGGGCAAGAAGGGGGTACTCACAGCACGGGCGATGACCCCCCGCATGGTGCCAGCCATGGCAGCAGCCATGCCAAATCGTCCATTGTTGAGGATGTTCATGGCCACCTTGAACCCGGAACCAGGCACCCCCAGCACGTTGGTGGACGGGACCCGCGTGCCATCAAAATGCACCTCTGCTGTGTTAGATGCCTTGATGCCCATCTTCTTCTCCGGGGGACCGCTGGGAGGGATGCACTGGCTCTTTAAGACTGCCTCACACTGCCCCTTTAACGGCACCCAGGTACCCTATCCGCTTTAAGACCACCTCATAACCTGCCTCTTTGATACCTGCTGAATACTGTCCCTTTAAGACCACTCTACTGCCCCCCGCCCCCAACACAGGTAGAACACCACTTTTATTCCTGCTCCTTTAACAGCCCCCCCTCCTTTTATAACCTCCAACAATCCCCTTTAACACTCTCCACACTACCCTTAATACCTCCTAAAACTACCACCCCCTTAATATTCCCTACACCAACACTTTAAGATGCACATGGTTCCTTTAACATTAGCCCTTTAACACCTTCCGCACCATTCCTTTAAAGCGGCAGTATTAATACTTCCTGCATTGTCCCTTTAACGCTTCCGGTGCTCCTCTTCAATACTGCCCCTTTAACACCTCCCGTACTGCTCCTTTACTGTTACCCCTTTAACATTTCCCATAACCCTCCCATACTGCCTCTAACTTTAACATGTCTTGCACTGCCCCTTTAATTCCACCCTTTAAACACCTACCATGCCATCAATACTGCCTCTTTGACATTGCCCCTTTAACATCTCCCATGCTGCCCCTTTAAGACCTCCGACCCCGATACTACAGCTTGAATACCACTGCCTTAAAACTTCCCACATCACCCCTTTAATACCACCCTTTTAACAACTTTGCACCCCTAATGCCATCTCTTTAATGCTGTCCCTTTAAGACCTCCCATGCCATGCACTTAAGACCTCTCATACCTGATATTTGCTCCTTTAATACCACCCCTTCAACAGCTCCACCACTGCTCCTTTAATGCTACCCCTTTAACACGGAGTTCCTATTACCACCCCTTTCACACTCTACCTTTAAAACCACCCTGCCAGAATACCCCTTTAAACACCTACTCCATTAATACCCCTTTTACAGTTCCCTCCACATTTCTCCCTTAAAGAAACAGCACACTGAAATACTTACATTGAATACAAGCCTTCTCCCACACACTCCACACCCCTTTAATACCCACCTGGTGATGCCCCCAAAACCACGCTCCACAATGAAAGCCGTGATCTTCTCTGTTACACTGCCTGTGGCTGTGTCCATCACCGGTGCCTTGGCAAAGACCGTGAAGATCTCGGCTAGGCCCCCATTGCTGGAGGGTGGATTAGGGCAGGTCAGATGCGGGGGGAAGGCTGCAACAGGGAACACCCCCCACCACCAGATACACTCTTAGGCCTCACCTGATCCAGATCTTGCCCCCACTGAGTGTGTAGAAGCCCCCACAGGGGCTGGGCACAGCCCGCGTGCGGATGGAGGCCGCATCCGACCCGCTGCCTGGCTCCGTCAGGCAGAAGGCTGCCATTGCCTCCCCTGCAGGCAGAACAGGGTTAACATATCCCTTTTTCTGCCTCCTTGATTCCTCTACCAGCTGCCCCTTTAAGGCCCCCAGAGAATATTAAAAGGGGTGGGTTTTCCAAGTATCCAATTGGAGAAAGGGAACTGGAGTTTGTTATGACCCTCCCTCTATCCTGTAGGGACTCCCCTGAAATGCCCTAGTCCCCCCCAAATGCCCTTGAAGTGCCCCCACAATACTGCCAGCCCCCCTACCTGTATATCCCCCAGAACCCTCTAAATGTCCCCAAAATACCCCCATCACCCCAGCCCTGTAGATGCCCCTGAAACACCCCCATTTCCTTGTAGACCCCTCCCCAGATGCTCCAGACCTCCTAGATAACCCCAAAACACCCCCAAACCCCTGGCAGAGCCCTCCACAGATATCCCAGATCCCCTAGATGCCCCCAAAATACCCCATCAACTTGTATATCACTCTCTGGCTACCCCAGCGCCCCTAGATGCCCCAAAATACCCACAAGCCTGTGGTAAACTCTTCCCCAGATACCCCAGCCCTCTGGATGCCCCTGAAACAAGCCCCAGCTCCTTGCAGACCCCTCCTCAGATGCCCCAGACTCTCTAAATGGGCCCAAAATACCCCCCAACCCCTGGCAGGCCTCTCTCCAGATACCCTCAAGCCCCAGGTAGACCCTTCTCCAGATACCCTAACCCCACTAGATGCCCCCAAAACACCCCCAGCTCCTTGTAGACCCCTCCCCAGATCCCCCCCACTCACCAGTGGCCAGACGGGGCAGGTACCTGGCCTTCTGTTCAGGAGAGCCGTACAGCAAGATGCCCTTGAAGCCAATGGACTGATGTGCCCCCAGGACAATCCCCACGCCCAGGTCATGGGCGCCCACGATATCCACTAGCCGCGCGTACTGGGGGGGCGGGAGAGTGGGGTAGAGTCAGGGCCCAATCCAGGCCTGATCTTAGAGGTGTGGGGATTGGTGTGAGATCTCACCTGGGTGTTGCTGAGCCCCAAGCCACCATACTCCACTGGCACCTGAAGCCCAAAGGCCCCAAGCTCCTTGAGGCCCTGGAGGGTCTGGTCCTCCACCTGCTCCAACGCGTCATTAGCAGCCGCATTGTTAACCTCCTGGGGGTGGCAGGGTGGGCAGTAAGTGAGCTGAGGGGGAGGGGAAAGCCAAGCCCCGCTCCCAGCAGCCCAAGCCCCACCCCCACTCACCTCGAAAAACCGGGTGACGGGGGGGACCAGCTCGCGGAGGGTCTGGGCCTGCTCCTCACTCAGGGCTGACAGGGAGGGAGGATGGGAGGGGGTGCCCCCAAAACATGCCCCCCACTGCTATGGCCCCGCCCTGCCCCACCCCACCCCAGAGCCCTATCCCCATAGCTCAGGCTCCTTCCCGATCCCCCAGGGTGCGCTTCCAACCTTCATGGGCTCGTCCCACAACAGGCCCTTCCCATGGCGCCCTGGAGCTCCTCCCCTGCACTGCAGGGCCCCACCTCCACAAACCATTGCCCCGCCCACAAAAGAACAGGCCCCTCTCACACCCCCTGGAGCCCCTGTTGCACCACAGGCTCTGCTCCACCCACCACAGCCCAAGCCCTCCCATGCACTCTGGAGCCCCATCCCTACACCGTAGGCCTCCACCCAAAGTGTCATAGTCTTTCCCCAAAAGATCATGCCCCGCCCCAACCCTCCAAGCCATGGTGCAGGCCCCTCCCACTCCCGCTACACCGCCCCCACCATTCAGGCCCCTCCCACACCACCAAAGCCCCACCCTGAAACCCCTGTCCACCATAGCTCTGACCCCACCCACACCTCCTGGAGTCCCTTCCCTGCCCTGAACCCTCATGACCCTGCCCCCACACCTGCCAAACTACATCCCAAGACCCTCCCATGCTCCCTAGAGCCCTGCCCCAACAGCTCAGGCTCTGCCCTCAATTCCCACCCCTAGCCCTGGGTGGTACCTGATGGGTAGGGGAAGACCTGCTCTGGCCGGAGTTGTCCCATGAACATCCCGGCTGCAAAGGACTTGGAGTCCTGGGGTGGGGGGGCAACAAGGAGGTATGGAGGGCAGTGCTTACAGGGATGACTCTGCCCACCACAAACCACACCTCCTCTTGCCAAAGCCCTGCCCCTCCTTAACCCAGGGGCAATGTGTTGTCTGGATGCCAGGGTCCACCCCAACTATTTTGATGCAGAACAGAGAAAGGAGACATCATACCTCAGTGGTCTTGGTCTTTTGCTTGGTGGTAGCATTGGCCTCCGAGGTTGTCTTGGGGACATTTTTCTCCAATGTGGCCTGTGGGGGGGTGTCACGCCTGGTACCCACAAACTGCACCCTCCCAGCACTGCCAGTGCCCATCACTCCTGACCTGCAGCCCCCTGCCCCCCTTCCCTGTCTTTGCCAACCCACAGCCTGCCCCCATGGTGTCCCTCACCCATAACCTGCAGCCCCTTGAGCCCTGCTGGTGCCCATCACTCCCAACCCACAGCAGCTGATGGTGCCCCTCACTGAGCATCTAGATTTGGAAAGGCTGAAACAGTTGGGGGTGGGGGCTGACCTGGACAGTCCTGGTATGGGGAGCATGGGGATGACAAGGACAGACTGGGGGGCCGCTGGCAGGGGCGCAGATAGGCGCTATGGGGGAAGGGACAGCAACTTGAAGAAGGGTCCCTGAGAGCAAGGGCAGAGGGTTGGGAGTGAGGGGCACCAGCAGGGCTGGGGGGCTCCGGATTAGGAGTGAGGAGCACTCTTACCACCCCAATGACACGCCCACTTCTATTTTTAGCTCTCTCCCATTGTTATTCCCATCCCAGTGACCTTTCCCCCAGTTCCCGGTGTCCTGTGACACCCACAGCACCCAGGACCTTCCCTTCCCCCACTCTCCCCCCCCCTGCCCCGGTACCCAGGAGACAGAGCCAGGGACAGGAAGGTGTCTAGCTCTGGGGCGCAGCAGGGCCGGGTAGGACAAGGCCCCCCACCCCACCCTGCCGAGATGCAGCTGGCTCTGGGGCGGGGCCGGCCCAGCCGAACGGGGGCACCAGCTCTGGGGTGGGGGCCGCCGGGCGCCGCGGGGACTCACCTGGGCCGTCTGGGTGCTGTACAGCCGGGGCCCGCAGCGCTGGGGGCTGGGGGAGACGGGGGGTCCCCCGGACCTGGGGGGACGAGAGGGTCTATGCTGGGGTTGGGGGAAGAACTGGAAATATCCGCCCTGCTCCCCACCATGAATCCTTTCTTGACCTCTGACCCCCACCCCCTCCAGGGGTCCCCACGTGACCTCTGACACCCCCATCTTTCCCCAGGCGATTCCTGGGACCTCACAGGGGTCCCTTTTGATCCTTTCCTCCCCTCACCCCAGCCGCAGGAGACGGAGACAGAGCTCCAACCCGGACCGTGCTCCCTGCATGGCGGCTGGGTCCGACTGTCTTGCCCGCCCACCAAGCCGCAAAGCACGCTGGGACACGTAGTTCCGGTGTTGCCTCCAAAATGACACCACGCACCCCTTCCTTCAGCCACACCAGCCCCTCTCTCTCTCCCACCCCGCCTGGCATGCAAGTTATATGTTAGTCTCAGCCACTGAAGTCTCGGAAGAGGTGGAAGGCTTTTGCGGCGCAGGCTGCCTACAACAAATATGGCCGCCGACTTGCCATTGCTATTAATGACAGGGAGGTTGGCGCTTGCCCTCCTCCAATATGGCCACCACCTGCCCGTTGCCCTCACTGAAGGTTAAGCACACGCTTGCCCTATTCCAAAATGGCTGAATCTTCCCGTCGCGCCCTAGGAAGGCGATACAGACCATTACCCTTTCCTAAAATAGCGGCCGATATCCCCCACTGTAGCGCTTCTTTGCCCTCTCTCAAAATGGCGGTGCCCATTTGCTGCTTTCAACGTGTTTAGCGACCTTTACCCTCTCTTAAAACGGCCACCCATCTCTCATGGCTCCCAGCGAGGCTGCCGGCGGCCCCCTTTTGCTTTCAATAGCACCCTTACGCCCTTACACAAAATGGCCGCCACTTGCCAGGGCTGCCAATGGGCTTGAAGCCAAGCTGCCCCCATTCAAAATGGCACCCTACATAGGTCTCAAGGCAGCGTTTCACTGTTACCAGGGTTACCGAGTCCCTCATTTCCTCACCCCAGGCCCTTCACAGCCTAACCAGCCCCCTTCCCACCACAACAAACGGCAGCAACCCCCCTCTTTTGAGGGGGAAGACCAGAAAGACCTCCCTCAAATAACACCCTACCCCCAATATCCAGGCTGGGCTCCCTAGTGTGTTTAACCTGGCTTTATTTAAGGCTATTTTTATACACAAACAAACTAAAAAATAAATACATGTCCCCAAAAAGGGGTCTGCTACAGATATCCCCCACCCACATATTTGGGGGTGCAGGAGGAGGGGGGGCTGCAGTACCTATATGGAGCCTCCCCTCCAGCACTATCGTACAGCCCAAAGGTGGGAGACGTGGAGGATTTAGATCCCTCATATTGAAATGGGGGTCACACCTCCCCCAAAATAGGTCTACACAAAAAGGGGGGAACTGGTGTGAAAGGAGACAGCACCCCCTAGCGGAGGGGACTGTAAGCACCAATATGAGGACAGGAGGGTACCAATATTGCCCCCCTATGTACAATCAGCCGCCCCCAAGAGAGGGGGACAGAGGAATGACCAAAAAGACCTCCCTCTCAATTAAAGTCTGTTTCATACAGAAAATATATTGTTTGGTTAAAAATAAAAAAGTCCCCCACATAAAAAATAGCTTGTGACTTCATCATTGGGGGGGGGTCCTCATTACCTATAAAGGGGTCAGGAGCAACAAGGAGGTTGCAGGGGGTTCCTAAATTGGGACTAAAAAGGAAGTGAATGGAGGAAAAAAAATCCCCCCCCCAAAATTATGAGTGGGAGACCCCAAAATGCTGGCTGGGAGGTGGGGAGGACTCCCCTCCCCACCCCAGAAGGCTAGGGGGGCTCCAAAGACCACATGGGGGAAACTGAGGCAGGAGCAGGGCACATGACTAGAAAGGGGGAGTGGTCAGGTTCCCCTGCCCCCATGGAAGGGAGGCACCTGTGCCAATAGTGACAAGGGTCATCAAGGTAACATGGAACCACGTGATGGAGGGTGCAAGCTGGGGAGTCACATGACCCAAGAGCATGGGTCAGTGATGTGATTGCAGGTTAGTGTCACATACTCCCTATGCTCCAAACCAGTGATGTCATAGTGTCAGGGCAGCTAGGGGTAGGGGGAGAAAACCATATGCCAGCCAGGCTGGGTCACATGACCTGGGAAGAAAGGTCACGTGACCCCCCAAATAAAAGGCAGTAAAGGTGTGGTGATAAGGCTGCATCACACAATGCTCCCAGTGACAGGAGGTCATGTGACATCAAGGCTGTGTCATGTGACACTAGAAGGCTCTGAGTGGGTGGCCATGTGACCACAAGGTGACATCACATCAAGGCTGAAGTCCAAAGGCAGGGGGGCAGGTCCCCACAGGGGCTCTCTGGCTGGAGATCTTGTGTAACATCATGGCAATTATGACAACATTGGGCTCCGAGGCCGCAGTTCCTCTGATATCACAGCAGATGGTCCGGTGACATCATAAACCCCCCGCACACTGGGTTGACACTGGAAAGCTGGCTGGCTGGTCACATGACTAGCCAGGAGACACTCCACAGTGACAGTCACACAGCCCTGTGGCAGGTCATGTGACCCCATGCCTAATCATGTGACCCCCCACAACGGAGAAACCCACAAGTGTGTGACAATAGTGTGTCACGTGACCCTCTGGCCCATCACATGACCTGCCCCAGTGGCCCGTCACATGATTCTGTAATGACCTGCAGAAATAATGTGACAGGTCACATGATGCTCATGGCTGATCACGTGGCTCCATGGTTGGCCACGTTATCCTGTGGCAGGTCACGTAACCCCATGGGTACTCTCATTGCCTGTGGGGTCATGTGTCCAGCCCCAAGGTTGTCACATGACCCTGTGGGCAGTCATACAGCTCTTTGGTTGGTCACATAACACTGTGGCAGGTCACATGACCTTACAGGCACTCACATACATCTGTTGCTGGTCACATGGTTCTGCAGCTGGCCACATGACTCCCATGGCCTGTCCCATGGCTCTGCAGTAACCCAGCAGCAGGTTACATGACCCCCATGGGTAATCACCCAGCTCCACAGGTGGCTCTGCGACCCCCGCGGCAGGTCACACGACCTCATGCTCCGTGGGATCACATGACATCCACAAAGAACTCACTGGGGTTGCCCATGGCCATGTGGAAGGACTGGCGGCTGGCTGTCAGCTCAGGGGGCACGGCCCCCAGGTCCCGCACAGGGGGAGCACCAGGGGGCTGTGTGGTGCCCAGTGGGGGGCTGCTGGGGGGCGGGACAGCCGGGGGGGGCACCATCATCACCATCAGGGGGTTGTAGGGGAGGGCCATTCCAGGGCCAGGGCCAGGGCCGGGGCCTGGGCCGGGGTAGGTGTGAAGCGAGTGGTGGGAACGTACCAGGCTGGGGGGGGTGCGGGAAGGCGCCCCCACCCCAGCCGGCACCTCGGGGGCAGGGGGGGAAGAAGCCAGGGGGGCCGGCTCTGGGCGGCGCCCACACCCCACCCGACCTGAGTACTCAGATTCGCTCCCACTGCCAGACTTGGACTCTGGCCCCGCCTTCTCCTCCTTGGCCTTGGCCCCGCCCCGACTCCCCCCACCCCCATCACTGCGGTTCGATCCACTGCTCCGGCTCCCTGCAAGAGAGACCCAGGGGGGATGGGTTAAAAGGGGGGGGGGGGGTCAAAGAACCCAGGTCCAGGCTCCCAGCGCCTCCCCTTCTCTAATCACCCAGCCCCACTTCCCTCCCAGAGAGCCTAGGCATCTGGGCTACCAGTACCACCGCCCTATCCCCTTGCTGCTATCCCTCTCCTCCATCACAAAGCAGGGAGAGAACCCATCCGGAACCCCCTGTCGCTCCACCAGGGGCAGGGGACTCTAGTGTCCAGGCACTCACCTTCACTGTGCTGGCTGCCAGTGCTGCCCACACCATAGCTGTAGGACGAGAGCTCATGGTAGGGCGGGGGCTGGGCGCTGTAGGGATGGGGGGCCGGGTACTGGTAGGGGAAGGTGGGCAGCAGAGGCCAGGGGGTGGCACCAGGCAGGGGCAGTGGTGCCAGCGTGTCTTGGTCCGAAGCCCCACTTGACCCGTCATTGTCATTCAGGGACAAGTTAGCCAGGTCTGTGGGGGGGAGGCGGAAGAGGGGTATAAGGGGGAACCCAGGCATCCAGGCACCCCCCACTGCTGTAACTGCCAGGCTCCACCACTCTCCTGGAGAACCCAGGCATCTGGGCTCCCAGCCCTCTCTCCCACACCCACCTGTAACTCATCACCTGGGCATCCCGGCTGCCCTCCCTACTCTTACCCACCAGCCCCATTCCCCTCCTAGAGAACCCAGGCATCCGGGTCCTGTGGGCAGGGGGTCTGGTAAGAGACTGGGTGGGTGTTCCATGGGTGTGGAGGAGTCTCAGGGGTCTCCTATGAGTGCAGGGGGTCCCTAAGGGTATCAGAGCAGACAGGCGGCGGGGGGGCCGGTGTCCCTTGGGGGCAGATGGTGTCAGCGGACAGGAGGGGTCTCAGGGCCCTGTGTACACAGAGGGTCACACAGAGGGTCCCTGAGGGTTGCAGGGTGGACATGGGGGGGGTCCCATGGATGTAGGGGTTGGGCCTGTGGGCACAGGGGTGTCTTGGAGGGTATTCTGAGGTGTTAGAGGGTCTTAGGGGGTCCCATGGGTACAGGAAGATCTGGGGGGTCCTGGGCAAGGGGCTCACAGCTGTCGCAGCGCCGCAGGTCCCCGAAGACATAGTAGCACTGCTCGGAGAAGGTGATCTTGTTGACCGTGTGCCGGATGAGGCCAGCTTTGAGCAGGCCGCTGGCATACTTGCGTGCCTCACGCCGGTCCCCGAAGCCCTCTACATGGTGGTACAACCAGTCCACCACATCGGAGCCTGGGCGGACGCTGGGATCAGAAGGTGACACCAGACCCTGCCACCTCCCTTAGCTCTGCCCCCACATACCCAGGAAGGCTTTGTGGGGGTTACCATGCAGGCCTGGCCCTGCCCCCTCCCTTAGCTCCACCCCATGCTCAGGCCACACCCCTGAGGACTATGAAATAGTCCAAGGCAGCAAAATTCCCTGGCCCTGCCCATTCCTTAGCTCCACCCTCATGCAGCCCTATTCCCTGGCCCCACCCCCACCTCTAGGCCACACCCCCATGTACCCAAGATGGCACTGGGGAACATAATACAGAACCCTATGCAGCCCAACCCCCTGCCCCTCCTGAAGCCCCACCCCCAGCTCTAGGCCCCGCCCCACATACCCAGGAAGGCATTGGGGATGGTGATCTTCAACCACATGCGGTCCCGGACCTCCAGTCCCGACTCAGGCGCTGCCATTGCCTTCATGATGGACGCCATGTCTGTGTGCACTGACAGTGCCAGCTCCTCGAAGCCTGGGGGAGAGGATGTGTCAGGCACAAAGCCCCACCCCCAACACCCAATGAGAAGCAGGGCCCCGATCTGGTTTGGGGGACACTCACGCTCAGTCTCAGGCATGGAGCTGCCCGACGTGATGGTGCTCATGGAGCTGCTACCGGGGTAGGCAGCGAAGGCTCCTGTCAGTGCAGCCGAGTGCGAGACCCAGGCAGCCGGGTCGATGGGCTGGATCGGCTCGTCTAGGGGGTGCGGCAGGGGGAAAGGGATCAGGCACCTGGCAGTGCCACCCTCTGACCCCACTGGCCCTTTCCCGATTTGGAGAGAACTCAGGTATCTGGCAACCAGCCCACCCTGCTCCAACCCCCCTCTCCCAGAGCTGGAGAGAGCCTAGGCATCCAGCTCCCCAGCCCCCACCTATTCCACCCCCTACAGTCCTCAATTCCCATCTGAGAGCTAGAGAGAAACTAGGTGTCTGGCCTCCCAGAGGCCCCCCCACTCTTGACACTTAGAACCTACCATTCTTCTCCCCCCCCTCCCTGCACACACTTGGAACCTTCCATTTCGCCCCCACAACAAACCTCCCTGGAGAGAACCCACTGCTCTAAGCCCCCAGGCCCACATCAAGGAGAGAACCCAGGTGTCCTGCACCGCCCCCTTCCCCCAGGGCTAGAGGGGACAGGGTGATACGCACTCCTGGGCAGTGTGAAGTAGCCCTGAGGGGACGGGTCCCAGCACTTGGCGACCGTCAGCACGATGGGGCTGGGGGCAGAGGAAGAAAGGGGTGAAATGCAGCCAGCTCTGGAGTGGATCACCGCTGGGTGTAACAGGGACCCCTCACTCAGCACTGAAATGCAGCCAACACTGGGGTGGGGCCACAGCTGCATAAAATAGGGACCCCTGAGATGCAGCCAGCTCTGGGTCTGGTCACAGCTGTGTATAAGAGGGATTCCTCATCCAGCATTAAGATGCAGCTAGCTCTGGGGTGGCTAATGGCTAGGTATAACAGGGACCCTTTGCCTGGCACTGAGATAACCCCAGCTGGACCCCACTGCCTGGTCCCCCATTTGCAAATGACACACAGCCTCGAATAACGGGGACCCCTCGTGTTGCTGGGATGCACCCAGCTCTGGGGCGGGGTGAGTGGCAGGGTATAACAAGGACCGCCCCCCACACCTGCAGCCCAGCACCCCCCTTCACCCTGGCTTGTGGACGATCTCTCTCAGGACCCGGACAGCATCATCATTGCTCATGTTCTCAAAGTTGATATCATTCACCTGTGGGGTGGAGCACTGGAGATTAATGGGGGGCACCAGCTAAGAGCCGAGATACCTGGGTTCTCAGGGGTGGGGGGAAGTATGGGCTGGGAAGTCAGAGACAGGTGGAGGCGGGGAGGCACCTGGGTCCTGGATGAAGTACCTGGAGCAGCATGTCCCCTGGCTCAATACGTCCATCTGCTGCCACCGCGCCACCCTTCATGATAGAGCCGATGTAGATGCCACCATCCCCCCGCTCATTACTCTGCCCCACAATGGAGATGCCCAGAAAGTTGTACTTCTCTGCCAGAAAAATGGAGGGGGCTGTCAGGATGGGAGGTCCCACCCCTCCACTCCTGGCAGGCTCTGCCAGCCAGCAAAGAAATGCTGGTTTCCCCACTCCCCCCCAACATGGAACCTTCTATTTCCCACCCCAACACACTTGGAACCTTCCATGACCCCCCCCCACACACGTGGAACCTCCTATTCCCCGCCCCCAAACACACTTGGAATCTTTCATCCTCCCCCTGCACACACACACCTGGAACCTTCTATCCCCCCACAACCTTGGAACCTTCCATTCCCCCACCCCACACCCCCTTCTATCCCCTCCTGCCCCCACACCACACAGACAAATTGGAACCTTCCACCCCCACCCCTACCCCTCTTGGGACCCTCCATCTGTCCCCCACACCCTCCCAACCCATGGCTGCCCCCTTACCCATGTTGAGGGTGACTGTGATGATGTTGAGGGACATGGTGGAGTCTGTGACACTGCTGAACGAGGATGTCTGGGGGGAGGGAGGAGAGAAGGGCGTCATGGGTAGGTGGGGGGAGACACACATAATGCCCCCTCCCCTGCCAGAGGCTCCACCCCCCTTGTGGGGTGGGGAGCATCTGTACCCGCTCCAGGCGTGTGGGCCGCTGCTTCCGCCGCCGCCGGTGTCGCTTCAGGAGCCGGGAGGCACTGCTCTGCTCCGTGGAGCTGCTGAACCTGGGTTGGTGGTGGGGGTGAACTCAAGTGTCCGGGTAACTGGAGCCCCCTGCATCATGCTCAAACCCACCAGAGCAGAGAGAGGACCCAGACATCCAGGCCAGCAGACCCCCCACTTCTAACCCCTTGGACCTGATTCCCTATCTAGAGCTGCAGACAACCCAGGCATCCGGGCCCCCAGCCCATCCCACTCTAACCACTAGACCCCACTCCCATCCCAGAAAACCAAGGTGTCCCAGCTCCTAGTCCCCCAACCCTTCTCCCTTCCCAGAGAACCCAGGTGTCCAGACTTCCAGCCCCCCCACAACCACCAGACCCCGCTCCCCACCCAGAGAAGCCAGGCCAGACTCACAGCCCGCCCAGCTGTAAAGAACCCAGACATCTGGGGCCCCCACACCTGCTCATGGCATCATCATCTGAGTCGCAGAGGCTGGTGGTCTCAATCTCGCTGGTTAAGAGTGTGGAAGAGCTCTCGTACCCAGCCAGGTGCCGCTCTAGCCGTGACTGCCCATTCAGCCGGTGCCCACCTGCTGGGGGGGCACCACTCAGCCACCTGCCTAGGGACCCAGGAGTCCAGCCCACCTCCACCCCAGAGCTGGAAAGAACCTAGGTATCTGGTGCCAGCTCACCCCCATGCTCCGCGCTCTCCCGGCGTCGTGGCCGGTCCCGCCGCAGGGAGACCACAGACTCTGTCTCTGTCTCATGGTCCAGGTTCTCCTGGCTGCAAGACACATTGGGGCTGGGGGAATTGGGTGGAGTTATTGTGGGGAGAACCCCATCCCCCACAACCCATTTCAATACTGGATGGTCACTTCCACCCACCCCCTCCCAAGTGGCGAACAATATACCCTGCCAATCCAGCTCCCCCCCGCTACTCAATAGAATGGTACCTTCCAGTCCCCCCTCCCCTTTTAGCGGGAGTGGAAGCTTCTACCAGGCCCTCTTGCTGAGAACTTGCCCCTCCCTTCTGACCAATCCACCCTTTCATGTCCCAAAGTCCAGAGGTTTTGCCCCCCCCGCCCCCCCCATTATGGGCAAATGGACTGTTCAATCCCCTGAGGCTGAAGGGTGCCCCAAATCACACACCCCCATAATGGCACATGGATCCTTCCACCCAGTCAACTGCACCCCCTACAAACTGGCGGACTGTACCATTCCATTCATCCCTCCCATTTGGGAGATGGACCCTTTCATTCATTCCCCCATCTTTTATTGCAAACGAACCCGTCTAATGAACACTTTCCCCAACATTCCTAGCAGGTAGACCTTTCAGATACCCCTCCCCCCAGCCATTCTGGTAGATGGACCCTTGCATTCAACCCCCCATTACTGCAAATGGACTTTTCTATTGAACTCCTACCCCCATTCTTGGCAGGTGGACCCTTCCAGACACCCCCCAATTGATGCAAATGGACTCTCCCATTCATTCCCTTACCCCACCATCATTCCTCCAGACTTCCACCCAGCCCTATACCCCCCATTACTGCAATTGGGCTCTTCCACCAAGCTCCTCCTCCCCCTCTGCATGACTGACAAATAGACCCTTCCAACTTTGCACTCCCCCCTACATATGGATTCTTCCTTTCCTGCCCCCCACTTACTGGAAGGAAGGGGGCCGGGAGTCCCCGATGCCACTGGTCCGTTCCACTGGCAGAGGGGGTAGAGGGGGCGGTGGTGGGGATGGGTCTGGCCGTGGCTCTGCAGGCACCGGCTCGGCCTGGGGTGTCTCTGACGACACAAGCTGCAGGGGTGGGGGGGATACAACATGTGAGCACCCAGAGCTAAACCATTCTGCCCTCTCCCCAAAAAGAATCATCCCCCCATGTCTGAAATAGTCTGATCCTGCTTGTAGGTGGTATATAAGGCTGGACTGACCCATTGGGGTAAAGCAGAGTGGGGGTACAGAGATGGGTAGATCCACTGGTGTTGAGAGGAGACAGGTAGGTCCACTGGTACGAAGTGAAGGGGGAGGCGGTTGTGCAGAGGTGTGCTTGGGGAAATGGACATGTTCATTCCTGGGGGGGGGGGGTGCAGAGGTGGAAGGGTCCATTGTGTGAATGGGGGGAAATTCAGAAATGGACAGATCCATTCTGTGAACGGGGGAGAAGACAGAGATAGACAGATTCATTGCTATGAACAGGGGGTGCAGGGATAGACAGGTCCATTTGTGTGAGTAGGGGGAAATGGACAGATCCACTGGTGTGAAAGGTGAGGAGGTGCAGATTTGGACGTGTCCATGGGTGTGAATGGGGGGAAATGCAGAGAGGATAGGTCCACTGGTGTGGAGTAGGGGAGATAGACAAGTCCGCTGTATGAAGGGGAAGGAGGGGACAAATTTGGACAAGTCCATGGGTATAAATCAGGGAAAATCCAGAGACAGCCAGGTCCATTGTGTGAAAGGGGGAAATGCAGAGATGGACAGGCCCATTGGGTGAAATGAGAGGTGCAGAGCGGGCCCAGGGTCCCTGTGACCTGCTGGTCCCATGCCATACCCAGGAAACGACCCTCCCGTTGAAGCAGGGCAGCTTGGCGTCGTCATCCGAGATCTCCTCCTTGACAACCCTATAGCAGGAAACACAGCAAAGGATAAGAGCACCTCAGGGACTCTTGCCGGAGAGCAGCCACTTCCGGGATGGGACGTGACCCCAAAGAACAAGGATCCCTCATTTGCTGCTGGATGCAGCCAGCTCTAGGGTGGGAGCAGCTGGTGTAAAGGGAACCCCTCACACAGCACCAAAATGCAGCCAGCTCTGGGGTGGAACAGAGACAGCACAGGCTAAAGGGGATTGCAGTGTATGCTGGGCTCCACAACACAGCATCACGCCACGCCACATTTGCACCCTGCAATCAGAACTTGCACGCTAAAATATGGTAGTTCCAGTCCAGGGCCTATCACAGGGTGGGGCCAGGAGGGCCATTTGGCCCAGGCCTCTCATTCATGGGTCCATTTACCAGGCCACACCGCCTGTAGTGCTCTAGGAATTAATATTTTTTTAATATACCAGGAGCCTCAAAAAATGGAAGTCCCCCAGGCCTCTCTCAACCTCTGAGAAGGCCTGCTTGAGTCCTCTCTATTAAGACACTGGCTTGTCACGTGATAGTGGAGTCTTAACATTATCATGCTATTAATTCTGAGGCTAATATTATGATGTTGCATAAATCTAAGGCAATTCTAATATTATAAAAATCTAAGTCTGTCCATCTGTCTGTCTGTCTGGTCTGTCCGTAACGCTTTATTTGTGCTCTGGCTGACAGAAACAGCCAATCAGAGTGCTCCAAGCATGGGGGAGCACCACTATGATTCCAAAGCCGCATGGAGGACTGGACAGAGGGCAGGGAGTTGCTGGCCTCGGCTTCCGCCCCACACCCTGCAAGAGGCAGACCAGCAGCAGCATAGGGTGTTAAGTGGAGGCACCCCAACCCAACCCCCTCCCCCCGTCATTCTTGATGAGCAATTGGCTGGTAACATTATATTAGCACCAGTGTTGCCATACTGTACATGTTACTAATATCATATTGTATCAAATTATAATGTTATAGTTATCATTGTGTATTATTATAATATAATGCATGATAATATTATATACTAGTGAATTTCCCATCAAGAATGACAGAACGGATGGGGGGGGGCAGGGGGAGTTTGCTAACCCTAACCCACCCCCGTGCTGTCACTGCCTCCAAAGAGCAGGGCTGGGGGGCAGATCAATGCCCCCCCACAATAAGGGAAGATAAGGGCTGGGGCATATGCTGTCCAGCCAGGGTAGGGCAAGCACCTGATGGATTTGCAGTTCATCTGGGGGGGTGTAGCAGCTCGTGCTGCTGCATGTACCCCAGGAGTGCACGGGAGGGACATGTGCTCCCTGGATCTGTCTGGGGTGGGGACAGGGGCTGGAGCAAGGGCTCCACTGGGCTCTTTGCAGTGGGGGTTGGGCCACAGCTGTATGACCATTCCACTACAGCATCGTGATAGCTGAATAACGTGACGGCACAATGAATACATTTATTATGATGATGATGTCATTCTGTTGCTTATCTCATGTCATTATTTCGTGCTGTTCCTGCTCTATTACAAGCCTAATCTGGTGATGGGCATCTAATGTTACAGCACAGGCAAAAATCCCTGCTCCTCCATCGCCTGTTCCCTGGCTGGTGCTGCAACTCTACGTGCTGGTATTACAGGAACAGATTAAAATCTGGTTTTATAATAGATCTAGAACTTGACATACACAGGTCTGTACAAGACATTGGTACCTGTAGAGCCCTAGATCCATGTAGAGCTACACAACAGCTCCAGACACATGTAGATCTACATATACACAGTGTAAGTCTAGCTATAGATCTATAAAAATCTACAGCTGTTGTGTGGGACTATATACAGTGTAGGACTCTATAGACCTACACAACAGCTCCGCACCTACAGAGTACTTCTAGACCTATATCAACCTAGACAGCACCATTCAACCTGTACAGACATAGAGATATACACTGGGTCTGTGCTATAGGGTCAGATCACCCAAAGCCCACGGATACATGCGTGCATGTGTACACAGGCATGCACCCATATAGTTCTAGATGTACATGCTCACACATCGCATTAACTGAAAATACAGTCTAATCCTTATACCAGTAGCACCAAAGAGCCTTTCCCGATCCTCCAAGTATTGGAGCACTACAGTGTAATAATACCTGGAATACAGCAGCACTCCACATATAGCAGCCTAGAGTACAGCCAGTTAAATTTGATACAGCAAATTATATTATATCATATTGTATTTGTGTGTGTATGTATAGACAGTACATATACACACACACCATGTAATTTATAATGCTTATATATATATTCTGCTTTATATTAACATATAAAGTGTTTATATCAATATATAAGGACTTTATATCACATCATATCATATTATACATAGCAACACTGCAGACGGTGCCAATGCCTGGGTGCTCTCAGCTGGGGGGGGCGGGGCTTATCTAGGTGCTCACACAGTGGTGCTCAGGGACGGGTCTCCTGCACTCACGGGTCCCCTGGAAGGGTGGGGGGGCGGGAAGCAGAGGCGTGGGGTGGGAGTGCTCCCGGACTCACAGGTCCCCAGTGTGTGTGGGAGTGGGGGGTCCCGGTCGTACCCGAAGTCCTGGTCCATGCTCTTGAAGAAGTACTTGGCCCCGGGCCGGTTGAGCGCGGCCTTGACGTGGCCCAGCGTGATGCGCTCGGCGGGCACGGCGATCTTCACCAGGTAGGGCGTCTCCTCCTCGTCCAGGTGGTAGATTACCTTGGTCTCGCCCGCCGCCGCCATGATCCAGGACGGACGTCGCCCCACTGTCCGGGCGGGCGTTACCACCTGCTCCGGGGGAGGCGGGGGAGAGCAGCGGACCCGACCGAATCCGCCTCCCGCTCTCCGGCTCGCGCGCAAGAGGCCTTGCGTCACGACGTTGCCACCCACACGTCACGTGACGAGGCGGCGCGTGCGCAGGGCGGCACAGGGAGGGCCAAAAGACGCATGCGCGGAGGGGAATACAAGGGCGGGGCGAGCATGCGCACAAGGACGACGAAGGCGGCAGGACAGGCAGGCAGGTGCATGCGTAGACGACGAGCACAGGGAGGACGAGACGCATGCGCAGGTGAATGCAAGAGCCTGGGGGAGCTGCGCATGCGCAGGTGAACAGCAAGGCAAGGAACAGCATACTTTAGGAAGGGGATTCCCAGCTCTGCTTCTGGCCAGGCCACGTGGGCAGTGACGTTATAGTGTGCTCAGGCCAAAGGCGAGGTGTGGGGCCAATGAAGATGAGCAAGTAGGGGGGTAGCAGGTTGAGGAGCAGGGTTTCCTCCTCTTGCTCGCGTAGAGGCTGCCAGAAGCCTCCCCCCAGTCCCAATCAAGGACCCCAGACCATCCCCTGCCCCCCACCCCCGCAGACCATGCCCTCCATCACAGTCCAGCCACAGAACAGAGGGAGCCGGCCATTCCCCTGTACAAAGGCAAAAGGGGCCACATTGTTTATTTACATTCAAGGCCGCGTCCTGAACGCGTTGCTGCAAAATATTATTAATTATTATTATTAAAACAAAGGAACCAAGGGAAAAAACAAAACAAACAAAACAACTTGGGGGGGACAACCCCCCACCCAAAAACATGGAACCAAAGGCTGGGGGGGGCTGCGTGGGGGTGAACCGGCCTCCCCACTATGGGGTGCTGGAGAGGGCTTCCCTAATTTGGGGGGGCTGCCATAAAAGAGACATTACTCCCCTCCTTGAGACAGCACCTCCCTTTTCAGCACCCTGCTGGGTGGGGTGCTGGAGAATACTTCAGCCCCACCCTCCAACAGTCTCCTAAGGGTGTGCCTCCCCCTCAAAACTGGGGGGTATTAAAACCAAGAGTTGGGAGGGAATTAAAAAGGAAAAGCACATGAAAAAAACAACCCCCCTTTTGTATTTACAACCCGACTTTACACACGGGGGGGGGGGATCAAAAGCCCCCCCAACTTCCATGGGAGAAAAGCAGCGGCATCAAATCCACGCCCCCCCAGGGCTTGTCCGTGTTGGGGAGGGATGGGGGTCAATCCTCCACACCCCTGTGCTGCAGGGGAGCAGACCTCCAATCTCTGGCCTGGGGCAGGGGGGGAAGGAGTCCAGGGCAGGTGAGGTGATGGGGGGGTGGTCCCCTAGGCTTCAGCACTACCCCGGGGGGGTTGGGGGGGGGGCTTGCGGGCACCCTCTTTGCACTTCTGGCAGAAGAAGATGTCCGGGACGTTGGTCTTCTTGATCTTGGCGCAGGAGAGGTGGATCCAGGTGGCACAGCAGCTACACTCGATCATGGGCCTCCCGGCAAAGGGCTTCTGGCAGTAGCACGTGATCAGGTCCCACGAGTCATCGCCTGGGGGTGGGGGGCCAAAAGGGGGGGGCGGTCAGTACCAGGTACCGTCACTCCCAAGGCAAGCCCCAGCCTCCAAGTATCACTCATAGCAAGCTTGCAACCTCATTTGTGACCCCTTGTTTTAGTCTGTCCCTTCACATACAACCCATCACCCACCAGCTCCCATCTGGCACCAACAGACCCTGCTGCCCAAATCCCAACCTGCCCCCCTGCCAGCTTCACCCTGGACTGCTGAGCCCCATGTTTGACCCCTCACTCTAAATCCAACCCCCAGATGTACCCCCCATACCTGTCACCCTTCCCCCGCAAAATGGCCAGACTGCATGGCATTCTGGAAACTATAGCCAACTACAGCTCTCAAAATGCAATGGTCCCAAGGGGGGGAAGGAGGCACCCCACACCCTGAGGCAAAGGCACAGCATTCTGGGAAGCAAAGCCTCCAGAGGCCTACACCTCCCAGCATGCAATGCTCTAGGGCAGTGGTCTCCAAACTTTTTTGATTGTGCACCCCATCAGTAAAAAATTTTTGAGCACGCACTCCCAATATACGTATACTTATATAAATATAAATAGAAGTTCTAATATTTTCTTCCTGCACCCCAATGGATCATCTTGCACACCCCACTTTGGAGACCACTGCTCTAGGGGATGGGAGGGACTACTGACCACGCCTTCCTATCCTCCATTGAGGCAACATGGTCAGATGGCAAAGCATTCTGCGAGGATGCAAAACCCAGTCACACGCCCTTTTAAAGGACAGCTCCCATAATGGAATGTCTCCCATCCCATCCTCATTAAAAAACTAGGCGACTGTGGCATTGATGCCTACACAGTCAGATGGATTGCAGATTGGCTCAAGGGTCGTACTCAGAGGGTGGTGGTGGAGGGGTCATATTCGACCTGGGGGAAGTGAGCAGCAGAGTCCCCCAGGGCTTGGTCCTGGGGCCTGCGCTGTTCAATTTCTTCATCAGCGATTTGGACGACAGGGTGAAATGCAACCTGTTTAAATTCGCTGATGATACCAAAATTTGGGGTGAGGTGAGCGTGCTAGTAGGGAGGGAAAGACTGCAACAAGACCTGGATAGGTTACAGGAGTGGGCTGACATAAACAGGATGCGTTTCAATACTGACAAGCGCAGGATGCTGCACTTAGGCAGTAGAAACCAGCAGCACACTTACAGAATGGGAAACTCCCTTCTTGAGAGCATGGAGGCAGAAAGGGATCTTGGAGTCATTATTGACTCCAAGATGAATGTGGGCCAACAATGCGAGGTCACAGTTGGCAGAGCTAACCGCACCTTGTCGTGCATCCACAGCTGCATCTCAAGTAGAGCCAGGGAGGTGATCCTCCCCCTCTATGTGACACTGGTCAGGCCGCAGCTGGAGTACTGTACCCAGTTCTGTGCGCCGCACTTCAGGAGGGATGTGGACAACATTGAAAGGGTCCAGAGGAGGCCACCCGCATGCTCCGGGGACTACAGGGCATACCCTACACTGAAAGACTGCGGGACATAAACCTGTTCAGCCTTCACAAGAGAAGGCTGAGGGGGGACCTGGTGACTGTCTATAAACTCACTAGGGGGGACCAGAAGGGTTTAGGGGAGACGCTGTTTCCCCTAGCACTCCTTGGCATGACAAGGAACAATGGACACAAATTATTAGAGAGTAGATTTAGATTAGACATCTGCAAGAACTACTTCACAGTTAGGGCAGCTAGGAGCTGGAACCAACTTCCTAGGGAAGTGGTGCTGGCTCCTACCCTGGGGATCTTTAAGAAGAGGCTTGATTCCTACCTGGCTGGACTCATTTGAGTCCAGTCTTTTCTCCTGCCCAGGCAGGGGGGGGTCGGACTTGAAGATCTACAAGGTCCCTTCCGACCCAACTTCTATGATTCTATGACTTCCGATCCAGTAGGAACCCTACCATCACCCCACCCAGATTGCCCCCCACCACACCTAGCCTGGATGAAAGAGACCCCCCCCACCAATCATTTGACCCCCGTCCCCACCAATGCATCCATCATCACCCCAGTTCAGGAGGCTGGGAGGTCATAATCTCCAATGCTTAGCCCCACCTCCAAGTCCCCCACCCAACACCTGGGTTCACAGTCCCCAGTCCCCCCTGCCTTTTTGCCCCTGGATTAACAAGCACAGACACACAGCACTTATTATCCCTGGACAAGTGTGGAGGAGATCTCCAGACAGAGGTCGGGGGGACATGCACAGGGGGCACTTAAGAGCTGCTACTTACCCTTTAATTAACCCCCCACTATGAAGTGGAGGGTGGCAGGATCTGCCCCCATCCCAGGGTGGGAGTGACAGAGACAAGAAATGAAAGAGGAAGCCAGGGCACCTGGCCTTACTTCCTGTCTGGGCTGTCACATCCCCCCTACCCCCAAAGTGTGGGGTATAATGAGCATAATTAATTGGAGAATTAGCTCCCCCCCACCGCCAAATTAGAGCTAAATTATCCCAGGTTAAGTGTCACCCTGGTGAACCCTTCCTGAGCTAAAGATCACCTTGGATGCAAGAAGCCTCAGAGGCCCCGGCTACATGTTTCATATAATGCATAATTAATGCATCGCAAAAGGAGCAATGACTGATCACACAATTAACTGGCTCATTTTCACCCCACCGAAAGCCCATGGCATGCTAGTAGAGCAGCTAAGGCCTGGCCCTCCAAGACTTTTTGACACCCAACCCCATTGCATGCTGGGAGAGGAGACAAAGCCTGATCATCCCCACACACAAGATGGCTGCCACCTCCTCTGAAGCCATCACAGCTCAGTCCCACTGCTTGCTGGGAGAACGGCTTTTCCCACACATAAAAAAAAAGACTGCTGTCATCTCCCCTTGGTCTGAGAGGTAGAAGAGTGAGGCCTTAACCCAACCCCATTGCATTCTGGGAGTGGCCAAGCTTCAAACAAGACAAAATAGCCACCACCTTCCACCATGGCCCAGCCCCACTGAATGCTGGGAGAACGGCCAAGCGCCAGCCTTCTCACAGGGAACAAAATTGCCACCATCTCCCCTGAATCCACCACAACCCAGCCCCACTGAATGCTGGGAGAACAACCAAACCAGTCCTCCCCAAGGGACAAAATGGCTGCCATTTTCCCTGAGTGCATAACAGCACAGCAAAACCCAGCCCCATTGAAAGCTGGGAGCGTGGCTAAGGCATAGTCCTCCCAACATGGGACAAAAGGGCCACCACCTCCACTGAGTCTACCACAGCCCAGCCCCACTGAATGCTGGGAGAGTAGCCAAAGCCTGGGCTTCCCCAGGGGACAAAATGGCCACCATCTCCCCTCAGTGCCCCACAGCCTGGCCCCATTGAATGCTGGGAGCATGGCCAAGCCCCAGTTCTCCCTTCATGGGCCGAAGTGCCCCCCTCACCTGACTCCACCATGATGTCCTCATCCATGACCCGCAGCTCGCCCTCGCTGGAGCTGGCGTCACCGTCCTGGCTCGTCTCGGTGCTGGCGCACTCCTTGACCTCCCCAGCACCACCGAGCTTGGTAGGGGAGCCCGCCCCACCCCCACCTCGGCCCCCTGGTGGCCCCACTCCCGCCTCAGGGGCCCCCGCCATGGCTGCCGCCTCCTCATCCTCGTCCTCGTCCTCCTCATCCTCCTCCGAGTCCGTGTCACTGAGGGAGGCCTTGGCCTTCTTCTCCGCCTTTTTCAACTTCCGCTTCTTGCTCTTTTTGATGCGGGCCCGTTTTTCCCCTGCCGGGTCCCCCCGGCCCCGCTTGGGGCCCTCGGCACCCGCCCCCGCCCGCCGGCTCCGCTTGTCCTTCTTCTTGTCAGCCATGTGGGCACTGGCCGCCATGTTGGCACCACCCGCCATCCCTTTGGCAGGGGGCCCCAGAGGGGTCTTGGTGCCCGGTGGCTCCATGTCAAAGAGGGAGTCCTTGAGCTTCATCTTCTCCAGCAGGGAGCTGTCTGACTTGAGGCGCCGGAAGGCCTTCTTCTTGGATGACTTGGCTTTCTTGACAAAGGTCTCAATGGTGTGCAGGTCCGAGTGGGCCGACTCCCAGCCGTCACTGTCTGCTGTGCTCTCGGGCCGCAGCGGCGAGTTCGAGCCCGACGCCGGCCACTCATTCTCCTGCCATGGGAGAGGGGAGGGGGGAGAGTGGGTGCCCAGCTTGTTGTGCGGTATGGGGCGCATGAGAAGGGTTTACCCATAATACCTTGAAGCCTACAACCCTTTACACCAGGGGCGGGCAAAATGCAGCCCGCCAGGCCATTCTATCCAGCCCACAGGGCCCCTAAAAAATTTAGAAAATCAATATCGATCTGCCCTTGGCTACCTGTCATGCAGCCCTCGATGGCTTGCCAAAACTCAGTAAGCAGCCCTCCGCCTGAAATAATTGCCTGCCCCTGCTTTACACCCACAAAAAAATGGGGCTTATGAGAAGGGTTTCCCCAGCATGCCATGGGCCCTGGGACCCTTCTCCCAGCATGCCATGGGGCTCAGGCCCCATGAGAAGGGCTTCCCCCAAGCATGCCACCTGGCTACATCCCTTTACCCAGAATGCCATGGGGCTCAGGAGGCTTTTCCCAACATGCAGTGGGATCAATGGTCAGTGGAACCACTTGGCCAAACTCCCAACATGCAAAGTAATATTCCCTGCCCTAATGCATTATGGTGTTAGCAGCCTGGTCTACCACCCACCTCCTCCCAAGGCCTGATGGGAAGGCAGAGATGGTAAGGACAGTGGAATACACCTCCGCTTTGGGGGCCAGAGGCAGGAAGTGGCTTTGCAGGGGGGCACATACTACATTTCCCAGCATGCCCAGGCTCCACACCACAGTGCCTTCTGGTAGATGTAGGCCTGGCAAGTGCTCCCCATTTTAACTACAACTCCCAGAATTAAATGTGCCAGGAGGACCGAAGACGGAGTGGGGGGTAAGAGGAGAAACACTACTCCTCCCAGGGCTCCCCTAAGCAAAATGGCCACATTGCACAGCATTCTGGGAAGTGTAGTCACACCATTCTACCAAGACACTACAACTCCCAGAATGCAATGCTACAGGAGGCACAGGCCCACCCACTTTCCTCACTCCACCCACCCCCCACAGGCAAAATGGCAGGACCACATGGTATTTGGGGAACTGTAGTCCCAGCCCGAGGTTGCTTCAGACTACAGCTCCCAGAATGCAATGCTGCCAAAGGGAGGGAAGCAGAAAGGCACAGCATTCTGGGAAGCAAAACCTACAAAGGCCTCCAGGCCCCAGCATGCAATGCTCTAGGATAGGGGAGGAGGCACTGACCACTCCCCCCCCCTTTAGGTTAATAGCCAGACAGCAAAGCATTCTGGGAAGCTGAAAGGCTTTAAAAACTACAACCCCTAGAATACAATGCCCCCAAGAGGGAATAGCAGCAAGGCCTGCCGGAATGTGTAGTCTCCAGCTCCCAGCATGCAGTGTTCAAGGGGGGGGATACAGACCCTGCCCCCCCCCCAGAGAAAACAAAAAATGGCCCAGACCACAGGGCACCCTGGGTAGTGTAGTTTAGACAGGCAGGAGGTGAGCCCACTCCGCTGCTCTCTCCCGCCCCTGGCCCCCAATGCCTGGGTTCTTAGACAACCCCTGCCCCTACACCCCTTCCCACGCCTGGGGCCCCTGCCTCACCTCCCACGCCTGGGGCCCCGCCCCGCTCACCTCCTTGGCGGGGGGGATGTAGCCGGCGTAGGCCAAAACGAAGCTGCAGAACTTGTTGAAGTCCTCGATGGTTCGGCGCCGCTTCTCTGGGGGCTGATGGGATACAGGGGGTCAGCGCCGAGCCTCTCCCCTCCCCCCTTTCCCCGCCTGGGGTCCTACCCTTCAGCCTCCCCCATTAACCCCCGGCCTGCCATGGACCCGCAGGGGCTCACCTGGGTCTCGGCCTTCAGATTGGGAGGCGGGTCTGCAACGCAGAGGAAGGGGTTAACTGCGAGTTCAAGACCCCCCCCCCCCGGACACCCGGCTGCCCTGCCCCCCCCCCACAAACTCCACTGCTTCCCCAGTTCCTCCCAGCGCCTCACCGGTACCCCTCCGGCCCCGGACGCCTAGGTCCTGAGATTCCCCCCGCACCCAGGGACTGGTTTTGAACCCCCGCTGGGACGCCTGGGAACCCCTCCACCCCCGTCTCCCAGCCGCTCCCAAGCCAGGGGGAGGGCGCTCGGCTCGGCCACTCGGACACCCAGGCTTCTTGCAGTCAGCCTCCCCCCCTACAAACACCGGGATTTCCAACCCCCGCCCTCCCCGGTCCTCCGGCCGCCCACCCGCTCTCAATGCCGGATCCTGGGTCCCCTACACCCCTCCCCGCGGCCGCCTGGGTTCCCTGCCCCTTGCCCACCACCGGGTCCCCGAGCTACCTCCGGGCCCGGGCTCCGCCATGCCCGCGGGGGCCGCACCCCGCCCGCTCCGTGTCTCCGCCGCCGCCGCCGCCGCCCGCTCCGCTCCCCCCCACCCCACGCCGCGCGGCACCCTGGGACACCGAGTCCTCGTCCCCCGCGCCGGCCCCAGCCGACTCCCGGCGCCGGACTCCAGGTCCCGGGCTGCCCCGCGGCGCGCCTGCGTGGGGCTGCCCCCCCTCCGCGCGAGGCCGGCCGGGACCTGGAGTCCTTGTGGCTGCTTCCAGTAGCGCCCCGCCGCTTCCGGCGAGGGAGACTGGGAGCTGTAGTCCGCGACGCGGGCATACAGATGGAAGGGTGGCGGTCAGGCTGCCTCAGCGAGGGGCAGGCCCCCTTTGCCCATATATGGAAGGCAGGGTTGGGGAGGGCCAGGATGCCTGGGCTCCTAGGGAAGTCAGGTTCTTTCCCACTGTAGGGTGGGGGGCTAAGACTGCTGGGGTTTACACCCCCTTCCTTCATGCCCCTAGCAGGGAAGGGGAACTTAGCTCTTACCCATCCAACCCCACACCGGATTTACACCCCCAACCCACCCCACAGAAAAAAGAGCCCCAGCCAGCTCCACATTTTCCTTGTCTCTTTATTGACCATCCCTTACCCAAACCCCCCCCAAACATGACAACCCCCCCACCCCTCCCAAGGACCCTCCCCCAGAAGCTTGAAAGGAGGGTCCCTGCTGGGTGTTCTTGCCTTCACCCCCTCACCCTGCCCAAAATCATCAACCCCCCAGCAGAGATCAGAAGGAGGGAAACTGAGACAGGGAGCAGCAGTTACACAGCACCGGGTAAAGGGGATGGACCCCTGCCCGCAGGCCCCCATGGCTCAGGAAGGGGAGGAGGGAGGGGTACAAAATCAAAAGGAACAATTATCCCTACCCTGCCCCCCCCAAACCCCTCCAAACAAAAAGTGCAGGTCCCTGCAGGTGAGGGGGATTCCAGGGAGGGGGCTGCAAAGCCCTTCACAGCCCATAGACGCTCTCATCGCTGTAGGCTATGTACAGGAAGAAGTCTTCCTCATGGTGCTCCTGTGGAGAGTGGAAGAAGGGGTATTAGGATTGTGGGGGGTAGTATCCCCTTCTGGGAACCCCCCAGGCAGAAAGTCAGACCCCCCCAAAACTTAGACCACACTCCTCCATGCAACCTGGCACCCCCACCCTACCCAACCTCTCCATGATACTCCCTAACCCTGCCCTTCAACCCCTCCTGCCCAGCCTGGCACCCCCCACCCTACCCAGAACACCCCCAGCCAGGCATACCCATCCTCAAAGACCCCTTTCCCCCACAAAAGGACAGTGTGGCATCCCCCACCTGGTACAGCTGCCCCATGGTGGCACTGGTTGGGGGGATAACGTTATTGACAAAGAAGAACAGGGCATCCTCGGCCCGCAGGTGGATCCGCTTCCGGATCAGGAAGTAGAACTGGCCAACTTGGAAAGGAACAGGGTCAGAGGTAAGGAAGCAGGGAACTCAGGCATCCCGGGCCCTAGCCACATCCAGGGAAATACCTCTGTTTTACCCCCCCAGCACATCCAAGACCCCCACCCATGCCCCCCTCCCAGTACTGACCTGTGAGGTCAGAGAGCACATCCAAATCTCCCCCCGCCCCACCCTATTACCCCCACCTCAACCAGCACCTACCTGTGAGGTCAGAGGGTACCAGGTATTTCTTCTTATCCAGGTCTCCTATCCGGGCTTTGGGGGCCTTTTCCACAATGACCTGTGAATGGGGGGGCAAGAGGCATCAGAAGAAACCCCTCCAGGGGTATTTGGAGAGCTGGAGGCCACCCCTTAACTCTATATACAAGTGGTCTATTCCCCCTCCATCTCCACACCCTAGTGGGGTAATCCAGCCTGTCTCCAAATGAACCAAAAGATGGTTTCACCCAGATATCTCCCCCCCCACCCCATATCTGTTGTAGGTGGGGTGGGATAAACTATCCACAAGTGGCCTCATCTATCCCTTAAATCAGGAGCAGGCAATTATTTTGGGCAGAGGAACACTTACTGAGTTTTGGCAAGCCACTGAGTACTGCATGACAAGTAGCTCAGGGCAGATTAACATTAATTTTCTAAATTTTTTAGGGGCCCCACAGGCCAGATAGAATGGCCTGGTGGGCCGCATTTTGCCTACCCCTGCCTTAAATCAAACAAGTGGTTTTAACCAGAGCCACCCCCTCCCTACCAGGTACACATGGTTTAACCCACTCCATGTACCAGTGATTTCATTCAACAGCACCTCAAAAAGACTCCAGTGGACTAATCCATGCAACCAAATGGTTTCACCCAGCCCCCCCCCCATGAAGCCTGGGTTAAACCATCTGCAGCAAGCCCCCTAAATGGGCTGATCCAGGACCCACCCACCCCTGCACTAAAGAAATGGTCTCGCCCATCTCCCCCTTTGCCTGGTGCAAGATGGTGTAACTCTGTAACAGCTACAAACTCTCCCCAAAACCTCCCCCCCATCCACTCAAATGGTCCGATCCAGAGCCCTATTCATTCTATAGGGGTGGGACTGGCCCATTGAAGGGGAGGAGGTGTTTAAGCAGTCTCTTTATGGAAGGAGGCAATATCAACTGGGGGGAGGGGGGTTGACAGCAACACACCCCTCCCATCCAGCCAGCAGACTGTGGGGAAACTGAAGCACGAAGCTGGAGAGAACCCAGGCATCCGGACCCCACACACCACCCCACATGAGGGGGGGGCCCTCCTTGATTTCCCCGGCTCGGAGCAGCTCTTGCGGGGGTTGACCCCGACAATAATGGGGGGTGGACCACGACAGGCCCCCGACCCCCACCTATAACCCCATAACCCCTCGAGTCGGGGGGGGTTACACGCGGGGGCACGGGGGACGGCCTGCGAGCGCTCTAGGGGGAGGGCAGGATTGCAGGAGTACATGGAGAAAGGGGTGCTATAGGGGGCGACCGGGCGATATACCGGCCAGTAGGAGGGACGGTGGGGGAGGTTAGAGATCGCTGTAGGGTCCCGGGGCTGGTTAGGGGTCGCTGTAGGGTCCGGGGGGGGGGAGAAGTGGTATAGGGGGAGACGAGGTCGGCGGGGGAGATAGCGCTATAGGGGGCGCCATAGGTGGGGCGGTACCGGGACGCGGTCCGGGTACTTCTTGCGGATCTTCTCGCCCTCGCAGCGCCGCTTCTCGAACGGGTGCTCCTCCTTGTACAGGAACTTCATGGCCGGGCCGGGCTTCGGGCTCCGGGCCACTCTCCGCCGCGCACGGATCCGGCGGCCGCGGATCCGCCAACTTCCCGATTCACAGCCCCGCCCCCGCCGGCCGCGCCCGGGTCGACCCGCGCCGCTGCGCCAGCGGCGTAGTCCGCGCTGCGTCAACTGCGTAACAACCCCCCCTTGGCCAGGCGGTTGGAGGGCGAGCTGCGCTGTTGGGGCAAGGGCGCCGAGGGAATACGGGCCTGCGTAAGCGGTCCCCGTGGCGTAGCTCGCTGTTGCTGCGCTGCCTGCGTAAACAAGAACGGCGCCATTGGGGGCCTGGGGTGGTACGCTGTCTGCGAAAGTGCCCCTGCCGTAACTAATGCCACCACGCTGCTTGCGTAAGGAAACTGCGCCATTGTCGGCCCCGCAGGACCCGGTCCGAGGCGCTACGCTGCGAACTAACCGACTCCTGCTTGACATTTACGTGAATAACGTACGCCAGCCCACCCCTTACTACGTAAACTGCTTACGCCAGCTCCGCACCCAACTTTTCCGGGCCACGACATTTACGTACAGGTGCTAATACCCCGCACCTCATCCCTACACCATCTGCGTACCAGACCTTCCTAAGTGGCATCACTTGCGCCACTGGAGAGCTCCCCCCTTCCTCCACAACATAACGGTTGCGGCGCGTAAACTCTTTGCATAAAGTCCTAGCGGACGAAGGGGATGTCTCCGCCCCCCCCACCCCTGACACCCTCCTAGTCTTCCCGGCCTTCCACTGGCCCCCGTGGGCTGTTAGTCATCTGCGAGCTCGCCACGAACCCCACCTCCCCATTCCAAGCGGCTACGCAAATAACCTATTCACGAAGCCGACTCAGCGCAAGCGGCACCGGCTGCGTGGCAGGCTGACACCAAAATAAAAAATAGTGCGCAGGGGTGGGAGGGACGCGGGGCGGAACCTAGGCGTCCTGCAGCTCGTGGAAGTGGGGATGAGGTGAGAAGAAGCGGGGAGGGAGAGGGCACAACCCCTCTTAATAGGAGCCGAGCCGAGTCGAACAGCGCGGAAGGATCACAGTGAAAGGAAAGAGCAATAATGCGCCCGTCATGTGACTGACGTCATAGAAGTGAGGATCACGTGCCCCTCGCGGAAAAAGACCCGGTCGCGGGCACAGCTCAGCGTAGACAGACAGGGGAGGGAGTCATGTGACAGAGGGGCGGGGGCGTGGACGACCAATGGGAGAGAGGGGCAGAAGAATCCAATACAAAGATGATGGTGGGGGGAACGTTGAAAGTAACGAAACGAATACAAAGGGGTAAATGAAAGAAACCACTGAGGGAAGAAGGTGGGGACTGGGTTGGATGAAACCACTGGGTAAAGGAATAGGGTACATAGGGAGAGATGGGAGAAACCAGCAGGAAGAAGGAATAAGTACAGGACATGGTGGCTGTAGCAAGTGAAACCACTGGGTAGAGCCTATAGAGGGATGGAAAAAAACAAGTGGTTAAAGAGAGGTAAAGAGGAATAAATGGAAGAAACCACTGGAAAAACAAGGAGGGGCTGGACTGGGTAAAACCATTGGGAATAGGGGTAGGACAGATATGATGGGGTGGGAAGAAGAGTGGTTAATGAGCAAGAAATGGAAGAAAACACTGGAAACAGGACTGGGGGGGAGCTACAGTGGGCAAAACCACTGGGTAGCCTCCAGGCTGGGACAGGAGCAACCAAGTGAGAGAGGAGCAGGGGAGGAATTTGTAGTGGGGGAGTCTATATAAGGTTGGGAGAAACCACTTGAGACAGGATAGTCTAGGCAAAACCAATAGATAAGGGGGGCGGAGATTCCCTGGAAGGATAGGAGAAACCAAGTGGGGAGGGGGGGGATACGTGGAAGAATCCACTGGGAAGAGGAGGTGGGGAGCAGAATGGATGAAGGAAACCACTGAGGAGTGGTGGTTTGGGTGGAACCAATGAGAATATGGGGGGGTAAGATAAATTAAGTGGAGGGGGTAGAAAGCAGGACCCCTGAGTTCTATCTACCCCGGGGGGGGGCATTGCTGAGAGCACAGACACCTGGGTTGTTGCCTACCAGCCCCCAAATCTGCCTTTCTTGCAGCCACCAGACCAGTCCATGCTTCAATGGCTGAACTGGGCTGCAGCCAGCTCTGCAGCAGACCATGGCTACATAGAATAGGCTCTCCAGGCCCAGTATGACATCAGCCTGGGCAGCACTGGGCCCAACGCCCCCCCCCCCCAACCAAACAGGGAGAGGGAAGGGAGAGCCCAGGCATCTTAGCACCCTTCCCCCCATTCCCATGCTGGGGAGAGAAGCCAGGTGTCTGGGCCTCAAGAGTTTCCCAGTAGCCCCCTCTCCTCAGTGAAACCCTGGCAGGACCCCTGGGTGACCTCTGACCTCCCAGAAGCAGAGAAAGAGCCCAGGTGTCCTGGCAGGGCCCACTGCAGCCCCCTCTCCACCCCACCTGAGTCCCATCCCACCTCTCCCTGTTTCCCCAGGCAGGGAGAGAGAATCCAGGTGTCCCCAGCTGCCCTCTTGAGGCCCAACAGGGCTCCCCAATCCCAGTGATGCCACAACAGGGGGGAAGCCCTGCCCCCAAAGCACCACCCCACAACGCTCACACAGGGGGCCAGGAAGCATCACCCCTAGACCTCCAAGGGAGCCAGGAAGCCCTAGCCCCCAATGCTTCAGGGAGATGGGGGGCCAGAAAGCCACGCCCCTGAAGCTGGGGGGGTAGGTGTGCCAAGAAACTCTGCCCCCAGTGCTCCACTGGGGGGAGGGCAGGAAGCCCCACCCCCTTCCAGGAAGAAGTCGACCGCACCTGGTGTCTGCCTCAGGACCAGGCTATAATTGGGGGGGGGGGTCCCCAGGGGGTCCCACCCCCGCATCAGTCCAAAGTTGGGGGGGAAGACATCAAAGCGCCCCTTGCCCCCAAAAAGGCTGCTAATGGCCCCGATCCGCTGTTGGGTGGGGGAGGGCACAGCCAATAAGAGGCCATCAGCTGTCATCCAGGGGAGGAAGTGTCCATTTGTCCATCTGCTCCCTGGGAAGGTGTGTCCACACAGCAAACCCCCCCCCACATCAGTTTTGGGGAAGCCCCTCCTGTCTGTGTCAAGCCGCCAGGGTCAGGCCCTGCCCCCCCCGTGTGTCCATGTCACAGCTGGTGGGGAGGGGAGGATTGGGGGTGCAGGCCCCCCCCACCTCGGCAGCACAGGGTCCGGGCGGGTTGCGGGGGGGGCAGCCGTCACCACAGGCGGTGCTGGTGCAGGTTGCGGCTCAGCACAGAGCGCACGTCAGCTGTGAACCTGGGGGGGCGGGGAAGGCAGCATGAGAGGAGGACCCAGGCATCTGGGCACCCAGATCCCACTCTACCTACCCACCCAGAGAAGACCCAAGCATCCAGGCTCCAGGTCCCACCCATGCACCCTGTAGAGCCCCACGGAACTGGAGAGGACCCAGGCATCCAGGTTCCCAGTCCCCCACCCCCACCCATCCACCCTCTAGACCCAAAGAGAATCCAGGCATCTGGGCTCCCAGCCCCCCCTGCTGCTCTGCCCCTATCCTCTGGGACGGGACCCAGGCATCTGGACGCCTTACCTGAGTGCATCCAGCATGGGCAGCAGGTTGAGCAGGGCCGTGTCGCTAGGATCGCTGAACCATGACTTGATGGGGATGGCATTATCTGGGGGTGGGGACAATAGTCAGAGCTGGGGGCCCAGAGGCCTGGGTTCTCTCCAACCTGGAAGGGGGATGGGGGGAGGTTGGGGGGAACCTGGATTCTCCCCAGCTCAGGAAGGGGGAGGGAGCCCAGACACCTGGGGTGGGGAGGTTTCAATCTGGTTTGGGCCCAAGTTCCTGGGTCCCTGGATGGGTGGGCAGTGTGTGAAGTTGGGAGGGGGGGGGCTTGGACACCTGGGTCCCTACCTGGGTGGCTGCGATAGGCGCCAGGCGAGTTGTCCAGGATAATGATGCTGGAGAGGTCGCTGTGAACCACGGACAGGTCCTTGATGTAGCTGCCCAGCTCCAGCGTGCAGTGCTGGGGGACACAAGGGGCAGGAGTGAAACCAGAGCCTCCAAAACCTGACCCCTCCCCTGGCTCTGCCCCTTCCTCTCTCCTGCCCAAGCAACACCCCCCATTTAGGCTGTTCCTTGCTCCAGCCCTTGGCCAAGGAAAGCCCCCACGCCCTCTGATGTTGGCCCCGCCCACCTGGCGGTAGTACCGCCTCTTGAGGATGCAGCGGTTGTTGTCCAGTTTGTCTGCCACAGCTGAGCCATATATCTCCATGCTGGCCGTGAACACCACCAGCTCGTACCACTGGCTCACCTGGGGGGGGGGCGGCACAAATAAGACCTGGGGTAGGGGCAGGGCACTGCTGCCCCCCCCCAAACTGCCCCAGGGGGCAGCATTGGGGGGGGTGGATAATATAGGGAAGGGGGTTGGGACCTGGACACCTGGGTTCTCTGTTGGCGGAGGAAGGGGTGGACACCTGGGTTCTATCTGGGGTGTAGAAGAGGAGTGGTGTTGGGGTTGGGGGGGAGACTGGATGCTTGGGTTTTATTCTTGGACCAAGAGGTGAGAGGGATCAAGGGTCTGGGTCGGCATAGCAATGGAGCCAGGATGCCTGGGTTCTCTGGAGTGGGGTGGGGAGTCTGGACACTTGGGCTCTTCCCTGGCTGGGGGACAGGAGTGGGGTCTGGGGCCCTGGGCAGCTGGGTTCTCTGGAATAGGGAAACAGTCACAAGAGACACCACCCCCCTCCCCCAATACCAGCCTCAAGCCCCGCCCCCTGTGCATAAAGAGGCAGAACCTAACTCACCACTTCCAGGAAGAAGTCCACATGCGGCCTCTTGTGCACAAAGAACCGGACAGGGTGTTTGTCTATGACGACCTGGGGGGGGCCAGGAACCTCAGGGGCTGGGGGGGCATCCCAGCCCCCCTTAACCCCTGCAGCCCCATTCTACAGCTCTTTACAGCCACTTGGAGGTGGGCAGAAATGGGGGCAGGACACCTGGGTTCTCTCCAGCCCCCACACCCCTCCCATAGCTGGTGAGTCAGAGTGGAAAGCCTGGACACCTGGGTTCCCTGGAGGCAGGCAGTTCAGGGTAGGGGGCGTGTGGGAGCTCAGACACCTGGATTCTCACCACACTTTGGGAGGGGAGTGGAGCTCAGCCACCTGGGTTCTTTCGAGCAAGCCCATCTCCCTCTGCCCCATCCCCCCAGCAGATTTAACCCTGTGTGGCCTGGCTCACCTTGAGGATGAAGTCTGGGGGGGTGCCTGGGCGCACTGTGGGTCTCAGCACCCCGTCATGCTGCGAGTGGATCAGTGTCTCGTCCAGATCCAGCACTAGGATCTTCCTTTTGACCTGGTCTGGGGGAGGGGAGGAATCTAAGGCTTGGCCCCTCCGTTCCTCTAAATAGCCTCCCCACCCCCCTGCTTCCACAGCCATGAGTGCCCCCCACGCATCCCAGGCAGGCCTGGACCTAGCCCCTCTGTTCTGCCCCTTTAAGAGGGGGTATCCCCCCCAAAACCACATCCATGGGCCCAGCCACCCTCAACCTGCTCTGGGAGGAGTCGGGGGTTGGAGAAGCCTGGATGCCTGGGTTCCCTCCAGGTCTGGGAGTGGAGCTGTTGGGACAGAACTGGAAGCCCAGACACCTGGCTTGTCTCCAGCTCTGGGAGATGACCTGGAGGGGGGGGGCCGGTGGCTCAAAGCAGGGGCTCCTGGGATTCCAGACACCTGGGTTCTCTCCCCAGCTCAGAGAACTCACTGTAAAACTAAAAGCAGGGCCCCCCCTTGCCCCGGGGACTCACTGAGCCGGTTGCGGGAGATGGGGGAGAGGGGGAGAACGTCGTAACGCACCGTCTGGTACTGGATCACCTGGGAGAGATGACAGAGCTGTCACATCAGTATGGGGGGGAACAGGATGGACAGCACAGAACTTCCTTCCCCCCACCCCTCCAAGACCAAAAGGGGCAGCTTGGGGATTCCCCCATCCCTTTGAGACCCCCATCCTATTGCGTGCACCACAATATGCCTCCCAAAGAGCTTTCTGCACCCCTAAAAGCTTCCTGCCCCAAATTCCACCCCCACACTTGCACTTACACCCCATCTACCCCCTCATGTACCCTCCCAGCCCTCCTATGACGTGGTCTGTGCCCCCCCCCAAACACATCCAAGGCTCTGTGACCCCCTCATACACAGACTCAAGCCCTCCTATAACATGATCTGTGCCCCCCACCCCCCAACACGGCCAAGGGTCAGTGACCCTCCCCACCCACCACCAAGACAGTTGCTAGAGGGGAGGCGGACCATAGCTCATTCAGGACATACTGACCCCCTCCCTGGAAAGGGGGGTGGTCCTTGGATCTTCCTGTTCCCCTGGCCTTGGGTCCTGCATCTCAGCCCCTACCCCAAAAAATATGGGGGTCCCCTGCTCCCCACATTTGCAACCAGGGGTTACATCTATACCCCAGGGAGAAAGCTACCATACTGTTCTGTATACATGCCAAAAAAACTGCACTGGATCCCATTAAAGTATTTCCCATGCCCCCCCCCCCACCCCCAAAAGCCTCTAGCTTTTACAAGGCAGAATGAAGTGAGGGGTGGGGGTGTCCATTTGCTGTTACTGTATCTCCCCTGTGTATAATGCACCCCCATGATTTCCAGCGGCTGGATTGAACGGAGTGTGTTGTACACAAAGAAATATGGTATAAGCTGGCTATAAATTTCAGTCAATGTAGGGGGGGCGGTGGACAAACATAATGGCTGGATGTGGGAGAGGAACCCCCACAGAAATATTTCCACAGGGTCTTTGACGCTCTGGAAAAGACATTTGCTCCCTTATTTCCCAGTGTACAAGACTCAGAAATAGCAGTGAGTTTTCTACCTGGGGGCAGAAATGCAAGCCAATTTGGTGCCAAAATCCTGCTTTTATTATCATATCAGGTTGGGGGGGGTGTCTTACACACTCTTGGAAGGGACCCAAGCATCCGGGCTCCTGGCCATGCCCTTGTCTAGCCCACTGGACCCAAGGCTGACAGAGAATCCAGGTGTCCAGCATCTCAAACCTCTGCTTAATCCCACTGGACACCACCCCCCCAGGCCCAAACTGCAAAGAACCCAGGCATCCAGGCCCCCTGCAACAGCCCTGACTGGGTCTTGCCAAACCAGGGGGGAGGTGGGGGGGAATGACGACACACATTATTCCCTCCCCTCCCCATTCAACACTGCTATCTGCCCTTTCCCTGTGTGCCAGGGCTCTTTTAACAGCCAGCTGCTGCCCCTGGTGCCTGTCCATGGACCTGGGGCCAAGATCCACATGCCCCCAGCAGGTCCAATCCTGGCAGCACCCCTGCTCCTTGAATTAGGAGGGGGCACTAAGCTGGGCTGGAAGGTCTCTGGGGGGGTAATGCCCTGGTGTGACCCCAGGCAGCTGCACCCAGCTCTGGGGATTGGGTTACACACATACCAGGGGAGTCAGGGGAAGCCTCCCCCCACTCAGCATCCAGCAGCCTTGGTTGCGGGGGGGGGGGGGGGCATTGCCTCCAGAGGCCTCAGTCTGGGTCTGATCCAGGAGCACCAGCCTGCTCTGAGCAAAAGGAAAGCACCCCCTGCTGGGCACCACTGCAATGGGACAGCAGAGCCCACCCCCCACAAAAAAAGCTGCAGGACAGAGATGGGGAAAAAAGCCAGGCATCCAGGCTCCCAGCACGCCCCGTTCTCAACCCCCTGCCCAGGCAGGTCGCATGCGCCTGGCTCGGTATTCACCCCACATGACCATCACCCCCAGCTGGGCCGGGGCTATTTTTGGTGCCTGACACCCAGTCAGCACCTGGCCTGGCCTGGGGCCTTCAAAGACAAAAGCTGGACTGAGCCCAGATGCCTGGTTCTTCTCCTACCCCAGGCACCCCAACATACAAGGTAATCCACTACAACCCTTGCTACCAACACAATCCCTCCATGTATGACCACTGCACATCTCAGGAATCACAAACCTGCTGGATAATCACTACCAATGCACTGCACCTGCCCCTGGGAACCCACTGCCCCCCTCTCTGCAATTCTAGTCCACCCCTCATCATATCAGGCACAGCATCCCCCACTGCATCTTTTCACTGCACCTACCAGCCCCGCACTGTAGTGCTGCCACCCCCACCAGGTCACTGCATATTCTCACTGGATCTGCTAGCCACTCACTGCAACCCCAATCCCCGTGGTCACTGCATCGTCTCTCTGCATTTGCCAGGCCCCCACTACAATCCCAATCCCTTTTGTCACTGCATTTTCTCACTGCACCTGCTAGCGCTCACGGCAACCCCAGTCCATCCCCATCATAACAGGCATTGCAGCTCCCCCTGGCCAGTGCACTGTCTCACCACACCTGCCAGTTCCTCACTGCAATCACAGCACTTCAAGGCCAACACTACCCACCAGTGCCCAGCATCTACCACTGCAGTCAAGTGTCTCACTGCACCCCTCACTTCACCCACCCATTACAGTGCCCCTCACTGCAATCACAGCACTTCAGCACACACAAACCACTGTGCTACACCCAACTGCAAACACTGCCATCACCAGATTGGGACAGGGGGAGGGGGCTCAGGTCAGAACACTCTGGGGCTGGGAGCCCAGACACCCAGGTTCTCTCCAGATTCTGGGAGCCTCCCTGGGCCTACACTGCAGCTGCCAGTGACCCCTCACCTCCACTGCAAGCAGACTCAATACACTGCTCTCCTCATTCACTGCAATCGCAACCCACCCCCATCCTTCCAGGTATTCCCATTCACTGCCACCTCCACTGCACCATCTGACCGTGCCCTCCAGTGCACTGCACCCTCTCACTGCAATGTTCCCCACACACAGAGATACCCAACCCCTACCTGGATGCTGCACAGACTCCCCCCACCCCTTCCCCAAATGATACCCACCCGACACCACAGTGAACTTCCCATGGGGAAACTGAGGCACTAAGCTACTTCCCCCACCCAGCTCCAGGTGCAGAGAGATGGGGGCAGGGGGGAGCCAGGAATCCTGGGTTCCCTGATGGAGATGGGTGGTGGAAAGGGGAGCCTGGATTGTTCTATGGGAGGGGAGAGGGGAGCTAGTGAGTTCAAGCAGGGGGGCCACTGAGAGCCTGGATGCCTGGGTTCAATCCCCACTCTGGGCCGGCAATCAGGTTTCTTCAGCTGGAGGAGGCCAGGAACCAGGACACCTGGGTTCTCCAGGACAAGGCAGGCTCTCATTCAACACAAGGAGGCTAGACATTGGGACTCCTGGGTTCCTGTCTCGCCCAATACACTCAGTGCCTAAGTCCCCCCCCCGCCCCAACACACACACAAAACTACAACAAGCAGTAGCTGAGGCCGAAGTGGCCATCGACACCATCAGTTCCACTTTCCACCAAGCAGGCCAGTTCCCCCACTGCCCTGAGGTGATCAATGTGGGGTCGCACTCCCAAATCCTTGGATTGGGGGGGAGGCAGGGCCCCAGGGATCAGATGAGCAGATCCAGTGAGACTGTACGGGGCAGTGGGGGCAATTCAGACCCTGCTCCCCCACTGCAAGTTTCTGAGGAATTCCCCCTCATCCCCCCGCCGCATTTCCAACAACTCCCCTCCCATACCAGAGACCCTGATCCAGACCCATTTCCCTTCCCCCACTCCAAACAACTCCCTCCCTCCTATTCCAAGGGCACCCATCCTGATCCACCCCAGCTCCACCCCTGGCCCCAATCCTGATCCATTCTCTCTGCAACAATGCTGACACCCCACCCAAAAGCCCTACTCCTGGTCCCGATCCTGATCCTCCCCCCATCACATTCCAGAGGCCCTGATCCTGATCCACTTCCCCCCCCATCTCCCATTCCAAGGGCCCCGATTCTGATCCATTCCAATTCAAGCCCCCACCTCAACACCAGCCCCAATCTTCATCCATTCCACACCCCCCCCCACAGGTCCCAGCTCAACCCCTTGCCCCATCTCCATTCTCAACCCTAGGCCTTATCCTGATCCATTTTTCCCCTCCACAGCAACCCACATCCTCTCCCATTTCAAAAGGACCCCACTCCTGACCCACCCCCCAACCATCTCAGAGGCCCTAATCTGTGCCCCCCAACCCCTCCCAGGGCAGGTCCCGGCACTCACAGTGCGGACCTGCCGCCGCAGCATGTACAGCAGGAAGCTCCACAGCTTGGTAGCAAAGGCAACGAAGGTCCGGAGCCCCAGCAGGCACTGGGTCCGCATCATCCCGGCCCCGACCCCGACCCCGCCGGCCCCAGGTCCAGCCCGACCCAGCTCCGCCAGCTTTGTGCCGGCACCAGGGGGGCCGAGGGAATAGACAGGGAAAGGGGGGTGGTCTCTAAGAGGGAGGGGGGTCTGGGAGGTCTTTAGGGGCCAAAATTAGGGGTGGAGGGAGGAGAAAGTGAGGATTATAAGGGGGGAGGGCTAAAACTAGGGGAGAGGGGAATCTTTGAAAAGGGGAAGGAAAAACAAGGGGGGAGCAGAAAAGAAGGGCTTCCGAAGGGGAGGGGAAAAGGGGACTTCTAAGGGGAGAAGAGACTGAAATTAAGGGGGGGGAAGGGGGAAAAGGGGGGGGTCTCTGAGAGGGGGGAGGGGCGGGGGTGCTCTGAGGTTGGAGGGTCCCTCAGAGGAGAGAGGGGTCAGCCCCGGCGGTGGGGGAGGGGCGGGCCAGGGGGGCCCTGGGCCGGGGTCCGCTCGGTGCCGTCTCAGTCGCTGCCCGGCCCCTGGCACCGCCGCCGCCACCGGCGGAGTCGTTTCCGGCGGAACCCCTTCCGGGTCGAGGAGAGACAGGTGGAAGTGGCGTTGAATTTCCGGGTGGGGAGCGGGAGAAAGGTGGGACAACAGCAAGTGCCGGGGTGGGGGCATGGGCAAAAAAGGGGTTTGGAAAGAACTCGGGCACCCGCGGTCGCCGCCACAGCGCACGCGCAGCCCCGCTCCCTCTCCTTTCCATTGGCCCGCGGCGCAAGTCGGCTGCTAGGTTCCGCCCCGCTTCCCAGGGACAAAATGGCGGCTGGGTCGCGGCTGAATGCACTTCCCAGCAGCCCCTGCGCGCCTTGCCGGCCTGGGGGCAGGCACAAACGCCTGGGAAGGGTGGGTTCGCCAAAACGGCAATGCCCCAGAGGCAACTTTGGGTATCCGGGGGCGGGTCAGAGCCCGGGGGTGGGCCTGGACCTGCTGACGGTAGCAACCCCGCACTTTAACCCTTGCACTCCCTCCGAAGAGCTGCAAGTGCCCGGCGCCGTCCAGCCCCTCCCCGCCTGCGGGACATGCCGTGTCCCCGCCAGAGACACAGGAGGAGCCGTGGAACAGGGCGGCTGCCGGTAGGGCGTGGCCTGTGCTAGGGGAGGGGGCGAAGCTCCGAAGGGGCGTGGTCAGATTCGTTGGGCTGCGGTGGGAGGAGCCAGAGGTGGGGTGGGCAGGGCCAAAAAGCTGCACCCAGCCTTCAGGCCGGGGCCAGAGCTGAAGCAGAGGGAGGCTGCTCAGTGAACGGGCATGGCCAGGAGATGCCATACCACCAAGGGGCGGGGCTAAGAGGTGTTAGGAGCCAGCAGAAGAAAGGGTGGAGCTTAGCTGCCACCCCCACTCCCCACAAAGAGGGGTAGGGTAGACCAAACCCACAGGTGTCCAGGCTCCCTATTCCTGCCCTCAACAGACCCAGGTGTATACCAGACACAAAGGACTCTAGTGTGGGTGGAGGGGTGCTTCCCAAAGAACAGCAACCAATTAAATGTTGGCAGCCAGCTTTATTAAGGCCTCTCCCACCCACCCCCTCCAAAAAAAAAAACCAGGGAGGTTGGGGCAGGAAGTGACACTGGCTAGAGGGGGGGGAAAAGAGGATGTAAGGGGGGGCTTTCCCCTCCAAGGGGAACACTGAGCCCCCCACCCACTTCACTGAGGTAACTGGGGCTCTATTTGCCCCTGCTCCCCCAACTGGGGGGGGCATGGAAGTCCAGGGGGAGCAAGGGATTCCCCCCTGTTCACACATCCAAGTCATCATCAGGGTCTTCGTCATCCAGGTCATCCCCAGGGTCCGGCTCATAGAATATCTGCCCCCCCTGGTCCAACACCGACAACTTCCTGCCCAGGGTGGAGGGCAAATAGGGTTAGATCCCACCCAGAAATAGTGGGGGGACATTAGTGGGAGGGGACTGACATCTCTTCCCCCCCACCAAGCACTTGGTTGTGGGGGCACTGACTTGCAGGGGCTGAAGTGGAATGGCAAGGGCACTGCATCCCGCACCCGCCGCTGCTCCACTGACACCCCAGAGTTGAAGGTCAGCTGGGCTCTGGGGTCGAAGGTCAGCCGGGTGCCGGGGTGAGCCTGGAAGAAGGGGGGGTAGAGCAGTGTGTGGCAATCAACCTGTCAGCCCCCTACTGAGCCACACCCCTCAATCTCCACCCCACCCTCTAGACCCTACCCTTGTCCTCCAGGCCACACCCCAATCTTAGACCTGCCCTGAGCTCCACCCCTAGCTCCAGCCTCTAGACCTGAACCCCACACCCTAGTCCTCTGCCCAACCCCTTTCCTGCCACCACCATACTTCTCCACTTCTCTATTCCTACCCCTGCCCCTGCCCCAGCCCCATCCTGGGGGTCTCACCATTGCATCCTCATCCCTCAGGGGGAACATGGGGCCCCGGGGCTCCTCCACAGACATGGGGGGGCATCCAGGCTGGAGCATATAGTACTCCTCCTGCAGAAGGGAAGTGAAGCCAGTGGGGGAGACCCCCCAGTCCCCTCCATAACCCTCCCCCACTCCACTGACCTTGGTGATGACTTTGCCACCTCTCATGCGCTGCAGGACAGAGGCGAGGTGGGGGGCACCGGGACCCCGCCACAGGCCCTGGGAGGTGGGAGCCAGAGCCACCACAACCCGGGCCAGCGAATGCAGCACCCCCAGCAGGCCCGGGGGATGCAGGTCAGCATGGAGTAGCGCCAGTGTCCGCTGCACACGTGCACCTGTTTGGGGGAGCAGGACCAGGCTCGGGACTCAGAAGTCCAGACACCCAGCCCCCTGCTGGCACCCCCCAGCAGCCACTCCTCTCACAGAGAATCCAGCCATCCAGCCCCCCCAGCTCATACCCTCCAGCCCCCACTCTCCACCCAGAGAAACCAGGCATCTGGGCCCACAGCCTCCCATGCTCTCACCCCGCAGCCCCACCTGCCCTCCAGGGGACCCAGGCATCTGGGGCGGGGGTACCTGCCAGGGCCCGGCACACGGACGGGCTGGGCTGCCGGAGCAGGATCCAGCTGAGGGAGTCCATCACCACAGTAATGGCTCCCCCTGGGGTCCCCCGGAGCCCCTGGAACCAGGACTCCTGGGCTCCCAGGGCCTCAGCCCCCCCGGTCCAGCCCAGGGGGTCATGAAAGTTATCATGGTACTGCACCCTGGGGGGTGGGGGAAGAGAATCAGAAGTGAAAGGTCAGTTGACTGGAGGGGTTCAGACTGCTTTGCACATTCCCAGCAGCAAGGCATTGTGGGTAATGGGGGGAGGTCACAAACGAGCTGGGGGTTCCCCCCACCTGGACACCTGGCTTCTTTCCCTAGACATCCTGGGGTGTTGGGGGGGGGGGGCAGGAAGGATTCCCCATGGTATGGAGGGGTGGAGCCATGGGAAGGGGGTATCCCTGGGTCACAGCAGAGTGAGACCATGTGGGGGAATCCCTGGGTCACAAAGGCGGGTGGGGGGGCACTCACCGAAGGGCAGCACTGAGGCCCAGGCCCCCCCGAAACTCCTCCTCCGAAACCTCAAACCCAAAGACATGGATGCATTCACCCCTGGGGATAAAGGGGGCAGGTTAGGGGGGGCTGGGGGTATCAGGGGGACAGGGACAATTGCGGAGGCACCCACCTGCAGGCTGCAGCTGCCACGAAGCTCTGGAGAAGGCTGCGGCCTTCACAGCCCACGGTGTCTAGAAAGCCCCGGGTGGGGGGGGCAGTTAGGGAAAGTTTTGACCCGTGCCTGCCTTCCTGATGCCCCCCGCCCCCCTCCAGTTGCCCGCAGCCCTTCCCCATTCTCTCCTGCCCCCCCACTGCACCGTACCCCCAGCTTGCCCCTCCCCCTACTGCATTCTACCCCCTCCTACTCCCTGACCCGCAACCCCCACTTCCTTTATTGCCACCCTCTCCCTCTCCCTCTCCCTCACCCTCCACCAGAACCAGGCCCTCTGCAGCCCCTTCCACCAACTCCCCAAGCATGATCCCCCCGCCCCTCGCGGCACGGCGCGTTCTGATGACGTTAGGGACGGGCACCAGGCGGCACGATTACAACGCTTTGCTGTTCTCTTTTCCCCGCCCCTGGGGGTCCCGGCGCGTTACGTTGGCGTCACTGTACGGCAATTGCGCTGGGGCTGAGGCAGGGGCCTTCTCTGGGCGCCGCCATGGGGCACATAGGTGTCTAACGGAGTGCCTACTCAAAAAGTCATACGATTGAGAAGGACGGGATAAAGGGCTAAGCAGGCCTTAGTGACATAGGTAGGGGGGATTTGGACCCCCCCCTCCATTCACATGGAGGCTTCATTTGCGGGGCACTGTTTTTCAGTCCCTGAGACAGTGCCTCAGCCACCATCTTGTCCCAAGGATGCCCACCTGTGCCCCTAGAAAGACCAGAGGGAATTGGGTTTAAAGATCACAATTTCAGGGGCCCCTTAGGGAAAGAAGGGCCCCCTGAGCCCCTGTGTTTACAAGGAAATGAGAATTCGGCATCCAGGTCCTGCTGTTGCCCGTCAGCGCCTCAAAGGCCCAAGGCCTTCCCACCTCGAGGACCCCACACACTACCTGTAGGTGCAGTCTGTGTGCACCGCCCTGTAACTACACTGTGTGTGGGAGACCATCTCCCTCTCCCTAGCTATAGCTAAATTGTGTGTTTACACGTACACTCTCAAAGTCGAGTGTGTGTGTGTGTGTGTGTGTGTGTGTGTGTGTGTGTTGTACAATCTAGCTCCAGGCAGCGTTTCTCTTGTGCTGTCATACACAAGCCCACACCCACAATCTAGCCAGAGAGAGAGACTGCCTATAGCTAAATTGTGTGTGGGAGTGAGAGGGTGAAACACTGCCTACAGTTGGATTGTATTTATACACATACACACTAGCTATAGCTAGATTGTCAGCGTGTCTGTCCATATGCATGGGTATACACATACAACTACCTATATGTGTGGATGTGTATGCGTGAAACCTTACCTGTAGCTAGTTTGTATATACATAGATGAGGGAGAGGAGAGGAGAGGAGAGGAGAGAGATGTGTTGGGGGGAGGCAGCATACACAAATACAGTTTAGCTATAGGTAGGGTTTCTCTTGCATGCAACACACACACACACACCCCTGTAAATAGACAATATGTATGTCTCTGCACATATGCACAAGCTATAAATGCAGGTATGTACAACAATTGAGATCTAAACACGCACCACATCTAATTAACTACAGTAATGTCACACATACCTGTAGATTGTATGCCTACACTCTGTCTATCTACATGTGCAGGTGTACAATTAAGGCCTAATACATAGTGTATTTAATTGACTTCAGTAATAGGACACACACTTTGTACATATGCAGTGAGCATACCCACAAACACCTGGATACAGTCAGCATGTGCAACTGTCTATTAGAAATGTGTGTACACAGTGTACACATAGCTATTATTATAATCTAGCCACACACAATTGCTTACAAACATGCAAGGACACACTCTAGTGTGTGCATGTGACTATGTGTGCTTGCACATGTGTGTGAGAAACCCTACTTATCACTAGATTGTATTTGTGTACACATGCACCCCAGTACATAGGCAGAGTCCACACACACACACTCTACATTCCAGGTGTGTACAACTATTGAGATTTAATAGTAGTTAAATAGATTTGGTATGCATTATGATGCACACACTCCATAAACAGTGTGCCTCCCCCCAATAGTGTGTGCAACTTATCTATTAGACACAAGTGCACACAATAGCTGTGTACACACTCTATCATTTAGCTACACACACTAATTGCTTATTAGTAAATGTTAGGGTCAGAAGGGACCTGAGAAGATCACCGAGTCTGACCCCCTGCCTGTGCAGGAAAGAGCACTGGGGTCAAATGACCCCAACCAGGTGTTTGTCCGGTCTCCTCCTGAAGACCCTCCCAAGGTAGGGGAGGGCACCACCTCCCTTGGAAGAACATTCCAGATTTTGGCAACCCGCACCAGAAAGAAGTTTTTTCTGATGTCCAACTTAAATCTCTCCCATTTGTGGCCATTATTTCTAGTTCCTCCAAGGGGTGCCCTGGTAAACAGAGCATCTCCTATTCCTTTACTGCTGCCTGATGAATTTGTAGGCAGCCACAAGATCCCCACTCAGCATTCTCTTGTGGAGGCTGAAGAGACCCGGGCCTTCAAGGCCCTACAAGGAGAGATTGCCTACAGGGCCCCAACCATGAGTAGCCATCCTCTGGACCCCCTTAAGGTTGTCCACATCCTTCTTAAAGTGCAATGTCCAGAACTGGATGCAGTACTCCAACTGTGGTCTGACCAGTGCCAGAGAGAGAGGAAGTTTCACCTCCCTGGACCTGTTTATTTTGTATAAGCAGATGCATCATCAAGTGAACTTAGCTTTATTGATCACTTCATTCCATCAACAACTCATATTTATCTTAGAGTGAACAGTGACTCCAAGAGCCCTTTCTGCTGCTAAGAAGGTCCTTCCCCAGTCTGCAAATGCGCTGGTGATTCTCTCCCCCCCAGTGCAGCACCTTGCACTTGTTCTTCTCAAAAACAAAGTTCATACACACCCCTTCTAGTGAGGGTGTGCGAGCATGTACAAATACAATCTAGCTGGAGGTAGGATTTCTCTCATGCAGAAAGATTGTATTCACGCATACACACATTTACGACTAACCAGTTGTACCTAGCTATTCTCATCATCTAGCCACACAAGTGCTCTAATGGATACACAGTCACACATTAACTGGAGACAGAGTCTAGCTGTAGGTAGCATCTCTCTCAAAACAGCTGAACTGTAGTTGTACACCCGCTCCTCCACTGTAGCTACAATGCATGTGTATATGCACACACAGCCACACCCAGATTGAGAGCTAATATTTGAACAATTGTTTAGCCTATAGCAATGACACCCCTCCTGCACAGAGGCAGTGCGTGTGTGTGGGGGGGGGGGGAGAAGAGAGAGAAAGGACAGACACAAGGGGAGCTGGAGGACTTCCAAGGGCTGACAAATATAGGCCCCCAGACAAGCCCCATCTGCCAAACAAACCCTTTACAGTGAGTTTTTGGGGGTAAACCCCCCCATTTGAGGCAAAACTGAGGCTCTACTCCAAAGACAACCCCCCCACACACAAAAGAAGAGAGTGGGACATGGGCATGTTCCAAAACACATGGCCGATTTATTCTGTACAAACCACCCCCCCACCCCCCCTGGAAAAAAAAAACAGATACAACACAGCCTTGCCCAAAACTCAGAGAAACAGATTAAAACCTCCCAGAAAATGCAGTCGGGGGAGCCTGGGTGGTGCAGAGATACAGCCACTTCCGGGGTGCAGCACAGCTCGGTAGAACAGGGACCCCTCACCCAGCTCTGGGGCGGGGCACAGCTGGGGACCTCATTATAAAAAGGCACTGAGATGCAGCCAGCTGTGGGTGGGTCCTGGCTAAGTAGAACAAGGACCCTTCCCCTAGATCTAAAAATGCAGCCAGGTCTGGGGCGAGTCATGGTTGCATAGAAGAGGGATCCCCTTATAAAGGCACGGAGATGCAGCCAGCTCTGGGGTGGCTGAACCCCCAGATCCCCCCCAGAAAACACCCACATACACAGATCCAAGCCCTTGTCCTGGGAAATTGGGATGTCCCCCCATATCCACCAGCAGGAAGGTGGGGGTCTTAACCCTTTGTGCCCTGGTGAATTTCAGGGGGGGTGGATAAAAGGTAGGGGGGGCTAGACATATTCGCGGTTGCTGGAGGCTGCCTTGCTCTTGGGATACTGCGCCCGGGGTCCTGACTTTCCAGGGCAGGAGCAGGAGAGCAGCCCCCCACCCAGGAGAGTCAGGGCGGAGCCAGCCCAGGCCATGAAGACACCCGACCCAAACTCGTACCTGGAAAAAGAAGGGAAGGAAAAGGGTTAAAAAGAGGCCCTGCCCCTTAGGGAAGTCAACCACACCCCTTCCCAGACCAAGGCAGCTAGTCCTGGGGTGGGTCCCCACTACATAGAACAAGAATCTTTCTCGTGGCTCCAAAATACAGCCAGCTCTGGGGTGGGTCATGGCTGCATACAACAGGGAACCCCTTTATAAGAGGCACTGAGATGCAGTCAGCTCTGGGGTGGGCCCTGGGACACCCCCTGCCTCATACTCACTTGGCATTCATGGGTACTGCAGGGTTGTAGAAGTCAGTGATGATCTGATGCCCATACCAGGAGGCAGCCACAAGCCCAGCCAACCCTGAGGGGGGAGATATGGCCACGTAGAACATCCAAAAAGGGGAGGGGGGGTTGTGAAACAGCCAGCTCTGGGGTATGGCACAGCCAGATAGAACAGGGGACCCACAGTGGAGATGCAGCCAGCTCTGGGGAGGATCCTGGCTGCATGGAATAGGGGACCCCCTCCCCAAGACACAGCCAGCTCTGGGGTGTGGCACAGCCAGGTAGAATGCAGCCAGCTCTGGGGCAATGCTGGGGGAGGGCTCACCAGCCACCACGTAGACGAGGCCACCCGTTATGGCAATGCGTGCCTTCTGCACCTTATCTTCGCTGCCGCAGCGTGTGCACTTCATGCCCATGATGGCAATGGCCAGTGCCACCAGCCCCAGCACCACTGCCACCACCATCAGTGCCCGCGTGGCCTGCAGGGAGGCTGGAGAGCAGGGGTGGAAAGGTGAGGGAGAGCCGAGGCGACCGGACTCCCAATCCCCCCCGCAAGGAACCCAAGCGCCTGGGCTCCCCACAGTGCTTTACGCCCCTCCCCCTCACAAACAAACATGGAGAGGACCAGGCATCCAGGCTTTTATGGCCCAGTGTCACAAGGAGGCAGGTTAGACTTTGCCTCCAGGGAACCCAGGTGTCCGGGCCAACGCCCCAACCGACCCAAGCCCAGAGCACCCAGGCATCTTGGCCTCCAGCCCTCCCCCCCTTTGGGCAAACCAGGGGTCCAGGCCTCTCCCCTCCCCAAACATCCCACAACCCCTCCTCCAGGAAACCCAGGCATCCGGGGCTCCCAGTCTGGCTGCTCTGACCAACCCTCCCCCGCCAAAGAACCCAGGCATCTGGGACCCCAGCTGTGGGAGGGGATTGGGGAGGTAGAGGGGAGCTGGGGGCCTGGACACCTGGGATCTCTGGGGAGGGTTGTGGGGGCGCAGCTCAGAGCAGGGTAGGGAATACACCTGGGTTCCCTCCAGGTGAGCACAGGATGTCCTCCCCCCCAAACACCTGCTAGGGGGTGGACTTTGCCTCCAGGTGCTTCAAATACAAACACCCCCAGGGCAGTTCCACACCACAACTGCCCCCCACCCCTCCCCCACCTAGCATGACTCACCCCCAGGCCGCACCCCCCTGCACAAAGGGTCAGTTTCAGTGAAACCGGGAGCGAAACAGGACACCTGGGATGTGGTGGGGGGAGCAAACACCTGGGTTCTCAGTGTGGGGAAATGAGGTCTATGGGGGGCTTAAGCAGGGGACCAGATGTCTAGGTTGGGGCGGGGGGGTGAATGGTGGTTGGGAGCTAGGAGGCCTGAATGTCCTCCAGCTCTGGGAGGTGGGAAAGAAAAAGGCAAAGCCCGGAGGCCTGGGTTCCTTATCTCAGGGCATGCTAATCTTATCGGGCCCTGGCCTGTGGGAAAACACAGTGGGTTTGGGAGCCCGATAGTAAACCGCAGAACCGCTGGCTACTCCCCCCCACCAGACACCCGGCTGAAGGGGGCCCAGATGCCCTACTTCTCACCTGCTCTTGCCCCCCACAGAACAGTGGGGTCTATAGGGGAAGTCAGAGCCCAGGGGAGTTAGGAGCCAGGACACCTAGGTTCTTGGGGGGAGGGTATTAGGCTCTATGTGGGGGCAGGACCCAGGAGGATTGGGATCCTGGATGCCTGGCTTCCTTCCTCCCACGGCAGGTGCAATGAAATCCATAGCTCCAGGATAACATTCCCGAGCACCCGGGTCTGGGACTCGGGGCAGGGGACACGGACGCCGACTCCTGGGCTCTCTAGGAGGGTCTTGGTGGGCCTGGGGCCCGGACACCGGGGTTCTCCGGGTGGAGGGGGCTGGGAACCGGAGCAGGGTGAGGCCGGGAGCCTGGGTTCTTTCCCAGCCTGGGGATAAAGGAAGGTGGCAGGGTGTGGCCGGGCCAAGCCAGGCCCAGGGCTATCTCCTGCCCCCCCAGTGACTTCATACACCTGCTGCTCAGAGAACCCAGACGTCCAGGCTCTCACTCAGAGAAGCCAAGTGTCTGGGGGTCCCAGCCCCCCACTCTCACCTTCCCACCCCCCAGAGAACCCAGGTGTCCGGGCCCCGTCCCCTCCCCCCAGGGCAGGGCAGGGCCGGGCCCCCGGAGCTGTTCAAATTCCTTTCCTGCTTCCGTGAGCAGCCTCGCCCTGGGGGAAAGGGAGACAAGCCAGGTGTCCGGGCCCCCAATCCCCCTGGGCTCCAACCCCCCTATAGACCCTGATCCCCCTGGGCTTGACCACCCCCATAGACCCCGATCCCCTCCCAGAGAAGCTGGGCTCGCAGCCCCTGCCCCCGCAGCGGACCCAGGCGTCCGGGCGGGGCCGTCCAGTCACAGGCACCTTTTGTCCCCAGACCCGGCTCGACCGGCCTGGTGGGTTGGGGGGTGGGGAGGGGCGCCCAGGCGGCCGGGCGCGCGGACCCGCCTCCGCCACTGCCCTTCCACCCCGCGCCTCCCCGTGCGGCCCCCCACTCGCCCCCGCAGTACCCCTGCTCTGCCCCAGTGGCCCCACTGCCTCCCCGGCCGCTCCCAGCGCCCCCCGCTCACCGCTGAGCGCCAGCAGGGAGTCGTAGGTCTTGCACTGGACCTGGCCCGTGCTCTGGCTGGCGCAGGACATCCACAGCCCCTGGTACACGGCCACGGCCGTGATGATCGTGTCGCCCGCGTAGGACGAGACCCGCCACTGGGGCAGCGCCGTGGCCAGCGTCAGCGCCCCCCAGCCCAACAGCGCCAGCACCAGCCCCAGCGCCTGCAGCCCCGCGTTCGCCATGGGCCGACCGGGCCCCACTGGACACACCCCCACACCTGCACCAGGTGCGCCCCGCACAGCGATATATAGCGGGCCGGGGGCGGGGCCGGTGATGTCGGCGCCTGCTGGGCGTGGGGGGCTGATTGGCGGACGGGAGACGCTCGCTAGTCCCTCCCTCATTCATGGGACCCCCCCCATCGATGGCTGCAGGTCGGGAGCGAGGGGCACCCGCAGGGCTGCCCCCACCCTCCAGCCCCTCCCCCATTCATGGACCCCCCCCCCATGCAGTCCCCCCAACCCCCGCAGCCCCACCCACAGTGATGGGACCCCAGCCCCTACCTCATTCACAGGACCCCCTAGCCCCGCCCCCATCGGTGACTGCAGGTCAGGAGTGAGGGGCTCCTCCTTCATTCATGGGACCCCCCCATGGAGACCCCCAGGCCCCCACGGATGGGACCCCACGTGGAGCCCCCTAGCCTCTCCCCCATTGATGGGACCCCCCACGGAGAAACCTAACCCTGCCCCCATGTAGCCCCCCTCCCCCCCGTGATTCACCCCCAGCCCCGAAACCGGGCAGGTCGGCATCAGTTGCCCCGCGCGCGGCCGGAGTGTGCGTGTGTGTGTGGGGGGGGGGCTGCGTGTATCGGGGCTGTCAGTGCGTGTGTGCTGCTGTGTGCGTGTGTGTAACGGGGGTGCGTATCGCTGTATGTGTAGCAGGAGGGGGCATCTCTTGTCTGGGTCCCGTGTATGTGCATTCTGTATGGGGGGATGCGTGTTAGTATGTGTGCGCGCGCGCGCGTATTTGCGTATCTGTGTATGTGTATGGGGGAAGTATCAGAGTGTGTGTGTGTGGGTGTGGGTGTGTGTGGGGTGGGGGCGGGTGGACCTGCTCCGATATCGAGGGAGGCGGTGAGGCAGGAAGAGCTAGAGTAGGGGAAGGGGCGGGGTTAGGTGATGTCACCGCCTGCTAGGTATGGGGGGGAGGGATGGGGAGGGAGATGGGATGAGACCCCCCCCGGCCCCGCCCCCATTGGTGGCTGCAGGTTGGGAGTGAGGGGTACAGCGCTGCTCCTTCATTGACCATCCAGCCCCTCCCCCATTTATGGAAACCCCCCGCCCCACCCCCATTGATGGGACCCCCTCATAGCCCCGCCGCCATGTACCCCCCGCCCCATGATTCACCCCCAGCCCTGGAAGGGTAGGTTGGTATCAACGGGCAGGGCCAGAGAGAAAGAGAGAGAGAGTGTGTGTGTGTTTGTGTGTGTGTGCGCATGCACGTGTGCAGTATGCCTGGGACCCACATATCTCTCGCCTGGGCTCTTTTTGCCCCCTTCCCCCCATATCGGAGCAGGTGATGCAGGGCAAGTGCAAGGACACACCCCCACGGATGGACACGCATACTATACCAATACACAAATATACTGGGGCCTGGCGCACACACACACGCTGATACACCCCCCCATACAGAGATACATAACCCTGTTACACACCCACCCACCCACCTGCACACGAAGGACCGAGGTGTCTAGGACACACATGCACACCCCCCCCCCAGGGTCAGGGGTTGCAGGGGGGTCCATAGCAGGCCCTGCTCTATGACACCACTGTGTCTGTGTGTGTGATCTTCACTTAGGTTTGTGTGTAGTTATGTGTCTGTGTGGGTGCGTACATGAAATGGGTGTGTGTCCGGCCCAGATGCCTGGGTCCTCTGTGTGTGAGTGGGTGGGTGTAATGGGGGGGTGTCAGTGTGCTGCTGTGTGTGTGTGTGTGCGTGTGTGTGTGCGTGCGCGCGCAATGGGGGTGTATATCTCTGTGTATGGGGGGTATCAATGTGTGTGTGTGTGTGTGTACCAGTTCATGTATTTGTGTATTGGGTGGGGGGGTATCCTAGATGCCTGGGTCCCCCCCAGTGTGTATTGGGGGTTGTCCCGAAGGCCTAGGTCCCCTCAAACCCCAGAGACCCCCAAGACTCACCAGACCCCCCCACTACCCCCAGCCAGATTCCCACCCCCCTGCCCCCATACAGGACCCCCCACCCCAGGACCCCTGGCAGTTCCCCCGCGGCCTCCAGGGGGCAGCCTTGTCCTGTGCCCCCGCCATGGGGGGAAGAACCCAGGTGTCGTCCCGCCCAGCGGCCTGAGGTCTTAGTGCTGTGCAGTGCGGGGAGGGCAGGGGTGCAGTGTGGAGGGACCAGGTGTATTGTGTCAGATTGTGTTATGTGGGGTGGGGTGTGGTGTTAAGGTGCCGCATGGATGGATGTGCCTGGCATGGTGCCATGCAGTGTTGGGGGCTGTGGTGCTGTGCCCTAGTGTGTGGTGCAGCCTGGAGGAGTGTGGGCATTCTGGAGTCACCTGGCGGTGTGTGTGAGGCCTGCTGGGTGGGGGGGGCAGTGTTGTGGTGCCCTGTGGCGGTGTGTGTTGTGATATGTTGTGGGCCTGCCTGGTGTTGTGCAGTACAGTGTTGTGTTGGGAACTGTTGTATGTTGTGCTGTGTCAGTGTTGCTGAGTCACATGTGAGGCTTGTGCCACCCCCATGTCTCTGGTCCCAACAGGTGCTGCCTCCCTCATCACACACACACACCCTCCCCCCCCCTCTCCAGAGCCTGGGGGCAGCAGTGAGTCACCCCCACCACCCATAGCCCAGGCAGAGCCCAGTCCCCTGCCCTCCCCATATGGAACCCAGGGTTGTGGGACTGGGGGTGGGGGGGATGGAAATGCTGTGCTGGCCCTTTAAATACCCCCAAAAAACTACCCTCCCCTGACATTTGACAGCTTAAGGGGGGCTAAAAATACCCCCCACGTGACCAGCTGGAGGGAACCCAGCCTCTGGGCCACCCCTCGCCACAGAGGACTCAGGGTCCGAGCCCCGCCCCACTCTGACCCCCCCAGCCCTCCCAGTAGTGGGGCCACAAGGAACCCAGGCTGCCGGGGGGGCACCTGAGAACACAGCAAAGAGCTGCCCCCACGTGGCCAGCAGGGGGCGCCCCCCAATGCCATAAGGAACCCAGGCATTGCCCCTTCCCTAGGGAGAACCCAGGCGTCCAGGGCCCTATAAGGTCCTTCCTGGGGGCGGAGCGGGGTGGGGTGGGGGGGGGGGGGGCAGACTCTCAAGGACTTGGTGCCTCACACTCCTGCCAGGCACAGCCCAGGGAGCCCAGGCACCCACCCCCCCGCCCAGCTTTGGGGCCCCCCTGGGGGTCTGGGGGTGCAATGCCAGCCGGCTTCCAGCAGATCCACCAGGAGGAGGAGGAGGAGGAGGAGGTACCCGCATACCTGGGTTCCCTGGTTGGGGCTTGGATGCCAGGGTTCACTCTCGGGTCTGGGGGGTCAGATCAGGGGGACAGGGCCCAGAAACCCAGGTTCTTGGTAGAGCATGGTGGGGGGCAGTGCGGGGGGCAGATCAGGGGGATGGGGCCCATGTGTCCAGGTTCAGTCTGGGGGGGTCAGATCAGGGGTCTCAGGCCTGGACACCTGGTTTCCCTCTGGGGTCTGGGGGGGTCAGATCAGGGGGATGGGGCCCGGACGTCTGGGTTCTCTCTGGAGGTGGGGGGGCAGAGCAGGGGCCTGGATGTCTGGGTTCCCTGGGGGAGGTCTATGGGGGGTTGTGGGGGCTGGGTCTAGCCTTGCCTCCCCCTCCCTTTCCCGGCACTGTGACTATTTTTACCCCGGCTGTTGGATAACTTGGCCCCCAGGAACATGGCCACACGTGTGCCGGGAGGACACTGCATGTCAGTCGGTACATGCGTGCAGAAACGTGAAGCTGGGGGGGCACAGGCCCAGGGGTACAGCACACGTGTGTGCAAGCATGTCCCTGGCCTGGCACATGCCAGCCCATTTCAGTGAGGGGCACCATGGTGGGGCAGGGGCTGCCAGTCGGGAGTGAGGGGCACCTTTGCAGGGGCTGTAGGTTGGTAATGAGGGGCATCAATGGCAGGGTGTGGGTTGGAAGTGAGGGGCATTGGCAGGACTGCCCCCCATCCTGTGTCTAGTCTGGGTTTTGCCCTAATAAGGCCAGTCTCTGCTGTGGGGGGGGGTGCGGGAAGGAGCTGTGACTCATCCCGGGACAGCAACAAGGGGGGTGGACAGGACCGAGAGGGGAAACTAAGGCAAAGAGGGGTGGAGGGGGCTTCTCCCATTCCCTGCTCCCCCCCAAGAACCCAGGTTTCTGGGCTCCCAGCCCCACCCCCGCAGTCTCTCACCCCATCCCAGAGAACCCAAGTGTGTGGGGGGAGCAGGATGCAACCAGCTGTCTGGGGGGGAAGACCCCATGAGAACAGCTCCAGCCGCCTCTATTAACCCCTTGCTGCCCCCACTCCTGATTGGCTACCACTCTGGGACCCAGGCCTACTCCCCCCTGACCCCCCCCATTGCCTGGGGGTGTGGGCAAGGCTTCCCCAGGGGTGGAGCATAGAGGAAGGCAGTGAAGTGTAGTGGCTAGAGCTGCATCCCCCAACAAGGCTGAGAGCTTCCCCCAGGATGGTGGAGGGACAGGGGGCTGTGGGTCGGGAATGAGGAGTACTGGCAGGGTTGTGGGGGCAGGAGACTGTGGATCATGAGTGAAGGGCACCAGCAGGGCCTAGGGAGGGGCAAGGGGATGTGCTCTTCCTTCAGTGCCTTTTTGCCCCCCTTTTGCCGCAGCAGGACAGTGAGGGGCACAATGAAGCTGCCATCACCCCCACCCTTGTCCTCTCTGTCTTTGCCGCTGTCCTCGGCTCCCTGCAGTTCGGGTTCAACATTGGGGTCATCAACGCCCCCCAGAAGGTAGGGGGCTGTGGGTCGGGAGTGAGGGGCACTGGCAGGGCGGGGGGGGCTACAGATCGAGAGTGAAGGGCACCACTGACTCATTTCCCCGGCCCCCCCAGATCATTGAGCAGCACTACAACGCCACGTGGATGGAGCGCCAGGCAACCGACCCCCCAGTGCCCATTGATCCTGCCACCCTCACGACCTTGTGGTCCCTTTCAGTCGCCATCTTCTCCATCGGGGGGATGGTCTCCTCCTTCTGTGTCGGCTTTGTCTCTGAGTGGCTGGGAAGGTGCAGCAGGGGGCACCAGGGATGCAGGGGCTGCGGGTCGGGACTGAGGGCCACCATCAGGGCTGGGGGGACAGAGGGGATGCAGGTTGGGAGTCTGTGAGTTGGGAGTGAGGGGCACCATGCTGACACCCCCCACAGGAAACGGGCAATGATCGCCAACAATGTCCTGGCATTCGTGGGTGGCGCCTGCCTGGGCCTGGCCAAGCTTGGCCGCTCCTACGAGCTTGTCATCATTGGACGCTTCGTTATCGGCGCCTTCTCAGGTGATGGGTGGGGCTCCAGCCAATGGGGGTGCGGCAGGGGGCAAGTCTTCGGCTCCATGGTTGCCCTGGGCACCAGCGCTGCAGGGAGATGGGTGGTGGTTCCCGTGGCTGGTGGTTGCCACCACTGTGGGAGATGGGTGGTGGCTTCAGTAGGAGCGGGGGTGCCATGGGTGAGAGTTGCCATGGTGGCATTGGGTAATGGTTGCCATAGGTGATGGTTCCTGTGTGTGATGGGCATTATGAATAATGGCAGCGTTAGGTGATGGTGGCAACAGCTGCCCCCAGTGATGTTTGCCATGGGCAACTGTTGCTATGGGCAGCGGGTGCCATGGGCATCTACCGTGTTTGCCCTGGTGGGGGATGATTGTTATTGCTGAGGGTTGCCACAGGTGTCCTTGGTGATGGTTGCCACAGGCAATGACCTACCCTCCTCTCCCTCCCAGGCCTGTCATCAGGGCTGGTGCCGATGTACGTGGGCGAGATCGCGCCGACGCGGCTGCGGGGGGCTCTGGGTACGCTGCACCAGCTGGCTGTGGTGCTGGGCATCCTGGGAGCCCAGGTGCTGGGCCTGGACACACTGCTGGGCACGGCCGAGCTGTGGCCGCTGCTGCTGGCGCTGACGCTGGTGCCCGCTGCTGCCCAAGTGCTGCTGCTGCCCTTCTGCCCCGAGAGCCCCCGCTTCCTCTTCCTGGTGCGTGGCAAGGAGGCCAAGGCCAAGGAGAGTGAGTACTCCCAGAAGCAGGGCCTGCAGGAGAAGGGGGAGAGGCCTGGAAGCAAGTGGAGGGACTTGGGGTGGAAGGAGAAGGGGTTTAGGAGCAGAGGGAGGGGACTGGAGGGGAGGGGGAAGTACCTGGGTGTAGGGGGAGTGGCCTTGAGGGGAGGGGGCTGGTGTGTGTGAGCATGGGTGGGTCTAAGTGCCCCCCCCATCTGTCCCTCTAGCTAACCAGCATTTCTCCCTGCCCCTCCCCCCGCACGACTGCTGCACCCACCCATGCCTGTGCCTGTTGCCCGGGGTGCTGTGGGGCAGGCCTGGTGCGGCTGTGGGGTGCACGCGGGGCGCCGGGGGGCCTGGCAGAGATGAAGGCTGAGGGGCGGCGCACGGCGGCCGAGGGGCGGGTCTCGCTGCACCGCCTTCTGTGCTCCCCAGCGCAGCGGCAGCCCCTGCTTGTCGCCATCATGCTCCAGCTCTCCCAGCAGCTCTCAGGCATCAATGCTGTGAGTGGGGGTGGGGCCTGGGGGGAGATGGGGTCTGGGAGTGTGGAGGTGGGGTCTGGGATATAGGGGTGGGGTTTAGGAATAAGGAGGTGGAGCCTAAGAAGAGGGAGTGAAGCCTGGGAGATAGAGGTGGGGCCTGTGAGGGGGTGGGGCCTAGGACTGGGAGGTGGGGCCTGAAGGGATGAGGGGGGGACCTCAGGTAAAGGGGCAGAATGTGGGAACTAGGGGTTGGGGCCTGAACAGGTGGGGCCTGGTGGGGGGAGGATCTATGAAAAGGGGAGGAAGCCTGGGAGCTAGGGGTGGGTCCCAGCAGAGGGGCGGAGCCAGTGCCTCTGATCCCACTGCCTCCCCCCAGATCTTCTACTACTCCACCAGCATCTTTGAGGTGGCTGGCGTGGGGCGCCCAGCCATGGCCACCATTGGGGCTGGCGCAGTCAACACTGCCTTCACTGTGCTCTCGGTGAGCCCTGCCCCCTCCCCTGGAGCCCTGCCCCCTCCCCCTGGAAGCTCCACCCCCCTGCTAACCCCCACTGCCGCCCCCGTGTAGCTCTTCCTGGTGGAACGTATGGGGCGCCGCACGCTGCACCTGCTGGGCCTGGGTGGGATGCTGGGCTGCGCTGTGACCATGACTGTGGCCTTGGCCTTGCTGGTGAGTATGATAGGCACTGGGGACCCTGGTTTGATGTCCCTGGGTGGGTGGTGCTTACCCACTCCTGCTGCCCCCCAGGACCACATGCCAGTCATGAGCTATGTGAGTCTGGCAGTCACACTAAGTTTCATAATGTTGCCCTCATTCCCTCCCACTGGCTTGGCGTTCCCAGGTGGGCGGTGGTCAACACTCACCTGCTCCCGACAACCCAAGGACCAGGTACTGGCCATGAGCTACTTGAGCCTGGCAGCCATGCTCGTCTTCGTAGCTTTGGCCTTGCTGGTGAGTGGCAAGGGGTCCTGGGGACCTCTGGACCCCCTCCTGCTGATCTGGCATCCCCAGGTGGGTGGTGGTGATGCTCACCTGCCCCCACTGCCCCCCAGGGCCACGTGCCAGCCATGAGCTACTTGAGCCTGGCAGCCATACTGGTCTTCATAGCCTTGCCCTTGCCCCTTTCTGCTGGCCTGACGTCCCTGGGTGGGCGGCAGATATTGTTTACCTGTCCCTACTGTCCCCCGGGACCATATGCTGGCCATGAACTACGTGAGCCTGGTGACCATGCTGGGCTTTGGAACTTTGGGTTTGCTGGTGGATGGCAGGGGGCAGAGGGGACCCCTGGCACACACACCCACCAGCCTGGTGTGCTCAGGTGGGCAGCAGGCAACACTCACCTGCCCCCGCTGCCCCCTCAGGACCGTGTGCCAGCCATGAGCTATGTGAGCCTAGCGGCCACGCTGGGCTTCGTGGCCTTCTTCGAGGTCGGGCCAGGCCCCATCCCCTGGTTCATTGTGGCCGAGCTGTTCGGGCAGGGCCCGCGCCCAGCTGCGATGGCGCTGGCCGGCTGCGCCAACTGGACCTGCAACTTCCTCGTGGGCATGACCTTCCCTGCCCTGGCCGTGAGTGCCCCCGGGGTGGGTAGGGGCAGGGCAGAAAGGACAAATAGGTGGGGAGGGGATGTGGGTGCGGGTGTGTATACCCATGTAGGAGGTGTGTCTGTATGCACAAGCACAAGTAGGTACGTGTGTGTGCATGTGTAAACACATAAGTAGGTTTGTGTGTGTGTTCCTACAGGACGAGAGGGGGTATGCACACCTGCATGAGTAGGAGAGGGGGAATGTGTATGCATGTGCATGCACAAGTGGGTGCGTGCATGCTCAAGTACATGTGTGTATGCACATTTGGAAGTAGGTGACTTGTATGTACATGCATGCATATGATGTGAGCGTGCATACACACAAATGGGGAGGGTGTGCATACATGTGTGCACATGTGCAGCTGTAGAAGGTATACGTGTATGTGTGTCCCCAATACTGCGGGGCGGGGTGCGCACGTGTGTCACACATGGCGATAAATGTAGGGCAAGAAGGGAGGGGTGTGTGTGGGTTGCATACACCCGGGTTCCATGCCTGTGCATCTGGGATGCAAATAGGAGTAGGATGGTGATGGCCAGACAGCTGTCCCACTAGGGGGTGGGGGTTAGGGTTGTAGGGGCAGAGCCTGGTGGGGAAAAGGGGCACGGGCAGGGCCTGATCTCACCCTCTGCCCCACCCCCAGGATGCCTGCGGCCCCTATGTGTTCCTGCTCTTCGCGGGGCTGCTCCTGGCCTTCTTCCTCTTCACCTACTTCAAGGTGCCTGAGACACGGGGCCGGACCTTTGAGGAGATCACGGCCACATTCCAACGCACCCCGTCATTGCTGGACCGCGAAGTCAAGCCAGGCACTGAGCTAGACTGCCTCGGCCCCAATGACTGTGCCTGATTGGGCAGTGATGCAGGGTGTGGTGCTGGGGATCCGCGGCCAGAGGGGGTGCAGGGAAGCTGGACTCAAACCCACAGCTGGACAGAGGCTAGAATCAAATCCACATCCAGCCAGGAAAGATGGGCAGAAACAAAATGATGACCCTGGGATTTGAACCCAGGGTCAGCTGGAGGGGTGGGGACAGGGGTTCGGGCCCTGGGAGTTCAATGCTGTGCACATATATGTATTGCAGTTGCCTTTGGTGGGGGGAAATTCTCCCCCCATTTGGTTTTATTTTTGGGGTGGGGGGTCAGATAGTATGGGGGCAGAAGGGGAGGCTGCACCTGGGCTTACTTAATCCAGGTGCAAGCGGTGACATCTGCTCCTCCATGGGCAGGGGGACATCCTGGAGAAGCAGCTGGAAGAAATCTGAGGGCAGGAAGAGAGGTGGGGTCAGTGCCACGGTGGCCACAGAAGGGCATAGGCCGCTAGGTGGACACCCATTGTGGTAGCCAAGAGGTTGGGCTAGATGGGACAACACTGACTTGAGCGTCCTGGCCATGGAGATATCTCCATCCTGCTGCTTCACTTCTTCATTGGGAAGTTCTTCCTTGCTGGCTTTCAGGCATTGGAAGACCCCCTTTTCTAGCCTCAGTCTTCCTTTGGGCCTGCTATTGTGAATCCTTTTGGGTCATCCCCATGCTGGACTCTTTCCAATATCTCCACTTCCTCCTTGGAGCGTGGGCTGCTGAAATTTGTCACGGGAGTCCCTAGGGCTACCAGGTCAAGACGCTGGCTAATGCATCAACGTGTTAGGTGGTGGTCAACAGAGAAAGATGGGTGGAAGACCAACAGGGCATAATGTTGCACACAATGCCGACAAGGCAAGAAGGGAGTAGGTCAATAGGCGAAGACGTTGGATGTAGGTGGGGGGGGTGGATGGACATCGATCAAGCATCAGAGGAGGAATGTCCCATTGCTGGAGGGATCCTCAGGACAACCTAAGTGCCTCATTACTCCTAAACACGTTGTCCTACACAAGATGGCACACCCAGCAATTCAGGAATGGTGGAGGGGAACCAGAGACCAAGGTAGAAGATGCCTTTGGGTCAATTGAAAATGGGATGTGAAGGAGGTATTTCAATTTGGTGGATGAACTGCAGTAACCCCCAGAGCATGACTGAGGTCTCCTGTATCCCTGCAAGATGGCCAAAATGTTCTTTTGTAAATATAAAATGGAATTAAACGGTGGGGGTCGGAAAAAAAACCAAACATGGATGCATCTAGATCTCTGTCCCCATAGTACATCGGCCATTCATTAACTATTCATGAGTTTCTTCCATTGGAGGGGAAAAGGGATTTTGTTTTCAGGAGGGGGAAGCGCTGGCTGGAAAGATGAGCCAGACCTGGACACTTGCAGAACGGAGGTTGACAGGGCCTTCTGGAAGCCCCTTGTGGCCCTGCCCCTTCCCCCAACCGTGTGCATCAACTCAAAGCTTAGTCTCCTTCCTGCAGAGGGCCAGGTCATGTGCCCAAGAAAACATCCAAATCCCTGTGGAATTGGCCACAGATCAAAGCAAAGCCCACGGCGGGACATTGGTTGAGCATTTCTCTGTCCACAGAAGGGGGGTAGGGGCAGGGAGCAGCAATTAGGCACTGAATTGGTTTTTTCCAACCCCACTCCCTAAGCTGGGGAGGGAAGATGCTGCTAGAAATCCAGGGTCTTTTCTGATGCTCCACTTTGGAGGTACCATGTACCATCTTAAAACATATGGCCTACATGTGGATCTGGGAAGGAAGGGTAAACATCTGAACATCTCCCCATCCCTTATGGGTCTGGGAACTGAATCCAAGCTGCACGGTTAAAAGTTTGATTGTTTGCTTTCAGGGCATGCGAACAAAAAGAAAAAGGAGTGTGGTACATGGGTAATTATGGTATTCCAGCACCATATTCAAAATGGCTGGAGCAAAGCAGTCACCAGTTGTTACACATCTTCCAGCACCAGCTTCATAGCTGGTCAGCTCTTTTTAGAGCTGGGTGGATACTCAAGGCATGACAGCTACTCCGTCTGTGGGGCCAGGGTGCTTTTATTGCACAGCAGCAACTTACCACACATAGCTGGTCTGCATTTTTTGCACAATGGAACATTTAATTGCATGACGGCTACTCCGCACACGTGGCCCGTATTTACTGGTGAATCAGACAGTAAGTATATACTGACCTTGCATACACCATAGCGACCATGTGATTCACTGGTGAATTGTGCAGTACGAAGTGTAGGCCAGCCACACTTGCAAAGGAATTACCCTGCAATTCACTGGTGAATAGCCCAAGTGTAGACCAGCCAAGCATGCAAAGCAATTACCGTTCAATTCACTGGTGAATTGTGCAATAAGTGTAGACAGGCCACACATGCAAAGCAGTTACCGCACCATAAAAGTGGTCATCCAGCTATAAAAAGAGAGCCAACCAGCTACACAATTAGTGCTTGAAAAGTGTGCAACAACTCCACAACTTCAAATTTGAGTGTGTAGTAGGGGGAGGGTCCTAGGACAATGGACTCAGCCAGAAATGTAGGCTGAAGACCCATTTACGTGGGTGAATGCATTATCTTGAAGATTACCAAATCAGATGGTGATTTGTATTCCCAGTGGGGGACTAGATTTGAGACGGGGATAACTGGGCAGAGCCATGGTCAAATATGAGACAGACAGACAGACAGACAGACAGACAGACAAGGAACAGCCAGCAAAATTGCTGGAAGAAATAAAATTTAGAAGAATAGACTATTACTGCAATCTGCAGAGTGAACAACAAGGAGACATGAAGCCAACTGCCTGAAGAGAAATGCCACAACCACTAAGCCTTAAAAAAAGATGAAGTGCAGGGACTATACCAAAATTGGTGAATCCTGCGCAAGCCTGACTAATGATATGCTACTTTGGGCAGGTTTCCAAATGGAAGGACAAGAAATTGGTGCCAGACTCCAGAGGGAGCATACAGGGATCTCTTTTGCCCGCAGTGGGGGGCAGTGACTCCGCCTCTCAAAAGGCATCAACGGGAATTCCTCCAAGCCTGGGGAAGGGCCAAGGAGGCTGGTTGGATCCATTTTCCCCCCATGACATTTAAAGGGTGCTGAGGGACAGGGATAACAGATGCAGGAACAAGCTGTCCTTTCACCCAAAGCTTTGTCTGGCCCAAGGTCAGAGATGGACCCACTGCCCCCCTATCTCCAGCAGTAGCTGCCCCCCACCCCCTGCCAGATGGTCTCCTCCAAGCCAGCGTGGCTTGGGAGGAATGGAGTGGGTTTTTCCTGCTGAGTGACCTCAGCTCAGGACACGCGATGTGTCACAGCTGCCCAAAAGCTCAGAAGCACAAGGTTGGGTGTCCAGGATGTTAACAGGACACCATGATGGGTGGGGGAGGGAAATGTTCCCGGCCACCCACCCAGGGGACAATGTGGCATCTTGCAGCCTGGGAGAGACCGAGCCATTGGTTTTGGTTCCCTCCATGCATCAAGGACTGTCCCCAGAAGTCACCCTTTCAAACCCTCACCTAGTTTGGTTTTGGGGGTTTTAAGACCATTCATTGCCCCCCCCCAAGAAGTCACACTTTCAAGCCCCCACTTGGAGGGTTTTTGGGATAACAAGGCAGCACCCCACTTCTCAGGGTACTTCCTCTCAGGAAGATGGAAAGAGTGCTAGAAGGGATAAGTTAAAGCTGGGAGAACTTTAGATGGACATTTGGAGGAGGACCTCTGCTTTTGGGCAGCCAATAGGAGATCTGGATAGTTGTAGGCATCTAAATTATGCACAGCCATAGGCAATTTGGGCCTGTGCACTTGTGGGGGGGGTGCAAGCTGGAGGAGGGCAAGCCATAGGGGACACTTGGGCAGGTTATACTTGTACCTCCACTCATGGAGAAACCCAGGAGACCTCCCCCACCCCTGCCTCCCACTCCAACCCTCTGAGATCTTTCCCCGCAGAGGAAAGATCCGAACACCATGAGATTTCTGTGCAAAATTCCTTTACTGACACCCAAGCTGCGCACACACAAAAGTGCTCTTCATAAAAGGTCAGGGGAGAGGGGGAATAAAGGTATTCAACTCAAGGCTTCAACAACCAGCTCCTCTCTGAACTAGGAAAAGCTTTGGGGGCGGGGAAAAGACATCAGCCCCTCAATAAGGCTTAACATAAAGATTGGAGATATATATATATATATATATTTTTTTTTTTTTGTTTGTTTGTTTGTTTTTCTTGCCGAATCCCCCGGTTGTGGCTTTGGTTTGGGAAGGGGGGACAGGTGGAGTTGGGTGTCTCTATGCAGAGGCGAGCATGTTGTTCAACCTGTGGACAAGAGGAAACTTGTGGGTAAGAGGAATGAGGGGGTCAGGATTCCTTCAGGGTAGGCAAAGACAAGATTCAGTGTGCGAGATGCTATGGAGGGTCTCACCTGGGCTCTATATCCCCTACCTCAATTTCTGCACCACATCTCTGGGGCCGTCCGCCCCGCAACCCCACAAGGCCAGAAGCCAAGGAGAAAGACCCTCCTTCATGCCCTTTTGAGGGCAGGATCTCTGCCCTCACTGCCTGTTGCAAGACACGGGCCTGCATGTTTGTGCCAGGCCTTAGCAGGTAAAAGTGGGATGGAAACCCACCCATGAAGTCAGCTTCAACAGAGGGGAGAGGTTGATGGAGCATGGGGCAAAAAGGGACAGATATCAGATGTGGGCCTCAAGGGACAGGTCTGTGGACAAAAGAAAAGAACCCAGGAGTCTTGATCATTTCCTCCTTGCTACTCCCCCAGAGTAGCCCAACATACACCACTATTGGGCTGGTGCCTCTCAAGACTGTGAATCAACTTCTAAGTAGTGAGACTCAGCTAATAGCTAGGCTACCAAGACCATCTTCTGGTGCCCAGCTGGCTTGACTGGTTTGAAACCCAGCCAATCTTGTGTCTTGTTCAGCCTCTCCATGCCCCCCCACCTCATCCTTACCAGATCACAGCTCTTAAATGTCCCCTTGCCAAGCCCTCATGCCAGCAAGGCTGGAGCAGTTTCTCCCCCTGGCTCAGGAGTCAAAGTCTGCAGAGAAAAGAAGTAGTGCTCAATCCAACACTGATTCCTGGGCTTCCTCTGCTATGGTGGGAAGAGTTGGCCATTGGTGCCCTCTGGAGGCAACAAAACCCTGCTGCGGGATTCTTGGACACTGGGGGTGAGCAGATGGGATTGGGCAGCATGGAGGATTATGTCCCCCCAAGCCAACTGTGTTGGGAGGCCTGTGATATGAAGCAAGGGAGCTCTTGATTGGCTGAGAAGAGTCTCACACAGGGTGAGGTTCTCTTTTTCAGGGTGAGGTCCTCACCTGCTCCTTTCTAGGAAGGCCCTGGCATGGACACCATGTGCCACAAGAGTTATGGGTCCTGGCCCCACATCCCACGCTAATATGGGCTCTCACATCTACAAGCTGGTGCTGAGCATCCGGCAGTGGCTGGGTGGGACTCTCTGGAGTCAGGCTCATTGGCTTGCTGGCTTCCATCCCTGGCTCCCGAGGGGCAGCTGGGGTCCCAGCAGCAGTGGTATCTCCACCAGCAGCAGCAGCAGAACTCAGAGCAGGTTCATCTTTGGTGGTGGTGGTTGTCTGGAAGGGAAAGAACGAAAAAGATCATGAGAGAGTTTTTGGAATGAGGGAGATGCTCATTTCTGTCTTCCCAAGGGATTGGAGCCAACTGTGGATGGCTTTTGTCTCCCCACCCCCTCCTTTCCTCTCAAGCAAGATGGAGGACAGGAGTTATATCCTTGTGGTAGCTCATAAACCCTGGAAGCCTTTTGGCAGGTCTTCAACAAGCTCAAACACAGAGTACACCCAAAGCCATAAGGGCCATGCCACATGCGTGATGCCCGTCTAGAGCTCCTCAACGCTGGTTAACCCCAAGCACGATGAGGTCAATCATTTCTGGAGGCACCTAGATGACCTGCAGCGTGGTCTATTCCAGTTTTATAGTTAGGTGGGAGTGCAGCAGTTCTCCTGAAGAGGGAAACACCACATGCTAGGAAGGACTAGTCTAGGTCACACTAAGGTGGTCTAGTCTAGCAAAAAAAGGGGGCAGAAAATAGGCTCAGTTTTTGCCAATATAGGTGAAACAGTGCCTAGAGAAGGGATGGTTTCCCAAATGCCATCTGATCTCAATCCAAGGACTTTTGAGCCAAGGAGGAGACAGACTTTTGAGTCAACCTAGCCCCATAGGCAGCCTGTGGGTGATGTTTTCCAGCTTGCAGTCTGGAGAGATTTGAGGGTTTGTTTTTTACAATGCCAGAAGCAAGAGAATGATGTGAAGTCATCTGGGTGCTGGGACAGGAAACATCCTGCCACTCCCTGCAGCAGGTTGGTTCAGGATGGATTCAAGGGAAGTGAGTCAGGTTGAGTCACCCACAGCAGATATTCCTTGACAGCCAGCCCCTGGAGGTGTGGGGAAGGGAAGCCAATCAGGTGAGCTTCCTCCATCCAACCGCCTGGCTGAAGCCAGGGAGTAGGAAATTACCTTAACTGCAGTGCCTGTACCTGCAGTCAGGGGCCAAGACTTTGACTGGGCATTTGGAGACCAGACCACCTTCATCACAGCATCATAGGAGCTTAAGTAATAATTTATAGATTCATAGATGCCAGGATTGGAAGGGACCTCAACAGATCAAGTCTGACTCTCCTACCTGGGCAGGAAAGAGTGCTGAGGTCAGATGACCCCAGCCAGATGCCTATCCAGCCTTCTCTTAAAAAGGCCCAAGGTGGGAGAGAGCACCACCTCCCTTGGAAGCCAATGCCAAGTTTTGGCCACCCTTACTGTGAAGAAATTTTTCCTGATGTCTAGCCTAAATCTACTCTGTCAGTTTGTGACCATTACTCTTTGTTACCCCTAGAGGTGCCCTGGTGAACAGAGCATCTCTGATACCTTGCTGTGCTCCGCTTAATGAATTTGCAGGCAGCCACAAGATCACCTCAACCTTATCTTGTGGAGGCTGCAGAGTTCCAGGTCCCTCAGTCTCACCTCACAGGGCTTTAATTCACTCTTTGCAGGTCAGATCAGATAGTGATGGACCCTTTCTGCCTATTCAACCTGAACTCTGCTCCTTCTCCAAGGATCTCATGGTAGTATCTGGCACATCCAGACCCAATCTTCATTTGACCCTCCCCTATCTGGTCAAGTCAAAACCTCCATGTTTCATGGAGAGAGAGGCAGGGCATAAAAGTTCAGTGTTTAGATACCCATGAGGGTAGTGCTGGTAGCCCCCATTTTATACATGAACATGGGGGCAGAGCATGGGGACAAAGGGTGGGATTCGATTACCATCCTCAAATCCCTGAAGGGCAACAGTAGAGAGGATGGAGACTGACTTTTTTCAGTGGCCACTAGGATGTAGGAGCAGTGGCCTCAAGCCACGGGGGGGGGGGGGGCTCCCTATATCCACCCCAGGACCCCCACTGCAGCTCTCACCTCTGCCACAGCAGGCTGGGTAGCACCAGTCTGTTGGCGTCGGCGCTGGAAGTAAGGCCGGTTGCGTTGACGCTGGGGCTCAGGGCGGATGCTGTCTGCTGGCATCGGGACCACCTTGGTCTCACCATCACCTCCTTCTGTGGTGGGTTGTTGAGGTGGACGGGGGCGGAAGGGCCTGGTTCAGGGGTGGAAAAGGAAAAAAAGACAGGACAGTCTTCAGCTCTGCTATGCAATCCAACCCAGTCGAGCCAGAATCCAAAAAGATAACTTTCTCTGGTTGAGGTACCCCAAAAAGACCCATAGCCATCTCTGGGAGGTGGCCAAGGACACAGAAGTCTGCCTCAGTGATATCACAATTCCTCTACATGCAAAAAAAGAGAGGCTGGAACTTTCCTATGAGGACAGACTCCAACATATGCCATCGCCCAGTAGAGAACGAGAGTGCGCGCGCACACACACCCACCCACACACCCTTGGTCATTTGGCTCAATTGCTACTTTCCTAGCAAAGTGGTGTATAGCTAGGATGAACATGCTTCGGCTTCTCTTGTACATCTCTGGAGAAGATCAAAGCCCCCAGGGGAACTATGGGAGTGAGGGGCACCCCCCACCCCCACCAGTCAGAGCCTTCTAAACACTTGGAATGCTGGAGGCTGCAAGGAAAGGAGAGGAGCAGTTGGGAGTGGCGGGGAACCCTGTTCATTCTCCCTTTCAGCATTGCCGACACAGGAAACCAGGCACGACTGACCTAGTCGGTGGCTGGTCTAATTATATATAATTGGAAGTATTGGGAACTTGAAGGCCTCGGGAAGTTGTGGGATCTCCACCACTGGAGATTTTCAAGAGCTAGCTAGACAAAGCTTTGGCTGGGATGATCTAGTTGGGGCTGGTCCTACTTGGATTAGCTGCAACCTTCTGAGGTCCCTTTATTTTCTGTGATTCTATGAAAGGCTAATGGCATCCTGGGCTGCACGAGTCAGAGCATTGCCAGTGGACCCTGGTCCTCCTGCTAAACAAGAATGATTATGACCTCATAGGGATAATGGAGACCTGGTGGGATTCCACCTATGACTGGGCCACAGGTATAGATTGCTATACCCTGTATAGGCGTGATTGTGCAGATAAAAGGGGTGGGGGTGTAGCGCTCTCTCTGTCAAGGACAGTTACAAGTCCCTCCAAATTGACACTGGCACCCAGGAAGGATGACTGGAGTCTCTCTGGGTCAAAATATGTGGGGAACATAGCTCAAGGGACATCATGGTAGAAGTCTACTACAGACCTCCTAACTGGAAACAAGAGCTGGATTAGGAATATGCCAGGGAACTGGCTGAGGCTGCACGCTCTCAGTGCATGGTTGTCATGGGAGGCTTCCACTACCCAAACATCTTGTGGGAAGAGCACTCAGCCAAATCCGACCAGTTGCAAAGCTTCCTCATGCGTGTCAACAAACTCTACCTGACTCAAGAAGTCTATGGGCCAATGAGAAGTAAAGCATTGTTGGACCTGGTACTGGCCCAAGGGAATTTCTTAGGTCACCGACTATGCATTGATGGAAAGCTGGGTGATAGTGACCACGAGCTGATCACCATTACCATCCATTGCAAAGCTGGCAAGTCAGTCAGCAATACTGAAGTCCTCGACTTCAGAAAAGCTGACTTTGACAAGCTCAGGAGGCTCACTGTCAAGGCCCTAAGGGACCACAACTTGACTAGAAAGGAGTGGTTGCTCCTCAAGGGAATGATCCTGACAACACATGGGATGGCCATCCCATCTCAGAGGAAGGGTAGCAAAATGGTGCAATAACCCCCTTGGTTCAGCAGGGAACTTGAGGACCTCCTACACCTCAAAAGAGAGACTTGTAAAAGGATAGAAGTTTGGAATTACTACGAAGGAGTACTCAGCATTGATCTATACCTGCAGGGAGCGGATCAGAACAGCCAAGGCTGCCACTGACCTCCATCTGGCCTCACATATTAAAGATAACAAAGTGCTTTTTCAAATATGTAGGGAGTCAGAACAAAAGCAAAGGTAACATTGAACCCCTGCTGAACCAAACAGGACAGCTGATAACCGACACCCAGGAAAAAGGCCAACTTGATTAATGGGTACTTCACGCTAGTCTTTCAGCAGTCCAATGCGACTGCCCTGCCTAGCAAGATGAGGGACGGCCAGAGTGAGGGCATATTTATACCCAGCAACAGTGTTGATCTAGTGAAGGATCACCTTGAGAGGCTAGACACCTTCAAGTCAGCTGGTCCTGACAGATTACACCCTAGGGTAAATCAAGAAGCTGGGAGATGTCACAGCCCAACAATTGGCAAAAATATTTGAAAATTCATGGCATTCAGGTGAAGTACCTGAAGACTAAAAGAAGGCCAATGTGGTACATATCTTCAAGAAAGGGCAGATCCTGGGAATTACAGGCCAATCAGCTTGACCATAATCCCTGTTAAGATTCTCAAAAAAATCATCAAGGAGACCCTTCTGGATAAGCTGGCTGAGGGCAACATCCTGAGTGATAGCCAGCATGGGTTTGTCATGTGTAGGTCTCGTCACCTGGTCATAGAAGGAGATGAGATTGGTCAGGCATCACCTGGACAAGGGAAAAGAGATTGATGTCATATACCTGGACTTAAAAAAAAAAACAAAAACAAACGAGCCCTGACCTCCTTGTGGAAATGTTGGACAACTGTGGCCTTGGCTACACCACAGTCCGATGGGTGGGAAATTAGCTCCGAAGTCAGACCCAGGGAGTAGCGGTCGATGACAGTGAGTCACTATGGTGCTCCGTGACCTGCAGCATACTTGTAGGCTCAGCATTGCTACGCTTCCTAGCACCATGGCTAAAAGACTTGGGGGGGTCACAACTGACCACAAGATGAACATGAGCCACCAATGAAATGCTGCAGCTGGTAAGAGGAAACAAAATCCTGGCTTGCATCTATAGCTAAAAGACTGCTTTAGCCTGGACACAAGAACAAATTTCATTACTGTCCAAGCCCCCAGGACCTGGAATAGACTCCCTTCAGATGTGGTACAGGCACCTCCTCTGGACCCATTAGGGAAGGCTTGGATGCTTATCCTTTGACCCTAGCTGACTTTCTGCCCCTGGGGCAGGGGGCTGGACTTGATCTTCTAAGTCCCTTCCAGCCCTAACATTTATGAAATCTAAGATGGAAGGAAATGATTCTTCCCCTTTGTTCTGCACTGGGGAGACCGTATCTGGAGTCCCGTGGCCAGTTGCATGGGCAAGTGGTACCTCCCAAGCTTGGGGGGCTCAGCAGATTGCCGAGAGTGGGGGAGGTCCCCTCTATCAGCCAATCGCAGAGCCAGCAGGGAAGCCAGAAGTGCACTTCTGTTTTCACAGGGGGTGCACATGTGCCCCTATGCATCACCAATGGCCAGTTGTAGGCTCCACATTACAGAAAGAGTGTGGGAGAGTCCAGTAGAGGACAGAGGCTGGGGCCCAGGATGGATGAGAAGAGAAGACTAGTGGTGGGGGACTGAATAGCAGCCATCATCTCGCTGAAGGGTGGCTCCAAAGAGTATGAAGCTGTTCTCAGACAGCGGAGCAAGGGCTGGACCAAGATGGACTATTCTCTGACAGTAGAGCAAGGAGCTCAAACTGCAGCAGGGGAAGTTGAGGTTAGCTATGAGGAAGAATTCTCTCAAAAAGAAGGTAGTGAAACACTGGAACAGGCTACCCAGAGAGGCAGTGGAGTCTTCATCCTTGGAGGTTTTGAAGACCCAGGTGGACAAAGCCTTGACTGGGATGACCTAGTGAGGCTGATCCTGCTTGGAGCAAGAGATTGGACTAGATGTGACCTCCTAAGGTCCCTTCCAACCCTCGTTGTTCTACAATTTGGGGCTAATCTGGATGCAGAGAATCCATTGGAGTGTCTCTTGATGAGCTGGAGATGGTCTTTTTCCCCACCCCGATCCTCTGCTTTAAAGCTCAGGGGGACCAAAGCACCTCTAGTCTTTCGCCATGCCTCCATGCAGAAGTACGGTGCCCCTCCTAGTAGCAATAGATGCTCTTGTAACAGGAGGAAAAAGAGAGGCATTAAACAACAGAAAGGGATTACCATATTGTCTCACATACAAACACACCTCCAAATAAGACTCCAATTGCGAGGCAGAGAGAGAGGAATGTACAGAAAGAAAGGTTTCCACAGATTCATGACCAGAGACAAGTTTTAGTCCTCCTGTGAAGAGAGCGTTCAGGAAGTGGGGTACCCTCTCCTGGGATGCCCCATTTCCTGGACACTGTTCCCAGGAGGACTAACTCCATGTCACACAAGGTTAGGTTACAGACTTTTCCAAAACTAGTAACAAAATGTGGTTTGTTACTCATCATTAAGTGTTGTTCCCACACCACTAACCTCCTCAAGGTACTGCTAGCAGCTCACTCACTGCCTCCTACAAAACTATGGGGTTCAGCAGCAAGAGGCTTAACACAGTGCATCACCATCCTGGCAGCTGCATGGCACCCATGGTGTCGCCGTGCTTCTATTCCCTTGAAGGAAATGCCTTTCCTGCTCGGAAAATTCCCATCCCAATTTGGGGTGAAGGTGTGTGTTGTATGTACCAAATACTGGACATCCTAGATAAGGAAAATTTAGGCCTGGCTTGTGTAACAGGCGCTAAAATCCACCAATGCTGGAGCTGCTTTAGCTCAGGCTTCCCTAGTTTTTTTTAAATGGAAATTTCAACCCAGCAAAAACAATGCTTTAATGCAAAGAGACAGAACCCCATCCAATGGCAGACGTACAGCTCCTTATACAGCACCTGATAATAGCCAATGACCTCCCACAGATACTTGGGCATGCCTGAGGTTGTTAATACAAGGGGCTGATATAACAGAGTCACTTTTGCTTTAAAAATCGGGCTCCCTTACCACCGCCGGCTCAATTCTAGTGACCTCCTGAACTACAAAAGCTGCCTCTTCCTTGGTAGGAAAAGCTTTCACAAGGCATGCAGTTCAGGGGGGAAGTGCCACTCTGGTTCCAGCCACTGTTTACGTTCCTGCAGAGGTGACTAGGGTATGCTTACCCCATTTCTTTGAATGGAGAGTTAAATCAGATGTGGTTCCAAGGAGACCCGCCCCGCCCCGCCCCCCCCGGACAGCTGTGAACTGCTCCCCCAGCCCTGCAGCCAAAGACCTTTAAACCCTCTCCTGCTTCAATTAAATGACCTTTGAAGACAGGCATTTTTTGCTTTTTGAAAGCATCTCCTATTCAGATGATTATGGCAAAGGAACTCTACATCTGTACTGCCTCCTGGGTAAAACCAACTAGGTCGCAGTTATCTCTTGGGAGACTGTGCCTGAATGAGATGGGGGAAGCTTGGCTCTCAGCTGTTCATACTTAATTTGGAGGAACATAAATGCCTCTCTTTCCCCCTCAAGTCCTGAGAATTTCAAGAGACCCCTAACCTGTAATCCTTCAATAAACCTTCCTTCCCAATTTAAAAAAAGAGTCTTGTGGCTTCTTGGGAGGTTGCATTACCTTGGGACAACAGCTCTGCTCAAAACATGTCCTCCCAGTGCTACCTTGGATCATAATAGCTTGATCCCTTTCTAGCCCTGGCAGCTAGGACACTGTAAATTTTTCATTCTCACCCCTCCTCGTATTGTTCCAACCCAGCTGCTGCTTAAAAAAAGGCCCTGGGGCAGGTGCTGCTAGTTGTAGCTGCAAGCAGGCAAAGTTATTAAAGGCTTTGATTAATTCTTGGCAACAGGGATGACACAGCTGGAAAGTTGTTACACAGGTTTCAGGCCCCCATTTCTTAGCTGGTTGGCTCTTTTTGTAGCTGGATGGCCATTTTGATGGCATGACAGTTACTTTGTGCCTGTGGCCATTTTAAGTTTCACATGCAATTCACCAGCAAGCTGTGTAATGTGTGCAACTCATGGGAGGGGTCCAGAGTGACAGTATTCCTTAAAGCCAGGCCACTAGACCCTTGGTCATAGAGGAGGAACAGAGAGCTGAGGTGATACAGATATGTACTTCCTGGATGCTGGGCATCCAATGTCCACTTGATAGCCTCAGTCCTGAGCTTCGAAGCCAAAAGGAGGGCTACCAGAGTCCAAGACGATGCTGAACCCATGGTAGATTCAAGATCCAAGAGGCCACTTTGAGAAGCCTCCAAAGATAAAGGATCCTTCTAGTGGGATGAAGCGGCTGTCTTCCCAACTTACCTACGGTATCTTGGCCGGAAACGAGGGGCTGGAGCCCTCTCCACAGCCTGAGCTGGTTGTTGCTGCTGGTCTCCCTGGGGCTGGGTGGCATCTTTCACTTCTGTGCCTTCAGTGCTCTGAGGAAGAGAATGGGATATGGATTATTTTTGCTGCTGGTTCTCTATCCCCCAGAGCCCCTGCCCTGCTGCCACCCCAGGATACCTCCACCAGCTGGCCTTGAACACGAGGCTCCCGCATGAACCTCCGGCGGAAGAAAAATGGAGGTGGGCGCCGTCGCCGGGGCCGCTGTTGGGGGGTGCCACCAGGCACTGCTCCCTCCCCAGGGACCTCGGGGGTCCCATCTGCCCTGATGGCCTCCTGGGTTGGCAGCACTTGCTGCTGCAAGGCCTGCCGTGGCCTGGGGATGAAGCGACGGAAGCGACGGCGGTTGGGGGCATAGCGGCTGCCTTTGACAGGCACACCACCTGGCCCAGTAACATTGGCAGCTTCAGCACCCTGGAGGGGAGACATGAGCAGACATGGAAAAGCAAATATAACCCCTGAGGCCTTGTGATTTCCTCTTCTCCGCTCCTGCCAAGTAAAATCAGCTGGAATTCCTACCTTCTCTCCTTCCACCACATCGAATTCCACTGTCTCCCCATCCCCCACACTTCGAAGGAACTTCCGGGGGTTGTTTCTCTTGATCGCAGTCTGAAAGTGAGGACATGAGGTAAGAAATCAGCTCCCCAAAAAGAGGGATGGACCAATTTGAACCTCCCTCCTGTCCTACCCTGGTCCCGATTAGGCCCCGCTCTATATCGGGGAGGACTGTGAGCTCAGACACCTGGGTTCTGTTCCCACGCTGGGGTGGGAGTGGGAGCTGGATGCCTGATTCTCTCCAGCTCTGGGAGGCAAAGTGGAGGCTGGTGGGTTACAGCAAGGGGACTTGGGGGGGGGGCAAATCTGTGAACCCGGATGCCTGAGTCCATCCAGTGTAGAGCTGCAAGAAGTCATGGAGGCAGAATTAAGACCTCTGAAAGCCACTGGTGGAGCAGGGTAGGGGACAGATCCAGCATCCATGGCAAGAGGGACCTGTGGGTACCCCCTAGGGTGGCTCTCATGGGCCTTACCTGATGCACAAAGACATCCTCTTTGGTATCATTCCTGCAGGAAAGGAGAAAGCTCAGAGCAATCAAGGGATGGGGAAGGGTGGGGGCTCTGTGCCTCTAAACAGGAGTCCAACATACCCTCTCTCAGAGCTCTCCAGCACCTTCTCCCCACTCTGTGGAGACCATTTCTTCTACCCTCCCTCACCCAAGTCTTGAGATCCCGTTGGAAAGCCAAAGTCACCAGTTGGCCCAACAAGGCCCCCAACACATGGCCTGAAGAGACCCATTTCCCCACAGCCCACTGGTCAAGGTGTAGGGAGCTCCCAGGCTCCATGGGGCTATGTCTTCCCTGCAAAGCTTGACACAGGAGATGGTGACCACTGATTTACAGTGAAAAAGACCACATGATTTCTCGTGAGGAACCAGGGTCTTCTCCCAACTCTTTGTGGGTTTCTCTACAAGGACAGAGGTTACTTGCTCACATTAGCATGGGCCAGTGAGAGATAGCTAGCCGGCTTAATCTGAAAATCAGGGTAGACATGAGAGCAGGGGGCTCACTCTCTCCAGAGCTGTGTCTTATTTAATTAGTCTATACAGATATACACCTATCCTACCCTCAGCATGAGACAGTGCCATTTATGAGCCTAACAACTGTGTTTACCCACTGGTTCCCTCCAACCCCACATTATTTCCCTGTTCAAACACACGTGGGACCAGGAACCAGGAAGTTAGAAATACTGACGTTGCTATGATCCTAACAAAGGAAACTTTTGCTTGAAAAAGCTTTCCTCCAATGAAGGAAAAGTACTTGAGTCACCCTCTGACCTTCACCTGCTTGTGAGGGAAAGAAGGGGGCACCTGGACTGTGATGGAAAGTTGGATGAACCCCTTCAGGCAGAATAAGGGTGTTTCTTTGGGGGCAGTTAAACAGGGATCCCCCCCAAAAGTCCTTTATTCCAGGATCCACAGAATAATACAAAAAGAGGAATCTGTGAAGTATCATTAACACTTTCTGGGACCAGAACCATTGGGAGGGAGGGAGGGAAAGAGGTAGAAGAAGGGATTAGCTGGAGGCAGAACAAGGCTAGCTGGAAGCCATTTGCATTCAGATTATCTGTATACACAATTATTTCACCCCTACCTGCCAAATTTCAAAACCCAGGATAAAGATCACTGTGATCCCACCCCATTTACACCAGTCTTCAGTTTTCAATGTTTAGTCTACCCAGAGATGCTGCAGGGGCTAATTATAATAGAAACCTGCTTTGATTTTACAAGATCTAACTCCCCACCCACCCAGGTGCACACATTCAGATGCAAATGAGCTCGAGAAGATAAAACCCAGATCCAATTAAGTCTCCTCAGGTGAGCTGAAGTCCTTGGGGCACCTGCCCTCTCCAGGAAGGAAGGTGTGTGACCCCCCCCCCCCCAGGAGGGTTGTCCTGGCAGCTAATTGCTACAATAGAGTGATTAAACTTTGCTCCAACGTGCTTTTTTCCACCCCACCCACCTTCAGAGGGAACTGGATCCCACCAAAGATCCTGTATCAGTGGCTCAGGACCCACCCCCTCCACCCCAGGCTCCCCCCACACTCCCCAGGAGACCTCCAGGGTTGGTAACCGGTGGTTACCCTCTCCCAGGAAACCCCCATAGAGCAATGATTGGCAGGGGAGCCAGGGTGGGAGGGGACACACCTGTTAATGAACCCATAGCCATTGCGGACATTGAACCACTTCACTGTGCCCAGCACCTGGGTGGCTGTGGATGAGAACAGATGTCAGTGGGGGGGAACAACCCCCCCCCCAGTCCCCCTGAGCCTGGGGGGTCACCCCCACCTCTAATTGCCCTGCCTCCACCCCATGACAGGGGAGAACAGGCCATCAAGCACATGCTCAACTTGACCAGGCCCCATTTCAACCCCCCACCAAGACAGCAACCTGCCTGCAGCACCCCAAAACACCCCAGGCCCATCATAAGCCAAGCCCTGCCCCAATGTGCAAATCACACCTCCTGGGAAGAGCCACACCCACTGGCAGCATACTCATACCCCAATCCCTCGAGGCTACACCCCTAAGGAACAAGCCCCTCCTCTTGAAAAGGCCTACAGCAGATCTGGCTTGGCCACACCCACATCCCAGTAGCTATGCCCCCCACACCTGCCCTATCCATAGCTCAGAAGCCACCACCCTATCCTTAGCACTTAACCCCGCGCACACCAAGTCCCCACACCCCTGAGTTCTCCCCACCCACCCCAGACCATGCCCCCAGGTCTAAGTCCCACTGCCTCTACAGGCCAGCCTCAGCCCCACCCCAGCCCTCTCAGCCCTACCCAAAGCTGGAGACTACACCCCCTAGCCAACCTTTACCCCACCCTTCCTCCAGGGCTCCTCAGTACTTCCAGCCTTATCCCTAGTCCTCCGAGACCACGCCCCCAACCCCGCAGTCAATCCGATACCTTAGCCCCGCCCACATCTCGATACTAGGCCCCAGCCTGAGTCACCCACCCCCAGCTCTGCCCACTCCCTGGAGGCCCCACCCCCAGCCGAGCCCCTGTTTCAACACCTAGCCCCTGTTTCCCTCCCAGCCCCGCCCCGCCCCGCCTCACCCAGGACGCGCTTGGCCGCCTGGGGCCGCGCCCCGCCGCCCCCTGCGCTGGCGGGGCCGGGGGAGGGCGAGGGCCCAGGGGCCGGGGCGGGCTCCGCGACCACGGCCAGGGCCGGGGAGGAGTCGGCCGCCGGCTCCTCGTCGCCCTGCACCTCCCTCAGCATCGCGCCGCCCTACGCGCCTCGCGCCTAGCGCCGCGCCCCGCCGTCAACCGCCGCCCGCCCACCCCCGGCCAATCACCACCCGGCGCGCGCCTGGCTGTGTATGTGTATGTGTATGTGTGTCTGTGGGGGGGGGGGGCCACCAAACCCCTGCTCCTTCTTTTAAAGCGCCCACCGCACGTACCCATTGGCTGCCTTCGCTCCCGCCTCGCGCGCCGGGCCCCGCCCATCACGCGCGGGGATTGGCTGAAGGGGGGAAGGGGCAGGCGGCGGTTGGGGGCGGGGGTCACGTGGGGTATAACGGCAGGAGGAGAGGCGGGGCCGATATTTGCATTTGTATTTGCATAGGGGCGGGGCGGGGTAGAGCGGGATTTGCGTGCGTTTGCGTATGTGTATACGTGTGTATAAGTGTGCTTGTGTCTGTATGTGTGTATAAGTGTGTTTAAGTGTGTGTGTCTGTATATGTGTGGAAGTGTGTTTTTATGTGTATAAGCGTATGAGTGTGGAAGTGTGCATGTGTGTATGTACACATGGGACACCCTACCCTGCCTGTGACATTAGCATATATTTGCATGCGCAGGGCCAGCCCGTGGAATTATCTGCTTTCATTTGCATACAGGGGGCAGGGATTTGTAGATGTGGCCAGAGCGTTGTGGATATTTAAACAAATACATTTATGTGGTATATGATGCATACGTGCGGGCGCGCGCGCGCACACACACACACACACACACACACACACACACACACACACACACACACACACACACACACACACACACACACACACACACACACAGGCAGGTCCAATGGGTCTGGTCTGGGATTGGGGCCTGTCCCTGGGTGCTGCAGATGGGCTCGGTGGTGAAGGAAGGACAAAGCAGGCTGAGCCAGCAGCCAGGTGAGTATGCACCTGCCTCGACTTGCACCCGTCAGGGTAAAGGTTGCATTGGCCGAGGGCCCAAATGTAGTTGCTGCTGGGGTGGATGCACAGCAGGGTGTTACCCAGGGGTGGTTCAGTCAGGATCAGGACCTCTGGGGTGGGGTGTGTATACCAGGACCCTGCACTGAGGTGCAGCCAGCTCTGGTGGGTAGCATGACTGTGTATAACAGGCCTTCCTCAGCCAGCAACAAAATGCAGCCAGCTCTGGGGGAAAGCATGGCTGTATATAACATGCCTTCCTTAGCTAGCACTGAGAGGCAGCTAACTTTGGGCAGGGGGCGGGGGCTATTTATACCAGGACCCAGCACCAAGATGCAGCCAGCTCTGTGGGGGAGCATGGCTATGAATAACAGGCCTTCCTCAGCCAGTACTGAGTTGCAACCACCTCTTGGGTGGATCCCTGCAGTGACTTTACAACCCCCAGCAACACAGAGTCCCCCATGAAGCGGGCAGTAGCTTCCTGCCAAGGTTAAACAGAAGAGCCAGGGTGGGGGAGGGACACAACTGGCACCTTACAGTTGTGCTGGGCAAGAACTTCACTGGCACACCTCTGCACACCGCCTGGGGACATGGCCCTGCCCTCCACAGCACAGGGACATGGGCATGCACATGGCAGGGGCCACACGCACAGACACACACACATACAGAGCAGGGAGTAACACACACATGTTTACCCAAACTCACAGAGCAAGGGATAATACACACACCCAAACACACACAGGGCAGGAGATAACACAAACACACAGCAGGGGATTACACACACAAATATACAGCCACACAGGTGAGAATGCACAGACACACAGAGCAGCAGATAATGGACACAAGTACACAGCAAATGCACACAGCAGGGATAAGAGATGTGCATGCACACATATGCACACACATACACACACACACACAATCTCCAGCAGAGGATATCCTCCCCCTCAAGCATCTGGTGTGCACACACACACATAAGCACACAACCTAGGTGCCCAGGGTGCACACATGCATGCACACACACACTGATTGCTCCCAGCAGGACACACATGCACTTACCAACAGGGGGCAGCATATACTAGTGGATGTGTGAACACATAGCATCCACCTGGCCACTGTGCTGATGTGGTAGGTGTGTATCCCCCCCATGCTATGGCACAGCAGTTGTAAGCATGGAGACACACACAAACACACTTTAATACAACCCCTTTTCCTGTGCACACATATGCCCTTTCCCTTTACACTTTCTCTCTCTCTCTCATGCACACAGATGCCTTTCGGTAAGCCTTAACACACAGGCTTCAGCTACACACACACATACACACATACACATTTCTTGTATATGTGTTAACACGTCAGTTACACACACACACACTGTGCTGTTACATAGGGTTGGCCCCCTTTCCTGTGCATGCATGTGCACACACACACGTTTCTTCTGTACACATTAACATGCACAAACTTCAGCTACAGACACAAATTTACACAACCACTTTTCCTGTCTACGCTATATAGCCTTTTCCTGCACGTGCACACACACAAACACAGTCGCATGCACACTTGCAGCCCCCTTTTCTTGTACATATATACATCCCCCTACCCATCCTTCTCCTGTACATAGACACCTACAGAGCACCCCCTCTCTTACACACGCGCACGTGTGCACGTGCACACACACACACACACACAGAAACCTGTTCCATGCCTACAAACCTAAGTCTTCAGGTCCCCTGCGAGCCCCTCTGCTGTCCGCCTGCCCCTCTGTCCACCTCTGCACCTTCATCCACCCCACCCATCCATCCACCCATCACAATGTGGGCAGCAGCAACCCCCGGCTTAGCCACCCTGCCCAGCCCAGCCTATTGGCTCTGGCCTGGTCCCACCCTGCCCCCTGGTGGCCTTGCAGGGTATTCTGGCCTTGGGGTGGACAGAGGGATGGACAGACTGATGGACAGTTGGATGGATGAACAGATAGGCTCTACAGCAGGGGCCCCAGCTGGGGGGGTGCCCCACTGGGTCTTCCTGTGTTTCCGGCCCCAGGAGTTCCCCGCTAGAAGGAGTTCCCTGCTGGGAGCAGGCGTTTCCCATGGGGGGATCTCACCCCTAACAAGGGGGGGGCCTCAAGTCTAATGAGGCCCCTCAAGGATAATGCGGTGGGGGCCTGGAGTCTAATGACACGGCGGGGTGGGGCGGGGCTTGGATCTGGGAAGGTTGAGAACCACTGGTCTAGAGAGAAAGGAAAGGAGGGAGATGGGGGATAGATGGATAGAGTTGAGAAAGTTGGATGGATGGATGGATAACAGGTTTATGGGGATAGAGAGAGAGGATGATGTGAATGGAGATGGATGGATGCAAGGAAGGTTTGTGTGGGGGATGAATGGATAGAGAGTATGCGAATGAAGTTAGATGAGTGAATAGAAATGATAGACAATCAGACAGGCGTGTGTGTGTGTGGGGGGGGCAGTAGACAGATAAGATGGGTAGGTAGGTGGATAGGTATGTCAGAAGCTAGATTAGTGGGTAGATAGGTAGTTAGGTGCATAGATGGGTATGTAATTGAATAGGTGGGTGTGTAGGTAGGTAGACAGATAAGTGGGTTGGTAAGTAGTTAGGTACATACATAGATGTGTATGTAGGTAAATAGGTAGCTAGGTGGGTGTCCACATAGATGGGTGTGTATATGGCTGGATGCGTGTATATGGGTGGGTGCGCACGCATATGGGCTGGGGAGGGTATGTAGGAGCGGGGCCTAAATACGTCTCATGAATATGCATGACCGCGTGCAGGCACCAACATTTTCACAACCGTGGTTGCCAAGGCGACCCTGGCGGGTCCTTGCTCTCCCAAGATGGCGGCGGGGTGCGGCGCTCTAGCCCTGCCATCGGACTCCATGGTCGAGCGGTCGCATGGGCGAAGGGAGCAGGGAGGGGGAGAAAGGGCGCGCCGAGATCACATGCGTCAAAGGGGAGGAATGGCCGGCGTGCGCATGAGCACGAAGCTCCTGCGCTGAACGCCGAGGGGCGTGTCGGCGCAGCAATGAAGCAGGCTCGTAGTACGCATGCGTAGCGAATGGGGCAGAGAAGGTTGCGCGCTCACACAGCGCATGCGCAACCCCAGCATGGCGACCTCATGCCTCTTGGCCGGCGCGTGTGGAGGGCGGGGCTCTCCCCCTCCTTTCCCCTTCCGTCCCACCCCGCTCCCTCCGCGCCTGCGCCCTGGGGGGCCCACCGCCCAGCCAGGCCGCTCTGCGCAGGCGCGCCACCCCACGGCGCAGGCGTAGTGTGGCGCGGGCGGCTTCCTTCCCTCCTGCCCCCTCCCCTCGCGCCGCTGTCAGGCGGGGCGGGCGGGAGGGAAGGCATTAAGTGCGCATGCGCAGTGCGGGTGGGCTTGCAGCAGGCAGCGGCGGCGGCGGTTGAGCTCGTGGACGGGTGAGTGCGGGGGGAGGGCGGTGACGGGGGGGGGGGCACCTCGTGCGCTACAACGAGGCTGCAGCTGCCGTTGCTGCCCCGCCCCCGCACCGCAGCTTGGCCGCGAGTCCGGGGGGGTGGCTTGAGGGGGTCCTGGGCCTTGCGGGGGGGCTGCTGGGGGAGGGGAAGGTGTTGGGGGGGCAGAAGGTGTTGAGGGGGCTCCTGGGGGCAGCCTTGAATGGAAGGAGATGTTGGGGTGCAGGGGAAGGAGTGGGGGGGGATCCTGGGGGGTCTTTAGGGTGAGTCTGAGGGGAAGGAGTGACCAGGGTCTTGGGGCAGTTTTGTGGGGGCTGTTGCAGGTGTTTCTGGGAGGGGAGGGAATTTGGGGCACTTTCAGAGGGTAGGGTTTTTGGGGGGAGGTCAGTTGAGGGGAAGCACTTGTGTGGGGTGGTGCTGCTGCCCTTTCAGAGGGAAGGGGGTATTGAGGGCAGGAGGAGGAGTTGGGGCAATTTGGGGGGCATTGCCAGAGATGGGGGCAGTTGGGGGGGAAGTGTCAGGTGGCTCTGGGGAACTTTCAGGGAGCGGGACTGTTAGGGGGGAGGGGAAGGATTTGGGGGGTTCCTGAGCCACTTTCAAAGGGGGAAGGGGTGGTATGGTGAGAGAGGGGGACTGTTTGCAGGGGCTGAGGCTGGGAGGGGGCAGGGGAATGATGGGGGGGGGGGGTCCTAGGGCAGCTTTGGAAGGGGAAGGGGGTAGTTTGTGTGGGAAAGGAGCTATTGTAGGGGGGTTGAGGCTGGGAGGGGGAGGATATAGGCACTCAGAGAGGGTAGGGGGGATCTGCGGGGCTCCAGAAGGGGTAGTTGGGGCTGGAAAAGTATAGTTAGGGACTGGGGGTTGCTAGAAGGGGAAGGGGTATTTTGGGGGGGGCAATGGAGTGAGAGTGACCTGTGAGGTGCTTTGGAGGGAGCCTAGAGGGAGAGGGGCTGATCTAGGGGGTGGGAGGGGGGGACATGGAGGCCAGGCTGAATGGAGAAGTCAGGGGAGGGGGGACATAGGAGTTGTGGGTCTTGGCTCTGTTCTGCCCTCAATGAAACCCCCTCCCACATTCCCAAGGGCGGGGTTCAACCTGGTCGACAGTAGCCAGGCCCAGGGCACAGAAACCTCCCTCCTGTGTTTTGGAGGGTGAGGAATGGATTTGAGGAGTGGGGGGTCCCTTGCCCTTTAGGACCCCTGGGTGGGTGGGTGGCTGCTGCTGTGCCTCGCCTCCCCCTCCCCTCCTGGCCCTGGCTCCATTTCAGCTGCAGTGGTGGCTCATGGCACGCCGGGCCGCTGAATCACGCATGGGTGGCAGGGCCTGCAGCCCATGCCTGCCCCCGCCTCCACTGCTACCCACCCGTCCTCTAGGACCACCCCCCACAAAGACCCCCCCCCCCCGGAAGTTTTTGTACCCAATCTGGGGAGTTTTGTGCCCCGCCCCCCAAATCCGACAGCCGCTGGAATAGGAAGCACGTGGGGTTGCTGGGCTTGTCACCCATGAGCTATGGGGAACAGTTGCACTGATCAGTTTAGAAAGTGGAGGGGAAATAAGCCTCTAGTAATTAAGCATGCCTGCTAACAAGCCCCTGAGCTGACTTGAAATGGTGCATGATATCCTTTTTAAAGTGGGGGGGACATACCTGGCGTTTTTGCAGTTTGTTGGAATGGGTGTGGGGGGGGGCTGAAACAAATTAATCAGGGTCCTTGTTAATTTACTGCCTTAATGATAAATGGGGAGTGGGGGTGTGGCTTGGGAAGGCCAGGCTGGGGGCAGACCAGTGTGTGTGTGTGTGTGTGTGTGGTGTAAGCAGGAATGCTAAGCTGGGTTGGGGGGACGGGATGGGATGGGACAATGTTATCGGCTGCCCATCGCATTCCCTCTGGATCAGGCAGAACAAATGGTCCCAGTTGGCGTCTGGCCTGCGCCCAGGGGTGGGGGGTGGCCCCGTATTGTGCAGGCTTGGTGCATGGTGGGGATTTCTTGTAGAGTTTGAGGAGAGAAAAAATCCAGGTGAATGGACTCCTAGACCCCCATCCCACCAGCTCCTTAGGGCAGGGAGAGAACCCAGGATTCTGGGCTCCCAGCTCTACCCCAGGAGTCCCCACTGCTCCCTGGGGTGGGGGGGTAAAATCCACCAGCCCCCATTGCCCCCTGGTGTGGGGGGTAGAATCCAGGTGTCCAGGCTCCCTGTTCTCCCCTCCTGCTCCGATTCCAGGGGGACTCTTGAGTTTCTCCCTCTTGGCTCCCAAATCCCCTGTGCCCTGAGGACTTCTGGCTGGCCCTGCAGCTGGCACAGGGGTGCTAGGGGGAGCAGTCATTGCCCAAGCCCCTCCCCCGGTGGGTGCAGTGGGTGTCAGTTGCCAGGACTCCTGGGTTGACTGATGTGGGGAACCAGGGCCCCCCCCCGGACTCCTGGGTTCTCTCCCCCACCTGCCAGCCTTGGTACCACCCCAGCGCCATGGCAGACGACCTGGACTTCGAGACCGGCGATGCAGGTGCCTCGGCCACTTTCCCCATGCAGTGTTCTGCGCTGCGCAAGAACGGCTTTGTGGTGCTCAAGGGGCGCCCCTGCAAAATCGTTGAGATGTCCACCTCCAAGACGGGCAAGCATGGGCACGCCAAGGTGGGCACCCTGGCCTGGAGGTGGGTGGGCACGGGGACACCCCTGCTCCCTGTGCCACTGTCCCCCTTACCTGCCTCGTCCCCCCCAGGTGCACCTGGTTGGCATTGACATCTTCACTGGCAAGAAATATGAAGACATATGCCCCTCCACCCACAACATGGACGTGCCCAACATCAAGAGGAATGACTTCCAGGTAGTGCCCGCAGGCACAGCGCCTGCTTGGGCCCATCCGGACCCCTGATCTCTCCTCGGTTGGGGGGAGGGGGGGCCTGCCTTCAGAGACCACCGGAGTATGGCTGGCATGACCCCCTCATCCAAGCCCTAATCTCGGGCTCTCTCGTCTAAACCTGGCTCCCCAGTGCCTGCCCCTCTAGCCCCCTCCTTTCTCCTCATGGGGGTTGGGGGGGTGGTTCTCTTCAGAGACCTGCAAGTCTCTTATTGGAGCCTGCCCCCAGTGCCCACCCGGCATCCCTTTTGCCCTCTCCTTTCTCGTGGTGGCGCAGGGGGGTCCTTTCAGAGACCCCGAAGTCTCTCATCTGAGTTCTGCCTGCCTGATGCTCCTCCAGCCCCCTCCTATCTCTTCATGGGGTTGGGGGGCTCCCCTCAGAGATCCCATAGTCTCACATCTGTGCCCTGCCCCTTGGTGCCCTCCTGGTGCCCCTCTAGCTCCCTCCTCTCCTCTTGGGGTGGGGGTGGGGGGTCCCTTCAGAGACCCAAAGTCTCATCCAAGCTCTGCCTTCCCTGGTGCCAATTTAGCCTCCTCTTCATGGGGTTGGGGACATCTTCTTGGAGACCCCTCAGTCTTTCATCCAAGCTGTGCCTGCCCCATGTCCCTGCAGCCTCTTCCTGTTTTCTCATGGGGTCCAGGGACTCCCTTCAGAGCCCCCTCCCCACAATCTCTCATTTGAGCCCTGCCCCTCACTGCCCACCACCCCTGCACCCATCCCAGCTACAACCACCCATCCCCTTATGGTGGCACACAGGGGTCCACCCCACCTTCCCACCCATACGCAGGGGTGGGGCATTTACCCTGAAAAAGCCCATGCTGTGGTGGGGGGCAGTGGAAGCAGCACCCAGTGTACATCAGGATGTGCTTTGGGATCCCCACCCTGGGGCTGGAATTGCCCCAAACCCTCCAGGGGTACAGCTGGGACCCCCTCCCTGGGATGGGAGAGGGGTTGTTTCCTGTAACAAGAGCCTTGATGTTAATTAGAAGCTAATGCAGAAGTAGCGCAGAGTGCATCCAGGCCTGGCCTGGGGGCACTAGGTTTGAGGGTGGGGTGCTCGGCGAGCACTGATGCCCCCCCAAAACCCCCCTCAGCTGATCGGGATCCAGGATGGGTACCTGTCACTGCTCCAGGACAGTGGGGAGGTGCGGGAGGACCTGCGCCTGCCCGAGGGTGACCTGGGCAAGGAGATCGAGCAGAAGTACGACTGCGGCGAGGAAATCCTGGTGAGTGCCTGCCCCTCAGCCCCTGTTCTCTTCCGTGCTGTGGGGATGGGGAGGCTTGGATTCCTGGCTTTGCTCTGCCTGCTGCAGGGGGCTTAGTGGGTGACAGTGGGGTGGAGAGCCTCAACCCCTGGGTCCTGTCTCCCAGGCTGAGGGGGAGTCTGGGAACCCCCTTCCCCATCACAGACCTTGCTGGTGGGGTGGGTCCTGGATGGTGCTGGGAGGCAAGGGGGGGGGGGTTCCTGCCCCCTCCCCATTCTGATCCCAGCCCCCTGCTCTGACCCTGCCCCCCAGATCACTGTGCTGTCGGCCATGACCGAGGAGGCTGCTGTCGCTATCAAAGCCATGGCCAAGTAACCGACCGGCAGGTGCGTGCTGAGGAGGGTGTGGGGCTGCACTAGCTCTGCCCACCACCGAGTGGGGCTTCTCTCTCACTCCCACCCTCTGCTAAGGGGTGGAGCCACAGTGGCTCTGGTTGGGATGCAGGGGTTGCTGCTCCCACCCACCCCACACGGGGGCACAGTGACACTGACTGCCACTGGGAGTGGGCTTATTGGTTCTCTCCTGATTTGGAGGAGCAGATTAGGGGCGGGGGCATGAACGCCCTCACTTACCCCCTCCCTCACTTGCCCCTTCTCCTTACAGGGGCAGCAGCAACTTTTACTACGAACCAGAGAGGATCTCACCCTGCCCACCCTCCCCCCCCAATCCCAGCGGCTGCCTCCGGCCCCGCCCCCTGCGCTGCCCCAGCCCCGTGCCCCTCTCGGTGCTGGTAACACTACGCTGTGCCCACCCCCCTCTTCTTTTCCTAACCCCCCCCCCCCCCGGGCTGCTTTGCACTTCAAGGAAGCCAGTGGGGGGGGACCTATCCCCATGGAAACCGAAGCCGTTTTGGGGTAAAAATGCTGTGTTTGGGGAGCTTTTATTATCCCCTCATTAATTTTTTCCAGATCCTCCAAGCATAAAGCCTTGGCCCTACCCCCTCTGCCTGATTGGTTAAAACCTGCCTGCCCCCCCTCCCCCCCCAGTGCTGGTGGGTGACTGCCTGTGGTGGGTGGGTGTGGGTGTGTGTGTGTGTGGGGGGGGGGTGCCCCTCCCCTCCCCCCCTCCACAGGTGGTGTCCCTGGGTGGGGGATGAGTTGGGGTGTGACCAGCACCTGTCAATCACTGTAGCTCCGCCCACTGGTTTGTAGGTGCAGGGTGGTGCCCCCCTGCTTGGCTGTACCCCCCCCCAGCTGCCCCGTGCTTGAGCTTTAGGGGGGCCATGGGGGGTCCCGGGTCACCCCTCCCGGCTCCTCCCCCACGGCTGTCAGGGCGGCCATTGCTCCAGATCCAACACGTTTGTTTAATCAGCCTCAATAAAACCAGTTTACTATGTGCCTGCTTCCTGTCTGAGGGGCAGCACTTCCTGTCCTGAATAAGGCCCTACTTCATTTAGAAGAGGAAGTCCTGCTTCCTGGGTGGGGGATTAATACAGACTGTCCTGATTGGAGCTCTACTTCTTGTTCCAGATGGGGCACAGGGATTTAATTTCCTGTCTGGACAGGGCCCTGCTCCTTGTGTGGGTGGCAGCACTTCCTGTGCAGCAACCTGCATCGGGGGGGGGGGGCATCATACTTCCTGTCCCAACAGGGCCCTGCTTCCGGGGTGGGAGACTTCACTTCTTGTCCCAAACAGGCCTTGGTTCACTGCATGGGGCTCTGTGTGGAGGGAAACTGAGGCCCCAGGAGGGGAGAGATTTCCTAAGTGGGACACTGCAGTCAGCCAATAACATTGCATCTAGGGGGTGGAGCTAAAGACAGGAATGAGGTGATAGCAAGAAGAAAAAGGTGGGGGAGATGCTACACAAAGGGCAGGGCCAGGCCTTCCTGGAGAAAGGACTTATTTCCCCCCTTCCCCAGTTACTCCTACCAATTGCTCCCCATCCAGCCCATGGAGCAGGCGGCAGCAGCACAGTACAGGCAGCTCTTTATTAACATGAATTCTTGGGGGGAGAGAAGAGGTCCCAGGACTCCCTCTCTTTTGCTTCCCACTTCTGCCCCTCACCCCTGGGGCAATCACTTGTGGTAGAAGCGCTGGCCCTGACCGTGCTGGATGAATGGGTGGCGCGCAGGTGGCTGGTTGCCGGCTGGGAACCCTGACTGTGGACAGACAAAGCGGGGGTTAGTGAGGCAAATACGCCCTCCCACTCCCCTATAAATATCCCTCTGGGGCAGTACTCACAGTGTGGGGCTGCTGGGGGGTGGAACTGTGGGGAAAGCTGCCAGGCGAGGCCGGGCGGGCAGGGTGGCTGTAGGCCAGGCCAGACTGTGGGGGGGGGAAAGCATGAGTGGGGGCAAGGCCAGGGGGGAGGGGGGAGGGGGCAGGGTGGGGCTCACCTTGGTGGCAGCAGGCATCTGGACAGGCAGCAGGGTGGGGCTGGGGTGCAGGGCCTGGGGGTGCATGGGGCGCAGGCTGGACTGGAGGGTGGAGGAGGCAGCATCAGGGGTGCCCCGAGTGCTGCCCCCTCACCCCCAGTCAGGCCTGGGCCAGGGTGCCCACTGCCCCCACCCTTGCAATTAGGGTCCTTCACCTGTACACCACTCACTGGGGTGTGACCCCCCCACTCTTGTGGGATTGGGCCTCCTACCCAGGATCAGGGCTCCGCTACATGACCATATCTGGATTTAGGACCCCCCACCAAGATCAGGCCTAGAAAGGGGTTCCCACCAAAGAGGACCAGGCCCAAGTTGCCTCCCCCCAATACAATAAAGCTCTGATTGGAGGCCAGGCCCCCCATAGGATCAGGTCCAGATCAGGGCCCCCCAGCCTCCATCACGCCAGACCTAGATTGAGGGCCCCCCTGCACCTGACAGGATCAAGGCCAGACTGAGCCCCTGCACACACATGATCAGGCCTGTATCAGGGACCCCCTGATCCCCCACAAAGGACTAAGCCTGGATTGGAGTGCCCCCCCTCACACAGGATCAGGCCAAGATGGGAGCCTCCCCCACCCAGGCCCAGGGTGTGTCCACCCCGCAGGATCAGGCCTGGATTGTCCCCCTCCCAGGAGAGGCCCAGATCCACCCCCGCCCCCCGGCTGAGGCCTCACTGAGTCGCTGAAGCCGGACTGCTGGTTGGCATGTTCCAGCTGCTTCTGCAGTGGGATGGAGGTGCTGGGTGGAATGAACCCTGGGAGGAGGCAATGCGGGGGTGGTCACAACAGCTCAGGAGGAGTGTCCTCCCTGGCCTGGGTGGGGGGGGTGGAAACTCCCCCTTGTGGGGGGCAGGTACCTGCCTGGGAGAGGTTGAGGGGATCTCAGGAAGCTGGTACCTGCCTGGGACATTGTGGGGAGGCAGAGAGGACAGGTACCTACTTGAAGGAGCTCCTACCTGCCTAGGGGCTTTAGGGGGGCTTCTACGTGGCTGGGGCGGGGGGATGACAGACAAAAGGGTCTGGTACCTGCTTGGGGGGGGGGGGGGAGGGCGGACAAACAGGGTCTGGTGGCAGGTACCTTCCTGGGAGTGTGAAAGTGGTTGGGAGAAGTCCAGTATGTACCGGGGGAAAGGTAGGAATTTGCCCAAGGAGGTGCAGGGGGGCAGGTACCCACCCAGAAAGGCATGGGGGGTATACCTGTTTGCGCAGGTGGGAAGTGGCCGTGCAAGGCATATCCGGGCTGTTGCTGTGACAGGTACTGCATAGTGGGGAAGGCCGAGGGTGCTGTGGGGGCACACATGGAGTGGGGCATCAGCACCATGGACCCCCCATTCCCCTTTGCCACCCCACCCCCGCTTCACAGACTCACGGCGTAAGGGCTGGGCGCTGTAGGAGGTGGCAGGGCCAGGGGTGGCAGGCCCAGGTGCAGGTGCGAAACCGTGCTGAGGCTGCCCCACGGCACCAAAGGGCCCCGGTGCTGCTTGCGCCCCCTGGAAGGCACTGTGCTCAGCTGCACCAAATGCTGCTGGTGCTGCGAAGTGTCGCGTCTGTGGGGATAGAGCAAGGGGGACATGAGTATGGGGGGCTGGAGCCCCACCTTGGAACCCCCACAACCTCCCCCTATGCTCACTGTGATGACAGGTGGACCAAACATCTGCTTCGCGCGGTCCTGCGCCATCAGCGTCCCGGTGCGGCCATGTCCCCCGGGGCTGCCTGGGGGGCAGAGAAACAGGGTTAAGGAAGTCTTCCCCCCACCTCTATCTACTGCCCACCCCAGATCTTCCTTCTTACTCCCTCAGCCCCCCACATCCAGCCCCCACCCCCAGGGGCCCCAGATTTTCCTTTCTAACTCCCAGGCCCCAACGCCCCCACATCTCCCCATCCCCCCCAGACAAGCCCCTATCCATCTTTCCCCTGCCCCTTCAGCCCCTAGATCTGCCCTCTTGGCTCCCCCAACATCACCATACAGGCCCCCATCCCTAAGTCTACCCTCTTGCCCCCCATCCCTCCCTCTTGCCCCCCGCATCTCCCTTCCCCCCACTTCCAGGCTCCTGTTCCCCAACATCCAACCCCCCAGTGCCCCCAGATCTTCCTTCTTCCCCCCCACATCTCCCCTTATCTCCACTAGTGCTCCCTTGGCCTCCCCCACCCCACAGTGCCTTCTTTCTGCCCCCCCCACATCTAGTCCTTTGCCCTCAGCCCTCCCCTGCCCCCCACCATCCAGGCCCCCCATATCCTCTCCTGCCCCCATACCATGCATGTTCAGCAGGTGGGCACCAGCGTGCACGGCCATGCCCTGCTGGTAGGCGGCTGCCGTCAGCGTTGTCATGTCGCTGCAGCGGGGGGGGGAACACAAGGAGGTCATAATAAGCCCTGACACCAAGACCTCCCCCCACCCCCAACCCGTGTCACCTTTGCTCCTTGCGCCGGCGCTTCTCCTCCTCGTGCAAAACTTTCTTGAGCTGCAAGAAGAGCTGGTGCTTCTCCTCCTGTAGTGCTGACAGCTTCTCCTGCAGCTTCAGGATCTGGGGGAGGGGGGTTGACAGGGAGGTTGGGAGCCCCCTCCCTGCCCAGAAGGAAGGGACTGCCACCTAGACACCTGGTTTCTCATTTCTGCTACAGGAATGGGATAAGGAGGAGCCCATATGCCTGGGTTTGGTGGTGGTGGGTGGAGATCTGGAGGCCCGGATACCTGAGTTCTCCAACCCTAACCCAGACACCTGGGTTCTCTGGGCAGGGGAGAGACCTGGGGAGGGTTTAGATGTGGGGTTCCAGATGCCCAGGTTCTCTCAGGGAGTACAGGGAAGTTGGGGGTGAGATTTGAAGGCCTGGATGCCCAGGTTTGGGGGGTGGTGCGATTGGGGCCCGGATGCCTGGGTTTTCGGAGTGGGGGATGAACGACCTGGGCAGGCAACAGGGCCTGGGCCCCATGGCAGCAGTGTCACCTGTTCACGTGTCTCCTCCAGTGACATACGCTCCTCCATCTCCTTCTTGCGCCGTCGTTCCTGCTCTTCCTTCATCTTCTGCTCCATCATCTTGTCCACCTCCTCCTCCTCTGTGGGGGATGGGGTCAACACAGTCCCCACCCCCTCCCCAGCCAGTGGGGTGGGGGAACCCCTGAAACACTCCCCTCTCCCCCATGGCAGGATGGTCCCAAGGCCTGGGGGGTGCCAGTGCAGGGAGATGAGGCTGCCAAGGGAAAGGAAGGGGTGTGGTCTATGGGCAAGGGGGCGTGGCCTGCACACAGATGGAGACAAGCTATAGGGGTGTGCCTATGGCTCCAGGAGTGTGGCATGTGTAAAAGGAGATAGCTCCGGAGAAGTGGCCTGTGGGTCAAGGAGTGTAGCTTTCTGGGCATGGGATGTGGCTTGAGTAGGAGGGAGTGGACAAGGTCATCGGGGGCGGGGCCGATAGATCAGGGGGCATGGCCTCACTAGATGACAGGTTGCACGGGGGTATAGCCAATGGGACAAGGGACGTGGCCTGTAAACCAGATGCGGCCAGTATAGCAGCAAACAGGAAGAACCACTGGGGGCGTGGCCTGACGGGGACCAGATGGGGGGGCAATAGGGCTGAGACTATGGAGCAAAGGGGCGTGGCTTCCAGATGAACGGGCGTGGCTCGACTAGAGCAGAACCAGAAGGAGACCAGGTACAAGGGTAGGGACTAAGGTCCAAGGGGCCGGGCTCACCCTGGCGCTTGCGTTCGCGCTCCACCATGACGTGTCGGTGCAGGGCGCGGGCCATGGCCGACGACAGCTTCGGCCGCTCTAACAACGCCGGCATCTTGATCGCAACCGCTCCGGCCCCGCGCGGCCACTCAGCCGCTCCCGCCGCTTCCGCTTCCGGCGCCGCGCACTGATGTCACAGGCCGCGCCAAGTGGGAATGGGGGAGGTGCACGTTCCAGAGAGGCTGCGACCCCACCTTCAAATCCCGTCAGGCTAGAGCCACCGCATCACCCCGGTTCGGCTCCACCCCTTAATGGTAGGCCCCGCCCCTTTCTCCCACATCTGCTTCCTACCGCCGGCTCCGTTCCTTCTGCTCTCGCCCCTTCTGTTCTCCGCCTTCTACCTTATCCCCGCCCCTCAGCCTGGCCCTACTCCTCCTCCCTCAGACACCACCCCTTTTCCCCTAGATCCTTCCTTCCACCCCTCCACTCATTAGCCTGGCCCCCTTCCCCCAGGCGCCACTCAGGTTACACCCCCCCCTTTGTCCCATCCTCCATTTGGCCACGCCCTTCCGTCCCCCCCTTTCCTCCAGGCACTACTCACTTCAGTCCCGCCTCTTTCCTCAAACCCCTCCCCCACCACCTTCAGCCCCTCCCATCTGTCCCACCGCTCTTAGCCCCTCCTCCACCTGTGGCCCCAGCCGCTACCCCCAACCTCCCCCCCTTTGTGCCCCCTCCCCCACTAGGGGACCCGAAGAATTGCGAGGCAGGGCCAGGAGTTCATCCCTGGGGGGAAATATAGGAGCGCTGTCTACCTACCCAATGGCTTCAACCACCTGGGTGAATTTGGTGGGAGGGTTCACCCTGGGGCCCCCCACACACTCACAAGCACACATGGAGCCACTTTAGATCTTGGTTTATAAAGTGGGGGAAACTGGGGGGACCCCAGCTTGGAGGGGGCAAGGGCACAACCCCCCCATGCCGGATGCAGCTTCAAAAACAATGGTTAAAAGCTAGGAGGGCAGCCCCCTCCCCCAAATAACTTCACATTTTTTGGGGAGAAAAAGGAGATAATAAATAAAAGGAGAGGGGGGTCTGTGTGCATTCAAAAGGAGGTGGCAGCCCTGAGGTACATCCAAATGCCTCCCCAAGGGATATGGGGGGAGCTCCCCCCTTTGTCAGTGCTGAGTTGGGGGGAACGGGGCAAAGTGTTGCCCCCCCCTCAGACTGGGGGGCTGGAAACGCCTCATATAGGCCCCCTAGAGCTTGGAAATGATAAGTAAACCCCCAGTAGCACCCCATAAAGCCCCCCCAAGGTCAGGTGACCCCCAAAGTGCAGGGGGAGTGAACATCCATCAAGATACCACCCCCCGAGTCAGGTAACCAATCTCCAGTCCCCCCAAATTTTGGTGACCCCAGAAGTCTGGGGGGTCCACATGAATCTCCAGACCCCCTCCAATCACATGACCTCCAAAGTCCTGGCAGGGCGAGAACCACGTCCATCCCACAATCAGATGACCCCCCAAGTCTGGGGGACTGAAGATCCATCAACACTCCACCCAATCAAGTGACCCCCAATGTCCAGAGGTGGTGAACATCCAGCAAGACCCCCATCATCTCCCAGCATGCTCCTGGTGGCCCCCGCAACAGCTGGGGGGGGTGCAATTGAGGCTATAATGTCCGGCTGTCTCGTCTGCATCCAGGGCCACAGCTGAGCCCCCCCCAAATTCTTGTGCTCCAAACCCCCCCCATGTGTGGTGGGGTAAAGGGGGGGTGTGCATGTCCCCCCCAATACACAGGTCACTCTACATGGACCAGCAGGCCACAGAGGACGGTGGCCCCCTTCTCCTTGGTAACCCACTCGATGTCAGCGGGCCCGAAGCGGGGGTCCAGGGCCTCAGTGGTGCTCACCGAAGGGGGTCCTGGCTTGTAGGAGCCTGGGCGCACCCACACCTGGAACGCCACTTGTGCCACCTGGTGCCGCTGTGACTTGGGGTCCCGGAAGCTGTCGGAAAGGCGTGGGGAGGGAGAGAGAAAGGGGAGAGTGTCAAGGGGTTGGACTATGCTTTCCACAATTCCCTGAGGGGATTAGGCACTTCCTGAGGCAGAGCAAAGCCCCCGGCCAACCCCAGGAGTCAGGGTGATGGAGTGCAAGCTACTCTTTGGGCTAGAGTGGTATCTATGCTTCCTAGAATGCCTTGGGGCCTCCAGGGAACTTCCTGGTGTGCAGCAAGGCCCCCTGGGACTCATAATACCAGAATATGACCTATCTGTAGCATTAAGAGTGGGAACTACACTTCCCAGAATGTACTAAGGCCTCCCAGGTACTTGCTGTGAAGCAGTGCCCCCTGGGAGTCATAGTACCAGAGTGTGACCTATTCTCCAGGAACTGTTGTATGTGTGTGGGAACTACGCCTCCCAGAATGCCCTGGGGCCTCCAGGCACTTCCTGGTATACAGCAAAGCCCCCTAGGAACTGGGGGTACTAGAAAAGGAAGTAGTTTTCCTAGAATCCCCTGTGAACTACTGTTCTAGAGTGGGAACTACCCTTCCAGGAATGCCAGAGGGCTCCCAAACACTTCCAGGTATGAGGCAAAGTCCTCTGGGAGTTGTAGTATCATAGTGTGAATATCCTTCCCAGAATCCCCTGGGGCTCCCAAGCAAAACTGCCTGGGAGTTATGGTACCCAGAGCCTAAACTACTCCAGAATGATCTGCCCCCCGCCCCACCCAGGTACTTCTTGGTATGGAGCAAAGGCTTCTGGGAGCTGTAATGCAGCCTCACCCTCCAGTTCTGCTCTTCCCCAAAAACTGGATTATATTTCCCACAATCCCCTGGGTTCTTGCCTGATGTGGCAAGAAAGCCCTATGGATGTTGTAATCCCCTCTCAGACTTTTGCTCTTCCCACAATGCCCTGGGGCCCACCAAAGCTTCCTGGGAGATGTAGGCTCCCAAGCCAGGACTTGTCGCCCAAGCGCCTTCTGTAAGGGGAGTGCTGCCCTCTGGGAGTTGTAGTACTAGAACTTCAGGAAGCAGTTGAGCCTGGAATATATTTCCCACAATGCCTCAGGAGGCCCCCCAACCCTTCCTGGAAACCCCTTGGGAGTCACAGGGCCAGTGTTTCAGGCTAGACTCTATTTCCTGCAATTCCTTGGGGTCTCCTAGCATCCGAAACTTGATATCCCCACTCCTTTCCCATACCCTAGCCTCCTATGATCCTTTGTGCACACCTCCCACCCCCAGTGTCAGAGAACATCATGGGAGGCTCAAACCTACCCTGTATAATCAAGGGGCACTATCTGCCTGTCCCCATCCCCAATTCTGCCCTGGGGGGGGGCACAGTTTACCCCCACCTCCCAACCACTGTCAGACATCCGACATCCACTCTCAATGGGGCCCCTGGCTCTTTGCTGCCCTCTACCCCCCGCCCCCCAATAACTGCCCTGCCCCAGGACTTACTGCACTTTGGTGGCAAAAGGCTCCAGGCCAGCATAGCGTAGGGTGGGTGAGAGCACGACATGCTGGGGCTCCCCATGGCCCTGGCTGCTGTTCTCTGCCTCGTGGTAGCCCCCACCACCCTGGGGGTCTGCCTTGGGGGGCCGGCAACTCAGGATGGATGTGCTCCCTGCAAGGCAGGGGGATAACAAGCCTTAATGAGGTGTGGACAACCAGACAGAGCATAGAAATCATATAAAGGACTACCAAGGACCTGTAAGTACAAGTCATGGGCAGGAGGTAACTGGGCTCAAATGAGCAAAATGAAGTGCTTGTCCAGCCTCCTCTTGAACACCAGGGATGGTGACTGCACCATCCGTGCTGGAAGTGTGTTCCAGATAGGCCGAACAGGCCTTGTTAGGCATCATGTTACAAGCCTTAATGCAGTGGGAACAGTGGCATGCGGTCTGATGGGTTATAGGAGTGGGGGTCGGCATGACCTGGGAGCTCAGACACATGGATTCTCTCCCTGCTACAGGGGCTTTTGGGGTGGGAGAGGTGGGGGCCTCTTACCTGACACCAGCTCCCCTTGGTCCAGCATCCTCCGCACAGCCCTGACACTCGTCCCATGATAAGCCATGTGCCACTTCTTGCAGGTGCTGGCCACCTCCAGGCGGGGGTTTACCCTGGAATGAGAGACCAAGGGGGTTTAGGCACCTTTCTTCCAGTTCCCTCCCCGATCTAAATTGTACCCCCAGAAGCCTCAGTGAGGTGTGAACAGGCATTCCTGATAAGTCCACAAGACATCCCGCCCCCCCGACCCAGCACTGAGAAAGTGTTGCAATAGGAGTATGGAGACACTGCACAGGCCATGCCACTGCCAACGTAGCCACTGCTCAAGTCCGTTCGTGTGTGGGGTGTGTACGCCTCTGCTGTGGGCTTCCCTTATGTGTGCATATATGTGCAAGTCAGTTTTGGGCTGAGAGTGTGAGTCTGTGTGTGTAACAGAGAGAAAGAGATAGAGGTGAGAGTGTTGTAGGCTTCCCCTGTGCATGTACGTGTGTGTGGGGGGGGTGAGTTCCCGTTGTGGACTTCTCCTGTGTGCATGTAGGTGTTGAGTCTCCATTGTGGGCTTCCTGTGTGCATGTGTGAGAGTGTCTGGTGTGGGCTTCCCCTGTATGTGTGTGCGTGCGCGCGCACGCATGCACGCACGCACGCACACACACACACACACACACACACGGAATACCTGGTATGCACAAAAGTAAAGTAATGACTCTTAATGAGGTGTGAACAGTGAGACACTGGCTGGCGACACCACACTAGGTCTTGTCCATCACACCAGCCTGAATCCCCCAGCCCCTGTGGGGTGCAGGATGCATCTAGGGGTCACCCCCTTAACTCCTGGCCACCCTGCAGGTGCCATGAGGGCCCTGCCCCCACCCTCGCACCTGAGGTTGAAGCGGCACCAGCCAAAGGGCAGTGCGTAGTCACGGGGAGGGTCCCCACGCTTGTAGTAGGCCTCGTCTCCACGAAGCCTGTGACAGGATTCACAGTAGCACAGGCTGAACTTGGGGTCCTCGGTGAAATAGTCATCTGGGGATGGGGGTGGGGTGAAAGGTTAGCTTGGGCACAGGGTCAGAGGTCCTTCCTCCCCCACCTTGATCCCAGGATGAAGGTAATTTGGGCTGGATGCAGCCTCCTTGTGTCCATTTGGGCTGTGGATTCTCCACCCCGCTTCCACATGGAAGGATCCAGTGCTCCCAGGGATTGGCTGTACCCTAATTAAGGCCCTTAATTAGGCCCCACCCCCCACAGAGTCCACCTCACCCGGCAGCAACAGCAGGTCCTTGAAGCGGGTGCATAGTGCATGGTACTCGCAGGTCTTGGTGGTACTCACGTCCACAAGGGGTGTCCAGCACACACTCTCCTTGATGCCTGTGGGCCAGTCGGGGTTAAACACAGGTGGTGCCCCACCCCCATGGGAAGGGACAGAACCTGTGGGGAAGTCCCACCCCCACCCAGGAAGATGAGACACGTGGTGTGCCCCAACCCCCTGAATCTATCCAGGCATGAAGTGCCACTGTGTCACCTACCTCCCCCTTTATAACATCACATCCAGCCCTCCCCTGCCTCATGACATGACATCTTGACCTACCTCCCCTTGTGATATCACAACCTGGCATATCCCACCTTATGGCACCATATCCTGACCTAGCCCCCACCAACTTATACCTGCATCCTGACTTACTTCTCTCTATGAAGTCACGTCCTGACCTCCCCAATTTATGACATCACAACCAACCTCATCCTGGCTTATGGCATCAGTCTTACCTACCTACTGTTGTGACATCACATCCTGACCTATCCCCACCTGCTTATAACATCACACCCTGACTTACCCCCATATTATGTCATATCCTGACTTACCTCCCCATATCATGTCACATTCTCACTTCCCCTGCCTTATGACATCACAACCTAATCTTATCTTGGTTTATCACATCACATCATAGTCTAGCTCCCCTTATGCTGTCACAACCTGCCCCTGCCAGGCAGGAAGCCAAAACTGCTGCCGCCCCGCCGCCCCCAAACTCACCATCTACCATGTCGGCCTTCTCCATGTCCCCCTGCCCGTGGAGGTCTGCACTCTCGCCCCCCACTGCCGGAGCATCGTTGGTGACTATGGTGACCTGAGAGGAACCAAGAGATTGGGTAGAACCAAGAAGCCCGTATGCCTGGAGTCTCTCCCAACTATGGGAGGGAAATGGGAGGGGGCCAATGCTTGGGTTCTCCCCCCACTCTGGGAGGAAAGTGAGGAGGGAGGCTTTACAAGCAGGGAGAAATGAGGGAGCTGGATGCTACAACAGGGGTTCTCACTTGCTCGCACTGCCCGTAGAGGTCGATGAGGACATAGCAGGGGGCGGGGATGTCCTGGGCCGCCACCCCCTGATCCATGCCGTTGACATAGAGGTGGAGGCCAGCATTGGCATCCACCAGCAGCCCCAGCACAGTGCCCTCGGGGCAGGTGTCCAGGTTAGGCCCATAGTTCTCACAGATCTGGGAAGCACCAGCGGGGGGAAGGTGAGACCCATGACTTGCAACCCGCCCCCCCAACTGCCCCCCAGCCCCACCCCCAGCACCTTGAGGGAGTTGTGGAACACTGAGTCGCGCTGCAGCAGCCAGGCAGAGCGCTTGAGGGAGCAGGCAGTGGCTGGGAAGTTGAGGCGCTCGGGGCAGGTCCCGATGACACCCAGGGACAAAGATGAGGTCCACTGAAGGTTCAGGAAGTCAATCTGGACCTGGAAGGGGGGGGTGGAACAGGAAGTGATGTTGGAGACACTGCCTCCAGCATGCCATGATGTTGTACAGCTTTCATCTCCTTGCTCTGAACAGGTGGGAAGTGGAGGGGGGTGCTCTTCCAACATCGTGACCTCACTTTCTCCCCTGCCCTGACCAGACAGGAAGTGACAGATTTCCCTTCCTCTCCCCCACCACAACCTCACTTCCTCCCCTCCCCTCTCCACCCACCCATCACTGTGACTTCATTTCCTCCCCTACTCTGAGCAGACAGGAATTATTGGGCCCTCTACCTACTTTTCACCATGACCTCACTTCCCTCCCTCACCTCTCCACACCCCCTCCTCACCATGACCTCACTTTCTGTTCCTCTGTAGCAAAGTAGAGTATGGTGGGCCCTCTACATTGCCCTCGCCATGATCTCACTTCCTCCCCTGCCCCGAACAGAAGAGTAATGGTGGACTATCTACCTCCCTCATCCCCCTGACCTCACTTCCTCCCCTGCACTGAGCAAACAGGAAGTGGTGGGCCCACCTGGAATAGCTGCCCTGGGGGCAGAGGCTGGGCAATGACAACAATGCCCTGGTTGTAGCTGGCCACACGGGTGGCTGTCAAGTTTCCATTTGACAGCAGGATGTTCTTGCCGTGGTTCTCCAGGAACTCCATGGTGCCCGGGGCCACTGCTGCTGGGAGGGCCTCACTCTCGCACTGCCATCGGGAGGGGGAAGGGGAGGGGGAGGGGGAGGGGGAGGGGTCAGGCTCACCCTGAGCCCCCACCCCCTAGATCCGGCCCACATCAGGGCCCACCGCCCTGGCACTCACGCATGTGGGCTGCTCCTCCTCCTCCTCCTCCTCCTCTTCACTGTAGGGCTCTGAGGTCACCGAGGGTGGCTTAGTGCCATCAGGCTCCTCCAGGACAGTGGAGCTGACAATGGAGACAGCTGTGATGCGCCCATACAGGTCCAGCACCACATACACATTCTGCAGAGGGAGACGGGGAGAAAATGACATCGCAAGCCAGGAGAACCACTCCCAGTGACATAATTTCCCCCCCCAAATAAGAAAGGGGGCAGATCAGTGGAGGACCTGGCATCAGACCCCACCCCCCATGACCACGCCAGACAAGAGGGGCAAAGGGAGAAGAACTATGGGAGGATGCAACACCGAAACCAGCCCTGTAATGTCACTGCCTCCACAAACAGACAAGGAGACCCATGGGAGGATGTGACGTACAGTCTCATATGCCATGACATCATTTCCTCTGCAAACAGGAAGGGTGAAGGGAAAAAGGCTGGCTAGACCAATGGGAGGAAGTGACATCAGAACTGCCCCCTGTAACATCACTTCCTCCACAAACAAAAAGGGCGAAAGAAAATAGCCCAGCAGGAACTGATGTCACAAGTGGTTGTGACATCATTTCCTTCACACACAGAAAAAGTGCAGCGATGGGACTCAGGTGGGAGAAAATGGCATCAGAACCACCCCTCTTCATGTCACATCCTCCCAGAAAAAAAAGGCAAGACAAAGTGACCCAGGTGGATTCGTGGAAGGAAGTGACATCACAAGCAGACCCCCACAACATCACTTCCTCTGCAAGCCGGCAAAGTGGCCCAGGCAGAAATGGCCATCAGAACCATCCCACATGATATTACTTCCTCCCCCAACAGGAAGCAGGGGGGAGGGGCTGCAATGTCACTTCCTGCCCCCTCCTGTGCCGTGGGGGGTAGTACCTTGGCCACGCCGGTGGCGGCAGCACCCATGTCCTCGCCGTCAATGAGGATGTGCATGGTGTCATCTGCGCAGCGCTTCACCCCCACACGGTTCCCCACCTGGGGGGGGACGGACATGGGGGGATTGTACGCGGCTGGACAGCTCCTGGGCCCCTGAGCCCCTCCATCCCGCCTCCATGAATGGATCCAGGTGCTGCCCCCTGCTGCAGTGCCCAGAGAAGGGGGTGTCCGGCTCACCGCAAGGCGCTCCAGGGAGCAGCCATAGTTCTGGCACTGCAGGGCCCCATTGCGCCGCACTTCAGTGCCTGCCACCAGCCATGTGGCCTTGGCTGGCAGCTCAAGCACGGAGGCAGGCAGCCCGGCTGGCGAGAGCGGCACCTCCCCCGGCAGCAGCGTGGTTAGCCCCATGTGGAATGAGCCGGCCCACTTCTCATCCACTGCCTCAATCTTCACCTGCGCAGGTACCACCAGGTTAATGGGGGGAGGTTGGGGGGGAGGAAGACCATGCCCCTCACATACCACTGGGCTCCTCCCATCACTTTTAAAGGTAGGCAGCAGCGGTTAATGGCACATGGAAGCCTTGCCCCCCAGCCAAGCCCCACCCATCTCCCTTAAAGGCAGGCTGCATGGAGTTAATGGCACATGGAAGCCATGCCCCCAGCCAACTCCCCCCAGGCTCCTCCCATCTCCTTTAAAGGCAGATAGTAGGGCATTGGTAACACATTTGCGCCCTGCCCCAATCAGGCCCCACCCACCTCCTTTGAAGAACAGCATAGGGTTAATAGCACAAACTCCACCCCCTGATCAGTCACACCCATCCCCTTTAAAGGCACAGGCCCCTACCCCAAAACCACACCTCTGCCCTTAAAGGGGCATGACCCAAGCTAGCTCCACCCACCAGGGGAATGTGGCGAACCACAATCCCTTCTCCTTGCCAGACCTCCCTCCCTGCCTTTTACAGGCACAGGCCCCCCCCATAATTAACCTCCACTGTTTTCTAATGGCACTTGTCCCCACAATTTACCCTTGCTCCCCATTTAAAGGGCTGGCCGCACCTCAAAGACCTCCTCAGCCTTGAGCTCCTTCATGCTGAAGACGATGCCATGGCAGTAGCCGGCCACCCGTGCCGCCCGACACCCATCGTCCTGGAAGGCCACGTTCTTCCCACAGCTGCCATGGAAGCGGTGGGCCACACCAGGCACTGGTGGGGAGCGGGGCACAGAGGTCAGTAGAGGTCAGGGCTAGGCCACAGGCAGGCCAGGAGCCTCTCCCAGCCATATTGCACCCAACACTGGGGTGGAACGTGGGCAGCTCATACCCCCCACGTGCCATGGAAGTGGTGGGCCATGCCAGGCACTGGAGAGTGGGGAGACTGGGGCTACTCTGGAGGCCTGAAGTCTGACCTACTCCGGAGGTCTCCCAGCCGCGCTACGCCCAGCTCTGGGGTGGAACGCGGGCCACTCACACCCCCCATGCTCTTTACCTGGTGAGTGGAGGGGGAAGGACTTTTCCGTGGCATTGCTGGTGGACAGGCTATTGTCCACAGGCCCCGTGGCCCCTGTGATGGACACCTGCACGCACTGCCCATAGAGATCCACCACAGCAAACACCTCTGTGAGACCGGGAGGGAGGGGGGGGCACAGTGGTCAGCCTGCATGGGTGGAGGGTGACCCCACCCTCACCGGCCCCCTACCCTGCCCTGGCGGGCTGGGGCTCACCCTTGCCTGGGGGCAGCCCAGAGCAGGCGATGCCTTGGTCTACGCCATTGATGAAGTAGCGCAGATCGCCCTTGGCACTGCGCATCATCCCAATGCGGGCGCCAGCACCCAGCGAGTCCAGGTCACAGCCGTAGTTGTTCCGCATTGTGTTGCCATCCTGCATGATGGCTGTCCCACTGTGGAGGGAGGGATGGGGGGTTATGGGGGACCCCCAGGGGCCCCTCAAACCCTGTGACTTTACTTAGGCCTGGCCCCCAGGGTGCACCAGATGCCTCGGATCTTTCTACCCCTGTTATTCAGGGTCCCCTGGATGCCCCAGAACACTGGGTTCTCTCCAGCTCAGCCCCCCCATCACTGTGTCCTGGTCCCCCAGATGCCTAGGATCTCTCTAGCCTGGCCCCTCATCACTATGTCTTGGTCCACTGGACACTTGGATTCTCTCCCTGATCCCAGCCCCTCAGGATGCCCTGGGCACCTGGGTTCTCTCTCTCCCGACCCTCGTTGCTGTATCCCAGCCCCAAGAGACAACCTGGACCCCTGGGTTCTCTCTAGCTCTGAACCCTCTGCCATAATTCACATATCCCCCTAACTCCCTGGACATTTGGGTTTTCTTCCTTCTGCCCTTGAATACCCTCAGATGCCTAGGTTCCCTCGCTCACCTCAGCATCCAGGTGTCGTAGTCAATGTCGGTCATGGTGTTGGGGAACTCCAGATCCTCGGGCCGGATGGCCGTGACGCCTGCCGGAGATGGGAGGTTGATGCTTGCCCCAGGGGTTCCCCAGAGCCAAGATGCGACCAGCTCTGGGGTGGGCTTATGGCTGAGTATAACAGGCCCTGGAGGGAGCCACCTTTGGAATGGGTCATGACTCCATATAACAAGGTTCACTTTGCCTGACAGTGAGACACAGCCAGTTCTCGGGTGGGGCACAGCTGAGTATAACAACATCCCTCTACCCAGGACTAAAATGCAGCCAGCTCTGGGATGTATTGCAGCTCAGTGTAACAATATCACTCTAACCAAGACTGAGATGCAGCTAGCTCTGGGGTGTGCTACAGCTAAATATAACAGCATCTCCATCTATGCAGAGCCAAGAAGCAGCCAGCTCTGAGGCACAGACACTCTAATCCCCTCCAGGAGGCTGCTTAGAGTTTGGGACAGGAAGCGAAGCTCCGGGGGAAAGGGAAGGGGTCACCCTAGTGTCTCTCACCTGCCTCGATGGAGCCTGACCACCGATCCACCATCTTCTGGATGACAATCTCAAAGAGCTCCCCGTCCCGCAGAGACCTGTGGGTAGGTGAGTGTGCCATAAGCCCAGGGACCCCTGGGGTGGGAGGGGGTGCAGGGACCCCCAGGCCTAGTGTGAGCTTTGTGGGGATGGGGTCATGAGGTCAGGGGTTGCTGGGAGCTCAGCTGGGGGCTCAGACAGAGGAGAAGCAGACCTGGGCCTGTCCCGGGGCATGGTGGGAGCCCAGCCCCCAGCCCACCTGGGGAAGTCTGGTTTGGGACCTGGAAATTCCCCAGGGCATCCTGGGACACTGGTTCTGGGGGCTACCCCAGGGTACACTGGGAGCCTAGCCTTGGCACCAGGGGATGCTGCAAGCCCGGCTCTGGGCCTCAGGCTAAATCAGGGCATGCTGGGATCCTGGCCCTGGTCCCAGAGGATGCTGGGAGCCTGCCTCTAGGTGTCAGGGTGACCCCAGGTACTGCTGGGAATCTGGCTCTGGAATACAGGCCAACCTCAGGACATGCTGGGAGTCAAGGCCCAGCCTCAGGGGCTTCTGGGAGCCTGGCTCTGGATGTCCAGGGCATGCTGGGTGGGTGGTTTTGGATTGGGAGGCTGCCCCAGGGCATGCTGGGAGCTCAGGCCCAGCCCCAGAGGTTACTGGGAATCTGGTTCTGGACCTGATGCTAACTCAGGGCATGCTGGAAGCCCAGATTCAGTCCCAGGGGATGCTGGGAGCCTGCCTCTGGGCATCAGGCTAACCCCAGGGAATGCTGGGAGGCTAGTTCTGGATCTGGGGGCTGCCCCAGGGCAGCTGGGAGTCTGCCCTGGGCAGAAGGGGACACGCACCGATTGGAGATGACGATGGCGTCGTTGAATTCACTGCGGCAGTTGTGGCGCAGTGCCGTGCGTCCGCCATTGGTAATAATGGCATTGCTGCCATGCAGGTGGTGGAAGCGCAGGTCACTGCCCGACGTCCCTGATGACGGGCTGCCCGGTGACAGTGCGGCCCCTCCCTCCACCAGTTCCTCCACCAGCGGCAGCATCTCTGGGAGGGGAGAGGGGATCAGCCCCTCCCACTGATCCGGACCCCAACCTCCTCCCCCAACATCTCCTGGGACCCCCGAGTCCTCCCCTGCAACAGCTCCAAGACCACAGACACACATCTCTTGGGACCCCCAGCCCTCATTCAGCAGTTTCAAGACCCCCACCCACCCTGACTCCCCCCAACCGCTCCTGGGACTCTACAGTGACCCCCAACCCCTCCCAGACCTGCCCCCCCATGACCCTCCAGGCACTCCCAGAACCTGGATCCCCCACCCCGCAAGATCCCAACCCCGCCCCCTGCAACATCCCATAGGAACCTAGTAACCCCAGGCCTCTCCCAGACCCCTCATGACCCCCAACATCACCTGGGACCCTAAAGTGACCCCGAGACCCTGGAGCTCCCCCACCACTCCCAACCCTCCCACCTCCCATGAGACCGTACAGCAACACTCAGCCTTTCCCAGACCCTCCTCCCTCCCTGTGACCCCCAGCGCCCCCCAACTTCTCCTGGGACCCTGTAATGACTGCCCAACCCTGCCCAGTCCCCCACATGACCCCAGCCCACCCCTCCCATGTCTCAGCACCCTACATTGACCCCCAGCCCTTCTTGCGCTCTGGACTCCCCCATGACCCCCAGGCCCCTCCCCATCTCCTGGGCCCCTACAATGACCTTCCACCCCTCCCAGACCCCCCCATAACTCCCCAACATCTCCTGGGACCCTACAGTGATCCCCAGCACCTTAGAGGCCCCCCTTAACCTCCCAACATCACCTAAGACCCTACAATGACCCCCAACCCCTCCTGGACCCCCTACATCTCCTAAAATGCTGTAGTAACCCCCAACCTCTCCCTGCCTCAACCTTTCCTGGGACCCCACTGTGACCCCCAGCCCCTCTGGGGCCCTGCCCCCCACCAATCTCTCCTGGAACCCTAGTGATGCCCCCCGCCCCATCTCACCGGCATCATCCACGATAGTGGCCTGGGCAGCCTGGCCATAGAGGTCGACCACAGCGTAGACGGCAGGCGGCACATTCCAAGCTGCTGGCCCCTGCGCCGCCCCATTGACGAAGAAGTGCAGGGTCCCGTCCTCCTTCCGCACCACCCCCACCGTGTCTCCTGCCTGCTGGGAGTGTGTGTGTGTGTGTGGGGGGGGGGGGATGAGACCCCTGCCAGCACCAGGACCTCCCACCCGCCTCAGAGCCTGGCCTTGAGACCAGGGATCCCCTGCCCAATGCTGAGACGTGACCGCCTCTGGGGTAGGTTCCGGCTGCATATAACAAACCCTGCTGCCCAGAGGCAAGATGCAGCCAACTCTGGGGTGAGGGTGGCTGGGTAGAACACCTCCCCCTTGGCCCCCCCAGCCTCAGCCGCACCTTAAGCCTGTCCAGATTGTGGCCGTACTCGTCCAGGATAGTCGTTCCATTGTGCATCACCCCGTTGCCCGTCATCATCCAAGTGCCTGGGGACCAGTTGATTAGGGGTGGAATTGCAGAGTGGGCAGGGCCTGGATGCCCGGGTCCCCCCCACAATAGGAGTCCAGATGCAGGGTTTCATACCCCTCAAGCATCCAGGCTCTTGGTGTCAAAGTCCCCCCAACAATGGGAACCCAGATACCTGGGTCCCGTAACCCCCAACCCTGGGAGCAAAGATACCTGGGTTTCCCCCACCCGGACAGTGGGAGTCCAGACACCTAGGTCCCAAGCCCCCGGGAGCCTGGACACCTGGGTCCTCGCTACATGAGCCCAGATACCTAGGTCCCATATCCTCCTGACCCCAGAAGCCTGCATGCCTGGGTCTCTGCCATAATGGGAACCCAGACACCTTGGTCCCATAACCACCCCCCAACCGGAAGAGCACGGATGCCTAGGCCTTGCCACAGCAAAAGCCCGGACACCTGGGTCCCATACCAGCCCCACCCCCAATTCCAGGAGCCCAGAAGCTTGGGCCCACCCCAAAATGTATGCCTGCACACTTGGGTCCTGAACCCCACCCACAATGAAAGCCTTGATGCCTGTATCTTTGTACTCCACACCCCAAGTCTGAAGTCCTGGGTCACCCACACAATGAAAGCCCAGATATCTTGGTCCCCTTACCAGAGCGCAGGTTGGTCATCGTGGACGGCAGCTGCAGGTAGGTGGGGTTGTGGGTGGTGACGCCGATCTCGATGGAGCCAGCCCACTTGTCCACCATCTTGTCGATGCGTACCTGGAAGACCTCTCCGGTGCGCAGTGGGCGGCTGCTCAGCACCACCCCGTGGTTGAAGTCATCTGTGGCGCTGGTGGAGCACGGGGTCAGTTAATAAAAGTCCCCTGCCCCAGGTCTGAAATGCAGCCAGCTTGGGGAGGTCAAGGGGCAGCCAGCTCTGGGGTGGGGGTAGCCGAATGCTAGAGAGACCCCCAATACTCAACACCACATCCACCTAGTTCTGAGGTAGGACATGTCTGGGTAGGACACAGAACTGAAATGTAGCCCTTAACCCACAAAGCCCTACTGGTGCACCTCTCTCCCAAACCACAGCCCCCTGCTGTCCTGACCCTGCTGGTATCCCTCTCTCCTGACCTGCAGTCCCCTGCACCCCCAGCCCTGCCGGTGCCCCTCCCGCCTGCCAGGGCACTCACTGAGGGCGCAGTGCAGTGCGGCCCTCATTAGTGATGGCAGCCTTCTGGCCACAGTTGGGATGGAAGACCAGGCGCTCAGGTTGGGGCTGGGGCTCAGGGACGGGGGGCCGGCGCCCCGCCTCAGGGGACAGGGCGCGTAGGATGGCATTGTTGCGCCGCAGGCGGTCACTGTGGTTGTGGTTGTGCACGATGGTCACCTTCACCGCCATGCCGTACAGGTCCACCACACCGTACACCACTGGCGGTGTCAGCGTTGTTGCCACACCTGGGAGGAGAGGACATGGGGGGCTGAGAGGGTGTCCCCTGTCACCCCCCCAGCCCCTACTGCCCTTTCACAGCTGGAGAGGACCTAGGCATCCAGGCTCCCAGCCCCAGCCCGCAGATGTCTTGAATCCTAAAAGACCACCTGCCTTTGCCTCCCAGACCATGCTCAGCTCCAAAAGCTGGAAGGAACCCAGGCATCCGGGCTCCTTGTCCCCTGGCCCCCAAGCCCATGTTAATATCCCCTTACAAAGAGAGAACCAAAGCTTCCAGGCTCCCCATGCCCTCTGCTCTCAGCCCTGCCATGGATCCCCACTTCCCTCCTAGAGAACCCAGGCACCTGGGCTCCAAACTCCCCCCCAATTCCCACCCCCCGCGCCTGAAATCCCAAAGAACCCAGGTGTCCAAGCTCCCACCCCCCACAACCTCCTCCCCTCCCAGATAACTCAGCATCTGGGCTCCCAGCTCCACCCCCAGCATGCCTATGCTGTCCAGCAACCCCTCCCCCACTCCTCCAGGCATGGGACCCCCTCCATGCAACCCCCCCAAGAAGCATACCACCCTCCTCCTCAGAGACCCCAGGTGTCACCAGTCTAGTGCCCCTCCAATCCCACCTTGGTCAATGCCATTGATGTAGAAATGCAGGGCATTGTTTGCCTTCCGGGTCAGGCCAATGTGGTCACCTTCCTGGGGGGAGGGGGGGGAGGGCGAGTCAGAGATCAGCCAAGGGTCAGAAGTCAACAAACAGCTAGCACAGGAGGCCCAACATTGGGGGGGAGGGGGGGCACTCTAGGGTCCTCCAAGCTGCCTTAATGGCCACCACAGGGGGTGAAGGGGGTGACAAGACCACCCCCGCCATGCTGGGCTGCGTGGGGGACAGACACCCAGGACCCACCTAGAGGGCTGTGGGAAGGGTCCTCTCACCTGCAGCTCATCCAGGCTGAATTCGCAGTATTCACGGCGTGTCCCCTTCCCATTGGTCAGAATCCCGCAGCCACTCATCATGATGGTTCCTGGGAGGGTGTGTGGTGGTTAGGACCCAGGTGTCTGGGCTTCCAGCCCCTCCACTTCAACCCCCCCTCTCCCCCCAAAAAAACAAATCTCTTCCCACTCCCCGACAGCTCAAACAAAGTACCCCAGTGCCTGAGGCAGGGGAGAGGCGCACTGACCAGAGCGCAGGTTGGTCATGGTGGCTGGGTACTCCAGGCTGTTGGGGTTATGGGTGGTGACACCAATCTCGATGGAGCCCGACCACTTATCCACCAGCTTGTCGATGCGGATCTGGGGGGGCACCGAGCCATTGGGGGGAGAAGGGCAGGAGCCCCCCATGTTCCCCCCAGCCCTGCCAGTGCCCCTCACTCCAGACCCCCAGCCCCCTGCCCACACCCCGTCCTCCTGATGCCCCTCATTGCTGACCCACAGCCCCTACCCCTCCAGCCCCCTCAACCCTCACTCCCAGCCCACAGTTCCCTGGCCCATAGCCCTCCAGCACCTCAAACATCTCAGCATCACGCAGGGGTCGGTTGGTGATGACGACACCATTGTTGAACTCGTCAAGGGGCCGGCGCCGCTCGGCCGTCTTGTGCCCATTGCTCAGCTTGATGAGAGAGCCACACTTCTCGTGGAAGAGCAGCGCGTCATTGGAGGGGGCCCCCCCTGGCCCCCCCACGCCTCCTGGCCCCGGGGGGCTGCCCAAGCTCACGTTCAGCAGGCTGCTGTCGTAAGCCGAGAGGATGGCTGAGCTCACTGCCTCCGACAGCTCCAGCCCAGAAAAGCCTGTGGGAAGCAGAGGTGAGGAGGGCCCAGATACTTGAGTCCCAGATGAGGGGGGAAAGATTGGATACTTGGGGAAGGGGGAGGGGCCAGGCATCTGGATCCCAGATGTGGGGTGAGGGATTGGACACCTGGGTCCAAGGATGGGGAAGTTAGGGGTGGGCCCTGGATGCCTGGGTTCCAGGCGGGGGGGTGGGGGCCGATGCTTGGGTCCCAAATTGGGCAGGGGGTGAAAAGAGACACACGAGTCCTGCACTAACAAAAAGCCAAATCCCCTGTTTTTTTCCCCCATAAGGGACAATAGAGGTTAGATCTGTGGGAACCAGGATGCCTGGGTTCTCTGCCTACTTTGCAACGTGAGCAAAGGTTTCTGGGTAAGGGTGGGCGGGGGAACTAGACCTGGATGCCTAGGTTCTCCACTCACTGTTCTCCGAGTCCAGGCTTTTGGGAAACTTGTCCGGACGGCTCTGGTTGCAGGGCAGGGACAGAACTGGGTGGGGGGGGCAGGGTGTCAGAGTGCCCCTCGACCCACAGCCCCCTGCCTCCCAGCCCAGCCGGTGCCCCTCACTCCTGATCCGCAGCCTCCTGCCCTGCCCATGCCCCTCACTCCCAACCTCACTGCCAACTCCCCCCACCCCCCTGCTCACCTTCCTCCCCCTCCTCCTCAGTGCCCTCAGCCCCCAGTGGCTCAGGGGGCACGACGGTGATCTGGGTGCACTTGCCGTAGAGATCAACCACAGCCCAGACGCAAGGGGGGAGGCCGGTGGCAGCCACACCGCAGTCGGTGCCGTTGACCCAGAGGCGCAGCTCCCCTGTGGCAGTCCTCTGCACGCCCACACGGTCACCCTCACCCAGCTGGTCCAGGTCCTGGCCATACTCCTCTAGGATGGAGCGCCCATCCCGCAGCACTGAGCAGCCTGACACGATCCACGAGCCGCCCTTCAGGCCCGTGGCGCTGCTGGGGAAGTCCAGGTGTGCCGGGTTCAGCGCTGTCACCCCGATCTCAATGGACCCACTCCATGAATTCACCTGCCCCGGGTGGGGGGGAGGGATTTAGCACAGGGGTGCCAGACCCCACCCACTTATCTCAGTAACAGTCCCAACAACATTTTCTTCGCTTAATGCTTTAGTAACAATCTTATCTGTTGCCTTGGTAACAGCCTGCCACCCTGGTTGCCACAGCAATGACCCTACTGCACCCTATTGCCCTGGTAAACCTCCTGTCCCACTCCCCTTTTATCACAGTCACTGGCCGCACCCCAATTTCCATGGTAACAAGCCCCTTCGGCTCTAGTAAAGGCCATCCCGCCCTGTGTTGCCCTGGTAACAGCCCCCATGTACCCCTTTTGGCCTAGTAACTACCATCCTACCCTCTGTCGCCCATGTAACAGCCCTCCTGCCTTCTAGTAACTACCACTGTGCCCCTGTTGCCTTGGTAACAGTCCTTCCTGCCCACCCCCGCAGCCCCAGTAACAGGCCCCGCCCCTCAGTACCGGCCCCCCCTGTTGCCCCAGTAACGCCCCACCCCGCCCCGCGGAGCACCTTGCGGTCGATACGGACGGTGAAGACGCGGCCGGGCCGCAGCGGCTCCCGGCTCAACACTAGTCCGTGGTTGAACTCCTGGCCCGGCTGCGCCCGCGCCGCGCTGCGGCCCCCCGCGCCCAGTGTCACTAGCCGACCTGTGCGCGGGTGCAACTCCCCGGCCCCGGCCCCGCCATCCCCCGCCGCCGCCATCCCAGTCCCGGTCCCGGTCCCGCCGCGCGGCCGCCCTGCCTTACGGCACTGGGGGGAGACGGCGAGCACACTTTACGGCAAGGAGGGGAGACGCTGGGGGGCTTCCCGTACAGGCGGGTCGCACTGCTTAACGACACCGAGGGAAGGCCTGGCCCACTTTACGGTAGGGAGGGAGATGACAGGTGAGATGCTTTACGACACTGAGAAAGGAACCTGCCGGGCGCTTTAGAGTGGAAGCGCGTTGGGGGTGTTTAAGACACTCAGGCGCTTTACGGCATGGAGGGAGAATGCTGAAGGGCTTGACAACAGTGAAATAGAGGAGGGTTGGGGTGCTTAACGACACTGGGGGACGGCTGGGGTGTTCTACGGCGTGGAGGGGGGACAACGGAAAGTTTGACATGAGCGCGGCTGGCGACTCAAGTATTTTACGGCACTGGGGGAGGTGGCTATGCTTTACGGTAATGAACGGTGGAGAGGCTGCCCCCGGAGTGCTTTATGGCAGCGAGAGGAGACGCCTTAGAGGTTTACGGCAGCGACGGGAGAGGCCACCCTCAGGTACTCCGTTTGACGGTGGTGCGGCCACGGAAGCGCTTTGCGGCACTGCCCACACGTAAGAGTGCTTAATGGCAGCCCCAGGAGAGAGCTGCCGTAAAGCAGCACAGGGAAAACGTCCGGACAGGGACGAGGGCACTTTACAACAGCTCGGAGCCCACTTCCTCCCCTGCAGATGTGCGGTTTACGGCAGTGACCGTCAGCTCGGGGCGGCTGTGGGGCACGTTTTACAGCAGCGCGCGGAGACGCATGGTGCTTTACGGCACCGACACTGATAGTGATGCGGTGCTTTACGGCCGAGGGGCTCCCAGCCGTACAGGTACGTCAACCAATCTCTGCCCTGGATTCACAAGACGTCACAAAATACCGCCAAAGCCTCGGGCGGTTGCTGTGAAGCCCCCGCTGCCTTTCCCGTGACAGCCAGCGGGGGTTTTACGGCAATCGCTCGGGGCTCTGGGAGCATTTTGCCACGCTTCCTGGTGTACTTTACAGCAGCACGGCAGTGCTCTCCTTTTACAGCGGTCTCGCTTTACGGCAGCGCGGACTCACTGCGTCTTCGTTGGGGGCAGTGTAGACTAAACCAACCGCCGCAGTGACCGGGGGGGGGGCTTGTAGTAGATTAACGCGCCCCAGCGACTGAGGCGGGACGTGGACTGAGTCAATGCGCCCACGACGGCGGGGGAGGGGGAATTCGACTGAACTGAAGATTGGGTTGAACTAATGCACCCAGTGACCGGGGGTGCCTGAACCATTTATTCCAGTAATGGTGGGGTGTGGACTGAACCAATGTGCCCATGACGGGGGAAGGGTAACTGGGCTGGGCAAATGTGCTCATGGGGCGGGGGGGAAGTGGGGGGGGAGAATTGGACTGAACCGATGCGCCCAGTGACGGGGTGATTTGGACTGAACCAACGCGCCCACTGCTAGGGGGAAGAGTAGACTGAATCATTCCCCCTTCCCCCAGGCTCCCTTAACCCGGGTCAGCCCAGGATACCTCCCCCTCCCTCCTTCCAGCCTCCTTTTTTTCCTGGAGCGGGTCCCATTCCAAGCCCCGCCCCTCGTCCCTCTAGGCCCCGCCCCTTGGCTAACAAGCCCCGCCCCACCCTCGGGCTCCGCCCCCTCCCTCGCGAGGCCAGGCAGGGACCGGCAGCTCCTGGCAGTGCCTGCATCCCAGCATCCTCCCGCCCCGCCCGGGATCGGTCCCGGGGCAGGATGACGGTGACGCTGGACTTCGAGGAGTGCCTGAAGGACTCGCCCCGCTTCCGGTGGGTGCCCCCTGGGGCCCCCCCACCCCCATCCGAGGGGCCCCTGGGGGTTGCGGGTACATGGGGGGGGGCTCAGATCTGCTCCCTCTTGTGTCCTGGGCACCCCTGGGGAGGTCAAATCGGGACCCATATGTCTAGGGGGGGTCTCCTGGGGTGTGGTGGTGCATGGAGGGGGCTTGGATCTCCCCCCCTTGTGTCTAGGTAGTCCTTGGGGGGTGGAGGTTTATATGGGAGTCTCAGATTTGCCCCCCACCCCCTTGTATCCTGGGTTCTCCTGGAGAGCTAAAATCTGCCCCCCTTGTGCTGAGGGAATCCTTTGGGGGATGAAGGTGTGGGGGGGCTCAAACCTATTGCCAGTTTATGTCCGCTGGGAAGTGGAGTGTAGGGTGTCTATATGGGGTGCTCAGATCTACCCTGGGGGCTCAAATCTGCCCCCCCTTGTGTCTAAGGGGTGCCCTGCAGGGGGAGGTTCTTATCTGCTCCCCCTGCAGGGACCTGTGGGGGGGGCAGATAAGGCTGGGAGGGGAATGGGCAGCAACAGCCCCCCCCCCCACCTCCAGCAGGATTGAGGCCTGGCACATCCATGTGATGCACTAGCTTCACATGATAGCACCCCCGCCCCTGGGTCTTGCATGATTCTCTCACTCCTGCCTCCCCTGTCTCCCATTCTCTTGCACAGGGACCTCAGCTGTGCAAGGCCTCCCCCCCCTTGCACAGTCACCCCTGCTACCTTCCTCCTCATGCACTCGCACTCATTCCCCCCATAAATGCTTTTGCCCATCTTCCCCCTCCCCTCCACCGCCCAGTTCTGGGTGAGGGAAGCCACTTCCTGTCTCAGTGCATGCGTCGCATGCACTGGTAAGCACACGGGTGGGGGGGGCAGGGCAGGAAGCGGGTGGCGAAAGGCGCCCAGGGCCGGAAGCTGAGGCTTAGATGTGGGGAGTTGTTTGCACCGCTCCCCTCCCCCACCCACCAGCCAGGGGCAGCTTGCACACACGTGCCCCCTCCTGAGGCAGGTGGGACTCGCACATATGGCTTGGGTGACCTGAGTGTGGGAGGTTTTCCCCTCAGCCAGCAGGGATGCTGCGTGTCACATGCATGTGTCACACACACTTGGGTTGGTCAGGTGCATCCAGCTCCACACACCTTGCAGGGGGTGCGTGTGCTTGGTACACACTGGTACGGATGGAAGCATCTCAGACGCTTGTGCATACCACATACACATGCATGTGTCTAGGACCCAGGTGTCTGGGGAGTCACAGGCATGTGGAAGCTAAGCCCCCGGGGCACACTCACGCATACAGGCAGGACCCAGGCGTCCTGGACATGCACGTGGAACCAGGACGCATGCACATCCAGGCAGTGTCCAGGAGGCATGCGTGTCCGCACACATACACGTAAGCGTTATTCAGGTTTTTGGGATAGGCACACATGCAGAACTTGAGTGACTCTGTGTGTGTGTGTGTGTGCGCGCGCACGTACGCAGACGCATTCCAGAGTTGGGTTTGTGTGTGCGCGCGCACGTACGCAGACGCATTCCAGAGTTGGGTTTGTGTGTGCGCGCGCACGTACGCAGACGCATTCCAGAGTTGGGTTTGTGTGCGCGCGCGCGCGCACGTGCACGTGCACGCATGTGTGCGCGCGCGCACGCACGTGCACGCATGTGTGCGCGCGCGCACGCACGTGCACGCATGTGTGCGCGCGCGCACGCACGTGCACGCATGTGTGCGCGCGCGCACGCACGTGCACGCATGTGTGCGCGCGCGCACGCACGTGCACGCATGTGTGCGCGCGCGCACGCACGTGCACGCATGTGTGCGCGCGCGCACGCACGTGCACGCATGTGTGCGCGCGCGCACGCACGTGCACGCATGTGTGCGCGCGCGCACGCACGTGCACGCATGTGTGCGCGCGCGCACGCACGTGCACGCATGTGTGCGCGCGCGCACGCACGTGCTTTCTGGATGTCAGGAGCATGTGTGTGTATCCCTGACACCTGGGTTCTGTGTGTGTGGGGGAAGAGTGTCCATGTGTCCTGGACACCTGGGGCATGTGTGTTTGCATGTGTATCTGCATGTATGTCTTGGATATTTGAGTGTCGTGTCTGTGCGTGTGTGTCCTCCAAGCCTGGGTTGCTTGTATGTGTGTCGTGGATAGCTGTTTGTGCACATGTCCCAGATAGATGTATGAACATGCGCAACCAGGTTGTGTCCCAGATGCCTAGGTTCTGTGTCTGTGTGTTTCGAGTGCATGTGCGTCCACCCTGGACATCTGGATTGTGTATGTGCGCACATGTGTCCGTATATGTTTTGGACACTTGGGTCCTTGTGTGTGGGTCGTGTGTTGCAGACATTTGGAAGGAGGGTGTTCCCAATATCAGGGGGTGGTGTCTGTCTGTTCTGGCCACCTGGGTTCTGTGTGCATCTGTGCATGTGCTTGTGTCCCAGACACCTGGGTTCTGTGCGTGTGCCCTTGTGTGTATGTGTACACATCCTTCATGTCTGGGTTGTGTGTGTGTGTGTGTACTTGCACATGTGTCCTGGACACTTGGGTTCTGTGCACATCTTTTGCATGTGTATCTCCATACGTGTCCTGGGCACCTGGGTTCCCTGTGCGATTCCCCTGCCCCAACTTCCTCTTTCTCCAGCCCGTCCTGTGCAGCACCTGCCCCGCATCCCCCCTCCCCCCAGGTCCTGGGAAGAAGAGGGAGGGGGCTGCTGTGCATGCTGGGATGCCCCATGGCTGGTCCCCATCCCATGATCCTCTCGGCTCACGCCAATCCCCGCCCCCCCCAAAGTTTCATTCCCAAAATAAGCTCCCCCCAACCTCTGATGTCACCATGGTGACAGGGTGGGGGTGGGGGCAGGCAGTGGTTGCCTGGTGATGGAGGGGCAGGAAGTGGCAAAGGGGCGGGTGGAAGCCTGAGGAAGCCGGGGGGGGGGGGCAGGCTCGGCTCTCCCCTCCCCTCCCATAGGCTCTACCCCGCCCTCCACAGGACCCCTTCTGTGACCCCCTTGACTCTCCCGGACCCCTCCAAGGGATTCCCAGCCCTTCTCTGTGATCCCTTGACCCCCCCGTGGTACCTTGACCTCCCAGACCCCTGCAGGGCATCCCCAACCTCCTCCCTGCCTTTGTGACCCCTGCCTCAGCACCCCCCGGAGGAGATTCCCCCAACTCTCCAGGGACCTTCTCATCTCCTCTTGGGGGGCTGATTTGCCCCCCTCCTTCAAGTACCCTCTTCCCCTTTCCCAGGGCAGCCATCGAGGGGGTGGAAAGCGATGTCTCAGAGCTGGAGACACGGCTGGAGAAGGTGAGCAGGGTAACTCAGGCATACGGGGTTGTCCCTGGCTTGAGGGCCGCCTCTCATCTCCCCCTTTTTTTTTTTCTCCCCCCCCCCCCCCCCAAAAAAAGCTGCTGAAGCTGAGCTCAGCCATGCTGGATTCAGGACGTCAGTACTGCCAGGCCAGCAAGGCCTTAACCGCTGGCCTCCGCGACCTAGGGGCACATGCCCATGGAGACCCCCTCACTGGTGTGAGTGCCCCCCCTGTGGGGCTGGGATGCGGCATAGGGTCTGTGGAGGGGGGTACACTGTTGGTCTCCAACCCCATATGGTGTAGCTCTGGCTTTGCCAAAGCCCTTCAATTTGCCCTGGGGGGGTAGATATTACAACCCCCTTTTTTATGCCTCCCCTATTATTCCGCCCCCCCTCCCCATCTCAGACCTGCCTGGAGAAGTTTTCGGACAGTTTCAGCCACATGATTGACAACCATGCGGTGAGTGAGCCCCACCCCAATGGAGGGGCAATTCTGGGGTGGACCCCAGCATCCTATTTCCCTCCCTCCTAATTTTTGGTCCCCCCTTAAAATTTTAGGAGCTGCTGGAGAGCACCCAGCTCTCATTCAGACACCACATCCAGACCCTGGTCAAGGAGTGAGTTTTGGGGGGTTATGCCCCTGTAGGGGGGTGAGATGGGGTTTTGGGGGGGCATGTTTGGGGTGGTGGGGGGTGGCTTGGATGGGTCTGAAGGAGAGACTAGGACTGCCAGGGGCATGACTAGACCCATTGGGGCACACCTAGGTCCACCAGGGCATGAGGGAGGCACAACTGTGCCCTCCTTGTAACTCGGTGGGTATAACTAGACCCACCAGGGCATGGCTAGATCCAGCCAGGACACAAGGGGGGCCCAACTAGACCCACCAGGGCATGAGGGGGGCCCAACTAGACCCACCAGGGCAAGAGGGTACACCTAGACCCACTAGGTTAAGAGGGAGGCACAACCAAACCTATACTCCTACACTCACTGGGGCAGGATCAGACCCACCACTGGGGCACAACTAGGTCAGCCAGATCACGAGTGAGGCACAACTAGATCCACCGGGGCATGAGGGGGCCTGACTGGACCCTCTGTGAGACTCCCTGCCCCCCGGCAGGGACATGAAGCGCTTCAAGGAGGCACGCAAGGAGTTTGAGCGTGGCGCCGAGGGTCTGGCCAGTGCCCTGCACCACAATGCCGAGGTGCCACGGCGACGGCAGCATGAGGCGGAGGAGGCCACCCACGCCCTGCAGACCGCCCGCACCCTGGCCCGCGCCCGTGCCCTCGACTACGTCCTGCAGGTCTGGGGGGCTGTTGGAATGGGGGGAAGCCAGGGGAGGGCAGGGATTCTTATGGAGGGGTCTGGGGCAGGTGTGGGTTTATTTGGCTGGGCATGGGGCAACTGGGAGATGCAGGGGTCCAGTTTGGATTGGGGGGGCCCAATTGGGAGATGAGGAGGTCTAGGGGGGAAAAGACTATGGGGGTCTGCAGAAGTCATTTTTTGGGCCCTGTCTGGCCGGGGGGGGCAGTTGAGAGATTGTGGGGGCAGTTTGGATTGGGAGAGAAGACCTAGGGGAGTCTTTTTATAGGGAAGGGTCTGTGGGGCGCTTATCTGGCTGTGGGGGTCCCACTGTGAGATGGGTGGGGGTCCAGTCAGGATGGGGGGAGGCAGGAGACCCAGGGGAGGGTGGGAGTCTTTATAGGAGAGGGTCTGGGGGGTTCTGTCTGGCCTGGGATGGGGTCCCACTGGGAGATGAGGGATGGAGTGGGTCCAGTCTGGACTGCAGGAGAAGACTGTGGGGGTGGGGGGGATCTTTATGGAGGGTCCTGTTTGTCTCGGGGGGGGTCCCACTGGGAGATGGGTGGAAAAGACCCAGGAGAGGGTGGGGGTTCTTACTGGGGGGGTGGGTCCTGTCTGGCTTGGAAGGTTCCACTTGGAGTTGGGGGTGTTCAGTCTGGGCTGGAGGGGGGCAGTCAGGGGGGCCTGACTCTTCTCCCCAACCCCCCCCCACACAGATCAACGTCATCGAATCCAAGAAGAAGTTTGAGATCCTGCAGTTTGTGAGTGTCAGGGGCAGCATGGGGATGGGACAGGTGTCAGTCTGGGGAGCACTGGGGGGTCCTCCAGCTCTGACCCCCTGCTTTTGCCCCCCCCAGATGCTGGCATTGATGGAAGCCCAGGCCACCTACTTTGAGCAGGGCCATGGGGCTGCCTGCGCCCTAGAGAAGTACCGTAAAGAGCTGGGGGCTCAGGTGGGCACCTAGACCCCATGGAGAACCCAGCTGTCCGGGCTCCTGGCCCCCTTGACCCTGCCCCCCTAGACCCCATGGAGAATCCAGGCTCCCAGGTCCCTCCAACCTACCCCCCCTCCCAAGGCCCCATGGAAAATGCAGGCATCCAGGCTCTCAGTCCCTCTAGACTCCATAACAAACTCAGGTGGCCGGGCTCCCTGCCCCCACCGGGTATCTGGGCTCCCTATCTCCTTAGACATAAAGAACCCAGGTGGCCCAGGCCCCCTGCCCCCCCTAGACCGCATAAAGGACCCAGGTGTCTGGGCTCATCCAGTCTCCACCCCCCAGCTCCACCAGCTGGTGCTGGAGTCGGCGCGGGAGCGGCGGGACATGGAACAGCGACATGCCATGATCAAGCAGAAGGTGTGCAGGGGGGTCCTCATAGGGGGGCGGGAGGGCATCTCCCCCACTCGGGAGGAGTCTCAGGGCATGGGGCAGGTCTTATGGAGCAGGGGAAACCAGAGGGAAAGGGCCCTGCTGGGTGAGGAGCTGGTGTGGGTGGGGCTTGGGGAGGGGTAAGGTTTGGCTAGGAGGGTCCTGACATTATGCTGCCCCCAGGACCTGTCACAGGATGAGGCGGTGGGTGAGGCACCAGGAGGCACAGCCGTGGAAGGCTACCTCTACAAGCGTGCCAGCAATGCCTTCAAGACCTGGAGCCGGTATGGCCCCCCCCTCCCCCCCCGCCACTTCCTGGAGCCCCCCTGGACCCCTACAACTGGGTGAAGACCCCCAAACAGACCCCCCCCATAGCACCCCCACAACAGGCTTAGAGGACTTTCCCTAGCCCCCCAGGCAGGTGAACCCCGCCCCCCCCGGCAAGTACAGAGACACCCCCTCAAGTCCCCTCTCTGCCCCCTGATTTCCTTCCCTGCTATCTCCATCCATTTTTCCCCCTCAGGCGCTGGTTTTCCATCCGCAGCAACCAGCTGGTATATCAGAAACGTGCCAAGGTGAGTTGGGGGGCAAGGGATGGAGAGCAGGACACCTCTCCCACAGTGTGGCATGGGGGGCAGGGAGTCTCACTGGTGCTGCCCACCCCCTGCCAGGATGCGCCCACGGTGGTGGTGGATGACCTGCGGCTCTGCACCGTCAAGCCCTGCCCTGACCATGAGCGGCGCTTCTGCTTCGAGGTCGTCTCCCCTTCCAAGTGAGACATCACCCTCCCCCACCCCCCCAGTGCTGGGACCCACTGGCCCAGCCCCTGAGGAACCTCGCATTTCTCTGAGACCCGCCCCCCCCTTAACTGCCTAGTATTCCCTGATTTCTGCCCCCCCAGACCCTGCCCACACTCCTGGGACACACCTGCCCCCCTGCAAGCTGCCAGGACTCCTCTGCTCTCTGGGACCCCCCCACAGACTCCTCCCATCCTCCTGGGATCCCCAACACTGTCAGGACCCTTCCCAACCCCCAAGTGACCTCACCCCTTTGGGATCCCCTTAACTGCCTGGTACTCCCTGAAGGAACCCCAACCACTCTGGAAACCCCAGAGACCACTCGCACTCTCTTGGGACAACCCCCCCGGTCCCCCGGGACCTCCCATCTTTCTGGTAACCCCAGAGACCTCTCCCACCCCCCTGAGACCTCCCCCCCCACCCCGATGGTGCCAGGATCCTGCACAGACCCTCTCTTTGACCTCCCACCCTCCTGGGAACACCCCGCCCAACCTCCCAGGGACCTCCCACTCCTCTGGGACTCCCTTGACCCACCTAGGACCCCCTGCTGTCTCCCCCAACCCCCCACTCCTCTGGACCCCCCCCATTTCCCTTGGATCCCTGCCAACTCCCTTCATCCACTGAGACCCCCCCCCGCTTAGATTCCCCTGTAGGGATCCCAAGGGACCCTCGTCACCCTCCTAGATGCTGCCAGTACCCTTCCCTGTTCTATTGGACTCATAGAGACCTTCCGCTTCTCTGGGACCCTCCCAGTATCTCCTAATCTCCCCCCCAGGGACCTCCCACTCTTCTGGGGCCCCCACACCCCCAGCATCCCCCTTGGACCCTTCTAGCTCCCCTCATCCACTGAGATGTTGTCCACCCCCTGCCCCTAACCTGACTGGGACCCTTCAGGGACTCCTGACCCTCCCCCCCCAGGACACCCCTCGAGCTTGCCTGATCTACCCTGTGCTCCTCATGTCCCATACCCAGGAGCTGTCTGCTGCAGGCGGACTCAGAGCGGCAGCAGCAGGCCTGGATGAGCGCCGTGCAGAGCAGCATTGCCTCGGCCTTCAGCGAGGGGCAGGCACAGAACCCTGGCCAGGTATGGAACCCCCCAGGTTTCCCCACAGCACCCCCAGCCACACCAGGCAGGTACAGAGACCCACCCCCCCAAAGCCCTGAAAGCATGGGAGACCCCCATCTCCATAGCCAGCTCAACAGATGAACCACCCCCCCACCGGCAGGTACAGAGACACTTTCCCCACCCCCTACAATAGCTGCCCAGGCAGGGGAGACCCCCTCATAGCCCCCCAGGCAGGTAACACCCACCCCAGGCAGGTACAGAGATTCTTCACGTAACTCTCCAGGCAAGTGAGACCTCTGTGAGCAGGTACAGAGACCCCTCCCCCCCCCCCCAATAGCCCTTCAGACAGGTACAGAGACCACCCCCCATAATCCCCCCAGATGGGTGAGACTCCCACTGTGACTGCCCCCCCCCCCCACACACACACACACACACACCCTGTGTCCCCTGCAGCCAGTGGAGCGCCCGGCCTCGCTTTCGGCCACCACACTGCAGACGGGAGGCCGGGCAGGCCTCCTGCGGGAGCCCCCTGACAAGCGAGTGCTGGACCTGGTGCAGCGGCTGGAGGGCAATGCGCAATGCTGTGACTGCCGTGAGCCTGCACCCGAGTGGGCCAGCATCAACCTGGGCATCACCCTCTGCATTGAGTGCTCTGGCATCCACAGGTGCGCCCGAGACCCCCAGCCCTGCCTGACAGCCCCCTTCAGCTCTCAGGGCCTTCCCATGCAGCCATAGCACCCATTGGGAACCCCCATGCCACCCCTGGGACCTCCCCACAACCCCCACTCCCTAGTACCTGTGCGGGACCCTCTCCACAGCTGCCCTAAGACATACCCCCCAGCACCCATCAGGGTCCCCCCCCCCATAGCTCCTGGGAGTCCCCCATACAGCTCCACCCCCCAGCACCCATCTGGGACCCTCCCATACCCCCTGGAACTCCCCTGACAAGCCTCCACCCCCACCGTACCCATGTGGGTCCCCTCCATGCTATTCCTACTGCCAGCATCTACTTGGGGACTGCCCCCTTATTGCTCCTGGGATTCCCCCCACAATCCTCCCAGCACTGTCTTGGGACCTTCCACACAGCCCCCTAGGACCATTGGAGGCTTTCGAGGGTCCCCCCATCTCACACCCCCCCCTCCCGGCAGGAGCCTGGGTGTCCACTTTTCCAAGGTGCGGTCCCTACTGCTGGACTCCTGGGAGCCTGAGCTCATCAAGGTAACAAGGGGGGCTTGGGGCCAGGGCTCTGGAGCACTGACTGTCAACTTTAAGGTCCTAGGGGGCGGGGATCTAGGGATGGGGGCAAGGCTTTTGGGCAATGATTGACAAGTGTGTCCTATGGGAGTGTGGGTCTTGGGCTGCAAATGACAGGTGCGAGTCCTATGTGGGCACGGTTGTGGGGATGGTACATGGGTCCTCTGGCGGGCAGCAGTGGGTTCAGGGGTGGGGCTTGGGTTCACAGACAGGGCCAGGGTTATATGGGGCAGGGCCCTGGGAAGGGAGCCAGGACCCATTTGTGACTGACAAGTCTATGAGGCAGGCTCAGAGGGGTGTGGGGGTGGGGCTCTGAGGGTATAGGCAGGCTTTTACTATGATTGACAGACATGAGTGTCCCATGAGGGATCCGGGAATAGGAGGTGGGGCTTTATCTGTGACCAACAGGGGCAAGGTTCCTGCAGGGGGTTTGGTGCCAGGCCTTTAGCTGTGGTGGACAGGTAGGGGGTGGGGCTTGGGCCATGACAGACAGGTGCCTGGCTCAACCCCCGGCAGCTGATGCGTGAGCTGGGGAACAGCACCGTAAACCGCATCTACGAGGCGCGGGTGGAGGAGATGACAGTGAAAAGACCCCACCCCGGCTGCTCCCGGTGAGGCCCCACTCCCACACCCCTGCAGACTCTGCCCCTAGTCCCCTGTACTCAATGACACCCCCGCCCTCCCCAATCCTATCCCATCCCCTCAGGGCTGAGAAGGAGACATGGATTCGTGCCAAGTATGTGGAGAAGAAGTTCCTCACAAAGCTGCCTGAGGTGCGGCAGAGCCGGGGGGGTCTGCGTCGAGGCCCCCCCGCCCGCGACCGGCCCCCCAAGCCCACCCCAAAGCCCAAGCCTCTGGACCTCAGCCGGGGCCCAGGTACCATGGGGGAGCGGGAGGCCTGCAATGCTTTGGAAGCAGGAGTTGGGGGGAGGGGATCCTAAATGCTGGGTGAACCACACATTTTCCCCACACATTGACCTCCCATATTGACTCTAGGTAATCCTTCCTTCCCCCACCATTCTGCCCCAGTTCCCCCATTGACACCCCCCTGCCATTGACTGTCCCATTAACCCTCCTTCATTAACCCAATCCCCTTGTTAACCTCAGTAGGAAGCCACAGCATCAGCGGCCTTGGACCCACAGAGTCTGCTCCAGGTAGGGCCCCTCCTGCTGGGGGCTGCAGGTCGGGAATGAGGGGCACCAACAGGCAGGGGCTGTGGGCTGGGAGTGAGAGGCACCGGTAAGGCTGAGACACGGGGCTGCAGGTCAGGAGTGAGGGGGACCCGCAGGGCTAGAGGGTGAAGGGCAGCGGGAGTGAGGGGCACTAGTAGGTCATGGCCGTCATTAAGCACCCCCCCCCACCCCCCGCTTCAGAGCCAGCCCTACCCTCTTCAGAGCTGCGCCACCTGCACCCTGGGGCACTGCTGGCATGGGCAGCTGAGCGGCAGAGCCTGCCCACCATGGCCGATGCGCTGGCCCATGGGGCTGACGTCAACTGGGCTGACATAGCTGCCGATGGGCGCACGCCCCTACTGCAGGCCGTGGCCGCGGTAAGTGGGGGGGGGGAAGTATGGGTACGCTGGGTCCCTGGAGGGGTCAGGGGTCATGTGAACCTCCTTCTGCTTTCCTTTCCCAGAATTCCCTGCTGGCCTGTGAGTTCCTGCTCCAGAATGGGGCCAACGTGAACCAAGCTGACGGGGCCGGGCGTGGGCCTCTGCACCATGCCACCATCCTGGGCCATACGGGGTGTGTGTGTGTGTGTGTGTGTGTGTGTGTGTGCATGTGGTGGGGGTGTGGTTTGCTGTTGCTCAGGATGCCAGTGCCCCTCACTCCTGACCCACAGCCCCTCTGGCCCTGCTGGTGCCCCTAACTTCCAGCCTGTGACCTCCAGCCCCTTACTGTCATTCAGATGCCAGGCCCCAGGGCCTGCTGGGCCATCTTGGGCTAAGCAGGTGCAGGCAAGGTTGATGCCTGGATGGGAGACTGGTTTCAGGGCCTCTTGGTTCCATGCTAAGTAGGGCAGACCTGGGCCAGCTGCTGGATGAGAGGCCTCACCTCCCCCACCCCTTCTACCTGGTCTTTGATAGGTTGGCCTGCCTGTTCCTTAAGCGAGGGGCCAATATCAACGCCATGGATGTGGAGGGCAAAGACCCGCTCTCCATTGCCATGGACATGGCCAACGCTGACATTGTCACCCTGTAAGTGGCTTGCCCCTGGGGACTGGGTGCAGTTGGGGGTGGCTGGTCTGTCTCCTGGATCGGAGATGCGGCCAGCTCTGGGGTGGGGCATGGCTGGATGTAACAGGGACCCTCCAAGAACAGGGTGAGAGGCTGGCATCTCATTCCTCCCCCCACCCCCCAACCACAGGCTGCGGCTAGCAAAGATGAGAGAAGCAGAAGTCGCCCAGGGGCAAGCAGGTGGGTGTCACTGCGGCACAGCTGGGGGTGGGCTGCAGGTCGGGAGTGAGGGGCAGGGGGCTGCGGGTTGGAAGTGAGGAGCGCTGGCTTGGCTGGGGAAGGCAGGAATCTGCAGGTTGAGAGTGAGGGACATCAGCGGGGCTGGGAGGGCAGGGGGTTTCGGGCTGGGAATGAGGGGCACTGGCAGGGCCTGGGGGGAGCAGGGGGCTGCAGATCAAGAGTGAGGGGAAGCAGCAGGTGTGATGGGGCTTTGGGTAGGGAGTGAAGATGCCCCCTGACCTACCATCACCACCACCCCGACACTCCCGCTCCTCCCAGGCGATGAGACCTACCTCGACATTTTCCGGGATTTCTCTCTTATGGCTTCGGACAACCCCGAGCTGCTGACCCGACGTGACCTCAAACTCACCACGCTGTAGCCCCACCCTCCCTCCTGGCAGGGAGGGGAGGGTGCCTCCAGGCCCTGCCCATATGTCATTCTGGCTCCACCCCCTTCTCCCACCTGGGACTCCAGAGACTTCTGGGATGGCCCCAACTGCAGATTTTTCGATTTTTCTGTCCTATGCTATGAGCACTGGGGGGCCCCGTCCCCTTGTTTCAGACTCTGCCCCCTTTGTCTTCCACCCACTTGTTCTATTTATTATGCATTCACGACCAGTCTTCTCCCTTGATTCACTGGAGATCAAATGGGAGTTCCCATTTTGAAAGGGGTGGTTGGAAGGGGGGCTGCAGGTTGGGAGTGAGAGGCACCAGCAGGGCTGGAAGGGGTCCTAACTTCCCGCCCCGCCTCCCCCAACACAGAAGGAATCAGAGGGCACCTGTACAAAGCTGGCATTCAATAAACCAACTGGAAAGACCCTGACTGGTTGTGCTGGTCCCCTCGTGCGGCCACCTCTGGGGTGGGGGTGCCTGGGTAAATCAGGGTCTCCCCTCTGGGGTGGAGCCAGCCTTGTTTTCGCTCTCTGGGTTCAGATCCACGCTTCTGGCTTGACTGATCTGGAGCGGATCTAGCTTGCCGTGGCCTGAAGTAGAATGGATTAATGACACAACTGGAGTGAGTCTGGATCTACATCTGCCTAGGTAAGCCTCCAGCGCACTAGGGGGCAGCTTCAGTGTTGTTTTGTCATGAACCAGGGCCTCCTGTTCCCTTCTAGTCCCGTCATGTGCCCTGGATATACAGGTGGACAGGCGCCCACTTACATCACACCCAAAGAGCCATCTCTGCTTCCTTGGCGGAGGGCTTGAATTCCCAGCAACCTCCAGGAGGACATGGAGAGCTGGCCAGAGTTGGTAATGTGACGAAGACCAAGGCTCCAGCTATGAAAAAGGTCCCTGATACAACGCAAAGGAAACCTAGAATGTGCCAGACATGGATGGATGTGATGGCTATCTAGAACCCAGCAAGGGGCAAGGTTGTGTTACCTAGAACTCAGAGTTGGTATATTTGGTTATGGATTTCTAGGATTTGTGACGTGTAGAACATGCTGAGTTAGTAACAGCTTTGGGCACAGCTGGTTGTGGATATCTAGGTGCCTATGTGATACCTAGAACATGCAAAAATAGCATTGACTATAATTGTGGGCATCTAGATTGCCAAGTCCCCTATACGTGATATCTAGAACATGCAAAGATACTATTGTCTGTAGCTCGTGGTGGCTATCTAGATCTTTGAGAATCTTACATGTGATATTTGGAACATACAGAGGTAGTATTCCCTATAGCTGGTTGTGTCCAGATCCACGAGTACCCTGATTGACATCAAGAACCTTGACCCTAGAACGCTAGCCAGTGTCGGCGTGAGCCATTTGTGTTACCTGGAATGTAGAGGCATGTTGATTTTATATATGTGTATTAAGAGTCTTCTGGAAAGCACCATGTAGGCTACGTTGCATGCCTAAAACAAACCTAGAGCATTAGCTGGTGTGTGATCCGGTTGTGTTACCTAGAATGCAGTGGTGTGGAATTGGTTCATATATGTTTATTGCTAAGATATATCTAGAATGCACTATGTAGACCGCTCTGCATGTCTAAAATGAACCTAGAACACTAACCAGTGTGGGTGTGATCCAGTTGCACCTCTACCTAGAATGTAGAGTCAGGTTGAATTATATATGCATATTGTTAACAGCCATCTAGACTACAATGTATAGAATGTTCTGCAGGCCTAGAACAAACCTAGAATTACTAGCCAGTGGGTAGCCAAACAGCGCCTCCTGGAGCAGTTTGTTCCTGTAAGTGCAGCCAGTGCCTCCTGTTCTAGAACATACTAGATTGCCAGGAAAGTTTAAGTGCAGAGGATCTAATAGGAAAATACAACCATTGACTCCAAAATGGAGTGACCTGGAACCCAGCCATAACCCACCCTATAGCTGGCTGCATCTCAGTACCAACAAGATGAACCTAGCTGGGGGATATGTGAAGACAGGGCCCCAACTTTCTGGAGCCAACACCCCCACCCTTCCCCCCCTCCCCGGTCACTGCAGTCAGCCCTACCCCATCCCACTTCCAGCAGCTGTGGCCACTTTCCCCTCAGTATTTTTGCTGGGATTAATGACGCAACAAAAGAGGCTTGGGACTTGGTGGGAGGATGCCAGTAACTCGGAGAACATCTAAAGATGTTCCATGAACAGGCAACAGAGGGAAAGCGAGAAGTCCCTGTTATATGCGGCTACCTCCCCACCCCAGAGGCAGCTGCATCTTGGGTGCCATCTGACATCATCGGGATGCCTGGGTCCAGACATCTGTGGGTCCTCAAGGAGAAGTCCATCGTCACATGGACATCAGCCCCATGGCCTCTCTCTGCTGCTAGCTGACCTGGATTGCAACCTCCGAACTGCCCCGGTGGTGCAGACAGCGGAGCAGGCCCCTCTCAGCCTGCCCCCCTGTCCCATCCTCGGTCTCTGAGTCCTCGTGGCAGGAGAAGAAGTCTGGCAGCGTGAGGAGGAGGCAGCTGCCAGCCAGCAGGAAGGCACCAGCGGCCACAAAGGAGGCTGTGTAGTCACCTGTGGTGTCCCGCAGCCAGCCTGGAATGTAACAAGAGCTGTGCATGACCTAGAATGTGCCCCACGGGCTACCTAGAACCTGGGGCACATCTTGGTTGGGCTACAGTGATGTGCTACCTAGAACACATCACATGGTTCATCCAAGCCCTGGAGAGTTCTGGGCTTGAGCATCCCAGAACCCCCACTGTTCTGGATAATGTGGGGCATCATCTTGGGTGAACTAGAACCCACAAGATGCCATAATGGTGGTAGGCTAAGTGGACAATGCATTGCAGTACTTGCAGCACATCGTGTGTTATCTAGGGCCTGGATAGATTGTGGCTGGAACATCCCTGGACCCCATTGTTCTACATTATGTGGGGGTCATTATATTGAGTTACTTAGAACCCAGAAGACATAATAGCAGTGGTCTGAAAGAAGAATGTGCTACCTAGAACACCTCATACATTGGACCTGGGCTGAATATCCCAGGATGCACCTTGTTCTGGATAATGCACAGTATTGTCTGAGTTACCTAGAACCCAAAAGATGCCATAGTGATAGGCTAAGAGGGCAAACCTTTGTGCTGTCCTCCCTAGAACCCAGGGAACAGTTTGGGTGGGCAAAGATGACATTGTGCTACCTAGAACATATCCCATGTGTCCTCTGGGTCATGGATGGTCACAGTTTGGACACCCTAGGACCTCAATTATTCTGTATAATGGGACAGTGCGGAGCAGTGTCTTGAGTTGCCTAGAACCCAGAAGATACCATAGAGGGGTGCTAAGAAAACAATGCTTTGTGTTACCTGGAACATATCACATGGCTCATCCAGGGCCCGGGTTGGGCTTGAACACCCCAGATCCCCAACTGTTCTGGATAATTGGATCAAGTGGGGCACTATTATGGGTGACCTAGAATCCACAAGATGCCATGACACCACAAAGCATTGCTTAGTCTACCACTATCTAGAAGACCCCATGTGAGTAGAGCCTGGATAGACTGTGGCTGGAACATCCAAGGATCCCTGTTGTTCAAGGTTATGTGCAGCAATGGCTTGAGTTACCTTGACCCCAGAAAATGTAGCAGCAGGGAGTCTAAGGGGATAATGTGCTACCTAGAACGCTTCAGCAAAGAGGGCTGAGAGCCCAGATGCCTGGGTTCTCTAGGTAGGTAGAGCAGGAGGTACTAGGAACCTGGATACCTGGGTTCCCTGGACAGGGCCTGGAAGGTCCTTACCAGCCAGCGGTGCCCCCACCAGCGATCCAGCACTCTCAGCCATCTGCATCCAGCCCATGGCGCCCAGCACCCGCCCAGTGCCCACCACCTGGGCCAGCCCGGCATACTGCAGCGGGGCCACAGCGCCGGCGATGAACCCGTAGGCTGCAGCCGCGGCCGCCAGTCCAGGGCAGCTCCCTGGCAGGGGCAGCAGTGCCAGTGTGGCGCCGGTCAGTGCTGTCCACAGTGCCAGCTGCCACAACAGCCCTGTGGCCCACCGGTCAGCCAGCCAGCCAGCTACCACGCGCCCACAGAGGTCAGCCACTGAGGCCATGGAGGCCACTGAGGCGGCCCGGTAGTCAGCGCAGCCCCGTGCCTGAGCGTGTGGCACCAAGTGCACATAGGGCACGTAATAGCCGGCATCCACCAGCGTGAAGGCGGCGGCGTAGCGCAGGAAGGCACTGGAGCGCAGTAGGCCTGAGGGGACCGTGCTGGGGCTGATGGGCTGCGCCAGGGGCCGCAGCAGGGCCCCACAGGCCACCACGTGGAAGGAGAGGCCGCCCACCAGCAGCAGGGCCCCACGCCAGCCATAGGCCTCGGCCAGCAGCTGGAAGAGTGGCGAGAAGGCAAAGGCCGACAGCCCTGCGCCCGACAGCGCCAGGCCCGTGGCCAGGGCCCGCCGGCGGTGGAAGTACTGGGCCACCATGGCCACCGAGGGCGTAAAGACCAGGGCCCAGCCCAGACCTGAGGGGGAGGAAGAAAGGCAGCAGGTGAGGAAACTGGCTGCCATCTTGGAAACAACCCAGGTAGCTATGGCAACGCCAGCCCGTGGCCATCTTTGCTATAGCGACCTACACCTGCTTATATGGAAGCAGGGGTGGGCTCTCCCAAGATGACTACTGGCCAGCTTGGGGGCGTTGCCATAGTGACCTAGGCCTGCTAAGATGGCCACCAGTGTTGGTACTCCTACAATGGCTGCCAGCTGGCCTGGGGCCATTGGTATAGTGACCTAAACCTGCTACAGACCCAGGCTGGGTGGCAGCCATCTTGAGAGTACCCACCCTGGAAGCCATCTTAGAAGGTTTAGGTCACTATGGCAAGGACCCCAGGCCAGTCAGCAGCTATCTTGGGGGTGTCCACCCTGGTGGCCATCTTAGTGGGCTGAGGTTGCTATGGCAATGGCCAGAGCCAGACAGCTGGCCAGTAGTCATCTTGAAAGTGTACTATTCCCCAGCAGCCCCTGGGGCAGTAGCCATCTTGGAAGTGCCTATGCTGGCAGTGATGTTGGAAGCCCCAAGCTAGGGGGCCAGTTGCTATCTGGGAAGCACCTGTCCCAGCAGCCATCTTAGCAGGTTTGGGTTGCTATGGCAATAGCCTGAGCCATGGGGTTGGTTGGTAGCCGTCTTGGGAGCCCCCCTCCTGGTGGTCATCTTGGCAGGCCCATGTAGCTACGGCAACAGTCCCCAGCTGGTAATGATGATGAGCTGGTGTCCTGTTGTGCTCTGGGTTACCCAGAATGCCTCATGCTCATATGGAGCTAGAGCACACTCCAGTTTCCCAGCATCCCTTGCTCCCAGAAGGAACCCTTGGCCATCGCTTAGTGTCCTATCATTCCTGGGTTATGCAGAATGCCTTGCTGTCAACATGGTGCAGTTTCCCAGAACCTTTTACTCCCAGAGGGAGCCCTTGGCAGTGGTCTGCTGTCCCATCCTGCCCCAGGTTACCCACAATGCCAAGGCTACAGAGCTAGAGCATGGCCTGGTTTTCCAGCATCCCTTGCTCATAGAGGGAGGCCCCAGGGCCACACTCCCACATCCCATCAGGCCCTGGGCTACCTAAAGCTTTTGCTCTCAGGCAGAGAGCTAGACTGGGGGTTGCTTTCCCAGAATCCCTTGCTCCTAGAGCAGCCCCTGGGCCCCAGCCGGGGGTCCCACCATGCCCTGGGCTACCCAGAATGCCTTGTGGGGGGGAAGGTACCTGTGAGCAGCCCAATGCTGAGGTGCAGCTGAATGAGGCTGGTGGCGAAGGAGGCCAGGATCAGGCCCAGGCTGGCCAGGACCCCACCTGCCATGACGACGGGGCGGGCACCAAGCCGGGCGCTGAGGGCGCTGCCCACAGGGCCTGCGGGACACCCAACGTCAGGGGGAGCTGGGTCCAATGCCCCAACCCCACCCCAGAACTGGCTGCATACCGGCCAGTGAGGTGTTCTACCCAGGTGGGGCCCACCCCAGCGCTTGCTGCATCTCGAGGAGAAGAGAGATAGCTGCATCTTAGCTCCAGGTCCCCTGTTATACTCTACTAGGATCCACCCCAGAGTTGACTGCATCTTGGGGAGAATGTCCCTGTTCTACCCAGTTGGGACACACCTCAGAGCTGGTTACACCTCAGGGAGAATATCCCTGTTACATATAGCCAGGACCAACCCTAGAACTGTGTGCATCTCAGCTCCAGGTCCTCTGTTATACTCATCTGGGATCCACCCCAGAGTTGGCTGCATCTCAGTGATGGGCAAGGGGACTCTGTTATACTGAGCCCAGTTGCACCCAGAGCTAGCTGCATCTCAGTCTCAGAGGTGGGGTCTTTGTTCTACCTGGCCAGGACTCACCCCAGAGCTGGCTGCATTTCAGCATTCAATGGGCATGGATGGGGTAGGGGAAGATGTCCCTATTCTACCCATATGCGACACCCCAGAGCTAGCTGCAGCTCGGTGGAAGAAATCCCTTTAATACTCAGCCATGATCCACCCCAGAGCTGACTGCATCTTGGTGCTCAGTGAGGGATCTGGATAGAAAGAGCCCCCCAACCCCATCTTGCCCGCAACAGCAAGCACCAGGTACCATCCGGGTAGGGATGAGTGTTGAAGGGGGTGGCTGGAGGCAGCTGTGTAGTGCAGGGAGGCTTCCAGCAGGGGACACTACAGGGTAATACCCAGGCTAGGTGGGTAGGCACTAGAGGGTAGGGAGAGGTGACAGCAGGGAGGCTGGGAACCCGGATTCTCTCTCTGCTCGGTGCGGGGAAGAGTAGGGGGGGGATGAGTACAGGGGGAGCTCAGAGCCTGGACACCTGGCTTCTCCTCTAGTTCTGGGCAAGGCAGTGATCTGATGGCAGGGGCTATTGGGGGGGGGGTCTTTTACTTACCCCCCCCACACACATTGACCCCCCCACCCCACCAGGGCCAGTGACTCACCACCGAGCTGGAGGACGGCGATGGCGCTGGCAGGGACCCAAGACACGGCCCCCACCGGCTCCCCGAAGTGCCCCACAAAGGCCACGAAAAAGATGCCGAAGGAGCGCAGCACTCCAAAGACCAGCGCCGCCTGTGCAAAGCCTGCCAGCACCACGGCCCAGCCCCAGCCCCCATCAGGGGGCACCAGGACCTCTGCACCCCCCTGCAGGCGGGGCAAGAGGTGAGGCTAAGGGGTAGGCCTGTCAGGGCAGGGGAGAATCTGGGTGTCCAGGCTTCCAGCTCCCCCTGCTGTCACCCCCAACCGCCGCTCCCCTCCCAAAGAACCCAGGTGCCCAGGCCCCCCTGCTGTGTGCCCCCTTCCACCCCCACCCCCTTCCCAGAGGGAGAGAGAACCCCCCAGCCTCTTCCCTCCCAGCAATCCCAGGCACCCGGGCCTCTCACCATCAGGGTGTCCAGGCAGCTTTGAGGACCCAGCTGGCTCCAGGCCCAGCCAACTTGGGGGGGGGGGGCGCGGGCAGCCTGGGGTCAAGTTACAGGGCAAGGAGTGTCAAAGTCCACCCCCCCCCCAATGGCCTGGGCCCTGGATGCCTGCGTTCTCTGGGAGGGGAGGGGGCATGGGGGGAGGAGCCTGGCTGCCTGGGTCCACTCTCCTCCGTCTCCCTGCCCCTTTGCCCCCCGCCCCGTTAATGATCCACCTGCTGCCCAGCCAGGCATGCTGGCCCCCAGCCCACTCTGACCATTGCCCCCAGAGCTCTTGCCCACCCCCCACCATAAGCTCTGGGAGGGGGGTGGGGGCCCAGACACCTGGGTTCTTTCCCACTCTGAATCCCAAGTCAGAGCAAAAACCAATCCCCTGCAAGAACCAAACAGATCCCCCCACAAAAACACAGAGACCCAATGGAACGCACCCAGCACCCCTCCCCCTACATCTGCCCCCAAACCCTCCCCATAAAAAAGCCACCTCCTTTATGCATCTCAAAAGTGCCATTTCCTTTCATGAAAAACTCCAGAATCCCAATTTTTAGCACCATAAGCCAGTCTGTTCTTTGTGGACCCGCCAGCAGGTCTACATAGAGAACCCAGGTATCCGAAGCTGTAGCAGAGGGCAGCGGAAGACCCTCCCATGCCAGCCCCAGGTCTATACAAGACCCACAATAGCCCCATCTACCCATGCCAATGCTGTTGGCCAGCCCAACTGGAAGGCCCTTCTTCTGAAGGCCACAAGTGGCTTCCCCTCAAGGTCACTCAGGGTCTTCTGGGGGCAGGTGGCTCCTGCCTGCACAGCAGGGGTCCTCGTGCGGGCCAGGGGCAGTCCTGGGCATGGCACTGGGGCCAGAGCAGGTGGCCGCCGTGCAGAAGAAGCCGGGCAGCATGGTCAGGATGAGGGTCCCAGCCAGGAGGAAGGCACCGGCCACTACGAACGAAGCCCTGTAGTCGCCGGTTACATCCCGTAGCCAACCTGGGAGCAAGGGGTAAGAGTCACCAAAAAGACAAGATGGCCACCACACTGGGGTGCAATGGGGCACTTAAAACTGGCTGCCATCTTGGGTTCTGGGTGCCCCAATATGGTGGAGGACAGCAGCAATCTTGGAGCACCCAGGAAAGGTGAGACTAACCCAGAGAGTTGCAGTAGGGGAAGGGGGAGAACTCTCCCAGTGCTTGGCAACAATTGGGGTCTGGGGAGTTAGAACAAGGGGTGGGGGTGGGGGAATCTGGGGGCCCAGACTCCTGGGTTCTCTCCAGTTTGGGGAAGGGATAGAGGGATTTCGGGGTGGGGGGAGAGAGAACAAGTGGGGGGCATCTGGGGGCATGGACCCCTGGGTTCCCTCCAGTTTTGGGGAGGGGAGTGGGATTGAGTGGGAGTGATGGAGCAGGGTGAGGAGGGGGGTTCAGGTAGGAGCCCGGACGCCTGGGATCCCCCCCCCTCCCAGTCTCCTAATGTTACACCCAAAAGGGCAACCCAGGCCATGCCCAATATAGCCTGGGCTCCAGTTACCTGGCCCCCGGGGCTGGGAGAAGGGGGGTAGCAGCACCTACCAGCCAGTGGTGCCCCCAGGAGCCCCCCGCCGCTCTCCAGCATCTGTAACAAGCCCAGCGCCCCATAAATCTGCCCCACGCCCACCAGCTGGGGCAGGAGAGAGAAGATCACGGGTGTGAGGGCACCAGCGAAGAAGCCATAGGCAGCTGCCAGGACCCCCAGCACTGGGTATGAGGTGCCCAGGGGCACCAGCATCAGTGCAACCCCTGCCAGTGCCGTCCAGGCTGCCAGGAGCCGCAGCAGGCCACAGCCACGTGCATCAGCCACAGCACCCGATGCCAAGCGCCCAGCCAGGTCGGCCACAGCCATCGCCGACAGCACCGTGGCCGCCTGGTACTCACCCAGGCCCAGCTCCCGGGCCCGGGCCACGAGGTGGACATAGGGCACGAAGTAGCCAGCATTCACCAGGGTGACGGCTGCTGTGAAGGCCATGAAGGGGACATGGCGCAGCAGGGCCAGGCCCACAGGGGCTGGGCTGGGCTCGGCAGGCAGCACCAGAGGTCGCAGCAGGGCGCCACAGGCCACCAGGTGGAGGGAGAGGCCGCCCACCAGCAGCAGGGCCCCGCGCCAGCCATAGGCCTCAGCCAGCAGCTGGAAGAGCGGTGAGAAGGCAAAGGCCGACAGCCCCGCGCCCGACAGCGCCAGGCCCGTGGCGAAGGTCCGGCGGTGCCGGAAGTACCGAGCCACCGTGGCCATGGTGGGTGTGAAGACTAGGGCCCAGCCCAGACCTGAAAGAGAGGCAGCTGGTCACCATCTTGGCATAGGCCTCAGTTGCTATGGCAACAGCTGGCTGGCTGCCATTTTGGTAGTCCCAGGGGGCTACTACAGGAATGGCCCAGAGGCAAAAGGCCCAGCCAGACACCATCTTGCTAGACCTGGGTTGCTGCAGCAACAGCCAGAGCCATGGGGCTGGCTGGTGGCCATCTTGGAAACATCCCTGTCTTGGTAGCTGTGATGGTAGACCCAAGTGGCTACTGTAGGAACAGCCCCAAGGCAAATGACTGGCCAGTTGCTATCTTGGTGGGCCTGGGTTGCTATAGCAAGAGCCAGAGCCATGGGGGTGGCCAGCAGCCATCTTGTGCGCACTTCCCTCCCCAACCATGATAGGCATGTTGGTAGGCCCAGGTGGCTTCTGTAGGAATGGCCCTGAGGCAAAGGACTGGCCAGCTACCATCTTGGCAGGCCCCAGTTACCGTGGCAACAGCTAGAGCTGCAGGACTAGGAGCAGCCATCTTGGAAGCACGGGAAGTGGCCCCTTGGCAGGCCCAGGTTGCCATAGCAACACCTGAAGGCATGGGGCTAGCCAGTGGCCATCTTGGAAACAGGGAAAGTGGGCCCAAGTTGCCACAGCAATAGGCCTGGCAGCTCAGTGTGCCAGCATGATCATAGGGTTCCCAGAAGCCGTGGCTGCCAGCCAAAACCACCAGAGCACCAGCTGGAGCGGGGAGGGGGGAGGTATTGCTACGGGAACAGTCCACAGCCATTGGCAATGATGGCAGCAGGCTCTGGATTACCGAAAAGCTTTTGCTCCCTGACATGGGCTAGTACTGCAGCTGGCTCAGGCCAGCCCAGAATTCCTTGCTCTTAGAGGTAGAGCTAGACTGTAGTCTAGTTACCCAGAATCCCTTTCTTCCAGGTGCCAGGAAGTCCAGTGTCCCCTTGTGACCCAGGTTACCCACAATACCTTGCTCTCGGCTGGAGAGCTACAGCATGGCCTGGTATCCTACCCACAATACCTTGCTCTCGGCTGGAGAGCTACAGCATGGCCTGGTATCCCAGCATCCCTTGCTTCCCAGACAGCCCCACATCCCATCATGCCCTGGGCTACCCAGAAGCCTTTGCTCTCAGAGAGCTAGGCAGGGGGCTGTTTTTCTAGAATGCCTTGCTCTTAGAGAAGCTCCTGGGGCTACAGCCCAGGGCCATTACATGCCCTGGGCCACCCAGAATGCCTTCAGGGGGATTGGTACCTGTGAGCAGCCCAATGCTAAGGTACAGCTGGATGAGGCTGGTGGCGAAGGAGGCCAGGATCAGGCCCAGGCCTGCCAGGACCCCACCTGCCATGACGACAGGACGGGGGCCAAGCCAGGCGCTGAGGGTGCTGCCCACGGGGCCTGTGGGACACCCAGCATCAGGGAAGACCAGGCCCAATGCCCTAACCCCCCCGATGTGGGACCCTCTCCATGTTCCCATTAGCCACCTCCCAGCCCCCACCACCCACCCGGAAGACCCAGGCATCTAGGCTCCCAGCTGTAGCCCTCAACCTCCTCCCGCCCCTGGGGTTGACCCAGCATCTGGGCCTGCTCCACCTGCCCCCTCCCAGAAAGCCCAAACCACCCGGCTCTCTCCCCTGGCCCCTCTCCCCACCGCTGCAAGGAACCCAGGTACCCAGGACTCACTGGCAAACTGCTGCACAGCCACAGCGATGGCGGGCACCCAAGACACAGCCCCTGCCGGCTCCCCGAAGTGCACCACAAAGGCCATGAAGAAGACGCCAAAGGAGCGCAGCACCCCGAAGACCAGCGCCGCCTGCACAAAGCCTGCCAGCACCACAGCCCAGCCCCAGCCCCCGTCAGGGGGGGCCAAGCCCCCCACCGTCATGACACCTCCTGTGGGAGGGGAGGAGAGTGGGATGCAAGGGGCAGCTGGGGAGTGTGGGGGGCAGCAGAATGGGCTGCAGGGTGGTAGATTTGCGGGGGGGGGAGATCTACAGGGGGTAGGTTGAGGGGTATCTCTGGAGGGGGATGGGGTAAGTTGAGGGGGTCACACCCAGGCCTGGTCACACCCACCAGGCCTGGGTGTGACCTCCCCCCCCTCCCAATCTCCGCCTTTGCTGATGAGGACTGGGGGGCCTGGATACCTGGGTTCTCCTCCAGCTCTGGGAGGGGCCCAGGCAGTGCAAGTGAGGGGTGGGTGCAGGAGGATAAGGGGTTAACTCCCCCCCTTAAAGGGCACCAGGAGGGGTTGGGGTGGGGCTAGAGGGAAAGGACCAAGGACTGTAGGTATGCGATAACAATGACCACATGTCCCACTGCCTCTATCGCACCCCCCCCCCCCCCCGCCTCCTGCCCTTCCTGGAACAGCCCATGTGCCCTACCCACACACACATACCCTTTCTAGCTATTACACACGCACGCACACTCCTGCTATCACACACACAAAGAAGTCTTCCTATATTGTACACACAATGCACACATTCTAGGTATATGCACACAGATCTATATAGGCAGAGACCTTGTGCATGTACAGACTGGTTGTGTATATTTGTGGGTACATACAGAAGCACACTCTACATCCATATACACAAATACATAGTGTGTGAATACACATGTATTTGTGTATATGCATAAGCACATACATACATACCCATACACACACATAAATGGAGAGTACTCATGCATCTGTTATACACACCCACACAAGCACTCTATACATATAGACACGTACACACAAGCACTCTACATAAATACATGGATGTACTCTGTGTGTGTGTGCACAAGCACTCTATACCTCACATATTCACATACCTATGCTCTCTTTCTGCACACACACACATGCACGCAGAGGACCCGAGTGTCCAGGACACAGAGAAAATGCACACCCATACACCCGCCCTGTAAGCACATATACTACCCAGCACGACACCCCTGCCCCCGCAGCCACACCCTGTGAAGCACACGCCTGCACACAGGTACTTGCACACGCATCCATGTGCACACCTTTGCCCCCCCCAGACCCCAATGATCCCCCAGCAAAGAACAACCTAGCTCTACCCCCTCCAATTCTGCCTCCCTGATTTATATCCCCTCTTCCAATTTTACCCAATCCCTGCAGCTTACTCACCTATCACAGTGCAGGGGCGGGGGAGTCTCAGGGCCCCCCCCCCCCGATCCCAAAAGGGTGGTGGTGTATACCCCTTCTGCCCGAGGGAGACGCGGGGCGGGGGCATCCGGGCTGATTTTACCACTCCTCCAGCATGGCTGGAAGAAGTGGGGCAAAGTCTACGTGGCTGCAGCCAGGTGGATCTGGGCTCTAACCCCCACCCCCAGAGTATTGGCCCCTATCTGCCCCCCGGGGCACTACAGTGGGGCATCAGCCCCCCTCCCTGGGTGTTATAGTGGGGTATCAGCCCCTATCTACCCGCCCGGGGCATTATAGCAGGGCAGGAACACCCTCCCCGAGCGTTATAGTGGGGGATCAGTCCCCAATTACACCCCCCCGGCTTACCTGGCAGCTCCTCCCCGGAGCTGGGTGCAGCCTCCTCGTCCGGCCCCGCCCCCCGGCCTTATAGCGCCATAGCGCTCCCACCTCACCTCCCGCAGGGGGCGCTGGAGCTCCCCCCCGCGCACGTGGAGGGGTCCCAGGGCCGTGTCGTTCCAAGGGGGCGGGGCCTGCGTGTGGGACACCCCGGTCACGCCCCCTTCCGCCGGGTGTGGGGAGAAGGCGCAGGCGCTGTGTAGCGGGAGGGGTGGGGGAGGCTGCATGTGTACGCACAGGCGGGGGACTCAGGCGTTTGGGACACATACACCCTATGTATGTAAGGGGGTGGGAGGGCAGATGTGGGTGTGTGTGTGCAGGAGAAATCTGCAAGGTGCAAGGAGAAGTGAGGGGGTGTGTCAGTGTGTGTGCATGAACAGGGGAGGTGGGCAGCTGTGCAGGGAGTGGGGTGCTTGCAAGGGGGAGTGAGGGAAGGGGTGCATGTTACAGGAAGCGGTGTGTTGGCATGTGCACAAGGGGAAGAAGCGCGTGTGTTACAGGGGGGCATGCATTGTGTGCGTGCATGCAGTGCAGGGGCAGAAGTGTATGTGTTTGACAGGAGGGTGTGTGCAAGGAGAGTGGGGTATGTATCCATTGCTGGGAGATGGGTGCAGGGCAGACTGGTGAGTGTGTAGGGGAAGTGGTGTGTGTGGGTGTGTCCCAGATATATGTGTGTGCGCCTCAGACACCTGGATTTTGTGGGGGGGAGGGGGTGTTGCACAATGGGTTCTCTAGGAGGGGGTGGGGGCTGGGAGCCGGGGTGCCTGGGTTCTCCAGCTCTGGTGGGCAGTGGGGTGTTGCAGGTGTGGACGTCTGGGTTCTTCGCCAGTTCTGGGGGTCAGATATCTGAACCCAGTTTTCCTCTGTGGCAGCTGAGCTCAGGACTAGGCCCCTTCATTCTGGACCAGGTGATGGGCCCTGTCCACTCCTCCTCCCCCACAGGAAGCTCCCAGTGTGCATTTGGGGGGAGGGGGGGCAGGCAGGACACAGTCGTCCTGAGCTTCATTGTTAAGGTAGGACGCTTAGAGGGGAGCCCAGATGCCTGGGTTCTCTCCAGCTCTGGGAGGGGAGTGGGGCCTGGTGGTTAGCATATGGCTGCTCTAATACGACACCTGCTGCCCATCAGAGGTCCCAGGTGACCAATCTGCTTCCTTGCTTAATACCACCCCACCCCACCCCCAAATTTGGGAGGGCTGATATGGGTGAGGCAGTGTCCTCATACTGTACGCAAAAATATATGGTACACTTAGGATCAGATGGCAGGAGGACAATTGTGGAAGAGGTTCCTAGGGGAACTTGGAGATCCTTCTATCCTGGACAGACTTAACCTTCCTCACTTAATATGCACACACCATTTTTATTGGTGGGGGTGTTGCATGTGGTATGTAAGAAATTATGGTAATTTAGATCAGCCACCAAGAAAAGAGGTTGGATTGGTGGAATAGACACTGAGGGGAGTTGTGGAATCCCACAAATGAGCTTCCCTGCTTAACTGGAGGGATCTTGTGTGTTGTACACAAGTAAATATGGTAGATTTTGATTGGCCATTGGGAAATACACCTTCATGGTGACCACAGTCAGAGAGATAAGGGAAAAGTGGGATCATTCTATCCTGGGCAGAAATGACCTTCCTCGCTTAAGACCCTCATTTTTTTTTGTGGTCGTGGGAGTTGTGTGTAGTATACTAGAACATATGGTAGATTTTGATTAGCTGTTGGGAAATACACTTTCATGGTGAGAACAGTGAACTAGACACTCAGGGGAGTAGTGGGATCCCTCTATCCCAGGCAGACATAACCTTTATTGCTTAATACATGCACCCCCATTTGGGCTGGGGGGAGAGAGTGGCATGTGGTACACTAGAAAATATGGTATATTTTGATTGGTCATTGGGAAAAATACATTCAACAGTGGAATAGACCCTGAGGGAAGCTGTGAGATTCTTCTATCCCAGGCAGAGATTGCCCAGCCCTTGTCATAGTTGCACCCAATGAGGCCACACCCACTAAAGCAAGTATCAAGCTTTATTGACACCAGCCAATGAGATGCCGAATGGGGGGTGGGGAGACCCCCGCCCCCGAAAGACCCAAAATACAAGGCAGACCCCCTCATTCCCATGTTTCCCTGCAACACGGAGTGGGGGTGGATCAGGGGGTCACCCCCTCAAGGGTAGGGGGCACTGATTGGGTCTGGGGGATGGGAGGCAGGCGTGGGCAGGGCCTCTACACCCTGTTCTAGGTCTCTAAGAGAATCAGTTCTAGACTGGTCTATGGGTTCTAGACCACCGAACTCAATAGGATGCTGCACCAGTTCCAGGTGCCCCTTTGGCATGAGTCCTTTTGGACAATGCTCTCTGTTCATTGGGCACTGGTTGAGGTTGGCCTTTTCCCTACTGGAACCGAGGGCCAGCAAGAGAGTCATTGCAGTCCCAGACCACGGCTGGCTCTGGGTTTTGATTGGCAGGGGGGAAAGGCTGCCTATCACACACGTTCTAGGTGCCTCTAATGACCAGTGACTGCTATCGGTTCTAGGTGTGCTAACATCAGAGCTCCCGATGTGTTGGCTCTGTGGAGCTCAAGAGGCCTGAAAGGATGTGGCAGGGTCTGGACTGGCTGTGCCAGAGAAGTCTAGAGCAGCTGTTTCAGGATCCAGACACAAGATTTGAGGAGAGAAGAATCTAGAACAGTCTACAAGGTAGCAGATATCTAGAGACAGGCAGATCAAGGCCTAAAAATGTAGCATGTAGGACCCAATGGTGGAGGGCGCTGAAGTTGCTCTGTCCATGGATGGAGCAACTCGAGAACCAAGTCTACAACCCAAGATGGCCTAGACAAGATGCTGCCATCTCGACTCTGGAGATGAGGCCTATAGACTGAGGAGATCCAAATTTCCAGTGCTGGAGTCTTGCCTTGGATGACTCAGCCGTTCTAGACTCACAGGACAAGCTCTGGAGGATGCAGCCTAGAACCCAAGGGACATTTGCTTCTAGACCCTCCCCCAACCCAACCGCTGAGAGGACCTTCTGGATCAATCCACGCATGGGCATGCCCTGGTGCCCTTCCTGCCCTGGAAACCGCCACCTCAAGAACATTCTAGCTCATGCCGAGGGAGTGGGCCACCTCTTCTGTCTCCACAAAGCGTTAGCGCAGCAGATGCAAAGTGAATTAAAAAGCCATGCCCTCCCCTGCCCCTTCCTCCTTGCTTGGCATCGTTAAGTACATTTGCATATGCATGAGCAACAAGCAGTGGATTGGGGGGAAGAATAACAACAAGGAAAGAGCTGGAAGGAGTCTTGTATTGAAGAGGGAGGAACTTTTATCCCCTCTTGGGTGGGTGGAGTGATGGATGGGTGGAAGGAAGAAAGGAATCTGTGAGGATGGATGAAAGGGAAAGATGGAAGGAGGGAGGAATGGGTGAACAGAAAGGATCTGTGAGGAAGGATGGATGGAAGGGATTGGTGAGGATGGAAGGAAGGAATAGTGGATGGATGGATCAATGGAGAGATGTAGAGATGGGTAGATGGAGACTGTGGGTGGATAGATTGATGATGGGCTGATGGATGTATGGATAGATGGGGAGAATGGATGGATGGCTGGAGAGTGAGTGGATGGATGGAAATGGAAAGAGGTTGTGTTGAATGGGTGGAGGGAGAGGGGATGGATGGGTGGATAGAAGGGATCTGTGAGGAAGGAAGGAAGGTGTGTTGGGTAATCAAGTGATGGATGGATAGACAGGGTGAGGGGGTAGGTGGGATCTGGAAGGAAGGAAGGAAATCAAAGCCAGGAGATATCCAGGGGCCAACTCCATGCCCGGTGAAGGTTCCTCCCCACTGAACATCTGGAGAACTTGAACTAGATTCAAACCAGTCCCTCCCCTGATGTTTAGACAGCAGACCGTGTCTGAGCCATGTCCACAGAGGACCAAAGCTATCAGCTGTCCATAGTTGCATCCAACAGTAGAAAGAACCAAACTGAAGTAACTCTGGATTGACACCAGCATGACGGAGCCACCCAGACTTCCCCAAAAACATCCCAGGAAGAGCTTCGAAGCACAGAATGTCAGAGAGCCCCGACCTGCAGGGACTTGTCTATGGATGAGTGCTGATTTTGGCCATGCCATCCTCAAACCAGAATCATCAGGTGTCCACGGGCACCTCCAAGGGTGGGAAGAACCAAACTGAAGGTATTGCCTTGACCCGACAATGATGGAGCCACCAAGGCCTCTAGGGTAGATGAGATGTCCCAGGAAAAGCTTATTTCAGTCAATCCAGAGTCAAACCAGAGTCACTCTAGAATGCGCAGCCTTTCCACGACGTTTCCATGGTCAACCAATACCAAGTCAGTCAACCATTGGCCATCAGGACAGCCACAGTGGAGAACGTAACAAGGCTCCTGGGTCATCTAGTCCATTTTGGAAGGGTCATGATGAACCAGATGGTCTTTAGGTGTGGACACGAGACAGATCTGAATTTTTCATAGATTTCATAGACATTTGGGCTGGAAGGGACCCCAGAGGATCATAGAGTCCAGCCCCCTGCCCCGGGGTCAACCAGAGTCACTCCGGAGCGCACAGCCCTTCCATGACAGGCGTTATAGTGCACGCAGCCTTTTCATGACAACCAATACCATGTCAATCAATCACTGGCTATCTAGTCCATCCTGGAGGGGTCACAGTGGACTAGATGGTTTTCAGGTGTGGATGTAAGATGGGTCTGGATTTTGGGGCCAACCAGAGTCACTCCAGTTGGCTTTCACGTGAAGATGAGAAGGTTCAGGATGTATCTATGGAGAAATCTATGGACCTGACTGGGCACTAAGCTGGCGTGAAGCCTGTGTTAGGCATCTCCATGGGCCAATGGTATAGCAGAAGACCCCTCCCCCTCCAAAAAAAGAGAAGTGACTTTGGAGTGACACCACTTTAGGGAGACGACAACATGGCCTTGTGAAGACCACCACCCAACCTAACCCAATGGGGAAACAAAGCCAGGAAGGTAAGTGGAGGCAGAGGGGTGTGGCCTCCAGAGCTCTGCCTGCAGAGCCATGTCCTCACTTCCTCAGCCTCATTCCTATACAAAGCTGGGGGGGAGTCAAGCGTGGGGAGCTGGGACCCAGACATCTGGGTTCTCTCCAGCTCTGGGAGGGGGCTGGGGGGACCCCACCTAATGAGACACAAGAGGGAAGGAGTGTGTAGGGTCCTCGACCAGCGGGCCTCACCCCCCACCCATGAGCTCGTGGGCCAGATCTGCAGCACCCCCTGTTAGCAGGAAGCATTGGGGAGGGGCTGTCCAGTGGGATCTGGAGCTTGCACATGAGTGTGCACGCATGCATAGACATGGGCACCCGCACTGGCAGGGGAATGCACACATACCCACACATGATCTACATGCCTAAGCCCAGGCACGTATGCTTGTACAGACTCACAGGCGTGTGCTTCAACATGAGGTGCACACTTGTGTACGAGCACAGGCACACACATGGACTTGTGTGCTTTCACCTGAGCCCACACGTGTGAACACACACAAGCCTACATGCTTTAACGTGAGCACACAGACTGGCATGTGGAGACATCTGTGTGAACTCATGTTTTAGCATGACCACATCTATGTGAGCACATGCGAAAACCTATGTACTTTAACTGAGTGCATAGACTTGAATGTGTAGACGTGTAAACTTGCATGCTTTAACATAGGCACGTGTGGACACACGTGAACCTACATGCTTTAACATGGGAACACAGATTGTCATGTGACAACACATATGTATGAGCTCAGGCTTTAACATGGGCACGTGTATGAACTCATATGCAAACCTACATGCCTTAATGTGAGCACGCAGACCAGCACGTGAAGACACACGCATGTGAACTCACATGCTTTAACACAGGCACGCAGATTTGCACATGAACACACATACATATATATATGTGAGCTCACACGGTTAACGTGGGTGCACACACTTGTGCATTAAGATGCATGTGAACTCACATAGGCACACAGACTTGCAGGTAAACATGCTTATGTGAACGCACATGCTTGAACATGGAGGCACACCCTTGCATATGAACACACACACAAATGTGCAAGCCTATGGTCAGGAACACATGCAACTGCACAAGGGCACCCACAGGTGGAGGTACCCTCATGTGACACAGACATCCACACATCTGCACGCCTGCGTGCAGAGGAGGGTGTGTGGGTGTGTCCATGCACACGCATGTGCCCAGCTCAGGAGGGGCCAGTGTAGGGCCTGGCCAGGACCTGGTACCGGACCTTGGTGTTGGTGATGGCCCCATGCTTCTGGCGCAGGTGCAGGCGCAGCTGGCTCTTGTGGCGGAAGTGGAGCTGGCACGGCTCGCACTGGGCGGAGGCAAGGGGCGGGGTCAGCACTTGTTCCCGCCCCCCCAGCAGAGCTGGGGCGAGAACCCAGGAGTCCCACGCCTGCTCCAGACACTCACCTGATAGGGCTTCTCCCCTGTGTGGATGCGGATGTGGCTTTTAAGGGTCTGGAGGTGCCGGAAACGGGTCCCACATGTTTCGCATGGGTACGGCTTCTCCCCGGTGTGAATGAGGACGTGGGCACGGAGATGAGCCACCTGTGGGGGTGGAGCCAGGGATGGGGTCAGTGCCTAGCCCCTTCCCTGCTCACCAGGGCATGCCACTGCCCATTGGAGGTCATGGGAGAGGGGGGCAGTGACTTCCAGGGCCACTAGAAGCCTCTGTTCAGGTCTAGAGGGATTCCACCACCACCACCACCACCAATGTAGGCCACATCCCTAGCCCCACCCTGTCTTGCTTTGGCCCCGACTCTCCACCCGCAACAGGCCCTGCCCCACCCATGGGACCTAGATGACAATACCTCACATGGCCACTAGAGGTCTCCATTGAGGTTAATAGAGATCCCATCACTACAACCAATGTAGGCCACATTCCTAGCCCCACCCCACGTGGGTTTGTCCCTGCCCCTCCACTGCTGCTAGGCCACACCCACACCACGAGACCTGGATGACAGTACCTCACATGGAGATCCCAAGGAATCCCAATGCTACCGCCACCATCAGCCGAATCCCTAGCCCTGCCCCCCCCAGGGTTTAGCCATGCCCCCCTGCCAGCTCCCCCTCTTGGGACCTGGACGAAGCTGGAGCTGCAGGTGTCGCACTTGTAGGGCTTCTCCCCTGAGTGGATGCGGGCATGGGTCTTCAGGTTGGCTGGACGGTTGAACTGGGCCCCGCATACCCCACAGTGGTACGGCTTCTCCCCTGGAGGGCGGGGAGGGCTAGTGAGGGAGAGTCCAGGTGTCTGGGCTCCCAGGCTCCCTTGTTCTCATGCCCCAGTCCCTATGCCCCCCCCGCAGAGAACCCAGGCATCCAGGAGGCCCCACCCCCTGCCTGGCCCCATACCAGTGTGGATGGCACGGTGCGAGGCCAGGTTGCCCTTGTAGCGGAAGGCGGACCGGCACAGCTGGCACTTAAAGGGTTTCTCAGGGGGCCCAGTGTCCCCAGCCTTGGCCCCACCACTGTATGGACCAGGCCCTGGGGGCGAGGCACGGAGGTTAGGGAGGCCTGGGGAGGGGGTAGAGCAGGCCCCACCCCCTTCCTGCCTTGTATGGGATTAGCCATGCCCTTTCTGCCATGTAAGGGGCCAGCCATGCCCTGTATGGCCCAGGCCACGCCCCCTCCTGCCATGTATGGGACTAGCCACACCCCTCATGGCATGTGTTGGGCTACTCACACCCTTCTGCCATGTATGGCCCTGGCTATTCCCCATTCTGCTATGTAGAAGACCAAACTTGCTATGTATGGACCAGGTGACCCCACTTTCTGTCATGTGTGGGACAGGCCATGTCCTTTTATGCCATGTATGGGCCCACCCCGGTCCCCTTCTTTCATATATGGGCCCAGCCCTGTCCCCTCCTATATATGGAACAGGCCCTACCCTCTCCTGACATATATAGGCCTAACCACACCCACATATATGGGTCTAGCCCCTCTGCTGCCCCCCTCAACTTACCTGCTGGGGGCTGGGCGGCCCCAGGAGGGCCATGGGGGCAGAGCAGGGAGGGAGGCAAAGGACAGTGGAGCCTGGGGGGAGACAAGATGGGGGTGGGGCTAAACTGGTGGCAGAGCCCTCCTCACCCCTCCCCTCCCCATATATGGGGCTGGCACCCCAGCCCTGCCCATATGGCATGGTGCCTTGGCTGCCATGCCCATATAAAATGGGCCCAGTGCCCCACCCCTGCCCATATAAGGACTCCTTCCCCCTCCCCTATCCTTAGTTGACCCTGCCCCTTCCCATATATGGACTGCTGGCTTTTCCTTGCCCTTATATGCCTCAGTGCCCCTCCCTAGCCCCCATATGGCCCTGTCCTTTCCTGTACTGCCCAGCCCCTTTCAATATATGTAGTTCTGCTCTTCTCCTCCTTGTATATGGTTCTGCCCCTTTCCATATATGGACCTCTGCCTCTCTCCAGCCCCAATATGGCCCTACCACTTCCCATATATGGACCACTGCCCCACCTCTGCTTGGCCCCACCCCTTCCCATATGTGGACTACCGCCAGTCCCCTGCCCCATATGGCCCCACCCCTTCCCATACATACTGCTGTCCCTCCTCTGCCTTTATATGGCCTAGCTCATACACTCACCGGCTAGGGGTCTCCTCTCCAGACCCTGCCTCCCCCTCCGGTCCAGGGGGGTCAGGGTCTGGAGCAGGGGAGGGGCCTGGGGCATGGCCTGGGGGGTCCAGGTTCCCCCCCTGCTGGGCTGGGAGTACGATGAACTTGTACTTCTTCCAATTGCAGGCACGGGGTGAGGGGGGGGCCCCAGTGCTGGAGCCACAGGGGGACCCTGGCTGGGCCCCCTCCCCCCGTGCTGGGCTCTCAGGGGTCCCCATTGGGAACCCCTCACCCTCTTGCTCCCCCAGCCCAAGATCCAGGAGGGGGCTGGGTGGGGAGGCAGCTGGGCAGGCTGAGCTGCAGGAAGAGAGAGAAAGACCCCTGGATCAGGCCCAGATCAGGACCCCAGCCCTGCCGAGGATTGGGGCCCCCTGGTCTCCAGGCCCAGGGCTGATCCCAAGGATTGGGGCTCGATCTGCTCCCCTCTTCCCCAGCCAAGGCTCCTCCCTCCCACCATGATCGGGTCCCCCTTGTGGCTCCTCCCCCTACCCCAGTCAACCCCCCCCTTGGCCCAGGATTGGGGTCCCCTACTCTCATCCCAGTTCCCCCCCACTACCCAACTCTCTACACTACCCAAAGCCCCCCTCCCCTGCCAGGATCAGATCAGGATCAGGGCTCCTACCCCTTGCCCCACCCGGGCAGTGACCCCCTTCTCCACTCCTTCCAGGATGGGGCTGAGATCGGGCCCCTCCCCCCATGCCACCCAGCCCGACTCCTCTCCTCTCCTCTCCTCCTCTCAGGATTGGGCCTGGATTGGGCCCCCCTACCAGGATCAGGACCTCCCCCAACCAGTGACCCCTAACCTCTTCTCCTAGGATCGGGGCCCCGCTCCCCTCCCAATATCAGCGCTCTGCACCAACCAATGACCTTTCTCCTTCCAGGATTGGGCCAGTATCGGGACCACCCTCTTAACCTACCAGGATGAGGCCAGGATCAGGGCCCCATACCCAGCCAGTAACACCTCCCCTCTGCTCCTAGGATCGGGCCCAGATCAGGGCCCCCCCCCTCCCCCTCCCTCCCCCTCCACTCCGCCAGTACCTGGTGGCCAGGAAGCTGCGGACAGCCTGGGCCACATGCTCCATCTGCAGGTAGGTGGCGGCACTGAGCACAGCGGGGGCAGAGGCAGGGGTGAGGGGTAGGCGTGTCGTGTACATGAAGTCCAGCAGGGCCTGGACCCCAGCAGGGGGCAGCATGCCAGGCAGGGGCAGCACACCCAGCTCCTGGCCCCCTGGGCCCGCAAAGGCGGAGTAGAAGAAGCCGCTGGTGGCCCATCCCAGGAGAGAAGGGGTTAATCGGTGGGGTGGGGCATAGAGGAAGCCCTGCCCCCTGAGGGTAGCTTGGACCTACCCTGGGAGAGAATGGGTTAATGCCCAGGGAGAGCTTGGCTCCACCCCCCAGCCCAGGAAGGGAGAGGTTAATCTTAGGGGGTGGGGCATAGGGAAAGCCCCACCCCCAAGAGCCTGGTCTCACCCCCCCAGTCCAGGAGAGAAGGATTTAATATGAAATCCCATCCACTGGAGTCCCGCCCTCATTCCTGTGGCCACACCCCATCCATAGGCCCCACCCACACCTATGAGCCTGCCCCCTTCAGCTGGAGCTCTGCCCCCCTGCAGCCAGGAGGCTCCATCCCCATCCTGTAGTTGTGCCCCTGCATATCTGTAGGCCCACCTCCAGCCCTGTGGCCCTGCCTCCTCCATGTGTTTCCACCTCTTCCCCACCCCTGGACCCCGCCCACATCCAAGAGGCTCTGCCCCCATGTAGCCCTGCCGCTCCCATAGGTCCACCCCTCACTCTGGCCCCACCCCTACCATCCGAATTACCCTAGTAGCCAAGCCCCATCCTCACAAGCCACAGCCCTGTCCCAAAGGCCACACCCCTATCCCTATACAGCTCCGCCCAGTCTCAAGAAGCCTCACCCGATCCCAGAGACCACACCCCTTCCCTATTAGCTCCATCCCTATCCTCATAAGCCCCACCCCTTCCTCACTGGCCTACACCCTGTCTCCATAAGCCACGCGCCTTCCCCGTTAGCTCCTCCCCGTCCCCATAACCCTCACCTCTTCCTCATTGGCCACACCCTGTCCCCATAAGCTGTGCCCTTCCCTATTAGCCCATAGGCCCCACCCCACAGGCCTCACCTCCACTATAGGCCACACCTCCTCCCCAGAGGCCCCACCCCTGCCCCAGAGGCCCCACCCCTCACCTGCAGGCAGCCAGCACGGCCTTGTGGGCAGGCAGGGGCCGGCCCTGCAGCAACAGGGTGACATCGGTCAGCGCCCGGCGCCGCCGCAACTCCGCCAGGTTGCGCAGCACGTCACCCGCGTGGCGTGTGAACTCCCGCACGCAGCCGAGCCCCGCCCCCTGGGCCGCAGGCCCCGCCCCCTGCTGCAGCATGGCCCTACCAGGGTTAAGGGCAGGGTCAGGGGAGGTGACAAAGCCCCCCCCGGGCTCCCAACACCGCCTGCCGTCACCCACCAGGCCCCAAACTCCTCCCACAGAACGCAGGAGTCTGGGGCTCCTTATCAGGCCCCCACCCCACTCCCAAAGAGCCCAGGCATCCAACCCTCCCACCCTCCCTCCGAAAATCCCAGATGTCTGGGCTCCCAGCCCCACAGAAGCCCCCCACCCCGCTCCCAGAGAATCCAGGGTCCCCCGCCTCCTATAACTCTCGCCAGGGAGCCGGGGATCCCAGCCCCTTAAGCCCCCCACCCCACTCTGAAAGAACCCAGGAGTCCGGGGATCCTGGCCCCCTATACGCCCCCACCTCAGGCCAGAAGAACAACCGAGGCGTCTGGGCTCCCTGCTCTAGGCCACCAGCCCCACCGTCCTCCCAGAGACCCCAGGCGCCCTGCTTTAAGCACTGCACCCCACTGCCCTCCCAGAGAGCCCAGATGTCCGGGCACGGGTGCCAGCTCCCACTGGCGACCGGCTGTTCTTAGGGGACCCAGGCACGCGGGATATAAACGCCCACCCAGCCGGCTCCTCTTGCTGATGCAGCCCCCCTCCCAGCGCCCTGTAACTCCCACCCTGCTCCCAAAGAAACCAGGCGTCCCGGCTCCAGGCCCCGAGCCCCTCTTCCCCTCCCGCAGAAGTCAGGCGTCCGGGCTCTCAATACCGCCCAGAAAATTCGGGCATCTCAGTTCCCAGCGCCCGCATGCCCTGCACCCGGCTCTCAGCCCCCCAGCACCCCCCACCCGGAGAACCCGGGCGTCCAGGCACTCTCACCCTCCTGCCTGCAGGACGGGGCGGCTGCAGCTGCAGCCCTCACTCAAGACCTGGCCTCGGGGTGGGGGGGCTGGGGGTCCTTATACCCTGGGGGAGGCGGGAGCTGGGCCGTATCCTTCCTGCCGGCTCAGCTGTGCTGGGGCCGGGATGGCGGGGGGCGGGGTGCTATTTTTAGCTGCTTCAGGAAAGAGACAGGACAACTCCAGGATTCGGGAGGGAACCGAGGCATCCGGGGGCCCCCCACCACCTCGGCAGGCCGCCGGCCACACCCCTTCCTGAGCTGGGGAGAGCCCAGGCATCCGGGCTCCCCCAGAGCGCCAGCCCAGAGCACCCAGGTGTCCAGGGTCCCAGCCCCCCCGCTCCTCCACACAGGAACCCCAGGAGTCCACCTCCCTCAGCCCAGCTCCCCACAGAGAACCCGGGCGTCCAGGCTTCCACGTGCCGCTGCTGTCACCCCCACCTTTCACTTCCCAGAGAACCCAGGTGTCCGGGCGGAGGTGGGTGACATCACTAGGCTGTTTCCTTCCATTGTCCCCTGGTCAGACTGGAGGGGGACAGGAAATGAGGGGGGGCGTCCCTGTTATACTCAGCTGGGACCCACCCCAGAGCTGGCTGCATCTGAATGCTAAGCAGGGGGGCTAAGGTCAGGGGTGGATGGGAGACCAGGGTGCTAAGCAGGGAGGGCCGAGGTTGGAGGGTGGATGGGAGACTGGGGGCGCTGATCAGGGAGGGCCAAGGTTGGGGGTGGATGGAGGACCGGGGTGCCAAGCAGGGGGGGCTGAGGTCAGGAGCTAGATGGGAGACTGGGGTGCCAAGCATGGAGGGCTGAGGTTGGGGGAGGGATGGGAGACCAAGGTGCTAAGCCGGGAGGGCCGAGGTCAGGGAAAGGGGGCTGAGGGTGCTACCCTCTTGCGCGGAAGAGGGCAGGCCCCAGAGGATGGGGTGGGAGGAAGGACGCAGGCATCCGGGGCGGGTTAGAGCAGGGCACCCAGAAGTCGGGCAAGGACCCCATGCGTCCGAGCATCGAGATGCCTGCCAGGAGGCGGGCCCAGCTCCTCGGGTACGTCCAGGGTCCGGAAATCTTCCCCGCGCCCTGGCGGGGCAAGAGACGGCTCCGGACCCCCTCGCGCACCGAAGCCGGATGTTTGGCTCCCACCGTCACCTGCTACCAGCACCCCCAGCGGGAGGGCCGGGGGCGGGAGTAGGAGGCTGCCTGCCGAGGGGGTGCGGGTCGGGAGTGAGGGGCACCCACGACGTCAGCAGTCCACGCTCCTAGGGGGTGGGGACCCAGGCGTCCGGCCGGGGTCGGGGGTGGATGGAGGCGTCTGGCCCGGACACCTGGGCTCCGTGCCGGTGACGTCACGGCGGGTGTCCCGCCTGCTTACATCATGGGGAGGGTATCCCCCGCCCGGGCGGCCCGGGGTCCCCCCATCCCAGAGCTGCATGGAACCCGTGGGGAGAGGAGCCCGGACCCCGGGTCCCCAACTGCCCCAGGGTTCCGGGTCCCTTTAAGACTCCAAGTCTCCTGGGCTGCTGCTGCTGTGTGGCAGGGGCCCGATCCTGGCTGGGTGCGGGGGGCGTCCGGGCTCCCTTCCCCTCCCCACCGGAAGTGGCCGGAATTCCCAGCCCCCCACGTGACCCTTGGAATGCTGTGACGTCACGGAAGGGGGGTCCACTGACCAAATAAAAAAGTTCAGGGCAAAGTTTTCGGGGGTGATGGGAGCAAGACCCCCCCAGGCAGGTGAGAGCCGAGACCCCAGGCGCCCCCCCAGCCCCCTTGCCTCCCACAGACTCCAGGTGTCTGGGCTTCAACTCCCCGCAGTGCCCCCCGGCCAAATCCCTCTCCCCTCGAAGAGCCCAGGAGTCCAGACTCGCAGTCCCTGCCCCATAACCCTCTCCCACAACCCTCCCAGAGACCCCAGGCATCCAGGCTTTAACCCCCTCCATCTCCAACAGGCCCCCTGTGATGTCTGGGGCCACTTGGCTGCCTCCGAAGCCAGCAGTGGGCTGCCCACAACCCCCCAGGATAGTCCCCACTGGCCCCCTGGAGACCAACGGTAACCCTCCTCCTGAGTGCCCCGGGCAGGCAGATCCGGGGGTATCAACTGAGCTAACTGTCCCCCTTGTTTTCCAGGTACCCTGGCCCCTGGGAGTCCCAATCCATGCTACCCAGAAGTCCCCGGGGCTGGAAGGCTTGGATACACCATGCAGGTAAGCTGGCGGGGAGGGGAGGGGATGCAGCAGAGGCCCTTCCCTTCCCACAGTGCACTTCTTCATATCCCACCCCAGGGCTCCACCCCAGACCGGGGCTCCAGTATCGATGCCCAGATCGACTCGCTCACCACCCTGCTGGCTGACCTAGAGAGCGCAGCACCCTGCTGCCGGGGTGGGGCCAGGCAGGTACAGACCCCGTTGGATGGTGGTGGGGTGAGGGAGAGGAAAAGACCCCTCCACTCCCAGGGGGGTGGGGGGGGAAGGCAAGGAGCTTATAGGACCCACAGCCCAGCCAAGGCCAACTCAACTCCATCCTTCTACCTGCTGTGTGGGGGGTGGGGGTAGGCGCCAGCAACACTGGTACCTCGGGCACCCAGGAGCCCGCAGTCGGCTTTTGTTGGACAGCACAGCCCCTGCCCTGTCAGGCAGCACCCCTGTGACTTCCTTCTGTGCTCCATTGCTAAGATACAGCCGCTTAAAAAAACCCATTGGAGGCAAAGGGAAAGGCTACAATTTCAATTGCTTTGTCACAATATATCATGATAGGAAGCCCCTAAAGATGTGATCTTGGTGCTGTTGGGAAGTCTTGGAGTTTACCTTTCCAATGCCACCAGGGTCATGGCTCTACCTTGCACAGTTGGGGGGATATTGCCAGATCCGTGACGCTGGTTGGAGGATGTTCATATTTACCACTGGCTGTTGGTAGCCCTGTTGGAGGGCTCTTGAGTGCTTTGGGAGACTCAGGGGGAGGGGGGCGAGAATATCAAGAGTGAGGACCCCAAAAGGGGATGAGGGGAGTCGCATGATTCCTCTAGGACCCCCCCTTCTCATCTCCATCTCCCCTCTTCCCTCTCCAGAATTATGACCTCAGTGCCTACAGGCCCAGCAATGCCCAGATGTCGGGGTCATTGGCCGTTGGGGGGGTGCCCCCCGCCTATGGGGCAGGTGCACCATGGGGATACCCTCAGCCCACCCCGGCATCCTACACTACAGCCTTGACCCCCTCGAGCCCTGCCTTCAACGTCCAAGTCAAGGTGGCCCAACCTGTGCCGGGGTACAGCCAGCCCCAGCACCGGGCCGACGCACCTCCCCTTGCCAGCAGGGGGCAGAAGCTGGGGGGCAAGACCTCTGGGGGATGGAGCCCGGGGCCCAGGGCCCCATATCTGGGCAAAGAGGATGGTACTGGACTCATCAAGGCGCCCCTTGGTGGTGGGGGAAGCTACCAGCAGCAGGTAAGAGAGGAAGTGGGGGGCCCAGATGCCTGGGCTCTGTGGGCGGGGTCTGGGGGCTGAGAGGAGAGGATTCTGGGAGCCTGGATGCCTGGGTTCTCTGCCCCCCAGGTGCCCCTCCCTTGCCCTGAGGATGAGCTGGACCACCTCACCAAGAAGCTGGTCCAGGACATGCAGAACCCACCGTTGGGGGAGTACTTTGGTGAGGGGTGGGGCCTCTGGGGGGGGCCCTCTGGGAGGGGGCGGGGCCATGCCTGGGTCCTCACTCTCCCACCTGCCTCCCCTGCAGGGCGCTGTGGGAACTGTGGGGGGGCAGTGCAGGGGGCGGGGGCTGGCGTGGCTGCCCTGGGCCGCCTCTTCCATGCCGCCTGCTTTGTCTGTGTGTCCTGCCGCCGGCCCCTACGTGGCCTCCTCTTTTATGCCCTGGAACGGCGCCCACACTGCGAGGCCTGCTATGCGGTGAGTGGGGCGCGGGTCCACCCAGGGGTGCTGGGGTCCCTGCCACAGAGATGGGCCCACCTGGGGATGCCAGGTCCCTGCTATCGGGGTGGGGGTGCTGAGGTCCCTGCTGCAGGGATTGGAATGCTGGGGTCCTTGCCGCAAGGATGGGCCCACCCAGGGACCCTGGGGTCTCTGCCATGGGGATGTGGGCGCTAGGATCCCTCCTGCAGGGATGGCCCCACCCATGGATGCTGGGGACCCTGCTTGAGGGATGAGCCCACCCACAGATGCCAGGGTCCCTGCAACAGGGATGGGGCCACCTGGGGACGCTGGGACCCTGCTGAGGAGATGGGCCCACCCCAGGATGCTGGGTCCTGCTGCAGGGACAAGGAGCCTGGATGCCTGGGGAGTGAGGGCTGGTGAGGCACAACCAGGGGGAACCCAGATGACTGAGTTCTCTCCCAGTGCTGCCTGGAGGCAGGGTGGGGAATGTGGGGGGATGGGCCCTAGCCTGACCTCCCCCCGGCCCCAGGTGACCCTGGAGAAGTGCTCAACATGTTCACAGCCCATTCTGGACCGGATCCTGCGAGCAATGGGCAAAGCCTTCCACCCACACTGCTTCACCTGTGTTGTCTGTCGGCGCGGCCTGGATGGCGTTGCCTTCACCGTGGATGCTACCAGCCAGGTGCACTGCCTGGCTGACTTCCACCGGTGGGTGTGGCCCCATGTGCCCTGCCCCTCACTGCCAACCTGCAGGCACTCCTGGCTCCCCAGTGCCCCTCACTCCCAACATACAGCCCCTCTGGTGCTTCGGTGCTCCTCACTCGCAGCCCTCTGGGCCCGCAGCCCGGCTAGTGCCCCTCGCTACCAACCCGCAGCCCCTGCCCCTCCTAGCCCTGTTGGTGCCCTTCACTCCTGACCACCCCCCCAGCCTTCTGGTGCCCCTCAGTCCTGATCCACAGCACCCCCGGCCCAACTACTCCAGTGCCTTTCACTCTTGACCCCCAGCCCCAGCAGTGCCCCTCACTCCCTCACTCCCCACAGGAAATTCGCCCCCCGCTGCTCTGTGTGCAGTGACCCCATCATGCCTGAGCCAGGGCAGGAGGAGACAGTGCGGATTGTAGCCCTGGACCGGAGCTTCCACATAGGCTGCTACAAGTGCGAGGTGAGAGCAGAGCTGGGAGCCCCAACATCTGGGTTCCCTGGGAGAGGGAAGGGAGCTGGGGGGTGGAAGCAGGGGGGGCTGTGGGCCCAGACCTGGGGTTCTCACCCCCTGTCCATTGCCCCCCTAGGAGTGTGGGCTGCTGCTGTCATCAGAGGGCGAGGGCCGGGGCTGCTACCCCCTGGATGGGCACATCCTGTGCAAGATGTGCAGCACCCGGCGCATCCAGGAGCTTTCGGCCACTGTCACCACCGACTGCTGAGCCTGCCCCCCCAGCCCCAGTGCCCCTCACTCCTGACCTGCAGCCCCCCTCCCCACTTGGCTCCACCCCCTTACCCTTAGGCTGACCTTAGAGCCATACCCCCTTTCATCCAGCCCCACCCCCTTGGCAGCCATCCCCTTAGCCCTGCCCCGCTCCCTTGCTGTCCCAGCCTTCTGACTACTTCCCCTATCCAGGTAGAGGTGCTAATATCACAGGGGGCAGGGCCAGGACACAGCTGTGGTGGTGATGTCATGGGGTGGGGCTTCTAGGAGGAACCCAGGCCTGCCCCCCTCCCAGGGTCTGTCCCTTTTGGGGTTCCCTGAGCTGGTCTCTGGGGAGGAGGGGGTGGGTGGGAGCTTACATGCCTGGGTCCTTCCTCTGCCCTTCTCCATGTGTGTTGCCCTTCCACTACCTGTGAGTTTTTTTTTTTCTGGGGGGGGAAACATTGGAATTAAAGGGTTTTTAGGTAAAAAACTCCCCGTGTCCTATGCTCAGTTCAGCCCCAGATACCTGGGTCTTCTGGGAGGGGAGGGGGCTGGGGGGTAAGAGGAAGGAGGTGGCAGGGCATGGAGCTGGGACTCCTGGGGTCTCTGGGCTCCCCAGGACTGACCCACTCATCTCACTGAGTATCGAGCTGCCTTCATCCTCTGCCCCACAACTCAGTGGGCCAAAAGAAACCTGCCCAGTGCTGATCTCAGGCCCTGAGCCTGCATCCCTTGCTGGGTGAGGGACATCCCTGGGGATCTCCCAAACTCCTTTGCAGAGGCAGGAAACCAGCCGGTGTGTCTGTGTCCCCCATTCCTGTTCAGCTCACGTCCCGACATGCACCTGCTTTCCCTTTTTTTATGCTCTCGTTTTTGCAGCTTCTTCATCACTGGCACCAATTATGTCATTACCAGTGGTAGGTTTTGGAACAGGAGCTGCACAGAAATGACTGCTGTTGCTGACTTGGCATCAAATTTATAGCTTCCTACTTCTATCTTGGGCCTGGTCTGGCTCCAAACCTTAGTTTGACTCCACATCTCATGGTACAGATGGTGGATGGTGGTTGGATAGATGGATGGAGATGGAAAGAATTTGTGTTTGAGTGGGTGGATGGAGGGATGGATGGAAGGGGCATGGGGTGGATGTAGCATATGTGGATGAACAGCCAGGTGGATAGCTGAATGCATAGCTGCAGGGTGTGGAGTGGGTGGATGGATGGAGAGAGATAGCAGGTGCAAACAGAGGAATGGAGTGTCCACATGTGTTGGAGTTTAGGGGGTGGATTGCATGTGTAGATATATTGACATGGATGGATGGATGAAGGGCAAGATGGAAATTTGGATGGAGGGATGGATGGACAGATACATGAAGAGAGCAAGATGGGCCTTTGGGTGGAGGGACTGATGGACAGTTGGTAGGATGGATGTATAGATAGATGGTGGGGGTGCATGGATGTGTGCATGGATGGATGGCATGTGTGGATGGACAGATAATGGATGGATATGGAGATGGAGGAACGGATGGCTAGAGGGGTGTGTGTGGCTGGATGAACAGAAAGGTCGATCGATGGGGGATGGAGGGATATAAGGATGGATGTGTAAGGAGATAAAAGATACAGAGGGATGGATGGATGGCTAGCAGCAGGGGTGGCCATCTCCCCTCCAGCCCTTCCCCCCTCCCCATGCTGTTTCCCTAGGGGCCTCAGGGCATTTGCAAGGAAGTGAATCACTTCCCCTCCATCCCAGCCCCACAAAACAGGAACCAGGAGGAGGCACATCAGCACCTCCGGAGGAAGCACTGCAGGGAGGGATCCGATCCCAGACTCCTGGGTTCTTTGCAACTCCAGGAGGGGAGGGGACTGGGGGGCGAGAGTAGTGGGGCTGGAGTCCCAGACACCTGGGGTCTCTGGGAGGTGAGTGGGGGGAGGGGAGTAAGGGGGGCCAGCAGGAGCACTAGATTCACATTTTGAACCCACATCCCTCACTGGGTGAGGGACATCCCTGGGAGTCTTCCAACCTTCTTTGCAGAGGCAGGAAAACAGCAGCTGTCTGTGCCCCCCCATTCCCATCCAGCTTGTGCCCCTGCACATGCCTGCTTCCTCATTATATGCTCTTATTTTTTTAAGCTTCTTCATCACCGGCACCAATTATGTCATTACCAGTGGTAGGTTTTGGAACAGGAGTTTCACAAGAATGACTGCCATTGCTGACTTGGCGTTTAAATTTATAACTTCCTGCTTCCATGTTGGGCCTGGTCTGGCTCCAAACCTTAGCATGACTTCACATCTCATGCTATTGATATGGATGGAAAGATGGTTTGGATGGGTGTTTCGTTGGTGAGTGGACGGGTGGAAGAGTGGATGGATGGATGGATATGGAAACGGGTTGTGTTGAGCAGATGGACGGAGGGATAGCGGGTGCAAATAGGGGGATGGATGGACAGATACACGGATGGAAGGTGCACATGGTGGGGAGGAGGTGGATCAGGTATGTGGCTATATGGACACGGGTAGATAAACCAAGTGTGGATGGATGGAGGGATGGATAAATGGGGTGTGTGGACAAATGGATGGCTAGAGGGGGAGGTGTGGATGGATAAGCAGAGACTTGGAGGGGTGGAGGTATAGAAGGATGGATGGATAGAGAGACAGAGGGTGTGGATGGATGGACTGTGCCTATGGATGGATCCATGTATTGATGGAGGGATGGACAGAGAAATGATGGATGGATGGGTGGCTACTAGGGCTGTGCAAAGCTTTGGACCATGCTTCGGATCTGGAGAAGCTTTGGACACTTTGGCGTCCAAAGCAGCATGTCCGGATTTAAGTGCTGGCTTTGTTAGGCTTTCCAAAGTAGTTTGGAGCTTCCGAGCTGCTTCGGAAAAGCTTTGGAGATCCGGCCATAGGGTATAATGGGGAATCAATTAAATATCTGTAACTCGGTTGTTTTTTTCATCTGATTTGGATGAAATTTGCAGGGGTGGTAGCTTCTGCTGAGAGCATGAAGCCTGCCAAGTTTCAAGAAGATCGGTACAGGGGTTGGAGGGGAACTGCACTCTAAATTCGTGAAAGCAAACTCATGTCACGGGTATGTTTCTTAATGAGAACGGGGTGAGAGACAGTGTCGAAAGCCTCCCTGTGTCTAATGATCTGGTGATCTGATCGTAGAAGGCCACCAGGTTGGTCCAACAGGACCTGCCGCTAATGAACCCGTGTTGGTTGCCCGTAAGCATAATCTCCCCTGCCAGCCCCTCGTGGACATGCGCCAGGATAATTCTCAAAAAGCTTGCCCAGGATCGAGGTAAGACTAACTGGCCTATAGTTTCCCGGGTCCTCATTCCTCTCCTTTTTGAAGATGGGAACCACACTGGCCCTCTTCCAGTCCTCTGGCACCACACCAGAGCACCATGAGTGCTCGTACAGCCGTGCCAAGGGTCCCGCCATGACCCGTGCTAGTTCCCTCAGCACTCGGGGGTGGAGATCGTCCGGACGGGCTGACTTGAACACATCTCGTCCCTACAGACGTTCCCTAACTAGTTCCTCACTGACCCTGGGCCCGGGTGCACCTCCCCTGGGGCCTGAGGGGGGCCTAGCGGGGGGCGGGGGGGCTGATCTGGTCCCTGCTCAGGAAAATGGAGGCAAAGAAATCATTAAATATGTTAGCTTTGTCATCTCCTGTGATGACCACATTTCCTAGCGTGTCCTGCAGGGGCCCCACGTTACCCAGAACCTTCTTTTTACCCCCTCTGTATTTATAAAAGGACTTCTTGTTATCCTTGATCCGGGAAGCTAGTCCCAGTCCCATCTCCGCCTTGGCCTCCCTGACCCCCCCCTGCATCCCTGAGCAACCGCAGCGTAGTCATCCCTGGGGATGGCCCCTCCTTTCCATTGGGGGTGCGCCTCCCTTTTAGCTAGGAGACATTCCTGGATGCTCTTGGTGAGCCATGGGGGCTTGTGTGCACTCCTGCTCCCTTTGATCCTCATTGGGACTACCTCCCTTTGGGCTTGGAGGATCGTCTCCTTAAGGAGGGACTGCTCTTCTTGGAGACCAGACTCCCCTCCCCTCCGGGACCTCAGTGCCTCCTTAACTAGTCTCCTTACCTCATTGAAGTCTGCCCTCCTGAAACCTAGGGTCTCTGCAGGCTGACCAATAAAGGGTGCAGACAAGCCAGTGAGGTGGCTGCTGCTGGGGAGGAGGGGATACTGCATGTGACTACACCCCTCAGAAATAGGCCACGCCCTCTGCTGTGTCATAGGGACTTCTATAGTCCTCACCCCCACTCCCCATGGATAGGCCAAGCCCTCACAGCCAGGCCATGTGGCCAGATGCAGCCAGCTCTGGGGTGTGTCACCCCAGTCACCCATCCAGCCCTGACCTCAGCCCTCCTGGTTCCTGAGCCTGGGCCCGATACTGCCCCTGCACCACCTCCAGGTGGGCCAGTATCTACTCCAGCTGCCCCAGGCACTGTGCCCTGGGGGGCAATTAATGGGGGGGGTAATTTAATAAGAGAAGGGGGGGCAATTAACTCCTGCTCCTCTTCCCTCTTTCCCAGATCCCTGCAGCCCCCCTGCCCTGCCCCTTTTGGAGGCCCTGCCGCCACTCACTGGTGTTGTTCACCAGTGCCCCTGCACTGCCCCCTGCAGCACCCGCTGCTTGTCGCCCAGGTGGCAACCTGGAGTGGGGGAGGGTCAAACAGGCCCTGCCCCTCTTGTCTGCCATACCCCTGCCCTCCAAATCCCACCCCTTGGGCACAGAAGATCTGCCCTTCCTTCCCAGCCCCCACCCTGCCTCTGAGCCCTGCCCCCTGCCTTGTAGGCTCTTCCCCTCCCCATCCAAGCCCCTCCTCCTACCCAGAGGCCCTGCCTCTGCCCTCTCTGGCTCTGCTGCTCTCCTTCCAAGCTCATCCCCTGCCTCAAAAAAACCCCACCCCTTCCTCACAATCCCCTCCTGTCTCCAGACCCTGCCCCTACCCCCGAAGGCATGCCCCTTTCCCCCCTAGCCCCGCCCATACCTTCTGTTCCCTTCTCTTTCCCCCCTGCCCTTTCTTCTGAGTCCCTCTCCCTGCCTTGCTGGCCCACCCCCTGCTCCTTAGCCCTGCCCCAGGCCATGCCCCCCCTCACTGTGCAGGCTCAGGCCCAGGACCAGGTGTAAGGGTGGCAGGAAGTGTGCCCAGGCTCTGGTGTGGGGGGGGACAGGACCAGATCAGGGGCAGCCGCAGGCCCCACCCCCTCTGGGATGCAGGCAGTTGGGGTGGGGGAAGGACCCAGACATATAGGGAGGGGGTTTGACTAGGGCACCCAGGAGTCAGGCAAGGGACCCGGGTTCCTGAGCCCCCCCAGGTACCTTCTCAGAGGCACGGGCTCAGCTCCTTGTGCACATCCAGGGGCAGGAAATCCGGGTAGTCCTTGGGCATGACCTGGGAGGGCAAGGGACAGGTCAGGACCCCCCTCCCAAAGAGGTCCCACGTGTACAACTCCCAACCCCACCTGCTCCCACTCCCTGGAGAACCCAGGCCCCGCTACCATCCTTCCCTCCCCCAAGAGCCCAGGTGTCTAGGATCCCAGCACCCTCCCCCAGGCCCAGCCTGGTATCACATGGCCTCCTGGGTCCCTGAAATCCACCCCTGACCTGTGTGGCCCTCCCCCATGTCCTTTGCTCTGTCAACACCCCCGGCTCCAATCGGGCCCAAATGGGGACAGGGACAGGAGGGCAGTGACACCAAAAGGGCCTGGAGGGGACCCCAGGCATCTGGGCTCCCAGCTCAGACCCCCAGCCCCCACTTGCCCCCTGGAGAACCCAGGTGTCCAGGCTCTGCTGCTCAACAAGGGAACGCAGGGGTCTGGGCATGGGGGCTGGCTGCTGAAGGCATCCATCTGTCCTGTGGGAAGCCAGGCATCCGAGATATAACCCCCCAGCTGTTTCCCTCTGCTGACACAGCCTCTCCAGCTTCCCCTTTCCTGGGAACCAGGGGCAGTGGGGGAGGAGGACAGAATTAGCCCCCCCTCCCCCAGTCTCCTGTCCAGGCCCAGCCCTCAGCCCTCCCTGCTTCGCACCCCCAGTCAGATGCCTGGGCTCTTTGGGCCAGGGGAAGGGGCTGAAGGGTGAGAACAGGGTAGCGGGGCAGAGCCCAGACACTTGGGTCCTTCCCCTGCCCTTCCTCATGTGTGTTGCCCCTTCCCCCACCTGTGAATTTTTTTGTGGGGGGGAAACATTGCAATTAAAGTGTCTTTTGGTAACATCTCCCCATGTCCCATGCTCATTTCAGCCTCAGATGCTTGGGTCTTCTGGTGGCGGTGGTTGGACAGTGGATGGACATGACAGGATGGATAAATGGACAGTGCGTGTGGAGGTATGAATGGAGTGATAGGGATAGAGGAATAGATAGAGGGTGTGGGTGGATGGATGGATGGAAAGTGTAGATATCTGGACAGATGGATAGATCAACAGGGTGTATGGATGGATGAGGCAGGTATATGGGATAGATAGAAAGACAGATGGATAGATATGGCAGGTATATTGGATGGATGAATGGATGGAAAAAGTGTAGAGATCTGGATGGCTGGGTAGATTGATAGGGTGGGTGTCTGGGTAGGTGGATGGGTGCATGGAGAGCAACGGATAGATGGATGGACAGATGATGAGTGGATGGTTAGAGAGGGCTGTGCATGGAGGGATGGATGGACAGGATAGTTAGTGGCAGGGGTGGCAGTCACCCCTCAGGCCCTGCTCATGCCCCCCCACTGCACCCAGGAACACTTCCAGGAACTGAATCACTTCTCTCTCCACTGGCCCCAGGAAAGGGGAAGCCAGAGAGGCCACATCAGCACCTCCAGAGGAAGTACCGGGGGTGGGGTGGCTGACAGTAGTGGGCTGGGGGCCAGGATGCCTGGGATCTCTGGCAGGGGAGTGGGTGCTGCAAGGTAGTGTACCCAGGTGTGGAGATGGATCGATAGTGGGACCAATGGATGGTCTTGGTTTGGTGGGTGGGTGGGTGGATGGATGGATGGATGGAGAAGGAAAGAGGTTTGTCCATGCATCCATCTATCTCTCTGCTGGCGCTGGTGTCCATCCATCCCTCCATCTCTGTATCCATTTAGCCATCTGCTCATCCATCCATCCACCCAAAGCCCCATCTTGCTCCATCCATCCCTCCATCCATCCATCCATTCACACCTTCCATCCATACAGCCACACACACTATCCATTTATCCAGCCTGTACCCTATTGGTGGATGGATGGATGTGTGGATCAATGGATGGATGGAGAGGTGGGTGGCTGGGTAGATAGATGGAGATAGATGGATGAGTGAAGAGGAACAGATGGATGGATAGATGAAGGGAGGATGTGAATGGATAGATAGGTGATAGATGGGCCAATAGATGGAAGGATGGTTAGGAAGATGGGGAGAGGGTGTGGATAGATGGATGAATCAATGGATGTGGGGACTGAAGGGATCAAATAACGGATGGTTGGATGGACAGACAAATTGAAGGGGTAGATATATGAACTGAAGGTGTGGACGGATGGATGGTGGGTGGAAGGAGGGTGTTGGATGGACAGATCAATGCTCTGAGGGCGCTGTGGATGATCCTGGTCTCCCCCCAGGCCTTGGCCACACTCCTGCCTGCTCAGCCAATCCCAGAGGGGAGGCCCTGGGCTCTGCCCCCCAACCCACTGCCCCCAGTTCCCAGGAAAGGGGAAGTTGGAGAGGCTGCGTCAGCAGGAGAAAGCAGCTGGGGGGGTGGGTAGGGGGGTTTATATCCCAGATGCCTGGGTTCCGGACACTCACAGGAGCCAGCCCTCGTGTCCAGACGCCTGGGTCCTCTGGGAGGGCAGTGGAGCCTGGTGGGTGAGAACAGGGCGGCAGGCAGCCCGGATACCTGTGTCATTGCGGGGGGCTGGGGGGCTGAGCTGGGAGCCGAATGCCTGGGTTCCCGGCGGGGGGGGCAGTGGGGGCTGAAAGGGACTGGGGTTCAGACTAAGTCCAAGCTGGGAGCCTGGATGCCTGAGTTCCCTCTGGGCCCCTCCAGTGTCACTGCCCTCCTGTCCCTGCCCCCGTTTAGCCCCGATTGGACCCAGGGGGCTGTTGACAGAGCAAAGGGCAAGGGGAGGGGCATGGAGGCCAGGGGTGGGTTTTGGGAACCCAGGATTCCGGGACAACGGTGAGAGCCCAAGCCAGGCCCGACAGGGGATGCTGGGTGCCCGGACACTCGGGTCCTCTGAGGGGTGGGAGTAGGGGGTGCTGGGAGCCAGATGCCTGAGAGCTCTGTGGGACAGGGGTCTTGACCCGTCCCTTGCCCCCTTAGGCCATGGCGAAAGACTACCCGGATTTCCAGCCCCTGGACATCCACGAGGAGCTGGGCCCCCGCCTCCCAGCAGGTACCTGGGGGATTGGACACGTTGCTCCCTTGTTCAACCCCCTCCCCGGATGCCTGGGTCCTTCCCACACCCACCATCCTGGAGGAGGCAGGGCTTGTGGCTGACCCTGACCTGGCCCCGTCCCCTCTGCCTAGGGCCCTCCTCCTCCGGTGCCATGGCCTGTGCGCGCCTCCTGCCACCCTCCCGCCTGGCACTGCTAGCGCTGGTGCTGGGCCTAGGCCTGAGCCTGGGAAGCATCGCCCTGAGTGTGCGCAGTGAGTGGGGGCAGGGCCGGGGGTGGGCCTAAGGGGCAGGGGGTTGGGCTGCAATGAAGGGAGGAGGCAGGGGGAGGGGCTGGAAAGGAAGGACGGTGGGAAAGAGGAGGGGCCAGAACGTGGGGGCGGGGCTAGGAGGGGAAGGGCATGGCCTCTGGGACAAGGGTGAGGTCTGTGGAAGGGAGGAAGGGCCATGGCCTCTGTGGGGAAGGGCCTATGGACAGGGGAGGCAGTTGGGAGGAAGGTGAGGGGTATCTATGATGCTGGAGGTGGGGCCTATGGGGGCAGGGGCAGAGCCAAGAGACAGGGGCAGGGCTTGCAGTTGGTGGAGGGGTGGGATTTCTGTACCCAGGGGGTGGGGCTCGGAGGGAGGGGGCAGGGCCAGAACTAGGGGCGGGGCCTCTCTTACCCCTCCCTCTCTCCAGGCTCCCACCTGGGGGAGGAGCAGCGGGTCCTGCAGGGGGTGTTGCGGGGGCTGAACGACACTGGTGAGTGGCGGCGGGGCAGGGGGCTCTGGGAAGCCGAGTAAGAATGAGGCGGGAGTTAATTGTTCCCTCTTCTACTAATTGCCACCCAGGGCACAGCCTGGCGCAGCGCCTCGGGGAGCTGGAGCAGACGCTGGGCCGCCTGGAGGCGGCGCAGGGGCAGGATCGGGCCCACGCTCAGGAGGGTGAGACGCCCCCCGGGTCCCCTGCTCATCGTTCCCCCGACTCCTGGCTCCCCCGTGACCCCCATCTCCCTCCCAGGCCAGGCCGATGCTGCTGCGCAGCTCCGCGGGCTCCGTTCCCAGCTTAACGCCTTCGGCTGCGACCTGCTGGCGCTGAAGGGCAACGGTGAGGAGCGGGGCTGGGAGGGCCGGGGGTGTGACTGAGGGGGTGGGGCTAGCCGTGGGTGGGGCCGGGGGCGGGGCTTACAAGCAGGAGCGGTGCTACATGGGGTGGGGCTAAAGGGGCAGGGCTAGAAGGGCTGGGTGTCAGAAAGGGGCGGAGCTAAGGGAGCTGGGGACCAGGACTAGGCAGGGTGGGGGGCTAAGGGGGCAGGGCCTGTGTATGATGAACTCTCCTCTGCCCACCTCCCAGGTGAGCTGCATGGGTGCTGCTGGGTCTGTGGGAGGGCGGGGCCTGACTCCAGGGGGCGGGGCCGGGCTTAACCCCTCCACTGCCGGCGCAGCCTCCCGGCGCGAGTGCTGCCCCTCGGGCTGGGACCGCTTTTCGCTGAGCTGCTACTTCTTCTCCCGGGAGCGGCGGCCCTGGACCGAGGCGGAGCAGTGGTGCCGGTCCCTGGGCGCCCGCCTCGTTGTCATCAACACCCCCGCAGAGCAGGTGCGGTGGCACTGCTGCGGGAAGACCATGGCACCACGGGGTGCAGGGACTGGGGTTTGAGGGTACTGCTGGGGGAAGTTTCAAGCCTGGGGGTATGGAGGGGGTGGGCTGGGAGGCTGGAGGTGGGGGCAGTTGAGGGCACTTGTGGGAAGACCACAGCGTGCGATGGGGCTTGGGGTAGGGGGCAGACTTGGCTCCAGCTGGGGGCACTGTCAGGGGAAACCCACAGCAATGGGGGCAGGCCTTCCTGACGCCACCTCCCTCCTCCTCCCCCCCCCCCAGCAATTCCTGCAGCAACATACGATACCGACCCTTACCTGGATTGGCCTCAGCGATGCCAGGGGGGAGTGGGAGTGGGTCGATGGGACCCCCTACATGCTGGACCCCCGGTGAGCCCCCTATTCTCCCTAACCCGGGTTAAACCCATCTGGTCCCTAATCGAGATTCAACACCTCTGGAAATGAATCTGGATTAAATCCAGGCAGATAGCCATCCAGATAAAACTCAGCAGGACACTAATTTGAATTAAATCAAGGTTGCCCCTAACCCAGATTAAATCTAGGGTTTAAGATTAAGACTAGGCAGGTACTAATCTGGGCTAAACACATTCAGACACTAACATGGATTAGATCCAGGTGGCCCCTAATCATAATTTAATCCATGTAGCCCTCTATTTCAGATTAAAAACCGCAGTATCCTAATTCTGGATTAAATCCAGGTAGTCCCTCATTTGGATAATACCCAGGTGGCCCCAAATCTGGATTAAACCCTTCAGAACCCTAATTCAGACTAAATCCAGGCAGATACTAATCTGGACTCATATAATCAGGACACTAATATGGATTAAATCCAGGCTGTCCCAAAACTGGGTTAACACCAGCAGTACCCTAATCCATATTAAATCCAGGCAGCCCCTAATTTAGATAATACCTAGGCATCCCTGAATCTGGTTTAAACCTAGTAGGACCCTAACCTGAATTACATCCAGGCAGCCCCTTACTCAGATTAAGTCCATCTGAACCCTTATTTAGATTAAGTCCAAGCCAACACTAATGTGGATGAAATCCATTTTAATCCGGCTTTAATTTACTTTGGATTAAATCCACCTGGATGCATATTTGGATTAAATCTAGCCTGTCCCTAATGTGGATTAAAATCATCTCGGCCATCACATGGACTGAGCACAGTCCAGCCTCAGCCTGACCACGCTCCAGATGAAACCCATTTTAATCACTTTTTAATCCCAACCACACTGAGTCCAGATAGATCTTAATCCATACTAAACTTATCCAGTCTCAATTTGAGCCTAATCCTGGGCAGAGGGGTGGGGGGGTGGGTCTCCAGCCCCAGACTCCTGGGTCCCCCCCACTTGCCTAGGTGGGATGTGTGCATGGCTTGATGGCCCCTCTCCCACTCTCGTTGCAGGGACTGGATGCCAGGGCAGCCGGACGACTGGACAGGGCACAAGCTGGGGGGCGGGGAGGACTGTGCCCACCTCCACGACAATGGCCTCTGGAACGACGACCACTGCTCCCAATCCTACAACTGGGTGTGCGAGGAGGATGTCACACTCTGAGGGAATGGGGCCTGTGGGGGGTAAGGCCATGCCCTCCCTGGCAGATGGGGTGGTGGGGTCCAGGAGGCTGACCAATAAAGGGTGTGCAAAAAACAGTGCCCTGGCTGATGGTGGGGGGTAGGGTCCACGCCCTCAAGAATAGGCCACACCTCCAAGGGATAGGCCCCACTCACCTGGAGTATCACAAGGAGTCCTTGTGGGGCCACACCCCCAGGGATGGGCCATAGGGGCCCCTTGGAGCCAGATGCAGCCAGGGGGCAGGAATCTGAGCCTGGCCAGCGCCCCCTACAGCTAAGCCACACTCCCTGGTGTCTCACGGGGACTCTGTGTGGCACTCTGCAGCCACTTCTGGGGTGGGGTCCAGTGGAGTAGTCCCACCCCCAGACAGCTCCTGGCCTAAGGGCTTCAGCCCTGGTTCTTAGCATCAGCCTCCCATCCAGGCCCCGACCTTGACCATCCCTGCTTAGCATTCAGATACAGCCAGCTTTGGGGTGGGTCCCCTGGGTGGAACAGGGACCCGTCCCCTGACACAGAGACGAAAGTTGGGGGGGAGCCCTGGACACCTGGGTTCTCTGCAGGGGGGGCTCTGGGGGGTTATGGGGGGCTGGGACCCCAGACACCTGGGAGTTTTGTGTCCAGGGCTGGGGGCAGGGGTTATGGGGGGCTGGGACCCCAGACACCTGGGAGTTTTGTGCCCAGGGCTGGGGGTAGGGGTTATGGGAACCCTGAACACTATGGGAACCCTGAACACCTGAGTCCTCTGGAAAAGTGGGGTTATGGGGGGAATGGGAGTCCAGACCCCTGAATTTTCTGAGCAGAGGGGGGCTATGGAGGGGCTACTGGGGCTGGGAGCCAGGACGCGTGGGTTCTCTGGCGGGGGGGGGGGGGGGGGGGGGGGTTATGTGGGTGGGGCTGGGATCCGGGAAGCCTGGGTTTTTTGGCCTCAGGCCGGCTTGGGGTGGAGGTGACAGGTAATCAGCCCGGCAGTTTCGGTGCTTGGGTGAGGCCAGGACACGCTGGGCCCGGGGAGAACCCAGGAGGGGGGCCGGGCCGGGCCAGGCCGGGGGACCAGCACAGACCCCAGGTGCCCGGGGGGGGGGCCAGGGGACCAGCACAGACCCCAGGTGCCTGACGGGGGGGGGCCAGGGGACCAGCACAGACCCCAGGTGCCCGGGGGGGGGGCCAGGGGACCAGCACAGACCCCAGGTGCCCGGGGGGGGGGCCAGGGGACCAGCACAGACCCCAGGTGCCCGGGGGGGGGGCGGCCAGGGGACCAGCACAGACCCCAGGTGCCCGAGGGGGGGGGCCAGGGGACCAGCACAGACCCCAGGTGCCCGGGGGGGGGGCCAGGGGACCAGCACAGACCCCAGGTGCCCGGGGGGGGGGCCAGGGGACCAGCACAGACCCCAGGTGCCCGAGGGGGGGGGCCAGGGGACCAGCACAGACCCCAGGTGCCCGAGGGGGGGGGGGGCCAGGGGACCAGCACAGACCCCAGGTGCCCGAGGGGGGGGGCCAGGGGACCAGCACAGACCCCAGGTGCCCGGCAGGTGCAGCCCCCGCCGCAGCTCGGCAGCCTGGGTCCTCTGCCCGGTTCTTCCCACCTGGCCGTCCGGTTCTCCGGCTGACACACGCGGCCCCGCCCTGGCACCCACGAGCACGTAGCACACGGGCCCCAGGAGTCCTGGACACCCCAGCACCCCCCCGGAGGGGGCGGCAACGCAGGTGCCCGGGCTGGGGGGGCGGTCACAGGCAGGGAACCCAGGCGTCTGGGGAAAGACCCCGCCCATTGGGGAGGGGCCTAGCTCCAGGGGCGGGGCGGGGGTCCGGCCCCGCCTCCCTCCTTCTTAAAGGGGCCACCCTGGGCAGCGACGCTTCTTGCGGGTTGTGCCGGCACCGAGACGGAAAGGATCCAGGCGTCCGAGGGCAGCTGCAATGGCAATGCCGGTGCCGAGAGAGACTGAGAACCCAGGCGTCCGGGCCCGAGGAAAGGCTAGGGGTCCCTGCTTCAGCCAGCTGGCAGGACCCACCCCAAAGAGCCCAGGCGGCCGGGGCAGAGAGACCCAAAGATACCCCCAGACAGGACTGGTGGGGCCAGAGACCCCAGGCGTCCGGGGACAACCTGAGGTGGATGAGACCCCCCTAACAGTGGAGAATCCAGGTGTGCAGGACGGAGAACCAGAGATCCCCTGCTCTGCCAGGCTGGGAGGACCAGAGACTCCAAGCATCCGGGGCACAGAGACACAGAGACCCCCCTCTACCAGGCTGGTGGGGCTAGAAAACCCAGGTATCTGGGGTGGCAAAGCCCAGAGACCCTCCTTTATCGGGCTGGTGGGCCCAGAGAACCCAAACATCCGGGGGCAAGCTGGGGTGGAGGGGACCCCCCGAACAGCGGAGAACCCAGGCATCCGGGACGCAGAACCCCAGAGGTCCCTGTCTACCAGGCTGCTGGGCCTAGAGAACCCAGGCGCCCAGGGTAGGGAAGCCTGGATCCCCCCTTCTACCGCGCTGGCAGGCCCAGAGAACATAGGCACCTGGGTCCCCTGGGCCAGGGGGGGTCCCGTGACCCTCAACGTGGGGGGCAAGCTTTACACTACCACGGTGGAGACGCTGACCCGCTGCCCCGACTCCATGCTGGCTGCCATGTTCCGGGGCGGGCCCCACCCATCGCATGTGGATGAGCGGGGCCATTACATCATCGACCGTGACGGCCCGGCCTTCCGCCACGTGCTCAACTTCCTGCGGACAGGGCAGCTCCAGCTCCCTGAGGGCTACCCTGAGCTGGGCCTGCTAGCTGCGGAGGCCGACTTCTACCAGCTCCGCCCCCTCCAGGAAGCCCTGAGCCACTGGGACGCGGCACAGCGGAGGCTCGGCTCGGCAGCAGTGCTCCACACCGACATAGATGCCCGGCAGCGCGTGGTCCACTTCACGGTGAGGGCCGGGCGGCAGTGCTACGAGCTGGACTCCTGCACCCTACGGATCTTCACAGCCAATGTCTTCTGCACTGATGGGGGCTTCATGGATGCCTTTCGGGCCCGGCTGGGGGGCGCTGGCGAGGCCCCCGGTGCTGGGGGTGAGGTCCTGGGGAAGGCAGGGCCTGGCAACATCCTTCTCTTCCAAGAGGGGCAAAATGGCTGCCAACATCAAGTCAGCTCTAGACAAAGGGGTCAAGATGGCCATCAAGGTCAAGTCAACGTTGGCCAGCAGGTTCAAGTCAATGTTGGCCTTTGGGGCGATGGCAGGGATGGGCCACAAGATGGCACTGGCGAGGGCTGGGGGGACAGAGACAATAAGCAGCAAGGAGGCGGCGAGGTGGGGCAAGCACGTGATGGCATTGTTGGCCAGTGGAATGGAAGCAGCTGTCGACAGTATGGTGCCAGCAGCAGCCAATGGGAAGGCAACAAACATCAAGCGGGTGGAGCCAGTACCAGCCAACAAGACAGCATTGACCGTCAATGGAGTTGTGGCATTGGTCAACACGATGATGCTGATCAAGGGAGCGGAGCCCAAACTGGCCAACGGGACGGCACCGCTAGTCAACGAAGAGTTGGCATTGGCCAACAGGAGGAGGCTGATCAAAGGGGTAGCCAGTGGGAAGAGGCAGAGGCTGGGAGCTGCCACCACCTGCGACTGGAGTGGGCCCCACGGCCAGCTGCCATGCCAGCAGGCGAATATGCAAAACAGGGGGTGTGGCCTCTGCACACCATGCACCCTGGGGGGCGGGAGCTGGCCACGCCCACTGACTTCCTGGAGGAAGTGCTCAAGATGGCACTGGCCCACGGCTTCCGCCTGGACTCCACCTTCCCTGATCCCAGTGACCTCCTCACTGCCCGCTCACTGCGATTCATTCGCCCCTGATGGGGGACAGGGCTTACAGTGAGGGGGCAGAGCTTTCTGGGGAGCTCCACTCTTCCTGCCCCATCTGCCTCCAGCCACTGGGGCTGCTGGTAAGTGGTGAGAGAGGCTGGGGTAGGCACAGGATGCCTGGGGTGTCTGGGGGGTGAACTGGGCAGACCGGGGGGGCTGAACTGGGAGGCTGAAATGGGCAGACTGGGAGGTCAAAGCGGGAGTCTGAACTGGGGGCACTTGGGGGCTGAACTGAGAGTCTAAACTGGAAGGACTGATGGGGATGGAATTGGGGGTCTGAACTGGGCAGACTGGGAGGGGGCTGAATCGGGCAGATTAGGAGTCTAATCTGGACAGACTGGGGGGCCCAAACTGGGGGCACTGGAGGGCGGTGGAACTGGGGTTCTGAACTGAGCCATACTGGGAGGGGGCTGAACTGTGGGAACTGTGAATCTGATCTGAGCAGACTGGGGGGCCCAAACTGGGAGTCTAAACTGGGAGGACTGGAGGAGAATGAACTGGGGGAACTGTGAGTTTCAACTGGGTGAACTGGGAGCGGCAAACTGAGGAGACTGGGAGCCTGAACTGGTAGGCCTGGGTATCTTGACTGGGTGAAGTGGGGGAGAAATGAACTGGGAGTCTGAATTGGTAGGGCAAGGCATCTCACCTGGGTGAACTGGGCACAGTGGGGGCAGGGGCCTGAACTGGGAGCTGGAACGGGGTGGACTGGAGGTGAGGGGTATATCCCAGTGGCCAGCGGGGCACAAAGGCAGCGTTGTCCCTCCTCCCCGGGGAAGAAAATAGCCCCATTGTCCGGGGAGGCGGGGCACCTGGTCAACTTCTCTCTCTTCTCTCTTCCAGACCCGCTTGGAGCCCGTGGACCCCACACCCAATGGGAGAGAGAGGGGGCGGGGCCATAGACCTCCCAAGCCCCGCCCCCAGAAGGCTCTTGAAGGATTTCCCCGCCGCCCGTGGGGGGCAGAACTGTGATCCCGGACGCCGGGGGGTGGTGGCTGGAAGCCCCCCAGAGGCGTGGCTTGCTGGGGTGGCATGGGATGCGGGGGGCTTGTACACCTGGTGTATCACGCGTGGGCGGGGCCTGCTGCGATTTAAAGGACCAGGCTTGGAATAAAAGAGTGATGGAACACGCTCGTGCCGGGGGGTGGGGGGTGCCTTTAAGACGAGGCGGGGCCCAGGCGCCAGGCGCCAGGCCACGCCGCTTCCCCATATAAGGACAATCCCCTTGAAAGTCGCGGAGGGGACAGGGCGTTTTGCAACTGCCCCGCCCCGGAGGGCCCGGAAGGGGCGTGGCTTACCGGAGATGGGGCGGGGTCCGCGGAACGCGACGTTCCCAATAACAGGCGCAGCTGGCAGTGAGCCGTAGAGCGCAGAGCTGACCCCTCCTGCCCCAGAGCTGCCTCCCAGGGGCACTTATATGCCCGACCATTGCTGGGATCTACACCCCCCACCCTCCACATTTGAAACCCAGGGGTATTTGTCCCCCTGGGCCAAGGATCTACCCCACCACATCCGTCCTCCAGGGGCTTTTATCTGCCCCCCGGGATGGGGTGTACCCCACCACCCTGTACATCTGCCCCCCAGGAGCTCTTATCTCGCCCTCTGGGGCCAGGATCTGCCCCCCGCCCTTCTCCGCTGCTGCTGTTGCTACTGCTCCTGTTTCTGGTGTTCCGCCTCGCTGGGGGCTGTGTGCAGTGCCCCCCAGGCCGGCGGGGTCTGGCCGGACGCTTTGCCCGTCTCTGCACCCGTTACGAGGCCGGCTGGGGGGGCCGGGCTTGCAGCAAGTACCCCTGGGCTGGGCAAGCCCTCCGGGGCTTTGCGCTGGGTAAGGATCCAAGGGGGGGAACCCACCTGGGTTCTTCCATCCTATTTTTTGCATGTTGTGGGTGTTCACTCTGGTCCCTACTGCTGACTGCTGAGTTTCACTAGGGCCTGCCCAGGGAGGGGGCAGGGGGGCTTCTCCCTCAGCCCCCTTGTCACCCTCCACCCCTCCGCTGATCCTGCCCTGACCTTTGACTCCTGCTCCCCTACATGCCAAGACGACCAGGCAGTGGAGGTGGTGACCGAGAAGATCCACCGGGTCTTTCGCTTAATGGGTAAGGTGGGGCAGGAAAGCAGGGGCCTGATCCTGATTGGGGAGGGACTGGAAAAGCCCAATGGTGACTGAGGGGTAGGGGTGGGATGGAGGGCCACAATCCTGAGGGGAGGTGAAAGGGCCCAATGCTGGCTGGGGAGGGAGTTGGAAGGACCCAATCCTGACCGGACTGCAGAATGGGGGGAGAAGATCCTGAAGGAGTGGGGTGTGGGGGTAGAAGGGCCCAATCCTGCCTGGGGTGCAGCTGAAGGGGCCCAATCGTGGCTGGGGATGGAGTCAGGGACCTGATACTGGAAGCAGAGTGGGGGGGATGCTCAGAGGGGGCTGATCCTGGGGCAGTGGATGAAGAGGCACCTTCCTGTATGGGGGTGGCTGGAGGGGCCTGATCCTGAAGGGTTTTGGGGGTGGAAGGGCCCAATCCTGACTGAGGTGGCGGTTCAAAGAGCCCAATCCTGATCACATGGAGGGGCCTGATACTGACAGGGTGGGCAGTGCAAAGGACCCGATCCTGGCTGGAGGGCTTGGAGGGGCTGATCTTGGGGCAGTGGCTGAAGCAGTTCCATCCTGACTGGGAGGGGCCCGATCCTGCCCCCACAGAGCTGGGCCACAACCTGTCGGACCTCCCCATCTTCTGGGATTGGCTGCATGAGGTGAAGCTGCCAGAGTTCACCTGGGATGGTAGGAGGGAGTGGCCAAACCCCTTGGGACCTAAGCCCTGCCCCTTGGCCCCACCCCCAGCCCCTCTTTTTCACCTCTTTCCCCTTCCCCCCACAGTGCTGTGCCCTCCAGCTTGCCGTAAGTATCCCCCCAGAGCTGGGGGGACAAGTTGGGAGGGTGATCCACCAGGGGGGCTGTTGACCTCTGACTCCAGATGGCTGGGTGCCTAGGGGGCGCAGCCTGGGCCCTGAACTGCTCCACCTGCCGGAAGGACAAGGTGCCCTGCTGGGCCCCGGAGAAGTGCTATGCAGGTGAGCGAGGGAGGGGGGTGGGCAATCTCAAGCCATGCCCCCTCTTGGTCACACCCCTCAGTGGGGCTGCTCCCTACATGGCCCTGGTCCTGCCCCTGAGCCCTTGGTCCCAGGTCCCTGCTGCCATCCTCCTGCTGTCCCCCCCTTTCCCCTTAGTGAGGCCCTGCCCACCATCCTAAGCCCCGCCCCTTTCCTTACAATTAGGCCCTGGCCCCATCCCTTTCACCCCATGTACATGGCTCCTGCCACCATCCCTGGCCCTGCCTCCTTTCCTGATGAGGCCCTGGCTCCACCCCTTTTGTCCCATGGACGTGGCTCTGCCCACAAGCCCAAGCCCCATTCCCTCTTCCTGTTACCCCCCAGGTTGGGAGAGTCTCCAGCACCCTCTGCTAGTGATTGGAGTCGCCTCTGCCACCTCCTTCGCACTGGGATTGGTCAGCTGCGCCCTGGAGTGAGTGCAGGAGACGGCTTGTGGAAGCAGGGCTTCCGGCTGGAGGGGCAGGGCATATAGGAGGGGGACAAGCAGTGGCTGCTCTCATTGGCTTTTTCCTCCCCAGGTTCTGGTTCCACCCAGAGCAGGGAGCTCAATAGCTCTGCCCACTTTTGTGCCTCCACCAATAAAGGAGCTTTAGGGTCGTGACCTCATGGCCTGTGGTATTGTCCTGTGATGTAACATGTTGGGGGGGCATGGCCTTTGACCCCCTCCCCACTCAGGAGGGGACCCAGGCATCTGGGCTCACAGGCACCCCCTCCCGAAGAACCCAGGTGTCTGGGGCAAACGTGTGTCGGAACGTGTCAAGAAAGGGGCGTAGCCTACATGCCCATGCATCCGGGGCAGGAGTGGTGACACAAGTGGAGCCCAATGTAACAGGTTTATTGGCCGGAGGAAGCCAGTGAGATGCCCCTGGCCCTGCTCATGCCCCTCCCCCAGCCAGCTGCTCCCCCATTGGCTAAGGGGTGGCCAGCTCAGGTTGGCATGAGGCTCCTTTGGCCAGTAGGTGGCCATCTTGGGTTGATGTGAGGCCAATTGGTGTTCATCTTGGGTTGACATGAGGCTGCATTGGCCAACGGGTGCCCATTTTGGGTTGACGTGACCCTACCTTAGTGAACAGGCAGCAGTCTTGGTCTGGTGAGGCTCCATGTTGGCCAACAGACAGCCATCTTGGTTTGGCACGACTCCATTGTCTTGTGGGTGGCCATCTTGGTTTGTCATGACTCCACAGTGGCCTACAGCCTGCCATCTTGGCCAACAGAGCAATGTCAACCCAACAGATGGCCATCTTGGGCTGGTGAGACTCTGTGTTGGCCAACAGCCAGGCACCTTGGTTTGGCACAACTCTATGTTGTCCTATGAGCAGCCATCTTTGTTTACATTACTCCATTGTGGCCTACAGGATGCTATCTTGGGTTGACGTCACTGTGTTGCCCAACTAGTGGCCATCTTGGGCCGGTGTGATGCTATATTGGCCGGGGCAGCCATGTTGGTGGCATGTGGCCTCCACATTGTGTGACCAGCAGCCATCTTGGGCAACAGATGCATTCAGTATCTCCAGGAGAGCAGTCAGCAGGGAAGTGAGGGTGGGGAGGGTCGTGACATCACGGGACCCTTGGTGATGCTTTCGCAGCGAGGGGCAGGACAAAGAAAATAGCAACCAATGCCAGGCAGCATCTTGGGCCCGAATGAGTTCTGAAGAATCTCATTGGTGGGATCTGGGTGCCTCTAGGGGCTGAGCACGGAGCTTGGCTGGGGGCCAGCTGCTGTTTTCTCAAAGAACATCAGGTCCTGGGGGTTAGAATCAGAGCTGAGTGAGACCCTAGGGGTTTCCATGGGGCTGGGAGTAACTGAAGGGGTCCAACAGAGAAGTTGAGGGGCAAAGAGAATCATTGGGGGCAGCGGTGAGGGGTTGTGGGGCAGGAGGTGTCATGGCAGAGTGGAGGCCGGGGCAGTTGGGAACCAGCTATGGGGGTGATGGAGGATTTAGTGAATAGGTCTGGAATGGGGGCGGGGGGTGTTCCTTGGTGCTAGGCAAGGGAAAGTTGGCCAATGGGTGGCCATCTTGGCCTGGTCTAATGACATCTTGGCTCAATGGGGTGCCATCTTGGGCTATTCTGGTGCCATCTTGGCCAATGGGGTGCCATCTTGGGCTGGTTAGAAGCCATTGTAGGTAAAGGGGCATTCATCTTGGCCTGGTCTGCAGCCATCTTGGCCACCAGGTTGCTATCTTGGACTGCTCTATCACCACCTTGGCTCAAAAGGCAGTCATCTTGGGTTGGTTTGATACCATCTTGGCCAAAGGGCTGCCATATTGGTCCTGTCTGATGCGCTTGACTCAAGAAGCAGCCATCTTGAGCTGGCTGGAAGCCATCTTGGCCAATGGGCTGTCATCTTGGGCTGCTCTGATGCCATCTTGGGAGGTTTCAACACCATCTTATCCAGCATCCCTCTGTACCTTAATGTCAGTGGCGTGATAATGGTGGGGGAGTGGGGCCTTGGTGGGGGAGTCTGTGGAGGTCACAATTGGCCACAGGGGGTTGGGTTGGTTGGTACCTGGCAGAGGTGGGACATGGAGGTGATGGGTATGGATTGAAGGGGGGGATTAAAGGGGCGGAGCCCCACACTCACAATGAGGAAGCAGGCACCCAGTAGCGTGGCCTTGACTTTGACATCCAAGTCCAGGGGGAACTGGACTCCGAAGGTATCAACATCGGTGAGGGCTTCCTGGAGAAACCCCCCCCACTGCTTGCTGATGCGGCCCACGCCTCGTGACTCATCGGTTGTCTTCACCTACGCAGGAAGTGATGACAGAACAGCAAGTGGCTCTCTACTCCCATCCCCAGGTAAGGCTGAAACAGGAAGCGGCCCTCTAGTTCCACCCCCGGGATGGCCAGAACAGGAAGTGGCCCTCTAGTCCCACCCTCTTGTTTCTCCCTCTCCTCCATTCAACTTCCCCAGACCCTTTTCACTCCCCAGGTTAATGCTGCCCTTCCCTACACCCGAGGCCCGCTTGCCCTCTCTCCCTTCCAAGAGCTCCCCCATGTACTTCAGCCCCCCAACCCAGACCAAGAACCCCCTCCCCCAGGGAATGGGTACCTCAAAATAGACATCTCCCCCACAGGCACAGGCCAGGCATGGCCCCACGATGTGCAGCACAGGGTCACGGTTGGCTGTGAGCACGGAGAACTTGGGAATCATGGGGTGCCACGTCTGGACCACGTGCCCCAGGGTAGTCCCTGGAGGGCACTGTACCTCCAACTGCAGGGAGAGGCGATTAAGGAAAAGGGTTAGGAGGGAAAGGCAGGAGGGAAGAAATATCCCAACCACAGACACGCCTCACTCTGTTAGTTGCTAGAAGATGCGGCTGGCTCTGGGTGAGCAGTGGCATGGGGGAGAAGAGCAGGGAAGGGCAAGCTGTGGTGGGGGGGCAATGGGGGTGCTCAGGGGGGTATGTTGAGTGTCGGGGGGGCAAAGGAGTGGGGACAGCCATGGGGAGGGTCTCTGGGGGAGAGGGGGGACTGGGTTTGGGGGTTCAGGGGGTTCTGCAGGGCTGGGGTATGGGGGGGAAGGGAGCTGAGTTGGGGGGGCTTAAGCCATAGGGGGGGTCTATCTCACCTCCTGCAGGCAGCAGGGGCAGAAGCAGGTGGCGCAGCGCAGGGGCCGGCACAGCAGCAGGCAGGGTCGCCCCGCGGGGTCTTCAATCTCAAGGTGGAGGGAGCGCCGGGCCCCACAGCACAGCCGGGCACACATGTGGCTCCGCTCCACGGCCTGGAAGAGCAGGCGCCCCCCACCTGACTGCACCACGTACCGGTTCCGGGTCTCGAACCCCAACAAGGCTGGGGGGGCAGAGAACTGCAGTTACCATCAGGATACCCAGGTCACCAGTGGCAACCACTATAGCTGCCCTTGTAGCCATTGGCAACTGTCATGGCCGCCTGGGTCGCCATTGGCAACAGTAATGGTTGCTTCAGCCATTAGTAGCAACTGTCATGGCCCACTTTCATGGCCGCCTCAGCAACCAGCAACCACTGTTGTGGCCACCTTGGCAACCAGTCCTGACCGTCATGGCCACCTCAGTGACCAGCATCATGGCCGTCTCATTGCCAACAATAACCATCATGGCTACCTAAGCCCACCCCCTGCTTTGCCACAGTGACCAAACAGGGCCCTGTACCCCCAGGGCCTTTGTCACATGGGTGAGTGACTCCGACTGGCGCCATGTGTGTGCACGTGCGTATGGCACATGCATGTTGATGCCTCTCACCTTCCACCAGCTCCACTTGCTGCCGAATCAGGACCAGGTCAGTCTGTGATGGGGGAGACAGGACACACGTGTGCACATGTGTGTGCATACCCGAGCACACGCATGTGTGCATTCACACCCCTCCCCTTCACTTGCACCCTCTTCACGCAGACAGAAAGGTGTGCACACACTTCTGCCTCATGGACACGCACATATGGACAACTTGTACACATCCCCATGACACACACCTCTCTCTCACTCACAAGCGCAGACACACACGCACCTTGTACACCCCCCATGATAGACACGCTTGTCACACACATACTGTACACACTATGACACACACCTCTCACCCCCCCCCGTACACCCCGATACACAGCCGTCTCTCTCACACACTCCTATCTCTCTCTCTCACACAGCCTTATACACACCCTATGATAGATACACCTGTCACACACACACCTTGTACACCCCCATTATAGATACACCTTTCATACACACCCACCCCTAACATGCTCAAACATGCTTCACACTGACATGCATACATACACAGGACCCCTCATGAGGCGCACATACACCTCAACTGACACATACACCTCAACTGACACATACACATGTGCACATGCACACACACTCAGACACCCACCTCACACTGACACACACACAGACCCCCCCCACCATACATTCCTTACACTGATATGCACAACACGCTGATGCATTCATACATAAGCACGCACACCCTTGGCCTGGGGCTGTTGCAGCTGCTTCTAGGGTGAGTCACTGTCGAGTATAACAAGGTCCCCTCCCTTGACACTGAGCTGCAGCCAGCTCTGGGGCGGCTCCGGCTCCATATAACAGGACCCCCCTTCCTGAGATGGCTAGGCTCACCCCAGAGCTGGCTGCAAGTTGAACACCTCCCCTCTTTCCCCCACAGCTCACCTGTACCAGCTCCTCCAGCGCTGACGGGACACCTGGCAGGTAGGGAGCGCTGGGGCCCTGGGGGTGGGGTAGTGGGGGTCCCCCAAACCCTGAGGGTGAGGTGTGAGGGGGGTAGATGCTGAAGCCGGGGGCAGGGCCAGGTGGAGGGATTGGGGTGGGACCGTAGCCAAGCTGGGGGGCAGGGTAACCTGCAACCAGACAGAGACCAGGTGAGAGAGCCCCCCCACCAAATATCCTGTGCTATTGTCCCTTTAAAATCAGGAAGGGGTGGAGCTACCTATCCCCAGATATTGTGGAACTTGTAGTCTTCCCAGCATTCCAGGCAGGAGGTGGGATGCAGATGGGAAGGGGTACTCCAAGCAAGGCAGGCTGGGAAAACTGAGTTCCCAGCATACTTTGCAGCCCCCCCCATTCGGAACTACAGGTCCCAGAATGCCTTGCGGCCAGACTGAGGCTCTTAAAGAGCTAGGCACTTTCTCATCATAGCCCCTTCTCTAAAACGGACAGAGACTCTAACCCCCAACCACCATCTTGTAGTCTGGCCTCTTAAAGGTGCAGGGACTCCTTCCCTCACTCTTAAGGGACCCCCGCCCTTTTTTTGAAGTGCTAAATGGAGGAGGGGAGGAGTGTGTGTGTGTGTGTGTGTCTGTGTGTGTGTTGGGGGGGGTCAAAGGCTGGTGCATTCCTGGTGCCTGCTATTCTCCAGGGAGAGGTAGGAGGGGGAGTGAGGTGGAACAGCTGGAGAGATGGGCAGACAGGCCCCCACAGCCCATAACCCCCTTTCCCTTACCGGATATGTCCATGGGGCTGGGATCTTTCTGTCCTTTCCCACGGCTCCTGCAGGGCCCAGAGAAAGTTATTGGGGAGGGAGTCTATCGGGGGGATTGCGGGTTGGCAGTGGGGGGCATCGGCAGGCCTGGGGGGCAGGGACTGTGGGTCAGGCGTGAGGGACACCAGGAGACCCCCCACCTCCACCCCATGCAAGCATCTGAGAGAGACGTACCCACACACAGAGAACCCAGGTGTCCAGGACACCCCCCCCTACCCGGCTCCCAACTCGGCCCATGCGCCCCCCCCCCCCCGCCCCCGGCTGGTTGCACGTGACCCCGGTCACACCCGCCCCCCCATACACCCCTGCGGCGCTGGAAGGAACACACTACCTGCCCCATCCTGCCCACGCCATGGGGGACCCAGGCATCTGGGCCCCCTCCCCTCCTAAAGGCCCCAGCCCCCCCTGCTCTCACCCCCCAGCCCCCCCCCCCCCCCGAGAAAAGCATCAGCTGCTCCGCGGGGGAGGACAATGGGCCACTGTCTGTCCGGGCTCCCAGCCCTCCCTACTCTCACCTCCCTGCACCCTCCAGGGGACCTAGGCATCTGAGCCCCCACCCTGCCTAGGCCCAAAGGACACATGCGCATCCATCCCAGACCCTAGGTTCTGCTTGTGTATGTGTGTGTGTCAGGCACCTGAGTCCTGTGTGTGTGTATTTGTGTACACGTGTACATGTGCATCCATCCTGGACGCCTGGGTTCTCTGTGTGTCTATGTATGCGGACATCCTGGACAACGGGTCCTGTAGACTCCCCCTCCCATCATCCCCCTGCAGTCACATGACACCCTCCCCTCCCCCTATTTATAAACCTGGCTGGTGCCTGACAGGGGCAGGTGGCTGGTGAGACAAATCTGAGCTCTGCCCACCCGCAGAGCTGGCTGCATCTCAGCCCCAGGCCCAGGGACCCTGTTCTATGCAGCCAGGACCCACCCCAGAGCTGGCTGCAACTGGGGGCCTTTTTATACTCAGCCGTGAACCCTTCAGAGCTGGCCGCATCTCAGTCTCAAGCCAGGGGTGCCCTGTTAGAATCAGCAAAAACCCACCCCAGAACTGGCTGCATCTTGATCCCAGGCCACGGGGACCCTTTTCTATGCATCTGTACCCCGCCCCTCTCCCCGAGCTGGCTGCTTCCAGGGGCCTTGTTATTCTCAGGCATGACCTACCCCAGAGCTGGGTGCATCTCAGTTTCAAGGCAGGGACCCCATTACACTCAGCCGTGATCCACCCCAGAGCTGGTTGTATCTTGGCAGTGGAAGATGGGTCTGTTACACCCATCCGTATTCATCCCCAGAGGTGGCTGCATCTCAGCACCAGGTGAGTGACCCCTATTCTATCCAGCCATAACCCCCACAGAGCTGGCTCCATCCTGGGCCTCATTATATTCAGCCGTGACCCACCCCAGAAGTAGCTGCATTTTAGGGGCTATGACTGTGTCCCAGCAAGCTGGGGTTAGAGTTGACAGAGAGCCCAGATGCCTGGGTTCCATCCAGCTCTGGGAGGGGACAGGCAGATCCACCTTCAATTAAAAGACTCAAAACCATCAGTTCATGGTCTGCCCACTTCAATCAACCTTTATTACATTGCTCTGGCCAGTCAGAAACCCCCCCAGCTCCCACTGCACTCCTCCCAGGCAATGGAAGGCCTGTGTTGGGTGAGGACCTGCCCACCCTTCCCAGGCAGCCAATGCACGCAGAGCTGGGCTTCTATTGGCTGGTAGGCTGGGCTCCCCATGCTTTCTGGGGTGGGGAGGGGCATCCAATGAGGGAGAGGGGTAAGAAATCTGGGCTTCTTATTGGCTGCAAGTGTACACTGCCTTCTCGTTGGCTGCAGCCTAGCAAGAGGAAAGGGGTGGGGTCATTCCCATGGGGTACCCAAGCTACTGCTTGCCCATTGGCTGACCTGCCCACAATCTCTGCCAATAGGAAGCAAGCCTGTACCCCAGCTCCTTATTGGGTGCTTCCTTTGATGCACACCCCCTCCCCCTCATTTCAGCCAATAGTGGCTCTCTGAACATCTCACTGGCTCAACAGAGCCAATGAGCAGAGCACCCTGACCAACCTCCCCTTCCCACTGGCTCCTAAGTCACCCCGCCCCCTGCCACCCACCCCATTGGCTCTGGGGCTTAATGGGGGGGAGGTGGCACGCCCACAAAGCCCCACCCCTGGTGGGGCAGAAAGGGTGTGGGGCTTATGGGGCTCCAAGAGCAGGGGTCAGAAGGCAAGGGTGAGCCAGCCGAGGATGAGGAGAGTCCCGCCGATGGGTGCAGCGCGGTTGAACCTGGGGTCGCCCGTCACCGCGTGGTAGTAGAAAACACCGGAAAACAAGCCCAGGCCTGTTGTCAGCAGCAAGCCGGACTGGGGGGGAAGGCAGGGAGGGAGGGAGGGGTCAGGGCTGGAACCCTGCGTCCGCCCCCCCAGCTGTGGCAAAGAAGGGTAACAGTTTCCTGCCTTGGGGGGTCGCGGTAGACCCCTGGGTTCTCTGGGAGGGAGTGTGGGTGGAAGCAGGGGTACTGGGGCCAGGATATCAGGGGCAGGGGCAGAAGGGGAACGTACCAGATGGGGGTACCGGCAGCGCGGCACAGCAAGCAGCGCCAGGCTGTGCAGGAAGTGGTGCTGATTTGCTGTCTCAAAGAGCTGCAATGGAGACACAGACAAAGGCGCCATCACTGCTGGACCTAAGTGTCTGGCCCCCCACAGCAGAGCTGAAACCCAGACATCGGGCTGCCCCGCTGCTGCTCACCTCCTTCAAGTACTCCTCCCGCTCACTGCGGCGGAAGCCTGCATAGGGCAGCAAATGGTTAATGGGCTCCCCAGGACCCCCAAGCCTGGTCCCACCTCCAAAAGCCCCACCCACTCCTAGACCACCTTCCTGACACAGCCCTATCCCCCCTCTGAAGCCCCACCTCCACAGTCCCCAGACCCCACCCAATCTCTCCAGGCCCTGTCCCCTCCAGACATCCAAGTTCCCCATCCCACCCCCACTCCTTCCAGCTCCCTAAACTCGGTGCCCACATCCCAAGCCCACCCCCACCTACCAAGCCACACCCCCTCCAGGCTCCACCTTTCCCAGTCCAAGACCCTCTTCCCAGCCTCCCCAAGCTCCGACTGCCGTTCCAGGCCCCGCCCCCTGCACCAAGTCCACCTCCCACACCCTCCAGCTCCACTAAGCCCCGCCCTCTCCAGGGCAGATCCTCCATCACCCCTAAACCCCGTCCAGACCTCCCAGATCCCGTCCGCTCCAGCCTCCAGGCCCCTCCCCCTCCAGGCCCCACCCACCGCACCGTGCGCCCCGTAGGAGGCGGCGCCGAGCGCTCCCGCGCCGCTGAGGGCCCCGATCCGGCGCCAGAGGTGCGCCGCGGCCGCCATCGCACGTGCTGTGAAGGGGAGAAGCGGAAGGGCCGCTTCCGGCTTTTTCCCTGCCGCAGCCAATCAGCACCTCCCTCCTCATTAGTATACAGGCCCCGCCCCCAGGCTCGGCCAAATGTGCCGTGGGTGGGGCGGGAATGAGTTTGTCGGGTGCCTGCGCTCTGGGAGATACGGCCGGTGCGTCAAAGGGGCGGGACCGCGTGAGCGGTAGGGGGAATACGGTAGCGGCCCTCCATCCCCATTGCGCCACCTGGTGGCGGCCGCTTGGTGCCCCACACTCCCGACCCGCATCCCCTCAATGGTGCCGCGCACTCCCAATCTGCCCTCGATGCCTCGCCACCCCCGTCCGCTACCCCAGGCGGGATCAATAGGGGCTACCTATAGGGGAGCGCGGAGTCACCTCCGCCTGCTGCTGCAGTCACAGGATTCGGGGCTGTGAAATGTCTGACGTGGGCGACAACCCGTCACCTCCGGCCCTTTAAATAGAGCGGGGAAGGGGGGCTGCGGGTCGGGAGTGGGGGGGCGCCATTGGGGGTGGGCTGCGGGTCGGGAGTGGGGGGCGCCACTGCCCCCCGCAAGAACCCAGGCTACCCCCAGAGCTGGAGAGAAGCGAGGAGTTTTAGCCCCCCCCACTCCTTATAACCCCCCCTCCCCTCCCGGGCTCCGCCCCAGCAGTCTCCAGGCCTGTCGGGGGGGCCGAGAACCGGGCTCCGGCCCCTTCAGCCTCCTCATCCCCCTCCCGGAGCACCCAGGCGTCCGCCCCCCCACCCCTCGTGACCCTCCTCTGGAAGTCCCCCCCCCGGCATCCTCCCTCCGCCTCCCCGCTCCTCCCCCGGCAGAGCCGAGACCCCCCCGGCCCCGTCGCCGCCGCCCCCGGACGCTGGGTGCCCCCGACTGCGGAGCGCGGAGGAGTGAAGCGGGTAAGCGGCTGCGGGGGGAGGCCTGCACGGCCCGGCCCGGCCCGGCCATCCATCCTCCCTCCCATCGCGGCCTGCCCCCCCCCCCCCGCCGCCGCGGCCCCCAGCCCCGTTGTCCCCTTCTACCCCCCCAAACACCCCATTGCCCCCCCATGGCACCAGCGATCTCCCTCTCAGCCCCATTCACCCCCACTGTCCCCATGGCCTAGTTGACCCCCCATGACTTCATCTGCCTCCCTTGCCCACCCCATCTCCCTGTGGCCCTCCAAGGCCCCCTCTATCCCCCCCAAGAAACCGGGCTGCCCCTGTTGCCCTCCCCAAAGCCAATCTTCCCAGACTGTCCCACTGCCCCATCAAGTCCCCAGCCCTCCCAGCCTCATCTCCCCCCCAGACCCCACCACTGCCCCTATGCATCCCCTAGACCCCCCAGCTACCCTCATGACCCCATGAACCCCCCTAGACCCCCATATGGCCCTTTGTAGCCCCATCGACTCCCCAAGGACCTTCTCAGCCACCCCTAGTACCCCCCATTGCCCTCTCTACCCCCATGGTTCCCCCATAGCCCCATTGACCCCCTGGACTCCCACAGCGCACCCATGGCCTCCCAGGCCCCCCAGCTTCCCCTTTTGACCCCCCCAAGACCCTGCAACCACCCCCAGCCACCCCCATGAGCCCATCTACACCTGTAGCCCTTCCAGTTGCCCCCTATGACCCCCCCAAGCACCCCCATTACCTTGCATGGGCCCATCTACGCCCCTAGACTCCCCACCGCAGCTGGACCCCCCCAGGTGTCTGTCTGTCCCCTCCACACACACACACTTTGTCTGGGATTGGGGAGCCCAGACGCCTGGGTGCTTTGGGGGGGGAATTATGGGGGGCTGAGACCGGGATGCCTGGGTTCTCCCCTGAGGGGGGTTGGGCCCCGGGCACCTGGGTTGTCTTCCAAGCTATGGGAGGTTGGTGGTTTGGGGGAGGGTGGGGGGAGATGAGGAGCTTGGACGCCTGGGTCCTTCCTGTGGCCTGAAGAAGGGAGTGAGGCCTAGTGGGGTGAACATGGGGGTACAGCCCTGGACTCCTTGGTTCTCCCCTTGGGTGGCAGGTGCCTGAGGGCATCTTGTGGCACCCGGACATCTGGGTTCTCCAGCCGGGGGTGGGGGTTGATGGGTGAGAGCAGGGGGCTGGGAGCCTGGACTCGCTGGGAGGGGAGCGGGGGCTGACGGGTGGGAGCTGGCCCCGGACACCTGTGCTGTCTCTGGATTATGGGCAGGGGGCTGAGGGGGGGTGCCAGGATGCCTGGGCTCTCCCCTGGGGTGGGGGGGATGAGTAAGCCAGAATATCTGCTCTCCGGAACTCCGGTTGCCAGGGAGACGCATGGCGACCGGTTCTTATCGCCACGGCAACCGGGCAGTGGTTACGGAGACCAGAGAGGAGGGGATGGGCTGGGGCCCTGAGACCACCCCGCCCCTCCCCCACAACCCTGAGGTGGCGGGGCAGGGGGCTGTGGGTTGGGAGTGAGGGGCACCATTGGGAGGGGGTGCTGCAGTTTGGGAGTGAGGGGCACCAACCTGATTTCTAGGCCCCATTAACCCTTGCAGCCAGGCCTGTTATGGGGGGGGCTAGGAGGCTCTGTCTGTTCATCTCCTCCTTGCCATGTTCCCCCCCCCCCATTCTTTTCTCTTACAAGTCTGGGACTAATTACAGGTTCCCAGCGGCTAATTGCCGCATTGAGAAGCCATGGAGAAAACTCCTCATTTATCTAATTAGGGGCCCCCAGAGACTAATGGCGGGGGTAGGCCAGGGCCTGCTGGGGGCAGGGCTTGGAGTGAGGAGGGAACCCAGGCATCCGGGCATCTGGGGGTCTTCAAGGGAAGGGAATAGAGTGGGGGAGAAGTGGGGGCTGGGGGAGAGAGAGCAAGAACCCAGGCGTCCAGGGGTGTTTGTGTCAGGGGAGGGGTGCAGCTGTGTGAGGCTTGGGAGGGTCTCCTTTTGGGGGGACCAGGACCTCAGGAGTGTCCTGGGGGAGCCACCCTGATCTGGGGAGGGGTCTTGGGGGCAGCTGCTGACACAGCTTGTGGGGTACTGGGGGGATCTCTGGGTTGGGGGTACTGTGGACGAGGCCTGACCTGCATTTGGGGAGGGCCGGGGGGGGTGGGGAAGAGGGTGGGGGTACCGGGGGGGCAGCAAGAGCGAACAGCACTGACCTAGCTTTTCTCTCTCCCCCCATCTCTTCTGCTCATCCGTCCATCTGTCCACTGCACTGTGCATCCATCCTTCCCTCCATCCCGCTATTCATTGCTTTATCTGTCCATTTGTCCGTCCACCCATTGTTTTATCCATCTGCCTGTCATTTAATCTGTCCCTTTGTCATTGCATCCATCCATTGTGCCACCTCTTTCTCATTCTGTCCATCCGTCCATCCATTTCTCTGCCCATTCATCCATTGTCTTATTCACCTGTCCATCCACTGTTTTACCAATTTCTCTGTCTGTCGTTCATTCTCTTCCTTTGTCCATCACTCCATCTACCTATTCTTTGTTCCCTCCATCTGTCCTTCCATCTGTCATTCCACCCATCCCTTGTTCCATTTCTCCACCCATTGGTCTGTCTGTCCATCCATCCATCATTGCATCCATCCATTTATCTATCCATTCCTCCATCCATTATTTTACCCATCGTTCTTTCCATCCCGTTTCCAGGCTGCCCCCTCCGTGCCCTGTACCCTGACCCTTCTGTGCCACTGCCCCTCACTCACCATGGAACGTAACAGACCCCCGCACCCTTGCTAGCCCCACCCCTGCTTCCTCCCTTGCCCTGCCCGCTCGCGCGCTCTCTCTCTCTCTCTTTCCCAGCATCCTCTGCTCCCAGGTGCCATGTGGGGTACCCTCGCTTCTCAGGCCGGCCTGGCCTTGCTGCTGTGGGCTGCAGGGCCCATCTGGGGCGGGGGCGGCGGCCGGGGCGTGGACGACCGCTTCCCCGTGGTGGCCACCAACTTTGGGAAGCTCCGGGGCATCAAGAAGGACCTGAACAACGAGATCCTGGGGCCCGTGGTGCAGTTCCTGGGGGTGCCCTATGCCACACCGCCTGTGGGGCCCCGGCGTTGGCAGCCCCCCGAGGCCCCAGCCTCGTGGGCAGCTGTGAGAAATGCCACGGCCTTTGCCCCTGTCTGCCCCCAGAATGTCCATGGCGTCCTCCCAGCCATCATGTTGCCCGTGTGGTTCACGGACAACCTGGAGGGTGTAGCGGCCTACGTCCAGAACCAGAGTGAGGACTGCCTGTATCTCAACGTCTATGTGCCCACCGAGGACGGTAAGGGGGTGACGGGAAAGGCTGGGTCTGGGGCCTGGGATGGATGTGGCTGTTGGGTTGGGTTGGGAGCATCTTGGCCTAGACTGGTAGGGATGGGTTTAGCTGCATCTTGGTATAGGTCGGTCGGGTTGAGTTGAGTTGGGTTGTGGGCATCCAGGTATAGGACGTTTGGGCTGAGGGCATCTTGGCACAGGCTGCTTAAGTTGAGGGTGTCGTGGTATTGGCCAGTTGGGTTGAGCAGGGAGGGGGCCGGCGGTTTTGGGTGGGGAGGGGTGGAGATGTGGGGTAGGCCAGTGCGTTGGGGCATGTCATGGAGCGAGCCAGTGGGTTTTCAGGGGTGTCCTGGAGCAGTCCATTGGCTCCAGGGGGATGTCATGGAGTAAGCCAGTCATAGAATCATAGAAGTTGGGTTGGAAGGGACCATGTAGATCTTCAAGTCCGACCCCCTGCCTGCGCAGGAGAAAAACTGGGCTCAAATGACTCTAGCCACGTAAACATCAAGCCTCTTCTTAAAGACCCCCAGGGTAGGAGCCAGCACCACTTCCCTTGGAAGTGAGTCAGAGGGGAGGTCACGGCGTGGTCTATTGAATTGGGGGAAGCTGTGGACTGGTCCATTTGAGTCCAGGGGGCATCCTAGAGTCATCTATTAGATTGAGGGGGGTGTCCTGGAGTGGTCCATTCAGTCGGTGATGATGTCATGAAGCAGTCCACTGGGCAGGTAAAAATATCATGGACTGGTCCATTGGATTGACTGGTGGGGGAGGGGGTGTTTTGGGTTAGTCTGTTGGGTTTGGAGAGCATCATGGACTGATCCGCTGGTTTGGCTGATAGAGGGGACAAGTCAGTAGATTGGCAGAGGTCTCATGGAGCGGTTCGTTTGCTTGGTAGTGATGTTATGGAGTGGTCCATTAGGTTGGTACACGGGGGGTTTGTGAAGTGGTCCATTGGATTGTTGGTGGTGGGGAATGGAGTGGTCCAATGGGTTAGTGGTGGTGTCATGGAATGGTCCATTCCTTTGACGGGCGTGTTGTGGACTAGTCCATTGGGTTGGCTGCGGTTGGCGGATAAGGTCTCATGGAATGGTCCATTCCATTGGCAGAGGTGTCTCATGGAGTGGTCCATTGGGTTGGCTTGGGGGTGTGGTGTGGAATGGTCCCTCCCCATTGGTGGGGGTGTTGTGGACCATTCCATCAGACTGGGGGGTGTCATGGAGCAACCCATTGCATGAGCTGATGAGGTGTCTTGGGAATGGTCCATGCCATTGGCGGGGGAGTGTTGTGGAGTGGTCCATTGGGCTGACTGGGCGGGTATTGTGGAATGGTCCATTCCATTGGTCTGGAGGGGAGGGTGTTTTTAATAGAGGGGGAGGGGCAGGGGTCCTGGCAACAGGGTTGCCATGGAGATGTAGGGTGTCTGGTGGGGGGAGAGGGGGCTGGGATGCCATGGAGGTGGGGATTGTCCCCCTACCCCATACCAAGGAAGGGGGGATGGCAGTTACCATAGAAACCAAATGACAGTGGGCAGAGGGGGTAAGTCTGGGGGCAAGGGAGGGTCTGTGGGGTTCCCCCCCCCGGACCTGCAAGGCATTTTGGGAAGGGGGAAGTCCTCGAAGGCATTCTGGGGGGGCAGACCCCTCCCACACAGGCATCCCTCCAACCCCTACTCTGTCCTGAGATGCTTTTTACTGAGTCCATCCCCCCGCATAGAACCAGGTGTCTGGGTTCCCAAACCCCCACCCTGCAGCCCCATAATCCCTCTCGGAGCTGAATAAAACCCAGGCATCTGGGCCCTCAGCCACCCCCCCACTTTCACCCCTCAGTCCCACTCCCCTCCCAAAGACCACAGGTGTCTGGGCTCCCAGTCCCCTTCGCCCCACCCTTTTGCAGCCTGTTCCTTTGCAGTGGTTGGCTAGCGAGGGGTTAATGATGGAGGGGGCGAGAGCAGGGGGTGCTGGGTGTCAAGATGTCTGGGATCTCTGGGAGGGGAAGGGGGCTGGGGGGTGAGAGCTGGGGGGCTGGACACCCAGGGTGTCTCTGCACTGTGCCATGGGAAGTGGGGGGGGTTGGGGGGCTGCTGCTGTTTCGCAGTTTGGACCCCCTGGGATGGGGGGACACCTGGTCTGAACCCTCTGGCTCAGTCCCCAGGGCTTTGGTGCCCATGTGTACTGGTCCCTCCTTTCCACCTCCCCTCCCCCCAGTCCATCCATCTGGCCTCACACCCCAACCTGTCCATCCATCTGTCTGGTCAATCTTTAGTCTGTCTCCCCGTAATCTCCCATGCATCCATCCCTCCCTGTGTTGCTCTTTCCTTCCTTTCATCTCTGCCCATTCCTCAGTCCCCCAGTCCATCTCTTTCTGTCCATCCCTCCCCACACCCTCCCCTCCATCCATCTTGCCATCCATCCTTTTTTCTTCTGCCAGTCTGCCCATCTCTTGTTCTGTCTGTCCAAACATTGGGTCCTCTCCCCACGCTTCCATCTACAGCCATCCCCTCTCTCCCTCTATCGTGCCCATCCATCCATCTCCTGATCTACCCGACAAGCCTCCATCTGTCCATCCTTCCATCCATCCACTGTCCCCACCACCCCCATGTATCCATCCTTCTATCCATCCATCTCTCTATACTCTATCTAGTCTGTCTGTCTGTCTGTCTGTCATTGTGCCCATTGTCCATCCATCCCCCTGGCACAGAGCCCACAGCTGTGGGACACAGGACCTGCCCTATCTCCCCCCTCCTGTAGCCCCCCAGCCCCCCTCTTCTTACCCCCACCCCACCTTTAACCGCCTTTGACTCAACAGCTACTTCCTGTGTCCTCTCGGTCTCTCTCTCTTTCTCTGTGGCCTTTTTTCGGGGGAAAAAAGCTGGTATTTTGCTTGTTGGCGGAAAAAAAATTGCGATTCTGAGAAAAAAAAAGGTATTTTTTTTAAACTGTTCTTGGGTGGTTTTTTTCCTTGTTTTTTTTTTTTTAAAGCAAAAAAAAAAAAACCCTCTTGATTTCTCTCTTTTTTTGGTGTATTTTTTTTCTTGCTCTTTGCTCTCTCTCGTTTTTTTCCCCACTTTCCCAATTTTTCTTTTTTCTTCTTTTTCCCTGGTCTTAGGTCCACTCACAAAAAAACGGGACGACCCGTCTGGAAACAATCCCTCAGCTGATGAAGGTATTTTCGGCTGCATGTTTTCCACCTCTTTTTCTTGCCTTTTTTTCTTTTCTTATTGTTTTTTTTTTTTGCTTTTTTAACTTCCCTTCTTTTCTTTCATTCCTGGGGGGGGGAGGAAGTATCAGTAAAATTCCCCCCCTCCGCAAAACCAACAAAAGACCAGCCAAAAAAAAAAAAGACAACGAAGCAGTAAAGGAATTGATTAAAATAAAATTTAAAAAATCTTAACACTTCCCAAGTCAACAAAAATCCCCAAAGTCCCCAGGACCCAATGCAAAAAACTCAACAGAAATCAATAATAATATAAAAAATCCAACAGTCCCCCAAAGTGAACAAAAACTGATCAAGAAATCCAACAAAAAAGCCCAAGATTAAAAAACCCAAATATTATCAACAAAAAGGAATCAAAAAGTCAACCAAAACTGAGTCAGAAAAACCAACAAGGCTCCCCCAAAGTCAGGAAAAAACCCACAAAAATCAAACAAAATTGATATTAAAAAAGCAACGAACACCCGCAATATTGACAAAAACCAACCAAGAAGTCAACCAAAAATTATTTAAAAAATCCAACTCAAACCTCCAAATCAACAAGAAACAACCCAAAAATCAACCCAGATTGACCAAAAAATCACCAGAGGCAACACACAAAACAGCCAACAGAAGCTGCCCAAAACCATCAACCAAAACCCTCATGAAATTCCAGTCAAGATCAGGGACACCCGGCAAAATGAAGCAAAAGCTGCCCAAGAAAATCAGCAAACAACCACTGAGAACATCACTGGAAACGGAGCAAAAAACCCAAACAAAAAGTCAGCACACCCTAACAAAAGCAGCCCAAAAAACCAACAAGAACCAAGGGAAAACTCAACAAAACTCATCAAAAAATAGCCCCCAAACCCCTAATGGAAACCAGCCAAAAACTTAATAAAGCCAGCCAAAAAACCCAACAGAAAGCACTCAAAAACTCCACAAAACTCAGCAAAAAAACAACTGAAAAACCCCAATGGAAACCAGCTAAGACCTCAACAAAACCAGACAAAAAAACCAACGAAACCCAGCAGAAACCTGATAAAAAAGAAAAAAAACACCACCAAAATACCCCAACAAAAACAAGCCAAAAATTCAACAAAACCTAGCAAAAATCCAGCCAAAAACTCAACAAAAACTAGCGAATCTCAACAATCCCCAACAAAAGCAGCTAAAAACCCCAGCAAAAACCAGGGAAAACCCAACAAAACAAGCCACAAAACCCCACAGAAACCAAACAAAAACTCCACAAAACTCAGGGAAAAACCAGCAAAAAACCCCAAGAAAACCCAGCCAAAAACTCAGTAAAATCCAGCTAAAAATCAGCTGAAAATGCCAATAGAAAGCAGCCAAAAATTCAGCACAAACCAGGAAACCCCCCCCGAAACCCAGTAAAAGATTGAGCAAAAGCGGGGGGGGGGGAGGAACAGCCAAAAATCTCCCAACAAAATCCAACCAGAAAAAAGCATTTTGTTGGGTTTTTCAGCTGCAACAAAAAATGAACAAAACAGCTTAACACCCCAACACCACTCAGCATAAAAGGCCAAACAAACCCCAACATAAACCAGCCAAAGACTCAGAAAAAAAATACCCCCCAAATCCACCAAAATTCACCAAAAATCCTCTTTTAAAAAATCAACAAAACCAACCAAAAGACCCTAACAAAACCATCCAACCAATTCAACCAAAAATGTCTGGAATCCCTCCAAAAAAACCGACTGAAAAGCAACAAAACGGCTCAAAACCCAACTTGGTTGTCAAGGGCCTTTGACCAACTGCAGACCTGGAACCAAGAAAAACCTGCCTCAAATTCAGCTGAGATTCAGCTGGAACCAGAATCAATGAAAAGGTCACCTGAGATCAACCACCATAACCCCCAAAAGAAGAAAAACCCCAAAGCGTCCACAAAAAACAAAACAAAAACAAAACCAACTTGAAAACTGAAACAACAAAAAATAGCCTTTTTCAGCCCCAAAAATCAAGTCAGGTCAACAGAAAACCCAACCATAGCCACCCCCAATCATCTAGATTCAATGGAGAGGGGAGACGCCCCCAAAAAAATAACCAAGAAAAAGAGCAGTAATATTAATTTAAAAAAAAACAACACAAGCACCCAAATCAATAAAAAAAACCAAAAAATCAGTAAAAAACATAACCAGAACCAACAACCCCATCCCCTACAAAAACCAACAGAAATTAACCAAAATCAAGGCAAAAAACCCCAAATGAACTAATGAAGAAAAATCCAGGAGAAATTAACACGTGTCCCCAAATAAAATGAAGAATAAGAAAAAAAACCCACATCTTTGAAAAGCAACAGGAAAAAACCCACAGAATCCAATGGCTTATCCATGAAAAAGGTCAATGGGAAGCCCCTGAAACGAGCAGGAATTCAACAGTAAGTCAATGAAAACCAAGCAAAATCACCCCCCAAAAAATCAACAGGACTCTCAAAAAACAGCCAACCATGAGGTAGACCCCATCAAACCCCAGTAAAATAATGTAGAAGCCGCCAAAACCAGCTTAGAACTGGGAAGACTTGGCAGACACTGAATGGGACCCCCTTAAAGTCAACAAACCATGAACTAAAACCTACAAAAATGAGACAAAACTTCACTAGGGTTGATAAAAAAGAAACAAAATGTAACCCAAACAACCAGCAAGAAAAAACTTGTAGGAGCCACAAAAATCAACCAAAACCCTTCTTGAACCCACAAAAATCAACGAGTGATGTAGAAAGATCAGCAAAAACTGAACTAGACCCCAGAAAAAAATTGTAAAAACCTCAAAACCCGCAAAAGTCAACAACTAGTGATGATAAAGATCACCACAAATGGAAGCAGAGCCCAGAAAAAAACAGCAAGAAGTCCCCCTACAATCCATAAAAAATCAGCAGAAGGTGAATAAGAACGGCTAAAAATTAGCAAAACTGAGCTAAAATGCACAGAAATCATCAGTGGCCCAGAACCCATAAGAAGAACCTATTTTAACCCCTAAAACTCATGAAGAATGAGACTAGAACCAATTAAAATCAGCATAATCTGCCCTGGAACCAATGAAAAGCCATCCAGTCTGATAAAAAAATAGCAAACAATTACCCAGAACCAATAAAAACTAGCCCATTGTGACCTAAAGAGCCTATGAGAAAAGAAACAGGGAACCAGGGGCCCTAAAGATCATCAGGAGCTGAACCAAAACCAATCAAATTCAGTTATGAAACCCCATGGAACCCACAAAAAGCAGCAAATAGTACTTAAAATTAAAAAAAAAAAACCCGCAAGAAAAAGCTCTAGACCACCCTCCCTTGCAAATCAGCAGCCTGTGATGTAGAACCAATCAAAAATAGCAACCCTGCCTGGAAACCCAAAAAATCAGCAAAAAACCTCACAATAACAACACCCCAGAAGACCCCAAAAACCTAAAAAAAAATCTTAGGCATTAAAAATAAGCCAAAAACCTCACCAAGAAATCAGCAAAAAAAACCCCCAAAACCCACAAAAATCTGGAAAAAAAAAACCCTCTAGACCCCACAAAAATGAGCAAAAAACTCTACAGCCCACAAAAATTGGCAAATAGTGCCCTTGATTCAATGAAAATCGGCAACCCAGAACCAACAAAAATCAACTACCCCCCGTGCACAAAAAATAGCAAATCATGACCTAGGCATTAGAAATTGGCCAAAAAAATCACTAGTGCCCCCCAAAATCAGCACCGCCCCAAAAAACAACCAGTAAATAGTGACCAAGAATCGATAACAATCAAAAATGTACTAGAACCCTCCCCCCAACCCCCTCCCCTATCTGCAAAAATTAACATATAGTGACCTGGAATCAATAAAAAAAATCAATGCCCTCCTGAAGAACCCACAAAAATCAGCAAATAGTGACCGAGAGTCATTTAAAATCAGCAAAACCCCCCAAATCCTACCAAAATAAGCAAAAGGTGACCTGGAATCAATAAAAAATTTGAAAAAATGGCCCCTACACCCACAAAAATCAGCAAATAGTGAGTCATTAAAAATCAGCCAAAAAAAGCCCACTAGATCCCATTAAAAAAATCACCAAAAAACCCCACAAAAATCAGCACAAAACCTGCAAAACCAAAAAAAATCAGGGACCTGGAATGACTTGGAATCAATAAAAATGGGCAAAGACATCCTGGAAACCCACAAAGATCAGTAAAAGAAAAAACTCAACCCTTGAACGCACAAATAGCAGCAAAAAATCCTCCAAAAAACACAAAAATCAGCAAGTGGCCCTGTCAGATCAAGAATGGGCAATGGAGAACCAAACAAAAGTGAGAGCCGGTGAGGAAGAACCAATCAAAAATAAGCAAATCTCAGCGCAACCCTTTCAAAAACATCAACAAAAAAGAGCTAGAAATAGTCAAAAGAGGGAACTCCCCCCCACCCCACCCCCAGAATCAACTTGGCCAGGCCTGGACTCGCCAATCAACAGTGAATTGCCCAATCAGACATACAGCAAAAGAGAACCCAAATCAGTCTAAAACACCCCAAATCAACAAAACCCAGCCCCAGCCCCAGCCCCACAGCAGCTCCTGAAGTGTGGCTGGTCACCCACTTTTTTACTGGTTATTTTTCTGATTCTCCTTGTTCTGCCCAAATCTGGGCCTTTTCCGCCCAAAATGGCTGCCCCCAAAGGGTTTTTTTTGGTCCCAAAAACAGTGCTTGATTTTTTTTTATTATTATTATTATTCTCCCCCCCTTTTTTTTTTGCTCATTTCTTGATTTTTGGGACTTTTTTGGCCTTTTTTGGTGGGGGGTGGTTCTTAAAGCTGCAGTGCACATGAGGCTGCCAGAGGGAGGGGGGACTCTTGTTCCCCTCTCTCTTCCCCTCCCCCCCCAACAATTTTGCTCTGAACTGGAAGCTGGGGAAAGGGGGACTGGGAGGTACTAGAAGGCCAGACCCCTCCCCACATTCGCCCATCACTCAATATCACTCAATATCAAGCCCACAGCAGTGATGGGGGTAGAAGAGGGGGCTGCACCAGACTGGGGGGGTCACAGTTTTGCCCCCAGTGCCCATGGGGGCTGCCCCAGAGATGACCCCCCCACACACTTTGAACTCCCTTGTGTGAGTCCCAGATACCTCTGTGTGTGTGTGTGGGACTCCTGGCTTCTTCAGGTGTGCGCGCCTCGGATGCCTGGGTCGTGTGTGTGTTTCCATGTCCTAGATGATCAAGTTCTGTGTGTGTGTGTCCTGGGTGTGTGGATTCTGTGTGTGTGCATGCATGCGTGCATGTGTGTATATGTGTTCCAGATGCCCAGGCTTTGTGTGTGTGTGTAAGACCCTTTGAGTTCTGTGCATCCGTGTGTGTGTGTGTGTGTGTGTGTGATTGTGTGCACACATGTGCATGTCCCAGGCACCTCGGTCATGCTGTGTGTGTGTGTGCCTGTCTGTCTGTCTGTCCCGGATGCCTGGGTTGTATGCGTGTGACACCCAAGTTCTGTGTATGCATTTGCACACATATGTGTCTTGGGCGCCTGGGTTGTGTGTGTGTGTGTGTATGCATGCGCACATATATCCCAGGTATCTTGGTTTTGCTCTGTGTGTGTGTGTGTGTGCGCGCGCACACGTGCATGCATATGAACATGTCTGGTCTCAGCCCCTTAGCTAAGTGTCTCGTGCCTGTAGCCATTTAAGTGCACAAGTGTGCTACTGATCGGCAGGGTGGGCTGTCTTGGGTTCAGATACATGGCCAGAGCATGTGCAGAAAGGGGAAGGGGCAGACGAGCTACAGGGTGTGGGTTTGAGTGATGGGAGAGGCATGCGACCTGGCAGGCGAGTGTGCGACAGGCCCCTATGTGTCTGCTGACCTCTTTGTGTGTAAGGGGTTCTGTGAGAGTGCAAGGGGCTGGACATATGTGCAAGAGCTCTGGTGAGTACACAAGGGGCTGGGTGTGTGTGTGTGTGAGGGGATGGACACGTGTGGGAATCCTGGTGAGTGTGTGAGGGTCTGGGCACGAATGTTAGAGCTGTGATGAGTGTGTGAGAGTCCCCATGAGTGTGCAAGGGGCTGGACATGTGTGAGAGAGCCCTGGTGAGTATGAGAGCCCTCACAAGTGTGCATATGGCTCATTTAGTGTGTGGCAGTTCTGGTGAGTGTGCAAGGGACTCAGCGAGCATGCAAGAGCCTTGGTAAATGTGCAAGGGACTCAGTGAGGGTGTGACAGCCCTGTTGAGTGTGTAAGGGCCTGGACATGTGCACACACCCTTGTGTGCGTGCAAGGGACTTGGTGAGTGTGCGAGAGACATGGTGAGTGTGTGGGGCCTGGACATCCTGAATGTAGGCTTTTGAGAGGTCTGGTGAGTGTGCAAGTATGTGTCCCCGTCCTCCCCATCACCCCTCCGGGTGCAGGGCAGGGGGCGGGGCTGAGCAACAGCTGCTAATTAAGGCCTGGTTGAGTCTAATTAACACTCTCCAGTTGGCACAGAATTAACGAGGCCCCTGGTTGCCATGGAGATGGAGATGACCTAGAAAAGAAAGCACATTTCCAAGAGGGGGGACATCTTTCGGGCCATTTCCATGGAAAAGGGAGGGCCAGCAGGCGACCTTTGACCCTGGGGAGGAGCCACTGACCACCCCTTGGGAGATACACCTGACCTCTGACCCCTCAAGCATCAGCCCCGAGACTCGCACTGCACTGGGCTCATGACCCCTGACCTCTTCTAGGCATCTTTGACCCCCTCCCCTCCTCCATTCATCTCAGTGACCTCTGGCCCTTAGAAACACCCCATCCCAGAGCCTCTGGCACCAGAGCCTTCTACCTTATTGACCTTTGACCCCCTCCCCCATTCAGCTGGGTGACCTCTGACCTTTAGAAATATCCTGTCCCAGGGCCTCTGACCCCAGACCCTTCTGCCCTGTTGACTTCTGACCTCTCCCCTCCCGAGCTCTCCCATATACCCATATCCATGCAAAGGACCTCCTGCCCTCTGCCATGACCTTGTTCACCTCTGATCCCTCTAGCTCCATGAACCTTGACCCCTTGGCAGGAGGGAGGGGGGAAGCTGCCTCTTCTTGGGCAACAGAGCCATAACAGGGGGCTCTAGTTGCACCCAAGCCCTGCCCCCCAGCTCTGTAGGGAGAGGGGGGCAGATTGGGGAGGGGAATAGGACCGGAAGAGGCAAGGGCCAGAGCAGGTTCCCAGTGGATATGGGGGTGGGACAGCTTGTAACACCCAGTTTCTCTTCCCACCCCACAGACATCCGGGACAGTGGGAAGAAGCCAGTGATGCTCTTCATCCATGGGGGGTCCTACATGGAGGGCACGGGCAACATGTTCGATGGCAGCGTGCTGGCCGCCTATGGCAATGTCATTGTGGTCACCATGAACTACCGGCTTGGCATGCTTGGTGAGGCCCTGCACCTGCCCTGCCCCCCAGCCCTGTGCTTCCTTTCATCCCTCCCTCCATCCCCTGATTTGCCCAACACACCCTCCATCCATCCATCCCTTGATCACCCAACACACCTTCTATCCATCCGTCTGTCTATCCATCCACCCCTTCACCACCCAACACACCCTCCATCCATCCATCCATCCTCTGATCTACCCAACACACCATCTATCCATGCGTGTATCCGTTCATCCATTCATTCTCTGATCTAACCAACAGTCCATCCATCTCATGCACATCTCTTCATCCATTCCTGCACTCTTCTGTTCCTTCCTCCACCCGTCTATCCATCCATCCCCTGATCCACCCAACACAACCTCTGCCTATCCATCCAGTCACTCGTCTATCCACTCACCCAACATGCCATCCATCCAACCCTCCATCCTTCTACTCTGTCTATACATCCACACTCCTCCATTCATCCCTGTCCCCATCCATCCATTGCTTGGTCTACCCAATATACCCTTCCTCCATCCACCCAACACACCACCTGTCCCCATACATCCATCTATCTATCCATCCATCCACTCACCACACCCTCTTTCCCTCCCTCTCTCCATCTCCATCTGTCCATACACTCAACACTTTCTCTCCATCCCCCATCCGTCTATCCACTCAATACACCCTCAGTCCCTCCATCCTTCCCTTCATCCATCCCTTTACCCATCTATCCTTCCCCACACTCATCCATCTCTCGTCCAACCTTTCTCCATGCCCTTTACTCATACTCCCCTTCCCACCCCTCTGGCAAGGGGGAACACAATGGAGAGGGGTCTTCTGGCCTTCCAGGAGGGGCTGGGGGTGGGGCCATTATTCCTGAAGGGAGGGGCTATCAACTGCATGTTCCTTCCCCTTTTGCCCCAAAGGGGGCCAGTGAATTATACCAAGCTCCCTCACCCAAGGGGGTGAGATGCAGCCACCTCTTGGGTGGGGCATGTTGGGGGCTGGGTGGAATGGGGGAGGGGCCTCCGAACGCTGGTATGACCCCTCCCCTGCCTTTCCCAGGGTTCCTCAGCACGGGGGACCAGGCGGCCAAGGGCAACTACGGGCTGCTGGACCAGATCCAGGCGCTGCGGTGGCTCAACGAGAATATCGGGCACTTTGGGGGCGACCCCGAGCGAATCACCATCTTCGGCTCGGGTGCTGGCGCCTCCTGCGTCAACCTACTCATCCTCTCCCACCACTCGGAAGGTACCAGCCCCACCCTCTCCCGATGGATCCCCTGGAGGGATTGGGCCCCAGCCCCAGGGCCCTGGGGATCGATCTGGCCATCTATCTACAGGCACTGCCTCCATCCATCCATTCATCCTTCTGTTAGCCCTTTCTCCATCCATCCATCTTCTGAGCCCATCTGTCCATCCTTCTCTCAACCTTTTATTCATCTCTCAGCTTTTCATCCATCCATCCATCCATCTCTCTCAGCCTTTCATCCATCCATCCATCCATGCTTCTCTCTCATCCATCCATTGTTCCCTTACCCTGCCCTCTGACCCTCTCCCTCACTCCCACCCAGGTCTCTTCCAGAAGGCCATTGCACAGAGTGGGACAGCCATCTCCAGCTGGTCTGTCAACTACCAGCCCCTCAAGTACACCCGCCTGTTGGCCTCCAAGGTGGGCTGTGACCACCCGGACACGGCCGAGGCGGTGGAGTGCCTCCGCCGCAAGCCTTATCGTGAGCTGGTAGACCAGGACATCCAGCCGGCCCGGTACCACATCGCCTTTGGGCCTGTGGTGGATGGAGATGTGGTTCCTGATGACCCCGAGATCCTGATGCAGCAAGGCGAGTTCCTCAACTATGACATTCTCATCGGGGTGAACCAGGGTGAGGGGCTGAAGTTCGTGGAGGACTCGATGGAGAACGAGGACGGGATCTCAGCCAGCTACTTCGACTTCACCATCTCCAACTTTGTGGACAACCTCTATGGGTACCCAGAGGGCAAGGACATCCTGCGGGAGACCATTAAATTCATGTACACAGACTGGGCTGATCGGGACAATGGGGAGATGAGGAGGAAGACCCTCCTGGCCCTCTTCACTGACCACCAGTGGGTGGCCCCGGCAGTTGCCACGGCCAAGCTCCACGCTGAGTACCAGTCACCCGTCTACTTCTACACCTTCTACCACCACTGCCAGACGGATGCGCGGCCTGAGTGGGCCGATGCAGCCCACGGGGATGAGATCCCCTATGTCTTTGGCGTGCCCATGATCGGGGCCACCGACCTCTTCCCCTGCAACTTCTCTAAGAACGATGTCATGCTCAGTGCTGTGGTGATGACCTACTGGACCAACTTTGCCAAGACAGGGTGTGTGTGGGGGGGGAAGGGATGAGGAAGGCAAGGGCGTGAGGATGGGTGGATGGATGGAAATGAGAAGGGGTGGATGGGTTGGTGAGTGGAAATGAGGATGGATGGATGAGAAGGGATGGATAGATGGATGGGTAGGTTAGAAGTGAGAAGGGATGGATGGATGGATGGATGGATGCATGAGGAGATGGAGGGATATGGTGCTAGGGGCCAGCTGGCTGTCTGATGAAGCATGGAGGGGGTGAGGAGGGAGGAACGAAGGCCAAAGGGAAAGAAGAACATATGTGATGGTGGGTGGATGAGTTTGAGGAGCTGCCTGGCTGTGTGTGCAGAGTGAATGGAAGGTGAGTGGATGGAAAAGTGGAGTTGGTGGGATGGATGGATGGTGTGTTGGGTGGAGATGAACAGATGGATAGATGGTTGCAGGGTCTGACGAGATGGATGGATGGATGGGAAGGAGTGGACCAATGGATGGGTAAATGGGTTGAGGTTTGGGAGTGAATACAAAGACGGGGAGAGGATGGGGAATATGAAGGACTGCATGGATGATGCTTTCGGCAGATGGATGGAGAAGGATGGGCGTGTGGTGGCTTGGGTGGTTAGATGGATGGATGGACACGTAGCGAGGGATGGATGGTAGGTTGGGTGAGTGACTGAATGGAGGGATGCATGGAGATGGAGGGGTGGACATGTGGAGCTGGATGGGTAGCTGTCAGGTGGGTAGATGGATGGAGGAATGGAGATGAATGGATGAACACTTAGGGATGCATGGAGGGTGGCTTGGGTGGGTAGTTGGATGGATGGATGGATGCATGGAGATGGATAGATAGTGGATTGTGTGGGTTGATGGATGGATGGACATGTGGAGATGGAGGGATGGCCGTTGGGTGGCTGGATAGATGGAGGGATGGAGATGGATGAATGTTGGATGGGTGGGGAGGCAGATGGACATGTGGAGATGGATGAATGGCCATTGGGTAGGTGGATGGATGGAGATGGATGCATGGTGGATTCGGTGGGTGAATGGGTGGAGATGCGTGGATGGATGTCTGGAGATGGATGGATGGCCATTGGGTGGGTAGACATGGATGGATGCTGGATGGACATGTGGAGATGGATGAATGGCCACTGAGTGGGTGGATAGACGAAGGGGTGGAGATGGATGGATACTAGATTGGGTGGGTGGATGGGTGGAGATGGATGGGTGGACATATGGAGATGGGTAGATATGGGTAGATGGATATGTGGGGATGGATGGATGGCCATTGGGTGAGTGGAGATAGATGGATGGTGGATCGGGTGGGTGGATGGAGAGATGGAGATGAATGCACGTATGGAGATGGATGGATGGCCATTGGGTTGGGCAGGTGGGTGGGTGGCTCCTCTGGGCTCCCCATCCCAACTAATCCCGCCTCCCCTCCCACCTGCAGTGACCCCAACCAGCCGGTCCCCCAGGACACCAAGTTCATTCACACCAAGCCCAACCGCTTTGAGGAGGTGGTGTGGACCAAGTTCAACACCAAGGACAAGCAGTATCTACACATTGGCCTCAAGCCCCGCGTCCGCGACAACTACCGGGCCAACAAAGTGGCCTTCTGGCTGGAGCTGGTGCCCCACCTCCACAACCTTCATGAGATCATCTACACATCCACCACCACCCGCCTCCCACCCTACGGCACCCGCTGGCCCCCTGGTGGTCGCCCAGGGCCCAGTACTACCCGCCGCCCCTTCCCCACACTCCCACCTGACGAGGATGAGACGGATGACCGGCGCCGCTATGCACCCTTCCCAGGGGACTCCCGCGATTACTCCACAGAGCTGAGCGTGACAGTGGCCGTGGGGGCCTCACTGCTCTTCCTCAACATCTTGGCCTTTGCTGCCCTCTACTACAAGCGGGACAAGAGGCATGAGCTGAGGGGAGCGCCGGGGGGCAGTATGGTGGCCGTGGGGGCAGCAGCGGCTCGGCGCCTCAGTCCCCAGCGCAATGCAGCCAATGACCTCCTCCACACTGGGCAGGAGGAGGAGATCATGTCACTGCAGATCAAGCATGCTGAGCATGACACCCACGATCTGGAGCCCTTGAGGCCCCATGAGCTCCTGCGCCCAGCCTGCCCCCCGGACTACACCCTGGCCTTGCGGCGGGCGCCTGATGACGTCCCGCTCATGACGCCCAACACCATCACCATGATCCCCAGCACCATCACAGGCATCCAGGCCTTGCACCCATTCAACACTTTCCCAGCTGGCCACAATAACACGCTGCCACACCCCCACTCCACCACGCGTGTATAGTGGCCTCCCCCCCCTTCCCCTGGCCCCTTGTCCCCCTTCCTCAGCTCCCCATGGCACCAGGGAATCCAGGCGTCCAGTGGCAAATGGATACCACCAAGGTCCTTCCAACAGGGAGGCACTGTGGGCCAACCCCCGCCCTTAGGAGGTCCCAGCGTGGTCACCACTCCGGATGATGGTGACCACGTCATGTCCTTCCAAGATGGTGGATGGGGGACACCAGCCACCCATTGGGTGGGAGCCACCCAATGGTCATCCAAGATGGCGGACAGGGGATGCCAATGCCTGTTGGGTGGGCACTGCCCAAAGGCCATCCAAGATGGCAGACAAGGGACACCAGCTGCCCGTTAGGTGGGAGCCACCCAACAGCCATCCAAGATGGCAGATGGGGCATGGGAGCAACCCAACGGCCATGCAAGATGGTGGAGAGAGGATGCCAGCCACCCACTGACTCCTCTGGATGGTGGCCATCCAACACGGCAGAAAGGGATGCCCACCATACCACTGGCTGGACCCAATGCTATCCCAAGAGGCCGCCAGCCCCCCACAGCGTGGGGCTAAGAGACCGGCCCCCCCACTGCTGCCACGGAGCCCAAGGGGGGGTCTCAGAGAGGGGGGCGAGTGATGCCTGGACTCATCCTCTTCCTTATTTCTTCCCCCCTTCCCCCTCCCTGGACTGCGAATGTATCAATGATGGAAGCTCGGGATTTTTTGGGGAGGGGGTGGGGCGGGTGGGCAGGGTTTATTGGGGGGGAGGGGTCCTTTTTTATGCACAGAAGAGACTTTCTTGGTGGGGGGGCAATGGGACACGGGACCCGCTGCGCGATTGCATGTGCCCGCGAGAAACCCAGAGCAAGGGGGGGAAGGAGAGAACAAGATGGGGAGGGGATTGAAGGAGGTCCCTGTTTTCCCCCCCACCCCCAATGCATGCCCCCTCCACCTGCCTCTCTTCCTCCATCCCATCTTCCCCACCTCACTGGGCATCTCTCCTCCGCTAGCAGCTTTCACCTTCCCCTTCTTTCCAAGGTTACGTTTCCTCCTCCTACTCTTTTGCTGGTGCCTTTCATATTCCTCCTTTCATGCTTGTTTGTCCTTCCCAACCCAAGTCTGCTCCTCCGTGGAGGCTTTCCCACTCTCTTCTTCCAATGGCTTGATGCCTATTCCTCCATCAGCTGCTTTCTTCTTCCCTCCTTCCTGCCCTGATGTCTTTGCTCTCTATTCCTCCATTGGCCACCTTCCCCCTTCCTTCTTTTTCCCTCTCCATCGAGCCAACAGTGCCAAATACCCAAGATCCCCAATGGCTCTGGCTAATGAGTAAGTGGAGAAGTGCCAAACAACCTTGGAGACAGGCGAGGAGGTCTAGGATGGGGATTGGGGGGGAGGGGCAATGGATGAGGTGGGGCTGACAGGGGAAGGTGGGGGGGTCCAGTGCCTGCCTGCAGGAGGGAAAAGGGGGATGAGAGACCCCCATGGACAGAGTGGAAGGGCAGGAGGTCGTGGGGTAGGCATGTTCATGGGATTTGTCTATCCAGGGGGCTGATTCATCCATCCACCCACCCCATGTGCCTCCTCAGTTTGTTTGTTCGTTCTATCCATCTGTCCGTCTGTCCATCTACCGTGCCCCCTCAGTTGTTTGTTCATTTGGTCATTCATTTGTTCTATCTATGCCGTTTGTTTGTCATGTATTCTACACCCATCCGTGCATCTATCCGTCCATTCCTCCATCCAAAAAACCCCTCTATGTCTGTCTGTCCATCCACCCACCCACCCACATAATCTCTATCTGCCCATTAAGCCCTATACACACAGATATCTATCTGTCCATCCATCTGCTTACATGGCCTCTAGCTATCTATCCACATGGCCTCTATCTATCTGTCCATCAAACCTTATACATTTTATCTAACCATGCATCCACCGACTCAGCGCACCCTTCAGCCATCCACCCACACAACACACCCTTCATCCACCCATCCCTCCATCCATCCCTTCATACCCCTCCCTTCTTTCCTTACATACTCCCTCAATCCATCTATTCATCCCCACATGCCCTGTCTCCCCATCTATCCCTCATGTGCAGTGCCTGGGTCCTAGGTTGGGGCACCCTGGGACATGGGTGGGAGGAGAGGAGAGTAGTGACTGCAGAAGCACAGGATTTCTTCCTCCCCTTCCCCCCCACCCCAAGTGGACACAGGGTGTGATGGCATCTGGGGGGGGAAGAGGGAGCCTTGGGAAAGCAGGATGGGCTGTCTCTGCTTTGCTCTCTGGGTTTTCTATCTCTTCTTTACCTATAACTAGGGTTTTGTTTTGGGTTTGTTTTCTTTTTTTACTGCATTTTTGTAAAGATCTGTGCCAAATTCAGCACCCTTTTCAGGGGGGAAGGGGTTAAATTCTCAGGGGGGGCATTGGAGGGGTGTTTCCAGGTGTCCTCCACCATTCTATTGTGAGTAGGCCAGGGTGCCAGCAGCAGTGGGGGTCATGCCCGGCCTCTGCCCTCCCCAGCCCCATCTTGGCCTTATTCTGTTGCCAAATGATGCCCTTCTCCCCTACCTTTACATGCCCCCTAGTATCGATTGCACAGGCCCATCTTCATTGGAAATTGGTTGGGCGTCACAATCCAAGATGGCCACCTGCAACTGGCATCCCAGATGGCTTTGCACGTCTTGCTACCCAACCTATCTGCGTGTATGGTGAAATCCAAGATGGCCACTCATAGACTGATCTGCAAGACTGCGTCGCAAGTATTTCTAACCAAGCAAGCTATTGGTAGAGTGACATCCAAGATGGCTGCCTGTGATTTGATGCTCAAGATGGCTGTTTCTGAACTGCTCTCACATGGATTTCCAACATGGCTACTGGTGCTCTGAAATCCAAGATTGCTGCCCACATTGGATTCCCAAGATGGCCGTTCATGTGCTGATATCCAAGATGGCCACCTGTGCACTGAAACCCCAGGTGGCAGGAAGAGTGGCAAAATCCAAGATGGCCTCCCTATGGGGTTCCAAGCAAGCTAAAATCCAAGATGGCTGTCTACACGGGATTCCATTTGTCTACCATCCAAGATGGCGGCTAGCCACCCTTCCCTGATCCTCATTCTAGTGAGATGGTTGCTTCCACGGCACTTCCTGTTCCTGTCGCCGTGATCTGCAACCAGGCATGGAGGGTTCCCAAATCAAAGATGGCCACCAGCAGGCTCTTTCCTAAAGGTGGAACTTCCTGCTCTAGCATACAACGTGATGATGATGGTGAGAAGGCAACCCTACAACCAAGATGCCCGCCGATTTTAATGCCCCTCCCCCACCTCCTTCCTTAACTTACCACTTGTGTTCAAAGCCCATCCTTGGCCTACCCTCAAGATGGCCACCACTATAGTCCTATCCTTGGCCTCCAACCAACCGTAGACCCTTCCTTGGCCTATGATCAAGACAGACCCTAACTTTCACCTGCCACCAAGATGACCACCAGTTTGGTCAAGGCTGCCACTGCCATTGCCCCTTCCTCAGCCTAGCGTCAAGATGGCCATCACCACAACCCTTCCTATGATCTACTGCCAAGATAGCCACCAGTGCAGCCCCTCCCCGTGGTCTACCGCCAAGATGGCCATCACCACAGCCCTGCTTAGGCCTACTGCCAAAATGGCCTTGCCTCAGCCTGCTGCCAATATGGCTGACAGCGCAGCCTGCCCTCCGCCAGTGCCATGGCCTTGCTTCAGCCTACTGCAAACATGGCCGCTTCTGTAGCCACACCAAGATGGCTGCCATCATCACCTCTGCCTCAGCCTACTGCCAAGATGGCTGCCATTATTACCCCAATCTTGGCCTACTGTCAAGATGGCTGCCACTACCGCCCCGTCTCAGCCTACAACAAAATGGCCACCACCACCACCACCCTACCTAAGGCCTACCACCAACGTGGCTACTGGTACCCCTGTCAGACGGACCCATCGCCCCGGAAACGAGCCAGAGAACGTCTATTTTTATCATCAAGACTTATTTTGGCGGGGCCATACGGGGCCAAATGACCTCCACCTCTTTATTGCCCTCCCCCAGACTGGAATTGCCCCCCTGCCCCCCCCACCCCGGGGACTATTTTTCTGCCCTATGGAGGGAGACAAGAAATATGGGACTCTTTTTACTGAGGGGAGGGGTGGGGGGAAATGCCAGGGTTTTGCCCCCCCCGGCCCCGGGCCTCACTTATCTGCCCCAGGGGGGGCAGCTGGGGGGGTGGGGGGCATTTTTAATGCGAGAGATGAGACTTTCTTGTAAATATAAAGAGAAAACCGAACCCCCGAGCGTGCCGTTGAGACTGCCTTTTTCTGTACCCCCCTTCACTTAATTACCCGTGGCCTTCAGCTGCCCCTGCCAAAAAAAAAGAGCTCCATTCCCCTTCACTGGTCACCTCTCTCCTCTGCCTTATCAGCCTCCTCAGGAATGCCCCCACTATCTACCCCCCCAGAATTGCCCCTTCCGCCCCTATAGCCATCCAGTATTGCTCTCCTGCCCCCTATCTGCTCCCACCTCACCAGAATTACCCCCCTGCTTGTATCTCTCCTCCCCCCAGAATTGCCCTTATCTGCCCTGTTCCTCGAGAATTACCCCCCATGCCCCATCTGCCAGAATTGCTCCCCACCAGGAAGTGCCTCCTGCCCCAATATACCCCCCGGTAATACCCCCAGCTACCCTACTAGGGAAATACCCCAGCTACCCCTACCCCCCAAAATTGCACTCTAGCTGGACCTGCCCCCCCACGATGCCCCCTTCCCCAATCTGCCCCCTCCAGATTTACCCCCCTACCCTTATATGCCCCCCCCGCGAGGCAATGCCTCCTCCACTCCTATCTACCCCCCACCCCCGCCGCGAGCGGCTTATTTGCCCCCTCCACTAACCGGCAACTACCCCCCTTCCCCCGGGGAAGCCCATGTGCGTGCAAAGGTGGGGGTCGGGAGTTAGGGGCACCGGCGCTATAAACAGCCGCCCGCAGCTGGGGGGGAGAGAAATGCAGCAGGTTTCTATGGGGAAAGCCCCTCCCCCGAAAAGCTGCCTTTTTTAAAGGCAGGGAAAGGGATGCCGGGAGCCCAGACGCCTGGGTTCTCTTATTTCTTCCGCCCCAAAAACGGAGCGCGGCCCCTTTAAGAGCAGTCTCCACCCCCACCCCCAAGCTGGTCAGTGGAAGCGACGTGCGTGGATAATTCCTGAAGGGGGGGGAACCCAGGCGTCCGACCCCCGTTGCATGGGTACAGCGCCCCCTAGTGAGCACAGCGGAACGCGGACTCGGCCTGCCCTGCCACCAAGTCACAAAGGCGCATCACAAAGGCCCCGGGGGGAGGAGCACGGAGATATCAGGGGACCCCCCCCCCGCACCCGCCATGGGGCTGAGCCCCTGCCCCCACCCCGGGGGTTGCTGCTGCCCCGCCCCCGCCGCCCCCCTGGTCCTGCTTCTGCTCCTGCTCCTGGTGCTGCAGTTGGGCCTGGGCCTCTTGTGCCAAGTGAGTGAGGGGCCAGGACTGCCCCCCCCGCCCTCATTCCCGATCTTTAGCCCCCTGCCCCTCCAATGCCTCTCACTCCCTACCTGCAGTCCCCCCACCCCCAGTCCTTATACCTGCTCTCCAGACCTAGAAACATTGTTGTTCCACTCGGCTCTACCCCAGACTCAGCCGCATTCTCCCCCCTGCAGCTTACCGGTGCCCTCTGGGGGCTGCTGCAAGAAACCAGCACCCCGCGGGGTAAGTATGGAGGTGGAGGGGGTATCTGCCCCTGGGAAGGAAGTTGCAATGGTTAATTGCCATTCTCTCTCTCTCTTCCCTCCCAGAGCCGTCCACTAGGAAGCCCCTGCCCCACTGCTGCCCCCCTGCCCTGCCCTGCAATTGTCCCTTCTGCCCCCCTGAGCCCTTGCGGGTCATTATGGACGTGAGGCTGGAGCCCCCTCCGCCCCGGCAGCCCCTGGCCCCTCCCTCTGTGGCAATCAGCACCCAGACCCCCCCTGGCTTTCCCCTCCTATGGCAGAAGGCAGGGCAAGCGGAAGGGAAGGAGCAGAAGGGAGGGGCTGGGTGCAAGAATGAGCAGGGCCCCCGGGTCTACCTCTACCCTGTGCAGCCCCCCCGATCTCGCACCCCGTCGCCTGAACGGACCCCCCAGGGACAACAGGGCCCCGGGGCAAAACCCAGGGACCACTTCTACCAGGGCACCGAACGGACCCCCCAGGGACAACAGGGCCCTGGGGCAAAACCCAGGGACCACTTCTACCAGGGCACCGACCCAGCAGGCGAGTGGGTGTATCGTAGCGTGGGCCCCCGCAAAGCTGCCCAGCACCAATAAACTGGGGAATCCAGGCATCCAGGCTCCCTGCTCTCGCACCCCTACCCCCACAGACCTCATCCCCCTGCCAGAACACAGGTGTCCGGGCCACCGCACTCAGCCCCCTCCCCTCCCAGAGAACCCAGGTGGCCCCCCACGTATAATTATCCTGGGGAGGGTCCTACAACTCCCAGAAGCCTCTAGGGCGGACATAGCCTACAGCTCCCAGGATGCCCTGGGCCCTCTCAGTGGGTGGGATGAGTACCGTGGGGCTCAGGTGTGCCAGGTGAGGTGAACACCTGTCCCCTCCCCCCACCAGGTGAGGGGGGGGCTGGTGCCCTGCACTCCTGACCTGCAGCCCCGAGTAGTACCCCTCACTCCCAACCCACCCCAGGATGGGGGTTCGGAGCAGTTCCGGGTGTGTTTGCCTCGTTAATCCCTGACCTCCCAGCAGGAGGCATCATGGCTGTCCCTGGGGGATTCCAGGCTGTCCCCCGCCCCTCCCCTGCCCGGCCCCTCATGGACCTGGACTTCCCCTCGGGGGCCCGGGTGGCTGAGCTGAACCAGCTGGTGCAGGAGCTTTGCCACGGGGACCCAGGTGTCCGGGCCGCCCCAGAGCTGGCTGAGCTCAAGGACTTCGTGTTCGCCTTGCTGGGTGAGTCAGGGGTGACCACACGCCCAGCACCCAGACAGGGGATGGGTCTGGCAGGTGGGAGAAGGGGGCTTGGGCACCTGGATGCCTGGGTTGTCCCAGCTGCTGTTTGAGCTCCCCACCACCCCCACCCCCCACCCCCTGGCATGGCTAGATGGTGTCAGGTCTCCGCTGGGATTAACTGCAAGCTTCTGGGACACCTGGATCTTGTGCCGGAGGGAGCTGGGGGGTGAGAGCAGAGGGGCTGGGAGGCCGGCACGCCTGGTTCCTTGACCGACCGGGTCTGGGCAACTCCTCTGGACACCTGGGTCCTTCCCCAGGACTGGTGCAGAAGCTGGAGGGAAGACTCCCGGCGACCCCGCGGCTCCTCTTGCTGTCTGGCGGAGCCCGCCGGGGGACACTGGATGTGAACCCCGGCGTCCTGGCCCCCTACACCCCCGGCCGTGACTACGATGTCGACTACACCCTCCTGGTGCCCATCCTGGATGCCCGCCTGCCCCCGGATCCAGGGGGCTGTGCTCCGGGCTATGCCAGGCTGGGCCTTGCCTCTCTCGGCCCCACTGTCACCCACCGCTGGGCCGACTGCAGCCGTCGCCGTGGCCAGGAGGTCGACCTCTGCCCCAGCCTGGTCTCAGCCCACTTTTCCCGTTCCTTGGTGGCCGTTGCCCGCCAGGCCCACCCACACCAAGGGGGTTTGGAGGTGGAGCGAGCTGATGCCCATGGCGGCCTGGTCACCCTCATCCTCCGCCGGGGGCCCCTGCGGGCCCTGTATGACGTGGCTCCCGTGGTTGCCGTGCAAGGGTGGCCAGAGGCAGCCCGGGACTGGCTGAGCTATGGTGGCCATTTTTGGAAAGGCCAAGTGAGGCTGGAGGATGTGGCTGCCAGCTTCTACCTCCTGCCCTGCCCCGGGCCTTGCCCTGAGGCCTGCGGCCTGGGCGATGCCTCTAGCCTAGCTTGGCCTGAGGCCTGCAGCTCCTTGGAGGCCTGTGCCCCAGGGAAGGCCAGTTGCCTGAGTGACAGCCTTGGCCCAGTTGAGGCCTGTGCTCTAGGTGAGGCCCATTGCCAAGGCAATGCCTCTGGCCTGGTTGAGGCCTGTGCCCCAGGTAAGGCCTGTTGCCTGGGCAACAGCCCCAGCTCAGATGGATGCGAGGCCTCCAATTTGGTTGAAGCCTGTTGCCTGGGCAATGGCTCCGGCCTAGCACAGCCCGAGGCCTACAGTCCTGTTGAAGCCTGTTGCCTGGGCAACACTTCTGGCCTAACAGGGCCTGAGGCTATGGAATGCTATTCCCTGAGTGACCCCCAAGGCCCAGCCTGGCGCCTCAGCTTTGCCAGCAGCGAGTTCCACCTGAAGACAGCCATGCCCCTGCCCATGCGCCAGGCTGTGCAAGCCGCCTTTGCCCTCCTGGCAGGGGTCCTGGCGGGGCCAGTGGGTCCGTACCCCATCCTAGCGCAGGCACTGCAGGCCTGTGACCGCCTGCCTGCTGGGTACCTTGGCCGGGAGGACAGCGTGGCCCACTGTCTGCTGGGCCTGCTCGATGACATGGCTGCCAGCCTCCTGGCAGGCACCTGCCCCCATCCCTTCCTCCCAGGCTGCGACCTCCTTGGAGGGCGGCCATGGCCTGGCCTGGCCCTTCAGGTGGCCGCTGTGAGGAGGGACCCTGCCAGGCACCTGTGCCAGGTGGTGGACAGGGTTAAGATGGCTGCCAAGATGGTTGCCAAGGGGGGGCGGCCATGACAGGGAGTGAGCAGGGGAGGGGGGTGATGGTTACAGGACACCTGGGTTCCATGCCCAGGTCTGGACATGAGGGGTGAGAGCCCGGATGCCTACATTCCCTGGCTTGAGAAACTTGCCCTTGATGTGGCTGCTCAGGGATCCTTGTTTGTATGACATGAATGTGCCAAATAGGGGTGTCAGGAAAGTGGCTTTGTAATCTATGGGGTGCGATAATAAATGTGTCTTTTGTCAGAGGATCCAGGTGAATTTGTCTTGGTAGGAGGCTTGGAGGCTGTGGGTCCGGGAGTGAGGAGCACCAACAGGGCTGGGGGGAAGGATAGGATGTCCTTCCCTCTCCCGACCTGGCTGATCCCAAAAGCCCCATTTCTGGCCCTTGTCCAAAACCCCAGCTTTTCACCCTGCCAGGCCCAGCGCCAGCTCCCGGCAGCCTTCACTGGGCCTGGCACTGGTCCCAGTCAGCCCTACCCTAGAGCTGGCTGCATCTCAGCCTTGGGTCCCTGTTCTACTTCACCAGGACCCACCCCAGAGCTGGCCACACCTTGGGGCCGGGGGGGGTCTTGCTCAACCCCTCACTCAGCTCTGAGATGCAGCCAGCTCTGGCGTGGTTCCCAGATGAGTGTAAGAAGAGCCTAGTGCTGAGATGCAGCCAGCTCTGGGGTGAGTCCTGGCTGAGTGTAACAGCCCCCCCCTGCAGCTGGTCCCAGGTCTCTGCCAGCTCCATGGGCCCTGCTCCAGGCCCCGTCAGCAGAGAGAACTGGCTGGAGGCACTGTGAGTTATTGCTCCCTTTGCGCGGGGGTGGGGGAGCCTGGACCCTGTCTTCTTTGTAGCTCTGGGTGTGTCTCTACTCTGAATCGTTTGTGTGCGCCACACTGGACTGGTGCCCCTCACTCCCAACCTGCCGCCCCCTGCTCCCCCCCAGCCTGGCCAGTGCTCCTCGCTCCTGACCCACAGCCCTCTGCCCCCCATCCCCACATTCTGGCCGGTACCCCTCACTCCCAACTTGCAGCCCCCTGCCTTAACCCCCCACTGGCCCAATCCCTGCTGCAGTTAGTGGTGCAGAATTGAAGGCTGTAGCCCTGAAGGCGGGGGGGAGCTATGGATCAGGAGTGAGGGGCACTAGGCAGACTTCAGAGGGAAAGGACAGGGGTCTTCAGGTTGAGAGTGAGGGGCACCAGGGGAGCTGGGGGGACTGAGGGGGGCAGGGGGCTTCAGCTCAGGAGTGAGGGGCATCAGACAGACTTGGGGAGGTGAAGGGATGGGGACAGGGGGGCTACAGGTGAAGAGTGAGGGGCACCAGGTAGACTTGAGGGGGAGGGATGGGGACAGGGGGACTGCAGGTAAGGAGTGAGGGACACCAGGATGGCAGGTCAGGAGTGAAGGGCACCACTGGAGGGGCTCTGTGATGGCTGGGGGGGGGTCTCCTGCTAAGCCCCTTGGGACTTAAGACTGGGGGGAGGGGCTGGTCCATCCCCGCCCCCCCTCCCTCCCTCCCTCCCTCTGTCTCTCTCTCTCCATCCTTTCATCTCTCCTCCCTCCCTGGCTGCTTGCTCTACCCTTCACGGGTGAAGGACGCACTCCAAATCCGGGGTGGGAGGTCCAGCCCTGCCCCCCTGCCTCAGGCCACCCCTCCCCCCCACTCCTGGGACCCGGACTCACCCCCCAGCATGGATCCCTGACACCCAGAGCTCCCCCCAACACCAGCATCACGACCTCCCCCCAGACCAAGGGGGGAGAAAAGGCAAGGAGGGGGGGGGTGGGGGGGCGTGTCGAGAGTGAGGGGCTGGGGGGGGTCTGCATGTTGAGGGTGAGGGTCACCGTGGGCTGGGAGTCTGGGTTCTGGTGGGGGCTGCAGGTTGGGAGTGAGGAGCACTGGTTGGACTGGGGGGCTGTGGGTCGGGAGTGAGGGGCGCTGGGAGTTTGGGTTCTGGTGGGGGCTGCAGGTCAGGAGTGAGGGGCATCAGTTGGACTAGCAGGAGGGAGTCTGGGGCTTTGGGGGGGCTGCAGATTGGGAGTGAGAGGCACCAGAAAGCCAACAGGGGCCTGCGGGTTGGGAGTGAGGGGCACCCATTGGCCTAGGGGCAGGTAGGAGAGGAACAGCCACCCCATACCCCTCACCCCCCACATCCCCCCACCAGCCATGCCACCTGCCTGAGACCCCCCCACAAAAAATCCCCCCTCCCCTGGTGGCCATGGCGGCCCTGGCCAGCTCCCTGATCCGGCAGAAGCGAGAGGTGCGGGACGCACCGCCCGCGCGCCCCATCTCAGCACAGCGCAAGGTCTGTCCCCGCGGCACCAAGTCCCTGTGCCAGAAGCAGTTGCTGGTCCTCATCTCCAAGGTGCGGCTCTGCGGGGGCCGCAAGGGCCGGCTCGAGAAGGCCCCCGGTGAGTACAGCTTGGTCCCGGCCCCAGGGCCCCAGATGGACCTGGCGGGCTCTGGGTGGGGGGCCTGTGGGCCTACCAGGGTGTGTAGGCAGTGCTCTCTGCTCACTGAAGGCCAGCATGGACCAGTATGGACCAGTCCTGGGCACTACAGGCTCAGTGGATGTGGGGTGGGAGGTGTATGGGACACTAGGGGGCAGCATGGACCAGTATGGACCAGTCCTGGACACTATGGGCCCAGTGGAAGGGGGTTGGGGTTGTATGGGGGGCTATCTGCTCACTGGGGCCCAGCATGGACCAGTTCTGCGCACTACAGACCCAGTGGAGGGGGGTGTATGGGGCCTCTCTGCTTACTTGGGGCAAGTATGGACCAGTCCTGGGCACTAGGAACCCATATGGGCCCAGCTGTGGGGGTGGCTGAGGATGTATAGATCTACCAGAGGGTGCATAAGGTGTCTCTGGTCACTAGAGTCCCTGTCACTGGGGGTTAGTATGGACCAGTGCAAGTCACTATGGATCCGTATGGACTCAGTAGCAGGGAGGTGGGGGCCAAAATGACATGTCAGGGACATCTTGCTTGCTGGAGGCCAGAATGGACCAGTCCTGGGCACTATAAACCCATATAGGCCCAGTGGAGGGGACCTGGGGGCATACGGGGGGGTGCTTTTTGGTCACTGGGGGCAAAAATGGACCAGTTTGGACCAGTGCTGTCACTAGGGATCTGTATGGGCCCAGCAGGGAGGCTGGGGCGTGTATGGGGGGCTCTCTTGTCCCTGTGAGGCCCCTCTGGTTACTGGGGGCCAGAATGGACCATTGCTGGGCACTATGGGCCTGTATGGGCCCAGCGGGGTTTAGGGGGGGCTGGGGGTGTATGAGCCTGTAGGGAGTGTACAGGGGCCTCTTACTGGGGGGGGCATTATGGACTAGTGCTGGGCAGTATGACTTGTATGGGCCTAGTAGAGGGAGGTGGGGGGGTGTATGGGGCCTGGTACGGGTGGGGTAGGGACTGGACATGTCCCAGAAACCTGAGTTCCATGCCTGGGGGGGGGGGGTCCGGCATTTAGCCAGGGGTAGATGTGGGGGGGGGGCTGGGGACTGGCCATGTATATAGGACCTGGTCTATATACAGCCCAGGCCGTATATGACCCAGTCTATATATGGGCTGTATATGGCCCTGTCTATTTACGGTAGGCATATGTCCTGGTCAGTATATGACCATGTCTATATATGGTGTGGGTATGCCATAGTCTATATACAATCTGTGTATGGCCCTCTCTGTATATGCCCCCAGGTATATATTATTTCCCAGTCTATCTAGGGCCTCATCTATAGATTGCATGGATATGTCCCAGTCTGTATGGGGCCCCACCTATTTATCTGGTGCAAATATGTCCTGGTTTAAATACAGTGTGTATATAGACCAGTCTATATGACCCCATCTATGTATTGCATGGGTATGTCTGTGTATGGCCTCATGTACATACGGGGTATGCGTGTCCTTGTCACTATACAGTCCATGTATAGCCCTGTCAATATATGGCCTGGTCTGTACTGTATATGGACCAGTCTGTATCTATCCCCAGCCCCTGCTGCTGGCAGGTGTGTGGAGGCAGGGCTGCAGGAGCTAGTCCATATAGAATCTATACCACCCAGGGTTCCCCGCTGGTTGCAGCTGCACCTTGGCCAGGATCCTGCCCATCCTTCTCCCCCCGCGTCCTTGGCGCTGGACACGGGCCAGGGCCACCTGCTCCCCCGGGTGTCCGGGTTCCTGCGCCCCCGCTCATTAGGGCAGCGCTGGGCTATTAACATAAACCAGAGATGTTTGAATATATTTGCATATATTAAGGGGCGGGGAGAAGCAGGGCAGAGGCTGCTGGGATGTAGGGGGGAAGATCCCGGGGAGCCCCCGCAATGCTGCCCTTACTCCTGACCCGCAGCCGCCCCCCCTCCCCCACAATTCCCTGCGGGGCTCGGAGTTAATTTGCCCTTTTAATGAAATGACCGCGGCAGAGTGGTAGGGAGTATTACGGGATGGCGGGCGGGGGTGGGGGGCGGAGAACCCAGGCGTCCGGGATGAGCGTGAACACACGCACACACAATAGGTCTGACACGCGCTCTTGTGTGCACACGCACAATGTCACCCACAGCTCGCACCCACCTTGTATCACACAGGCACACCTCTACGGACACACACACACTTAAACACCTCCCCCCAGATCGCGCGCGCTCGGTCTCTCTCTTTCTCACATTCACACACACACACACACACCTTGTACACACTCCTATGACTCTCTCTCACAAACACATGAACAATCTCTCTCTCTCTCTCTCTCTCTCTCTCTCACACACACACACACACACACACACGCTCATCCCCCTACATATATGCACACATCCTGTAACACACACACCATCTTTCTCACACCGTGGTACCATTTTGCACACGCTCACACTCGGACACAATATCTCACCCCCCCCATTATAGCACATACCCACCCCCTACAGACACACTCTCCTATTCCCCGTCACACACACACAATCTCTCACATGTTCTCTCACACGCATCACAGTACACCCTGAATCTCTCTCTCCCACAGACACACTCTCACACACACATCCTAGCACACCCTGAATAACATGCAGCACCCTACAGAGGCACAGTCTTTCTCACACGCCATCTGCATGTGTCTCTCTCACAAACACACACTTTGCATCACACAGTCTTACACTCACACAGTTTCACACTTGCACACAATCTCTCCCACCTTTCCTCTCTCACACACAATCTCTCTCTCTCGCTCTCTCTCATACACACACACACACACAAACACACACACACACATCATGTCGCAACCCTCCCCCCCTTCACCCCTGGGTCACCTCATTTCACACGTGCTTCCTGGACACCTGGGTTAATTGGGGGGGGGGGGAGCCTGGACACCTGGGTCCTCTCCCTACTTCTGGAGGGCAGCAGACAGGGGCACACGCATGCATGCGCACATGCACATGTGTGTGTAGAGAATGATAGTAGCAGCAGCATTGGTAGTCTGGCTTTGTGCAGTGGTGCACACGCAGTGCGGTGTGCATCACAGTAGTAGCAGGGGTGGTGGCAGCATTGCCTGACAGTCACAGGAGCACTGGTTGTGGGTGTGTAGTGTTGTGTGTGGTATGAGTGTTGCCACTGCTCGGCCAGGCCACGCTGGCCTTGCTCTCGCACTGGGATTCCCGTGTTACTGCCGGCGGGGCCTGTCCTTGGGCTCGGTCCTGTTGCCTCTTCCCAGCACTGCTCTTTCTAGTCCCGTTTTATCCTGATGAGTCTCATTGTTGTACTCACAGCTCTGGCACTTGTGCCTCTTCTCATCACCACTAGCACTTCTCCTTTATCATCGTCATCACCATCATGCCAGTCATTATGCCTACTCCTCCTCCTCTTACCACGCTCTTTATTATGGCTACTAGTATTACTATTTCTATTAATTTATTCTTATGGCAATTCTCATGCCTGGTACTACTAGTATTACTATTACAATGGCCATAATAATAATCATTATTATTACTATTATTATAATGGATACTCCTAGTATTTCTATTAATTCATTATTCTTATTATGGCAATTATAATGGCTTGTACTACTACTATTAATACTATGATGGCCATAATTATTATTATTATTACTATTATTATAATGACTTCCTACTATTTCTATTTTTTTACTATTATCATTATGTCAATTATTCTGGCTACTACTACTATTAATAATATAATGGCTATTTTTATAATTACTGTTACTACTATTATTATTATTGCTATTTATTCTTAATATGGTAATTATTATGACTATTACTACTGCTGTTAATATTATTATTAGTATAACTAGTATTATTACAGCTATTATTATTATTTCTATTCCTTTATTTTTATGCCAATTATGGCTAGTACTGCTACTATTAATATTACAATTACTATTGATATAATTACTCTTACTGGTCTGCTCTTATTGCTTTTTCTTATTATGGCTATTAGTATTGCTGCTGCTGTTGTCATTAATATTATTATTATTGTTATTATTGTTGTTTTAATATGGTAGTCATTAAAGCAATAATAATAACAATAATAATTATGATGACCACGATAATTAAAGCCATAATAGTAACTATAACCATAACATAACATCACTATTAATTATTATTGTTATTCTTATTATTATGGCTTTAGTTATTGTGGTGGTCATGATGATCATGATTATGTCTTTTATGACTGCCACAGTCATAAAAGCCATAGTAATAATAATAATGAATAGTGATCTGATGTTATGGTTCTAGGTATTACTATGGCTACAGTTATTGTAAGGTATACAGCTTCTGTTATTATTGTTGTGATTATTATGGTTGTAATTATAATCATAATAGTTATGGCTTTGGTTATTATCATTGTGGTTATTATGGTTAGAGTTTAGTTCTTAATTGTATCATTGATTATCACTGTTGTGGTTAGAGTCTTACGTTATTAATATTACAGGTTTCATTATTATTTTGTTTATAATGGTAATTAATGCAGTAATTACTGTGGGTTTTATTGGAGGTGTTATGGATATTGTGCTTTGTAGCAGGGCACGAGGGTGCCTGCTACTGGCATTAGGAATAAGGGCTGCTGAAGCTCCCTGAGACAACACAGGTGTTGGTTGCCGGAGCAGCCAGGCTGGTCACATGACCAGGAGGGGGCAGGGCCAGGCCTTTATAAACAGCCCAGGCCAAAGCCCAGCAGCAGTTTCCTTCTGGTAGCTGAAGAGGTAGGAGGTCTGCTACAGAGCAGAGTAAGGCAGAGCTGCCTGAACATTTGAGTGCCTATGTATGGAAAGGAGATGGAGAGGCCTCTGTTACAAAGGCTTGAAGGAGAGCCAGGGTGGCGCGGAATGTTATGGCCGGTAGGCTTATTCTGAGTTAGAGCTGGTTGGCTGATAGCTTTGAGTTGCTGTTGGGCTGTTTGTATAAAACCGGAGGACCGGGAGAGGCTGTAGGGGACGGAGGAGGCCTCAATAAGAGCTCCCTAGTGGAGTGGGGGGGTTCCTGGGTGCCCTGGGAGGGCACAGCGATTGGTGCCGGAGCTGGCACTGCGGGTGAGCGCTGGAGAGAGGTGTGACGTTGTGGGGTGTCGTGACCCCATCCCTGCGCGGTGTAGGCCCCAGAGAGGGCAAGGAGCGTGGCATAGGCCCCAGAGGGGGTAGGCATATGGGAAGAGGAAGCCCCAAGGAGGGCAGATTAGAATAAGAGGCTCCAGGGTGAGTGATTGGCACCCTACTAGCGCAAAGCCCCGGAGAAGGGTGAGCGCACAATTAAAGCCCCGGACAGGGCCGAGCGCACGGGGAGGAGCCCGGACAGGGCCGAGCGCACGGGGAGGAGCCCGGACAGGGCTGCGTGTACATTTGACAGGCCTGGAGAGAGTGCATATAAAATAAGGGAATGAGGAGCACATATACTGGAGAGGCCCTGGGAGAGGGGCGCTTATATTGGAGAGACCCCGGAGAGGGCGAGAGTGCAGACAGAAGCCCGGGAGGGGCGAGTATATCGGGCGCGCATACTGAGGGACCCCAGAGAGAGGGGGTGCACGTATTGAGCGACCCCAGCAAGCGGTGAGCATACAGACATAAGAATGTCCGGTACGTCAGCAAGGCTCAGGGTGTGCTAAAGGGGAGGTCGGAGGCACACATAGCCCATAAGGCTGGGGTGTACCAGGCCAGTACAGCCAGGATAGGGGACAGGATATACTTGAGCACCGTGTCCAAGGGGATAATAAGGCAGCCTCCATTATCAAACTATATGACACCAAGACGTGGGGGGGGTGAGAGAGAGGGTGCGTTTGAGACCCAACTTGGCACGGTAGGGGTGCCAGGGGAGATCATGTCCGCTCCTGAGCCCTGCCCTGTGACATGCTTATATATGGTTCTTAATATAACAGCTTTATTGTAGCTGTGGTTGTTCAAGTTTTAGTGACCGCTCTTCATAATCCAGGTTTGACTGTTGCCATTGCTCCTGTGGTTCTTCTGGTTGTAGGGATAGTTATTCGTGTCCTGGCTTCTGCCATAATTGCTGTGGTTATTATGCTTATAGTTAGCCATTGTTATTGGTGTGGTTATTATGGCTGTCATGATGGTTATTAATATTAGGCTTTTATTATTGTTGGTGTGGTTATTATGGTTCTAACCCTGATATTATTATTATTATAGATTCATAGATGCTAGGGTCGGAAGGGACCTCAATAGATCATCGAGTCCGACCCCCTGCATAAGCAGGAAAGAGTGCTGGGTCTACGTTACCCCAGCTAGATACACATCCAACCTTCTCTTGAATACCCCCAGGGTAGGGGAGAGCACCACCTCCCTTGGGAGTCCGTTCCAGACCTTGGCCACTTGAACTGTGAAGAAGTTCCTCCTAATATCCAATCTAAACCTGCTCTCTTCTAGCTTGTGGCCATTATTTCTTGTAACCCCTGGGGGCGCCTTGGTGAATAAACACTCACCAATTCCCTTCTGTGCCCCCCTGACGAACTTATAGGCAGCCACCAGGTCGCCTCTCAACCTTCTCTTGCGGAGGCTGAAAAGGTCCAGTTTCTCTAATCTCTCCTCGTAGGGCTTGGCCTGCAGGCCCTTAACCATACGAGTGGTCCTTCTCTGGACCCTCTCCAGGTTATCCGCATCCTTCTTGAAGTGCGGCGCCCAGAATTGCACGCAGTACTCCAGCTGCGGTCTGACCAGCGCCCGATAGAGGGGAAGTATCACCTCCTTGGACCTATTTGTCATGCATCTGCTGATGCACGATAAAGTGCCATTGGCTTTTCTAATGGTTTCATCACACTGCCGACTCATGTTCATCTTGGAGTCCACTAGGACTCCAAGATCCCTTTCCACTTCCGTGCCACCCAGCAGGTCATTTCCTAGGCTGTAGGTGTGCTGGACATTTTTCCAAGATGCAGCACTTTGCATTTCTCCTTGTTGAACTGCATTCTGTTGTTTTCTGCCCACTTGTCTAACCTGTCCAGGTCTGCTTGCAGCTGTTCCCTGCCCTCCGGCGTGTCCACTTCGCCCCATAGCTTAGTGTCATCTGCAAACTTGGACAGAGTACATTTCACCCCCTCGTCCAAGTCGCTGATGAAGACATTAAAGAGTATCGGTCCAAGCACCAAGCCCTGCGGGACCCCACTGCCCACACTCTTCCAGGTCGAAACCGACCCATCCACCACGACTCTCTGGGTGCGACCCTCCAGCCAATTCTCCACCCACTGGACTGTGCAGTCATCCAAGTCACAGCCCCTTAACTTGTTCACCAGTTATGGTTCTAACCCCAATAGATATTCTGTATCTAACCCTAATTCTAATCAACAGTAGTATTGTTGTGGTTATTATGGTTCTTATAGTTATGACTGTTCTGTTTGTTGTTACTATTATCATCATATTATGCTTATAGCTTATGGTGTGTGTATGTATCTGTGCCTGTCCGTTGGTCTGTGTATCCCATATACCTGCTTTATTGATCAGTCAATCAAGCTTTTTATCTATCTATCCCATATACCTGCTTGCTCTGTCTCTCTATTTACTTATCCATCCCATAGTATTATAGGCGTAATATTATACATCTATAATATATATTAACCATATTATGTTTTTTATATTATCTATATGTAATAGTCTAGCTATAATATCAAGCATTATAACTATACTATTATAGTTAATATTAACTATATTTAAAATATATACTTAATATCATCATTGATATTATGTTTTTTTTATGATCATTGTTGTGGGTATTCCGGTTATCCTTATACATCATGGATTTTATTATCATTTTGGTTTATTAGGCCTACTATGGCTTTGCTCATTGTTTTAGTTACAGAATTATGGTTATAGCAAGAGTGGTTATTAGGGCTTTTAGTATTATTGTGGTTTTTCTGGTTATCATTATAGTTATTAATATTATGGTTTTTATTGTCAGAATAGTTGTGGTTATATAGTGATGCTGTGTATGGTTATACATATATGGGTATAGGTATAATATTATGGCGTTTATTGCTATGGTTATTACAGTTAGTGCTATTAATATGGCTTATATTATCATGATGATGGTTGTGGTTATTATGATTATAGTTAAAAGGATGGTTTTCATTACTATTGTGGTGGTTCCTATCATTCTAGCTATGTGTTTTATTGTTACAGTTAAATTTTTGTTATTCTCATTGTGGTGTACCAGTTATTATGGCTTTTCTCATTATCCTTTTGGTGATTTATGGCTATAGTGATCACTGTTCGTATGGCTTTTATTATTGTTGTTGTTGTTAGTGATTAATTTTATGGCTTTTATTATCATCGTTGTTGTGGTTCTTATGGTTATAGTTGTAGTTAATATGGTTTCTGTTATTATTGTGGTTCTTATGGCCATAAATACAGTTAATATGGCTCTTTATCATTGCAGTTATAGTTAATATGGCTTCTATTATATTGTAGGTCTTATGGTTATAATTATAATTAACATGGCTTCTGTAATTGTGGTGCTTATGGTTATCATTAGAATTAATATGGCTTCTATTATTATTGTGGTTCTTTCTTATGGTAATAGTTAAAGTTAATATGGCTTTATTATCATTGTGGTTATTATACTTAACATGGCTATTATTATTGTGCTTATTATCAGAATAGGTAATATTATGGCATTTATGATGATTACAGTGGTGATTATGGTTATAGTTACCATTATGGTTTTTATTTTTATTGTGATTACAGCTGTAGGCATAGTTAGTCTGACCTTTATTAGGATGGTTAGGGTTATTATAGTTAGTTATTTTCTGGCTCTCAGTAGCATTATTGTGCTTGTTACGGGTATAGGTAGAGTTATTAACGGGGTGGCTTTTATAATGGTTGTGGTTGTCATGGTTGCAGTTATTACAGCCAAAGCCAATGGCTTTTATTATTGCTGCTGCTCTGGTGATTATGGCTATTGTTGTTCTAGGATTACTCATACGGTCCTGGTCACTAAGATGCTGCTTTTTGTGTGTCCTTTTGCGGCGTCTGATGGAGTGAACTTGGCTCTCCTGCTCCCTCTCATTTCCTTATTCAGCAAGTTTCTAATGCAATGTCTCTACCTCGCCTTACAGTAGAGATGTAGCTGGGCAAGATGGACCTAGGGTCTGACCCAGTCCATAGAAGCTCTGATGTTCTTATCATACATAAAGAGGGAGGGAGGACATGGATGGATGGGAGAGGTATATGGGATAGACTGAAAGACAGATGGATAGATAGAGCAGGTATATGGGATGGATGGATGGATACATAGGGCAGATATGTGGGATGGGTGGACAGACGGATGGGGCAGGTATGTGGGAGAGATGGAAGCATAGATGGAGGGGGTGAGGGGTGGGTGGGTGAATAGATAGAAGGGGTCTCTGGGGCTAGATGGATAGATAGACAGGTAGAGGGGTTGAGAGATGGGTCGGGGGGATAGACAGATCCATCCATTCATCCCATATACCTGCTCTATCATTCCATCTATGCCATATACCTGCCCCACCCACCCACCCATCCATCCTAGCATGCACAACCCTAGGTGTCCTGGCTGGACTGACTTCCCCACCACCTTCCTCCCAGCCTGGCACCCTTTAAAAGCTTTTGGCTTATAATTTCCCTAGGTTTTATTGTTCCCTCTCCTGCATCAAGCAGGTTACTCAGTTGCCCAGTTGCTCCACCTGCTCCCAGAAGCAGGTCATCCAGCAGGGTTTCCCGTGTGGGAGGTTCTGGAGTGTATTGATCTCAGCCACCCTGAAACTGGGCCTTGATCACCAATTGATGTGGGGGGGGGGGGGGGGGGGGGGGGGCTCTTCGGCACTATGAGCTTCCCACATTGCCTCTGTCTTCACCTAGAGAAGCCGTGACTTTTCCCTTATCAACTTGGAGATGGTCCCAGTGAAGGTTTTTAGGGGCAGGGGGTGGTGGATGTTATCAGGGTGGAGCTTGGACAGCCATGGGCTGGGGGTGATGTAGGTGTAGCTAGGCCTAGGGGACTTGTGGGCTTTGCATCACTGAAGGGATTCAAGAAGAGCTTTGACAGCCACAGGGTGGAGGGGGATGCAGGTGTAATGAGGCCTAGGGGAGTTGTGTGCTCTTCATCCTTAGATGTCTCCAAGAAGAGTTTGGATAACCATTGGCTGGGGGTGATGTAGGTGTAGCCAGGCCTAGGGAAGTTGTGAACTCTCCATCCCTGGAGGCCTTCAAAAAGAGGCCTACATTTGTGGCACAACTCACCAGTGAGTGGAATAATGCATGTAACATGTGTCGGGGCCCTATTTTCCAACCCTGTTAGCTGTTTTTTAACCCTAGCTAGAAAGATGAACTCAGGTACAATGTCTGGTGTAGTGTCAGGGTTGATGATAGTCTTACTACGAGGTTGGATGATGGATTTGTCTGGGCTGGTTTGGACAGGGCTGATCCAGCCTCAGTCTGAGGGTTTGCCTAGTTTTAGCCTCTGGAGGTCCCATCCAGCCCCTTGGCACTACAGATGTATTGGGACAACCCTTTATACATGTACAGTGCATCCACACCTTGAAGACAGTGCCCGGGTCTGGTCCCCACAACTCTAAAAGAGGGGAGAAGAGCTGGAGAAGGCCCAGAGAAGGTGGGATGGAGGGGTAGTGGGAGAGAGAGTGGGATGGATGGATGAATGGACGGACCTGTCCATCCACTCATCCATCAGTCTGTCCATCAGTCCACCGATGTATCTGTCCACCCACCCATGCATCCAGACATCCATCCCCCCACAATCTGTCCATCCATTCATACATCCATCCATTGTGTACCCACCCACCTATCCATCTGTCTGTCCATCCATCCGTCTGTCCTTCCACCCACCCACTTATCCATCTCTCCTTCTGTCTGTCCATCCATGCACCCACCCACCTATCCATCTGTCTGTCCATCTACCTCATCATCTGTTTACCCATCTCTCCACTCCACTCTGTCTCTTTGACACTGTCTCTCACCCCATTCTCATTAATAGTTTCATAGTTTCTAGGGTCAGAAGGGACCTGAGTAGATCACCTAGTCTGACCCCCTGCCATGGCAGAAAAGAGTACTGGGGTCAAACAACCCCGGCAAGGTGTACATCTAACCTCCTCTTAAAGAGGAGCCAGCACCACTTCTCTTGGAAGTTGGTTCCAGACCCTAGCCGGCCTGACCGTGAAGTCGCGCCTCCTGATATCTAGCCTAAATCTACCCTCTGCCAGCTTGTGACCGTTATTCCTGGTCACTCCTGGCGGTACTCGGGGGAGCAGGGACTCCCCCAATGCCTGCTGGTCCCCTCCGACTAGTTTGTAACAGGCCACTAGATCCCCCTCAGCCTTCTCTTGTGGAGGCTGAACAGGTTCAGGTCCTTGAGCCTCTCGTAGGGCCTTCCCGGCTGCCCCTGATCGTGCGAGTGGCCTCCTCTGGACCCTCTCCATGTTGTCCACATCCCTCCTAAAGTGCGGATCCCAGAACTGGACGCAGTACTCCAGCTGCGACCTGACCAGTGCCGCATAGAGAGGGAGGATCACCTCCTTGGACCTGCTCAAGATGCATCTGTGGATGCACGACAAGGTACGGTTGGCCTTCCTGACTGCATCCCCACACTGCTGGCCCATGTTCATTTTGGAGCCAATGATAACTCCAAGATCCTTTTCCGAGTCTGTATTGACAAGAAAGGAGTTCCCCAGCCTGTAGGTATGGTGCCAGTTGTTCCTCCCCAGGTGCATCAGTTTGCACTTCTCAGTGTTGAATCCCATCCTGTTCTCATCCGCCCACCCTTGTAACCTGTCTAGGTCTGATTGCAGCCTATTCCTCCCTTCTAGCATCCCCACATCTTAGTGTCATCAGCAAATTTGAACAGGTGCTTTTTACCCCCTCGTCCAAGTCACTGATGAAGATGTTGAACAGTGCGGGCCCGAGGACCGAGCCCTGGGGGACCCCACTGCCCACATCCCTCCAAGTCAAAAATGACCCATCCACCACCACTCTCTGGGTGTGGCCTTCCAGCCAGGTGGCGACCCAATTGACTGTGTGGGTGTTGACACCACAGTCCCCCAGTTTCTTAATGAGAACGGGGTGAGAAACAGTGTCGAAGGCCTTCTGAAAGTCCAGGAAGACGATGTCCACTGCTACCCCTGTGTCTAAGGATTTGGTGATCTGATCATAGAAGGCCACCAGGTTGGTCTGACAGGACCTGCCGCTAATAAACCCATGTTGGTTGCCCCTAAGCATGATCTCCCCTTTTGGCCTCTCGTGGACAGGTGCCAGGATAATTTTCTCAAAAAGTTTACCCAGGATCGAGGTAAGACTAACTGGCCTATAGTTTCCTGGGTCCTCCTTCCTCTCCTTTTTGAAGATGGGAACCACACTGGCCCTCTTCCAGTCCTCTGGCACCACACCAGAGCACCATGAGTGCTCGTACAGCTGTGCCGGGGTCCTGCCATGACCTGTGCTAGTTCCCTCAGCACTCGGGGGTGGAGATCGTCCGGACGGGCTGACTTGAACACGTCCCATCCCTCCAGACGTTCCCTGACTAGTTCCTCACTGACCCTGGGCCCGGGTGCACCTCCCCTGGGGCCTGAGGGGGGCCTAGCGGGGGGGGGGGGGGGCTGATTCGGTCCCTGCTTAGGAAAATGGAGGCAAAGCGTTAAATATGTTAGCTTTGTCATCTGGTGTGATGACCACATTTCCTAGCGTGTCCTGCAGGGGCCCCATGTTACCCAGAACATTCTTTTTGCCCCCTCTGTATTTAAAGAAGGACTTCTTGTTGTCCTTGATTTGGGAAGCTAGTCCCAGTCCTATCTCTGCCTTGGCCTCCCTGACCGCCCCCCTGCATCCCCGAGCAACTGCAGTGTAGTCATCCCTAGTGATGGCCCCTCCTTTCCATTGGGGGTGAACCTCCCTTTTAGCTAAGAGACATTCCTGGATGCTTTTGGTGAGCCATGGGGGCTTGTGTGCACTCCTGTTCCCTTTGATCCTCATTGGGACTACCTTCCTTTGGGCTTGGAGGATTGTCTCCTTAAGGAGCGACCACTCTCCTTGGACACCCAACTCCCCTCCCCTCCAGGACCTCAGTGCTTCTCCAGCTATTCTCCTTAGCTCATTGAAGTCTGCCCTCCTGAAGTCCAGGGCTGCTGCTTACTGCAGGCCTTTGCTGCCTTGTGCTGGATGGTGAATTCCAGCAGGCAATGATCACTGTCGCCCAGGTGATTGAGCACCGACAGCCCCCTCACCAGGTCATCTCCCATGGCCAGCACCAGGTCCAACAAGATGTCTCCCCTGGCGGGGCTGTGCACCTCCTGGGTTAGATGGAGGTCCTGCACTCTGGCTAAAAACCTACGTGAGCAGTCAGACCTGGCTGACTGCTCTTCTCAGTAGATGTCCGGGAAGTTCAGTTCCCCCATGACTACCACATCTTTTGATTTCACTACCTCCGTGAGCTGACCTAAGAATTAATTGAGCATCTGTGACATTGATGCCTGCACAGTTGGATGGGTCAAAAATTGGCTGATGGGGCACACCCAGAGAGTGGTGGTGGATGGGTTGTACTCGACCTGGCAGGATGTGAATAGTGGGGACCCCCCAGGGCTTGGTCCTAAGGCTTACACTATTCAACATCTTCATCAGCGACTTGGATGAGAGGGTGGAAAACACGTTGTCCAAGTTTGCCGATGACACCAAGATGTGGGGAGAGGTAGGCACGCTTCAAGGGGGAGAGAGGCTGCAATTAGATATAGACAGACTATAGAAGTGGGCGGATGGTAATAGGATGGGCTTCAATGTAGATAAGTGCAGGGTGCTGCACCTGGGGAGAAGGAATCCACAGCATACATACAAGCTGGGGAACTCCCCCCTCGAGAGCACAGAGGTAGAAAGGGATCTTGGAGTCATTACTGACTCCAAGATGAACATGAGACACCAATGCCAGACCATAGCCAGCAAAGCCAACTGCACCTTGTTGTGCATCCAAAGATGCATCTCAGGTTGGTCCAGAGAGGTGATACTCTCTTCCTACGTGAGATTGGTCCGGCCTCAGTTGGAGTACTGCATCCAGTTCTGGGCACCACACTTTAAGAAGGATGTGGCCTGCCTTGAGAGGGTTCAGAGGAGGGCCACCGCTTGACTGGAGGGCAACGGGGCAGGTCCTATGAGGAGAGGCTGAGGGACCTGAACCTGTTCAGCCTCAGCAATCGGAGGCTGAGGGGGCACCAGGTGGCTGCCTACAAACTCGTTAGGGGAGATCAGCAGCAAATAGGAAGGGCCCTATTCTCCCCAGCAGCACCTGCGGTGACGAGGAACAATGGCCAGAAGCTGCTGGAGAACAGCTTCAGGTTAGAGATTAGGAGGTAATATTTCACTGTTAGGGTGGCTAGGATCTGGAACCAACTTACTAGGGAAGTGGTCCTCGTTCCTAGCTTGGGTAAATTCAAAAAGAGGTTGGATGAACACCTCCCTGCCGCACATCATTCTCATTGCCCTTCCTGTCCATGATAATGCTAGAGAAGGTGAAGGGAAGTAGCTACCTGGACCTCACTTCCTGTTAACTCTGCCCTTAGCTGCAAGACTCTTTCCCACCTGTGGGTGGGGACATGGGTCTGGTGCTGCAGACACCACTCCCTACTGCCTCCCTAGCACATCCCATAATAGGTCTGGTGCCTAATGAGGCCTCCTGGCCCTAATGAAATGCCTAGAGGTTGGTCTGCGTCTTCTATCCCTGCCTCCCCCAGCCCCGCATTCAAGTCCAAGTGGCCAGGATTAGCCATGGGTGGACTAGGAGGAGGGTTTGTGGGTGGAGTTAGGGAGTTTAGGAGCCCTCTGGGCTGTCTGAGCTCTCATCACTGTTTGCCCCCTGGGGCTGGGGTCTTCCCAGAGCCACAGCTGAAGGGCATTGTGACCAAACTCTTCTGTCGCCATGGCTTCCACCTCTGCATGCACCCGGACGGCATCATCGATGGGACCCGTGAGGACTCTAATAGCTTCAGTGAGTGGTGGGTTTTAAGGGGGGGAGGGTCCATCTGGGGGTGGGGGGTATCCAGCCTGACTTCCACGTGTCTGCCTACAGCCCTCTTCAACCTCATCCCGGTGGGGCTGAGGGTCGTGGCCATCCAGGGCACTGCATCGGGGCAGTATGTTGCCATGAATGCTGAGGGCCACCTCTACACCTCTGTGAGTGCCTGCCCTGGGGGTTTTGTGGGGGTTCCAGCAGGGGATGCTATACCGGTGGGGGTAGGTTGGGGGGTCTGGGAAAGGTTTCTAGGTGAAAGGAGTGAGCAAGGGGGGTCCAGTAGCGGGTACCATGCCTGGTGCCTGGCTTATTTCCCTGATACTGCCCCATCTGTGTACTCCTGACACACCTTACATATATCACACAAGGCAAGGGAGTGAGTGGGGGTCTAGCAGGGGGTGCCATGCCTGGTTCCAGGCTGCCCCTAGTGGCCACAGGTGGCATTGCAACCCTCACCATTACTCTCATTTGTGTGCCCCCCTGACATACATTACATATATCATGCAAGGCAGGGGAATGGGGATCCAGCAGAAGGTGCTGTACCTGGTCCCTGCCTCCCCCCCCCCCCCCAATGGCTGTGGTTGGCATTGCAACCTCCCCACTACACCCCATCAACCTGTGTACTTCTGATGCACGTTACCTCGATCACGCAAGGCAGGGGAGTGAGCAGGGAATCCAGCCGGGGGATACCATGCCATAGTCTCTGGCTGATCGTCAACAGCTGCAGGCAGCATTGCAACTCCCCCAACACAGTTAAATATATTACACGATTCGCTGGAGGGAATTAGACCATAAATGTAGCAGAGCTGTCTGTCTTTCCCCCCAGGCCCACTTCACAGCTGAATGCCGCTTCAAGGAGTGTGTGTTCGAGAACTACTATGTGACCTATGCCTCAACCCTGTACCGGCAGCGTGAGTCCGGGCGCTCCTGGTACCTTGGCCTCAACAAGGAGGGGCAGCCCATGAAGGGAAACCGAGTCAAGAAGACCAAAGCCGCCGCCCACTTCCTGCCCAAGCTCCTCGAAGGTGAGGCCTGGATCCGGGGCCCCTTGCACGACGGTGGGCAGTTGAGGTGGGTCCCCTCACACAACAGAAGCTGTTCCCTCTTGCACGATTGTGGGTAGTTGAGCTGATCTCTTCATGGTTGTGGCTGGGTCTCCTCACAAGACTGCGGCAAGGTCCCCTCACAATTGTGGCCATGATTGTGGCTGGGGGAGCTGGGTCCCCTTGCATGATTGTGTGTGGTTGAGCTGGTCTCTTTGCACACTTGCAGCTGGGTCCCCTTGCGCAACTGTAACTGGGTTCCCTTGCACAACTGTAGCCAGGGGAGTTGGGTTCCCTTGCATGACTGCGGCCATGATTGTGGCTGGGGGAGCTGGGTGCCCACACACAACGGCAAGTGGCTGAACTGGTCTCATTGCATGCTTGCAGCTGGCCCCCCTCACACACCTGCTGCTGGAAGAGCTGGGTCCCATTGCACAACTGTGGCTGGGTCCCCTCACATGATGGCGGTCAGGTGAACCCATCCCCCCTCGCATGACTGCAGGCAGGTGAACCAGCCACTTTGCATGAGGGTCACCGTGCCAGCCACCTGCTTCTTGTGAACCCCCTCCCTTTGCCCACCCCTGGTCCCCCTCACATGAGGGAGTGTGTAATGCGGGGGGGATAACAGTGCATGGAGCTGACCTCTGACCCCTTCCCCTTCTTCCTCCCCCACCCCTCCCAGTGGCCATGTACAGGGAACCCTCCCTCCACAACGTCGAGGAGCTGCCCCCATCCCGACGATCGGATGAGGCCGAGGTCCCACCCCCCGATGACAGAGAGACAGCCCAACTGGATGCCACGTAGCCTTGCCCATGGCTCTGCCCCCCTCCTCTTTCTCTGCCTGCCCCCAACCCAGACAACTCAGGACCTCTCTCTCTCTGTCTGCAACCTCTGGACCTCAAAAGACACCACTAGGGGGCACTGCCATCGCTGTCAACTTCCATCCCGGTTGGGGGCAAGGCTGGCTCCCAGTTTGCCCAGTAGCCAGAGCTTCTCCCTCCTCCCTGCCACCCATGGTTTGGCCCCCTGGATTGGCTGGGAAAGCTGCAGTACCAGCAGCTGCAACTAGGGGACGACAGACTGACTGGGACAGGATATACCAGCCTGGCCATAATTTCCTGTTGCCATGGCCATTGGCTGCAGGACCATCCTCCACCACTGGGCAGTGACATCAGGACAGACAGGAAGTAGATGCCTGGAGACTGCTTCCTGCCTCAGTAGGACATGATGCTGTGTTCCATCACCAGGCACTGATGTCATAATGGACAGGAACTTGCCTTCTGGTTCTGTAGGACATGGGACTGTCTTCCATCACTGGCCAATGACATCATTATAGACAGGAAGTTGCCCTCTGGAAGCCACTTCCTGCCTCTGTAAGATGTGGTACTATTTTCTTCCATCAAGCAGTGTCATCATTATGGACAGGAAATAGGCATCAGGAGATGACTTCCTGCTTCTGTAGGACACAATATTGTCTTCTTCCATGCGGTGGTGACATAAGTATGGACAGGAAGTAGCCAACTGGACACCACTTCCTGCCTCTGCAGGATACGATACTGTCTTCCACCAGCAGGTGGTGACATCATTAAGGACAGGAAGTAGCCAACTGGATACCACTTCCTGCTGCTGTAGGGATCTGTCCTGTCTTCCACCACTAGGCGGTGACATCATTATGGACAGGATGTTGCCTTGCTATAACTGCTATCAGCTGCCCTTGTGGCAGCCATGTTGTCTTCCACCACTAGCCTTGTTCCAGACAGGAAGTAGCCCTGTGGTTCCTCCCCTTCCTGCTGCTCCATGTTACCTGAAGCACTGTTTTCCACCATCCTAGAGTGGCATCGTTATGGACAGGAAGTAGCTGGTGGGTTGCCACTTCCTGTTACTCCTGCCATGGGTTGGCAGTGCTGTCTTCCACCACCAAGCAGTGACATAATTATGGACAGGAAGTAGCTGCTAGGATGTCAGTTCCTGTTCCCCTGCCATGGGCTGGAAATACCATCTTTCACCACCAGGAAGTGACATCATTATGGACAGGAAGTGGGGGGGTTCCACCAACCTGGCACCATTGACCCAGCTCTACCTATATGGACTGTATCATTCTCCTACCCATGGGGAGGGGGCAGTGTTGCCAGCCTCCTTCCTGTCCCAATATGACTTCCTTTGTGACATCACTGAGGGGGCGGGGAAATGCCTGTCTCCAACTCCCACCCTGGTCCAGGACCCCTCCCATTTAACCTCACCTTACTGGGGCCTGGTTTACTCTCTGTCCCCATTTCTGTGAGGTGGGGTTAATACTCATGACATCACAAGCTTCCATGGCAACCAAAGGTGCAGCCCCCCCTGCCTTGGCCCTGCCCTTAGGGGGGAGGGGCACTATCCACTGTGATCTTCCAAGGTGCAATATGAGTGGTCCCTCCCTGCCCCCCCCATAGGCCCCCCCCCCCTGCCTGGAGTATCAAGCCCCCATCCATCTTGGTTGCAGTACCCAGTCTGGCCACCAGAGGGCACCAGCAACCAATGGGAAGATCAGAAGAGGAGGGGTTACGGGGAAGGGGCAAGGCCAACCCAAGAGGCTCCACCCACTTGCCTCTGCCCTGCCCTCCTGTATGGGACTTAACTCTTCCCTCACCGGGGGAAAACCCATCTCTTAATCCCCCCCACCCCCCACCCACCAGGACACATGGGTTGTCTGATGGAGAGGGAGGTGGAAGCAGGACTTCCGGGTCCTCCAGGTGGGCAGCATGGCTTAGGGGCTAGAGCAGGCTGGGGAGGGAGCTTGGACACCTGGGTTCTCTTCCCACTGTTTCAGGCTGTGATTTTACCTCGATGGAGGCGGGAGAAGAATTGCCCCCCACATCCCTCCAGCCCTCCTCTGCTATGAGCCATATGGGGGGTAACCGCTACTTACAGCCCTCATCAGGGATGTCCGAGCCATAACTGCCCCCCCCGGGTGTGGATGGAGGGGTAGGCCTGGGGGGACAGCAGGAGAGATATGTGTACACACACGCACGCACGCACGCACGCAACCCAGGTGTGTGGGGAGGGGGGAACTGGCCTGTACTGTGAGCCTGGAGGGGGGCAATTGGGGCAGGGGGCAGCTCAGGGCCTTTGTAAATCTGATGTCTTCTGGCTGCGGCGGTGCCTCTGCTACACACGAGGACAGTGTGAGCCTATGTACCCACCTGTCCCCCCTGCCCCTGCCCCAACGGTGTGGAACACTGTGAGATCCTTCCCTAGGCCCTGCCTCCTTGAGCTCCTAACTAGCCCCACCCACTCTTCCTTTAACCCCACCCCTTTTATCTCCACCCACCTTGCCCCCTCATCCTTTGGCCCTGCCCCCTCTATTGCACCACCCTCTGCCTTGGGCACCTGTTTGACCCCCCACAACTCTCAGAGCTCCGCCCCTGTCTTCTGAAGCCCTGCCCTTACTGATAGCAATAAGGACATTAGTCCTGCCCCTCCTGCATGATTGACAGCCCTCTTCTCCCCCGAAATAAACCACCTTTCTATGATTCTACCCTTCAAGTCTTTGTCTCTTTCTTGGGGTAACTGTGTGTGTGTGGGGGGGGTTACTGCTTCTGCCTGGGGTAGCTGGGAGGGGTGTTATTTTTTTACTTAGGGTATCTCTGGGTTATTGCCCGTTGGAGATATTTGGGGGTGTTATTGCCCCTCCCTGGCATAACTGATGGGGTAGAGCTCCATACCCCTGCCTCATGCAGTTCAGTGAACCAAGGGTTAACCCCCCTCCCTGTAACCCTATCCTCCTCCTCCCCCCCCCACCTTATCCTGACAGCTGGGCCGGAGCTAGGGGGTGGGGGTAGGCAGCCAAAAGCACCAAACTAGGACGCAGCCATGGTCAGGGGGCTCCTCTGGGCCCTGCTGCTGCTGGCGGGTGGTAGGACCCCATGGGGGGCATTGGGGTGTGGTAGGACCCCCCTGGGAGTATTGAGGGGTGGGAGGGGTTGTTGGACCCACAAGGGGGCATTGGTGGGTGGTAGGAGCCCTCAGGGGGTATTGGGGGGGGTGATAGGGTTGGTTGGACCCTGGGGGGGGGTCACTGGCTGATTGGGGGGGTAGTAGGAGATGGGGGGAGATGGACAGACTGCCCCATGGGGTGGGATGGCTGGTGAGCCAAGGGGGATGGGGGGGTGGGACAGACAGACAGAGCTCCCTCCCTGTGCTTCCCCAGGCACAGGGGCCTCACCCCATGAGGAGCAGCTGCTGGAGACCCTCTTTGCCAACTACAGCTCCACGGTGCGCCCGGCCCAGCACCCTCTAGACCGCGTCCCTGTCAGTGTGGGGTTGGTCCTGTCCCAGCTCATCAACCTGGTGAGGACCCCCGGGGGGGTGACACTCCGCTGGGGGGGAAGAGCTGGCTCCTCTCAGCACCCATAGAGTGACCTAGAATCCATCACAGAGCAACCTAGAACCTTCACCCAGGGGATTTCCCTCCAGGGCCATGGATCTTGGTCTAAAGGAGCCTGGGACACGGTGGGGGCAGGGTGTCTGCTGGGGACCAGGGTTCTAGATTCACCAGAAGTGTTCTATACCGCCCTGTTGGGTTCTAGATTAGCTCATTCTATTGGGGCCTGGGGTTGTTGATTGACCTATAACATTCTAGATTGCTCCATTAGGGTCTAGATCCTGAGCTATTAGCACCTGGCCTGTTGATTGATCTACAGTGTTCTAGATAGCTCTGCTGGGTTCTAGATCTCCCTGCCCCTGTGGTCCTCGAGGTGGGGGCCATTGGGATCGAGATTGGGCAGCACTATTCTAGAGCCATCAGTGGGATTCCAGATTGGCTAGTAGCATTCAAGGTCATAGAGCGGGTGTTCCTGCCCCCTCATAGGCGGGTTCTTGGTCTTCCACCCCCCTTCCCCACCATTGCTAGAGTGGCCTAGTCTGGGGATGGGTTCTAGACCCCCTGGAAAGTTTCTAGACCCCTGGCCCCACCCCCAGATGTCAGCTCTGGGGCCAGAGGGGGTGGGACAAGAGTTTGCGGTAGTCTCAAGTGGCTTCAGCTGAGTGACCTAGAAACTTGCGATGCCCCACCCCTGGTCTAGAACCTGCCCCAGGGGGGTGTCTGGCAGGGACAGGGTTAAGGAGCTCAGGGAAGTGCCCACCCCCAGGAATCCAGTAGCTGTCACAGGTGCCTGGCGACTGCCAATCACAGAGGCCTGAACAGGAAGTGTTTATAAATAGTAGGGGGGAGGAAGGGCATCTGCTGCAGGGTGGGGGTAGGGAGGGGCTCAGCCTGGGGGGCCCAATCCTAGGGTAGTACGGCCAATCCTATGAGATGATAGGACCCCCAATTCTGGGGTAGATGCGTGGGAAGGGAATCCTGGAAGGGAATGAGGGCCCGATCCTGGGAGGTGATGGGGGGGCCACGAACCTGGGGTAGGTGGGCCTGATCCAGAGAAGGGATGGGGGGCCTGATCCTGAGGTAGATGGCTCTGATCCTGGGGTAGATGGGCTTGATTATTGGAGGTGATGGGGGGGGGCACTGATACTGGGCTAGATTCTGGGAGCTGATAGGCCTCCTAATTCTGGGTTAGATGGGCCCAATCCTGGAAAGGGATGGCGGGTGGTGGCTCATCCTCGGATTGATGGGCCCAATCCTGGCAGCTGATAGGGGCCCCAATCCTGGGGTAGACTGGCCTTTGGGAGATGATGAGGGTCTTGATCCTAGGGTAGACAGGCCTGATTCCAGGAGGCCATGGAGGCAGAATCCTGGGGTTGAGGGACCCAATCCTGGGAGGTGATGGGGGCCCCGATCCTGGGTAAATGGCCCAATCCTGCTGGAGAAGCACAATGACATCAGCTGTTAACCCTTCCCACCCCAGGACGAAAAGAATGAAGAGCTGACCACCAAAGTCTACCTGGATCTGGTCAGTCCAGTCCCAGGGGGGTTCACCCCTCTGGGGTGGGAGGTCTCTGCGGGGCTGGGGTCTGTGGTGGGGGGCCCCCAACTCTGCTCTGGGCATTGTGCACTGGGGTTGGTTCAACTCCCTACAGGGCTCTGGGCCACTGGGGTGCAGCCCTGTGCCTCTTTCCCTAGTGATGGGTGGGTGGATGGATGGAAGGTGGATCCCTGAGGCCCTATCTGCCTGGCAGCAGTGGACCGACTACCGCCTGAGCTGGGATCCGGCTGCCTACGAGGGGCTCAGCACCCTGCGTGTCACCCCCGACCGTGTCTGGCTGCCCGACATCTTCCTTGTCAACACGTGAGTGGTGGGGGAGCAGAGCCCACACCCATCTCCATTTGTCAGTTTATCATCCATCCATCACTCCATTCAACAAGCTAATCCCTCTGTCCATCTGTCTGTGCATCCATCCATGCCCATGATACCCACCTATCCAACCAACCCCCCACCAGGAATGATGGGAACTTTGAGATCGCACTGGCTGTCACCGTCCTCATGTCACACGACGGCTCTGTGCGCTGGCTACCCCCGGCCGTCTATCACAGCAGCTGCAGCATCGAGGTGTGGGCGCAGGGAGGGGCTCTGGTGGGGGGGAGGCAACATTGACCCCCCTGTGACCCTCCCAATGCCCTCCACAGGTCACCTACTTCCCATTCGATTGGCAGAACTGCTCCATGGTTTTCCGGTCCTACACGTATGATGCCTCAGAGCTGAGCCTGCAGCACCCACGGGACCCACAGGGCCGGGAGCTGCGCGAGGTCATCATTTCTGAGAGCACCTTCATTGGTGGGTGCACATGCATGTCTGCACATGGCTGTGCATGTCTATCTATGCGTATGCACAGACCTGTGCATCTATGCACCTGTATATATAGATGTATATACACTGTGTACATATACAGAGGTACACGTCTGCACACACACATAGATGTAAGCACATATGCACATGCTTGTAGGCACATGTACAGATGTATGTACCTGCTTGCACATGCCTGTGCAGATATAGAGATGTACACACATACCTCTGCAAATATATAATGTACATGCGTGCACATACCCGTGGAGATATACAGATGTAGGCATGTGTGCACATGCCTGCACACACACACACAAATATGTCCATGCATGCACACGTGTACACATATATAATGTACAAATGTGTATGCAGATGTACAAATCTGCATGTGTGTACAGACACGCATGTACACATTTGCACAGCCCGGCACAAATACCTGTGTATGCACACACCTATGCAAGCAGGCACAGAGGCCATGTGCTCAGAGCCCTGACATGCCAGGACACGGACATGCTGACACACACATGGCCACACTGACACGTGCCCTACCCCACACAGAGAATGGGCAGTGGTCCATCGAGCACCGTGCAGCACGCCGCACCCACCTGCCAGGGGACCCGCACTACGAGGACATCACCTTCTACCTGGTCATCCGGCGCCACCCGCTCTTCTACCTTGTGAATGTCATCATCCCCTGTGTGCTCATCACTGTGCTAGCCATCGGCGTCTTCTACCTGCCGCCTGATGCTGGTCAGTGACCACCCTGCCCTCCACCCAGACCAGGGCCCCTATCCAGCCTGGGTTTTTCCACTTGCCCAATCCACGGCCCCATCCAGCTCAGGGTTTCCCTCCCAGCCGTCCAGGACCTGGATTCAGAGCTGGTCAAGTGATTCTGACCCACCCACTCCTAAACTCTGGGATCCAGGCCCAGCTTTTCCCTGAACAGTCCAAAGACCAGGGGAGAGTGGTCCCCGAACACCTGGGTCCCTGGGCCTGAAGCTGCCCGGAGGCCTGGGTCCCTGGAGGCCTGGGTCTCCCAGCTGCCCGGAAGCCTGGGTCCCACACCTGACAGCCCTCCCGGTGGCGCAGGGGAGAAGATGACACTGTCGATCTTTGCACTGCTGACACTCACCGTCTTCCTGCTTCTGCTGGCCGACAAGGTGCCCGAGACCTCGCTGGCCGTGCCTGTCATCGTGCGCTACCTCACCGTCGCCATGGCGCTTGTCACTGCCTCCGTGGTGCTCAGTGTCATAGTGCTCAACCTGCACCACCGGGCACCTGGCACCCACTGCCTGCCCCACTGGATCCGCTGGGTGGGGGCTGGGGGTGGAGTTTGAATGGGTCTGGGGGTGGAGCCTGGGGTAGAGGGTGGGGCTTGAGTGTGGCTGGGGGTGGAGCCCAGGGTAGGGGTGGGGCTTGAGAGGGGCAGGGCCTGGGCTAGGGCAGAGCCTGGGCTGGGGGTGGAGCCTAGGGCAGAGGTGGGGCTTGAATGTGGCTGGGGATGGAGCCTGGACTGGAGGTGGGGCTAGAGACAGGCAGGGCTTGAGAGGGGCTGGAGTAGGAGTAGGGCCTGAGAGGAGCTGGGAGTGGGGTTTGAGCCGGGAGTGGGGCTTGAGAGGGGCTGTGGGTGGAGCCTGGGGTGGGGTGGGGGGCTTAAGAGAGACTGGAGGGGTGGAGCATGAACTGGGAGTGGAGCCTGGGCTGAGGGCAGGGCTTGAGAGTGGCTGGGGCAAGGCCTAAGGTGGGGAAGGGGCAGGCCCAAGATGAGGGGGTGGGGCCTGAGACTGTTCCCCCCCCCCCCCCAACCTTTCCCCTTCAGCTCTTCATCCACCAGCTCCCACGCTACCTGTGGCTGCAGCGGCCCAAGCCCGAGCCCCGCTTCGTGCCACAACCTAGCCCTGTGCCCGCCTTGCACCCGCCACCTGCCCGTGCCCCAGACCACTACTTCCTGCGCACGCCTGGCCCTGCCACCTTCCTGCCACAGTCCAACAGGTACTGCATAGCGCAGGGGGCATCGCAGGGGGGTGGAGGGGGCCATACTGTGCCACTGGTGGCCCACCCCAGAGCTGGCTGCATCTTGTCCCCAGGTTGGTGCCAGAGCTTTGGGGCCAGGACCTGCGGTGCCTCATGGCAGGGCCCCCCCGGGCCCTAGTGCTGCCCCCAGAGCTACGTGAGGCCGTGGCCGCTGTAGCCTACATGGCGGAGCAGTTGCGCAAGCAGGACACCTACGACACGGTGAGGCCCTGGAGGCAGGGCCTGGCTGGAAGGGGATGTGGCTAGGGGTGTGGCCTACAAAATAGGGGCAGGACTTGGGACCTGCAGGAACCGTGGAGGCATGGCCTAGCTGAAAAGGGCGTGGCCTGGGAAGTAGGGGCAAGCCTAGGGATGTCCAGCCCCCCAGGGGACATAGTCTAGCTGGAAAGAGGCGAGGTTTGGTGGCAGGGGGTCTGGCCTGGCAGGTAGGGGCAGGCCTAGGGATGTAGTGGGGTGGGTTGGGCACAGGAGGTGGGCGTAAAGAGAGGGAAGGAGGACCAGGCCTGGCCCTGGCCCCAGGTGACATCCACCCTGGCCCCATCCCCAGCTGCAAGATGACTGGCACTACGTGGCCATGGTGGTTGACCGTCTCTTCCTGGTCGCCTTCCTGCTGGGCACCACGCTGGGCACTGCTGCCATCTTCCTGGGAGCCAGCCAGAACCGCCCACCCCCTGAGCCCTTCCCCTGACTTCCAACCCCACCGCCGCTTCTGACCCCAGCCTGGACCCCCCCGGAAGCCCCCCAGGCCTTCCCTTCCCCTGTGACCTTTGATCCCCCCTGGGCTCTGACCCCTCCTTGGAACCCACTGACCTCCCAGCTCCTTCCCCTGACTGCCTCCAAGACCCCTAACCCTCTCTGACCCTGACTCCATCTCTGACCCCATAATCACACCTCTGACCCCGACCCCATCTCTGAACTTGTAATCCCCGCTCTGCCCCCCGCACCGATCTCTGATCCCATAATCCCCATTCTGACTCCATCTGCCATCCTTGATCTGTGACCCTGCCACAGGGACCCACATGTGAATAAAGACAAAGACACTGGATCCCAGAGGCAGGAGTTTTTGTTGGCGGGGGGGGGGGGGACACCTACACACCTGAGTTCTCCAGGAGATGAGGGGGCACTGGGGAGGATAAGCAGGGGGTGCTGGGAGCCTGGACACCTGAGTCCTCTGGGGGTTGGGGGTGGGAGCAGGAGGGTCCAGGAGCCTGGACACCTGGGTTTCCTGCTGCCCACCCCAGCCAGTTCCTACCCCCTGCGGCCCCCAAACACCTGGGTCCCAGCAGCTAGACGAGCCAGGGCAGCAGGGGGAAAGCGGCCCAGGGCCCAGGCACAGTGGCGGGTGAGGTCGCGACCCCCACGCCGTGCCAGGAAGGCCTCAGACGCCGGCTTGTCATTGGCCACGTGCATCCGCAGCTGGAAGCAGCCCCGTGCCACTGCTGCCTGGGGGGGGACAATTAGCCAGTGGGGGCAACTAGCCGGGGGGGGGGAGGGCAAGAGAGGACCACCCCACATGCCCCAGGGCTTACCTGGGCCGACACCATCATCAGCTTCTTCCCGATCTGCTGCCCTGTGGGGAGCCGGACAACCTGGGTTCTCTGGAGGGGCCAACGCCTGGGTTCTCTGGGGGAGGGGTGAGAGCAGGGTACCAGGGCCCAGATGCCTTTGGGGTGGGGGGGTGAGAGTGCGGTGCTGGAGCCCAGATGCCTGGGTCCTTTGGGGGAGGGGTGAGAGCAGGGTACCAGGGCCCAGATGCCTTTGGGGATGGGGGGGGCGGTGAGAGTGCGGTGCTGGAGCCCGGATGCCTGGGTCCTTTGGGGATGGGAGGTAAAAGTGGGGTATCGGAGCCCGGATCCTTTGGCTCTGTGGGGTGAGAGCAGAGTGCCCGGTTTTGGACGCCTGGGTCCTTTGGTAGTAGGGGGTGAGAGCAGGGTGCTGGGGCCCGGATGCCTGAGTCCTACCTCGGTAGGGCGGCTGCACGTAGAGGTTATCCATGTAGAGACTGCGGCCGCGCCAGGTACTGAACGTGTAGCTGGACAGCACATAGCCCACAATGGAGTGACCTGGGGGGGTCAGATGGGTCAGACCCAGCCCCCTGCACACCCACCCTCTCACACCCGTGCTCATGCTCACCCTCAGGCGTCATCTGCCCTGGAGGCAACTGGGCCACGAAGCACTCGAACAGCGGGGGGTCCCCGAACCCGGCCTGGGTCAGTGCTGAAGGGCCGGGGGGTGTGTGTGTGTGATGTCAGCAGGGGGTGGGGCTTCGAGGGCTAAGCTCCACCCCTTCCAGCCCTTAGCCCCGCCCCTCCTCAACAGGCCCCTCCTTCTTCAGCACAAACTGTCCCAGGGTCTGCCCTCCCTTCCCCATAAACTTCACCCCTTTGGGACCCCAACAGGCCCCAGCCCCTATGATCACATATTCCCTCTCCCTGCATGTCCCTTTGGTGCTACCCCCAGAGACAATCGCCACCCCCTCTCACCCTCAGCGCTGGTCTTCACCTCCCCTGGGGGCACCTTGTAGATCCCTGCAATCTCCTGTGGGGACAGCGCCGAGCCTGGATGCCTCGGGCCCCGGGCAGGGGGCCTGGGAGCCAGGGTGCCTGGGTTCCCTTGGCTGGGGGTTTTGGGAGTCCAGATGCCTGGGTCCCCTGGGAGAGGCGTGGGAGCCAGAGCGGCCTCGGTTCCCTGGGGTGATGGGTGGGGAGCCCTGATGCCTGGGTTCCCTGGGGGGATGGAGCCTGGGCATCTGGGTCCCCTTGGGGGAAGACACCTGGGTTCCCTGAGGGTAGGGAGCCCAGATGCTTGGATCCCCCAGGGTGCAGGGGTGGGGGCTGGAAACCCAGATGCCTGGGTTTCCTAGGGTGGGGGCTTTGGAGCCTGGATGCCTGGGGCCCCTGGGCTGGGGGTCTGGGGGAATCTGGGTTCCCTGGGAAGGAGGCGGGGCTGGGGGGGGTGAGAGCAGGGGGTCTAGAAGCCCAGGTTCTCTCCCCTCACCCATACGAGTCTCATGACCTCCTTGAGGTCTCGGGTGCTGCAGGGACGGATGAGACAGCTCATGGCTCCAGTGTCACCTCTGCCCAGCCCCACCCCCTGAGCTCCCGCTCTTTAAAGGGCGGGGCGGGGGAGTGCTGGTGACATCATACTGTGGGCAGGTGCAAGGGGGGGCAGCCAGCAGAGGGCATCAGCCAGAGGTGGGATCCCACTGCAACTACCAACAGGGATCCACGGTGCCAGGCCTGAGGGGGTCGAGAACCCAGCAGAGCCGGGATGCCTGGGTTCTCATCAATGGGTCAGGCATCCAGGCTCCCAGCACCCCCTGCTCTCACCCCCAGCCCTCCCACTCCCCTCCCAGAGAACCCAGGCATGTGGGCCCCCACAGCCCACCCCACACCTCAAGGAACCCAGGCATCCAGGTTAATAGTTACCCCACAGGCTGGACTTTACCCTGCACATGACTGGGGCAGGGGGGCAAAGCCAGTGACCCAGGACACCCCTGCTGCCCTGAACATGGCAGGGGAGGGGCCTACCCCCCTGATTATCCAATGGGATGGGGCCCCAACTCTTAAAGGCCTACGAGGCGAGGGGCGGGGTCTGGCACAGGTGTCAAGGGAGCCATGAGCTGCCTTGTCCGGGCCTGCGGCCCCCGGGACCTCAAGGAGGTCATGAGGCTCATTCGGGTGAGGGAGAGAGAACCCAGGTGTCCGGACTCCCACCTCTCCACCTGTTCTCACCCCCTCCCTTCCAGAGAAGCCTGATGCGGCTGCCACTGGGGTGGGGCCCAGCTGAGTGTAACAAGCTCCGGGGTCTCTTCTAGGAAGCAGCTGCCTACCACAAGGCCTTGGACCAGGTGACAACTACTCCAGAAGGTGAGTGCAGGGGTGGCGGGCAGGAGCCTGGATGCCTGGGTTCTCTGGGAGGGGAGTGGGGGCAAAACCCAGGTGTCCAGGCCCCTCCCGACCTACTCCAAGTCCCCCCTTTCCACCCCCCAGAGCTGGAGGCTGACGGGTTCAGGCCACGACCCAAGTTTGGGATCCTCGTTGCTGAGCGACCCCCCATGAGCCAGGATGGTGAGAGCCCCCCCAGAGCTGGTCACATCTGGGCCTTATTACACCCAGCCTGGCCCCCTAGAGTTGGGCACATCTGGGTTCGTTACACCCAGCCCAGCTCCACCCTGCAGATCTGGGTGCATCTGGGTATCACCCAGCCCAGCCCCCGCAGAGCTGGGTGCATCCAGGCCCCATTACACTGAGTCTGCCCCCAGAGCTAGGTGCATCTGGGCCTCTTACACCCAGTTGTGACACACCCCAGAGGTGGGTGTATCGTTAACTCCTTGCCTCCCACAGGGCCCCCGCTGGTTGGGTACCAGTTCCACTACTTTAGCTACTGCACATGGGGAGGGAAGGTGCTGTTTGGGGAGGACCTTTATGTCATGCCCCAGTTCCGAGGTAGGAGGGGTCCAGAGGGGGACTGGGGGGGGCAGTTGGGGGGTTTGGCAGGGGCCCTGGGATGGGAAGGGGGGCAGAAGAGGCACCTGTTGTGCGTCCCCACCCCGAGCTGGCTGCAGGTCCCTGTTAAACTCAGCCAGGATCCACCCCAGAGCTGGCTGCCTCCCCAGCTGGGACTTCCCTAGATGCCTGGGTTCTAGCAGAGGAGGGGGGGTCCTGGTGGGGAGAATGGGTGCAGCTGAGCACCCAGATGCCTGGGTTCTCTGGGAGTGGGGTGGCAGTGGTGGCAAAGGAAGGAGGGTCTTTGTTACACTTGGCCATGCCACACCCCAGAGGTGGCTGCATCATGGCCCCAGAGAACACCGCCCCCCCAACCAGGGGTCTCAAGTCCATCCTTGTCTCCCCCAGGACGAGGCATTGGCACCAGCTTGATGCAGGCACTGGCCAAGGTAAGACCCAGGACGGGGATGGGGGGGCTGTGTCTTTGTTCTACCTGCCCCAGAGCTGCATGCATCTGAGCCTGTTACATCCAGTTGTGACACACCTCAGAGCTGGTTGCATCCGGGCCCCGTTACACTCAGGTGTGACACACCCCAGTGCTGGGTACATCCGTGCCTGTTACATTCACACAGGACATACCTCAGAGCTGGGTGCATCCACCTGTGTTACAGTAATCCATGACACCCCAGAGCTGGGTGCCCTGAGCTGGGTGTGACAGGCGCTACTCTGCCTTCAGGTGGCCATGGTGCATGGGTGCCCCGAGCTGCGGTTCCTGTGGCCTCGCGGAGGCCGAGCGGCACCAGGGCTGTATGAGCGTTTGGGTGCCGTGGACGTGACAGCGCGTGATGGCTGGCACGTGTGGGCCATTGAGGGGGCAGCTACCGCCTGCCTGGCCTGGAAGTGAGGGCCCAGATAGGGCCCAGGCATCTGGGCTCCCTCTGCTCTGACCCCGCTCCCCTCTCAGGGAACCCAGGTGTCTGGCTCCCTGCAACCCCCCATCCCCACACTGGGGTGAAAATAAATGCAAGCAGTGTCTGCTCATTGGTGTGTCTGATTGGGGAGGGACACCTGCGTCCTCTGGGCAGGGACTGGAGGCATGGACACCTGGGTCCCTGGGGGAGTGGGGGTAAGCAGGGGACCCAGATGCCTGGGTCCTCTGGAGCGGGGGCAGGGGGCTGGGGGCCTGAATGCCTGGATCCTCTAGGGGAAGCATAGGGATTGGGGGCCCAGACGCTTGGGTCTCTGGGAGGGAGGGGGGCTGGGGGCCCAGCCACCTGGGTCCTTGGGGGGGCTGGGGGCTGACACCTGGGTCCTTGGGGGGCAGCAGGGGGGCTGGGGGGTGTGGAAACCTGGGTCCCGGGGGGGAAGCAAGGGACCCAGATGCCTTGGTCCTTGGGAGGGGGGGTTGGGGGGCTGGAGGCCTGGGTCCTCCAGGGAGAGGGGGGCCCAGCCACCTGGGTCGTCAGTGGTGGGGGAGCAGGGGTGCTGGGGGCCCAGATGTCTGTGACCTTGTGGGGAGGTTGCAGGCAGGGAGGCTCCCAGGTTCTGCGAAGAGAATGAGATTGGAGAGCAGGGTTGTGAATAGTCCATTGCATGCTGGGAGCTGCACTATGGGGGGGAGCTCTGTCGGGGAAGGGTGAGCACGTGACTTTCCCCCGGGGAGGGGGCGGGGCTGCAGTTTGGCCCTGCCCCTCTCTGCTGGGCTGTGCTCCGTCCCCAAAAGAAGGAACGGAGGGGCCCGGGGGGATCATGGAGTGTGAGATCCGGCCCTGGTGTCCCCAGGACTGTGCCCACGTGCTGCGCATGATCCAGGTAATGGGGTGAGGGGAGGAGGGAGTGGGGGGTGGGGGAGGAACGCAGGGTACCGGGCCCTGACCCCACCCTCTCCCCCCCAGGAGCTGGCAGAGTTTGAGCGACTCCCAGAGCAGGTGGAGACCAGCGAGGAAGGTGACGCCCAGCCCCAGGCTCTGGTCCTGCCCCTCACTTCAGCTCCACCCTCAAATTGGGACTGGGTCGGGCCTAGAGGGGGAGGGGTGGGGCTAGAAGGTCTGGGATGGGGCTACAGTGGGAGGCGAGGGCTCGAGGCAGGAGGGCTCTGCCCAGCCTGCCTCAACTTACCTACCCTGCCTCCCAGTGCTGCACGCAGATGGGTTCGCACCCAAGCCCTGGTTCCAGTGCCTGGTGGCTGAGGTGCCCCCCCAGCACCGCAGCGCTGACGGTGGGTACTGGGGCGGGGCTTGGGGTGCAGAGGGTGGGGCTCGAGGTTGGGGGAACAGATAGGGGTTGGGAGCTGGGGGAGTCATATCTGGGTCTCACTCCACCCCTCCACCCCCAGGGCATGTGGTGATCGGCTACGGCCTGTTCTACCCGGCTTACAGCACCTGGCGTGGCCGCAGCCTCTACCTGGAGGACCTCTATGTCATGCCTGAGTACCGCGGTGAGAGGACCCAGGCGTCCAGCTCTGTGTCTTGACCACCCCTGGCCCCGCTGCCCTCCTGGAGCTAGAGGGAACTCAGGTGTCCAGTCTCCCAGCACCCCCCACCCTAACCCCGTCTCTCCCCATGCAGGGAAGGGCATTGGAAAGAAGCTCCTGAGCAAAATTGCGGAGGTGGGTGCTAGCACAGGAGGAGTTAATCCTAGGGGTGGAGACAGGGGGAAGGCCCCAGAGAGAACCCTGGGGTCCAGGCACCCTAACCCCCACCGGAGAGCACGGGCGTCCGTTCCCAGCAGAGAACCGCGGTGTCTGGTTGGCAGGTGGGCGTGGCACAGAGCTGCGGGGAGCTGCGCCTGGCGGTGCTAGACTGGAACACAGCAGCCGTCGGGTTCTACACAGCACTAGGGGCGCAAGACATCACGGGCTCTGAGGGCTGGTGCAGCCTGCGGCTGCATGGGGCAGCTCTGCGGTGCCTGGCAGGTTCCATCTCTGCCCCTGCCCCTGCCCCTACCCCTACCCAGGACCCCCTGCCCTAGCGCAGGACCCAGGCATCCAGGAAACCCATTTCATCACATGGAATAAACCAGTGATGTCATAAGGGTGACATGTGTCCGTTCTTCATTGCGGGGGAAGGCCACGTTGCCCTGGGGCAGGCAGGTTTCGCAGGATCCTTTGCAGGCTTGCCCCCTTTCCCATGATGCTCTCATGGCTTTCCATATCCCCTGAGGCTGCAGGACCCTTACCCCTGTTTCAGACCCAGGTGGCTTCAGGGCATGGATTAGTTCCATATTCCATGATGCTCTGGAGCATGTGGAGTCTCTGCATCCCATGATGTCTTGGGACACGTAGCATCTTCATATCTCATGATCCATATATCATGATCCTCCACGGCACAGGGCATGGCCATATCCCACAATCCTCTGGGAAATGCAAAATCCATCTCCTATGATCCTCCCAGGAGCACAGTCGTATAGTATCCCATGATCCTTTGGGGCACTTGGTATCTCCATATCCCACAATGCTCTGGGGTACTTGGAGTCTCTGCATCCCATGATGCTCTGAGGCATGGAACATCTATCTCCCATGCTCCTTTGGGACAAGAATCCGATGATCCCCTGAGGCACTTGGTGTCTCTATCCCATGAGCTTCTGGGACCCTCGTTGGCTCTGCCTTCCATAACCCACGGGGTCCCAGAACGCTCCCTACCCCAGTTTGGCTCCGCCCCCTTCAGCCTGACGAAGCAGGGTTAGCGATGACGTTAAGAGCCCAAGGAGTGACGTCCCTGTGACCTGCGCTGAGAAGGGGGGCAGGGGAAACGCGGTGACGCAGAACGCACCGCCCGGGAGGGTGCGCTCAGAAGCGGAGGAGAGAATGCGGTGATGCAGCACGTACGGTGGGGGAGGCGACGCGATGACGCGAGACGCCCTCGTGCGCCCGGGGGCGGGGCTCTGCGGCCCCTCCTTCCCCCGCGCGTCATCCCGGGGCGCCGGCTGATGACGCCATCGGGCGGCGCCGGCTCCTAGGAGGTGGCGGCGGCGGCGGCGGCGGCGGCGGTGGTGCAGGGAGCCCGAGCGAGGCCCCCCCCCACGGGGGTGAGTGCGCGCGGCCCCCCTAGCCGGGAGTTCCCACTCGGGTCCGCCCCTGCGTGGGGGGGGGGCACTCGGGTCTGCTCCTCCCCTATCCCCCAGGGCCCCGCCCCTCCGGCTCCAGTCCCCCTGGCTTTAGGCCCCTCCCAGGGGTCCCCTACTCTCGGCTTCCCCGAGCTGTCACCCCTCCTGGGTTTAGGTCCCACCACCATTCTCTTCCCGGCTTGGCTCTAGGGGCCTTTCCTCCTCCAGCCCCCTCACCAAACTGCCCCCCAGGCACCGTCATGGCCAGATTGAGGGATGCAGATGTGGGAAGGAGAGGGGTAAATGGAGGCAGGAGGTTTGGTATCAGAGTGCTACACAGGGGATAAACTGAGGCAGGAGGCGAACTGGAGACCAGCCACGAGCCTGGGGGGCGGGGCAGACTGGACTGTCTAGAGTGGGGGGCACTTGTTTTTTTGGGATCTGGATTGGGGGTATCTTGGCTCTGGTCCCAGGTCTGGGGTGTCAACAAGCTCTAGCCTTTGTGGTGGTTGAGTGAGTAGTAACAGATGGGAGGGGTCTGGATTTGGGGCTGGTGAAATGGAGAGCTTTGAAGGGGGCTCAATTTCAGGGGAAATAATTGGGGGCTTGGGGGGACTAGATGGGGTGGGACAGATGGGGGGGTCTACATTTGGGGGGTTTCCTGGGGGTATGTTTTTGGGCAGTCTGTCAGGGGCTTTGGGGAGTCTATAGGGGACTCCTGGGGGCTCTGCATGTGGGGGTGTTTATCTGTGGGGTCTATATTTGGGGGGCATCTATATCAGGGGCTTTTTGGGTGTCTATATCTGCAGGATCTATACTTGGGCGGGCTAGACTTCAGGGGGCCAACATACATAGGTTTTGGGGGTCTAGAGACTTACCAAGGTGGGTCAAGGGTGGGGGGGTCCAGGTTTTGGGTAGATTAGTATCTAGATTTGGGGGGTGTCTCCAGACCCCTCCCCTCCACCCTAACCTCTTCTTCCCCTTTTCCCCTGCCTGCAGCCACCCCGGAGCCATGAAGGAATCTGCCCTCCAGGCTAAAAAGTTCTGGGGGCCCCCACCTGGCTTCGGGGCCCCCCCAGCACCCCCCAGCGGCACGGCCTGGCAGCCCCCCAAGCATGGTGGGTGCTTTGAGGCTGGACACCGCCTGCCTTACACTCAGCAGCAGCCTCCTGGCTTCGAGGATGCACGGTGGGGCCTGTGCATGTCCCACCCTCCGGCGCCTGCCTGGCCCTTCTCCCCTCGGGGCCGCCCCCCACCTGCCCGCCGGAGGGGGCTGCCCCCACGCCGGCGATGGAGGGGCCTGCGGGCCTTGGGCATGCTCCTTTACTCAAAGAGCCCCTCACTGGCCTTCCACTGGCGCCTCTGGGGCAAGCTGCCTGTGCGCGGACGGCGACGGGCAGGGGGTACCAAGCGGGCCCGATCCTCCCTCTCCCTGTCGCCGGGGTCACAGGCTGAGGAGGACCCCAGTGTGGGGGGCCTGCCCTGCTCCAAGCCCCGCCCAGCTGGGGGGGCCTACACAGCGCTGCCCCTGCTGGGGGCACTGGTGGGTGAAGATGGGGGCATTGGGGGCCCCCCCTGCTACGCTGAGCTACGCCGGGTCAGCTTTGAGCCCCCTACTGAGGTGGACGATGCTGCTGGGGTCCCCCCGCTCGACTGCTTGCCTGAGGGGAGCCGGGAGCCCGAGCCAATGCTGGATGGAGATGCAGGTAACCCTGGGGGGGAGGGTCGAGGGGGATGGGGGCTGTCAGGGGTATGAATGGGGGGAGGGGGGCTGTCTGTGGGCTTGTGAAGGGAAGTAGGGGTATGTGAAGGAGTAAGTGGGGGCTGTCTGAGGGTGTGTGGGGTGGTAAGTGGGAGCTTTCCTTGGGGGAGGGCATCTTGGGCCAATCTAAGGTATTTGGAGGAAGATAGGGGTCACAGGGGTAGTTAGGGGCAATCTGGGGTAAGTGGACAGGGGCAGAGGCTCTCCTGGGTTCTGTGGTGGATAGAGGTTGTGGGGGATAAGATTGGGGAGGTCTCTGGGGGGCAGGAAAGTCCAGTTGCTGCTGGGAGAGGGAGCAGGAGGTCTGGAGGGGGTACCTGGGGGTCCCAGCTGCCCCCCCCCCCCTGCAGGCCTGCTGGGCGCCCTCCCGAATGGCTTTGCAGCACCAAGGCCGGAACCAGGCCCCCCTGCAACCCCGGCCAGCATCCTCATCTCCAACGTGTGCAGCATTGGGGCCGAGGAGCTGTTTGGGGCCCCCCCTGACACCGCTGGCCCGCTGCCCACCCGTGCCTCCCCTCCTGCTGACCGCGCCTCCCAGCACAGCCCCCTGCGTGAGGAGCACGTCACCTGCGTCCAGAGTAAGAGGGCACGGGGGTCGGGGGACATCACTAGGGGTTTTGAATGCATTATATGCAAGCAGGACGCACCCCAGATCTGGCTGCCTTTCAGCACTGGGTCCCTGTTATGCAGCTATACTCCACCCCAGAGTTAGTTACACCTCTGGGAAGTCTCTGTTATATGCAACCCTGATGCACCTGAGCCCCAGGTTCACTGTTGTAGTCAGCTGGGATTCACCCCAGAGCTGGTTGCATCTTGGTGCCATGTCCTATTATATCCAGCCGCCCTCACCCCAGAGCTGGCTGCTTTTCAGGCCTAGGTGAGGGGTCCCTGTTATATGCAGCTGTGCCCCACCCTAGAGCTGGCTGCATTTCAGTACCAGGCAGGGGGTTCTTGTTACACCCTCTGAAGTGCCACTCCAGAGCTGGTTGGATCTCTATACCAAACAAGTGATACTTGTTATATGCACCTATTCCCCACCCCAGAGCTGGCTACATTTTAGTGCCAGGTCCTCATATACCCAGCTGCCCCTACCCCAGAGCTGGCTACTTTTCAGGCCTAGGTGTGGGGTCCCTGTTATATGCAGCCCTGAGACACCCCAGAACTGGTTGCATCTCTACGGTGAGTCTCCTGTTACACTCAGCTGTAATCCACCCTAGAGCTGGCTACATTCCCACAGCAAGTAAAAAATGTTTGTTTTATGCAGCCATGATCCACCCTAGAGCCAGCTGCATTTGGGGCCCTGGTGGGGGGGTCCCTGTCCCCCCAGAGGTGGGAGCAGGTGGCTCCAGGTTCACCCCTGTCCCCCTCTCCTGTCGTGCAGGCATCCTGGATGAATTCCTGCAGGCCTACGGCAGCCTCATCCCTGTCAGCTCAGATGAGGTGGTGGAGAAGCTAGAGGACATCTTCCAGCAGGAGTTCTCCACGTCCCAGCGGTACTTCCTGGACACCTTGGTCCTGGGGGGCGGGGCGGGTGTTGAGGGGGTGAGAGCAGGGAGGGCTGGGGGCCCAGATACAGTTTTTCTGGGGGGCTGGAGGATAGAATGGGGGGGGCAGAGGGGCTGGAGCCCAGGTAACCTCTAGAGCCCAGGTCTCTAAGGGTGGTAGTCTTGGGGCCTGGCAGAGACAGGAGCCCAGACACCTGGGTTCCCTGCCGTTCCCTCACATAGCACCCCCTGCAGGAAGGGCATGGTGCAGCAGCTGATGCAGTCCTACCAGCGCATGCCAGGCAATGCCATGCTGCGCGGCTTCCGTGTCACCTACAAGCGCCACGTGCTCACCATGGATGACCTGCAGACCCTCTATGGCCCCAACTGGCTCAATGACCAGGTGCTTGGGCAGGGGTGGGAATGGGGGTGGCAATTAAGGTGCACGTGGGGGAGAGAGGGCTGTTTGTGGGGCTGGGGGGTATTAAGAGGCAAGGGAGGTAGGGGGCAGTTTGCAGGGCTGGAGGGGCAGCTATGGGACAGGGGGCTAGATGGGAGATGAGCCCACCCCCACAATGGATGCCGTTTCCCCCAGGTCATGAATATGTATGGAGACCTCGTTATGGATACAGTGCCAGACAAGGTCAGTGGTTGGCCAGGAGCTGGGGTGGGGAGCAGCCCAGATGCCTGGGTTCTCTCCTGGGTTGGAGCCTGGAGGGCAGCCTGGACGCCTAGGTTTGCTGGGGGTAGGAGCAGGTGGGGCTGGGGGTGCCAGGAAGCCTGGGTTCTCTGGGGGAGGAGCGGGGGCTAGGGCCTGAGAAGCAGGAGTTGAGACCCCAGACACCTTGGTTCTGTCGCTACTGCAGGGAGGCCTTGGTGGCCCAGATGCCTTGGTTTCCTCCTGGATGAGGACCTTGTGTGTTTTAAAATAAGTCAGAGCCTGAACACCTGGGTTGTCTGGGGAGTGGGGGGATAAGTCTAGAGACCTGTGTTCCCTGGGAGGGGAGTGGGGCTGGAGGGTGGGAGTAAGGGGGGCTGAGAGTCCGGACACCTGGGTTCTCACTCCCTTCCCCCCTGCACCCCCAGGTTCACTTCTTCAACAGTTTCTTCTACGATAAGCTACGAACCAAGGGGTACGAGGGGGTGAAGCGCTGGACCAAAAACGTGAGTATGGCAGGGGTGGAGCAGGGGAGCCAGAATCCCAGATGCCTGTCTTCTCTGTGATGGGGATGGGGCTTGGGGGGTGAGAGTAGGAGAACTGAGAGCCCAGATGCCTGGATTCTCTGGGAGGGGAGGAGCTGCGGGGACCTGGGAGCCTGGACGCCTGAGTTCTCTGGACAGTGGGCACAGGGGTGCTGGGAGCTCTGATGCATGGGTTCTCATGGCATAGAGATCAGGGCAGGAGTCCAGTCCAGACCCTACTTCCACCCTGTGCTCTTCTGTATTACCCAACTACACCCCAGAAACAGCTGCATTCTAGATAGCTGGGGGGTGGAGCTAGGCCACCTGGTGGGGGGCAGAGCTGATAGCAATGGCGTTGCGCCCTGCAGGTGGACATCTTCCAGAAGGAACTGCTGCTGGTCCCAATCCACCTGGAGGTGCACTGGTCGCTGGTAGCTGTGGATGTGCATGGCCGGCGCATCACCTACTTTGACTCCCAGCGCACGCTCAACCGCCGCTGTCCAAAGGTGCCCAGGCCCTGATCCTGATCCTGGGAAAGGGGGTGGGGGTAGAGTCAGGAATCCCAATCTGGAATGGAGAGGGGGGGTTCCAGCCCTGGGGGGAGAACAGGAAGGGATCCTGGGCCCCATACTGGCTGGGATGGCAGTGGGAGGGCAGGAGTTGGAGACCCTATTAATTGCCTCCACCTGCTCCCCTCCCCTCCCCTCCCCTCCTCTCCTCCAGCACATCTGCAGGTATCTCCAAGCAGAGGCTGACAAGAAGGACCGGCCTGACTTCCGGGATGGCTGGCGGGGCTCCTTTAAGATGGTGAGCCAGTGGAAGGGGTTGGGGGGTGGGGGGTGACAATGGGGACATGGGGGCTGGGAACCTGGTTGCCTAGGTCCTCTAGGGAGGGGAGTTGGGGGGGCTGAAGGGTGAGAGTGAGGGGTGTTAGCCCGGAGATCTGGGTTTGCTGGGGGAGGCCAGGAGCCCAGACACCTGGGGTCTCTGGGAAGGGTGTTTGGGGGACTGCAGGGGGGAGCTTGGACCCCTGGTTTCTCTGGAAGGGGAGGGGGGCTGAGGGGTGAGAGTGGGGGGTGGGGGCTGGCGGCCTGGACTCGTGTTCTCTTCACCCCCTTCTTCCCCCCCACCACAGAATGTTGCCCGGCAGAACAACGACAGTGACTGCGGTGCCTTCGTCCTGCAGGTGAGATGGGTTGCATCAGCTTCTAGGGACTCCCTCCATTTCCCCATGGGAATGGACATCCTCTCCCATCATCCCCTGGAGTCTTACTCCCCCACTCCAAGATGTGAGATCTTCCATACTCCTCTCATTGCTGGGGTAGACACCCAGGTGTCCAGTCATTTCCCTCCTTCCCTCCTCGCAAAGATCTAAGACCTTCCACCCACCCTTCATAGATGTGGGGGGGACCCAGGTGTTGGCTCCACTATCCCCCAAGATCTGAGACTTGCCATATTCCTTTTATCTTCTGAGGGGGACCCAGCTGCCTACCCCCTCCAGATTTTAACCCTTTCCCTCCCCCCCCACAGTACTGCAAGTTCTTGGCTCTGGGGCTGCCCTTCTCCTTCACCCAGCAGGACATGCCCAAGCTCCGCCGGCAGATGTACAAGGAGCTGTGTCACTGCAAACTCACCGTGTGAGACGCTCCCTCATCTCCATTCCCCCACCCTCACAGAAGGTGGTGGGTGGAGCCTTGTGGAGGGGTGGAACCTGTACGCCCCCCACCCTACTCTGCACTGGGCGGGGGGGGGCTAAGTGTGTCTCCCCCCACCTGCCCCTTTAAAAGAATCCAGACTTTGGGGGGATTTTTTTTAACTCCTTTCTGTGTTCATTTTTTTTGCCCCCCACCCTCCCCCCATTTAAACCCATGGTGCATTTTTCTGGGTCCTGGGGTGGGGGGGTATGAAGGTGGAAACATGGCCTCCAGCATTAAATATAACCCCCCAGTTTGGGGATGGGGATAGGAACCAAAAGGAGGGGGAACCTTAGTGCTGTGAGTACAGGCACCAGGGGAAGGTTTTGAGCGTGAGTCACCCCCCCCCCCTTTATTCCCTCCTCCAATTGGTCCATTGTGTTCGGTGCATTTTTTTTTGTCTGTTTCCAAAGGGAGGGGGGTGTTTTTTGGGGAGGGGCACCGGGATAGGTGGGCGGGACTGGGGGGGTCGGACACTGGGGTGCTATTGGAGGAAGGAGTAGGGCGTGGATTAATTTTTTTTTTTTTTTTTGGTTGGGGGGTGTTTTTTATATCTCGACGGGCGTCGACGGGAATAAACTTTTCGCTCTTTGGAGCCCGTGTGTGAGTGTGTGCGCGCGGGGGCCGGCACCCGGGTGTCCTTCTCACGTGGGTCCCCTGCAGGCGTCCCCGCCGCCCACGTGCGCCCCACTTCCGCGCCTGCCTAGACCTGACGGGCGCGCCCGCCGTCCAATCCGCGAGCGCCTGGGTCCGGAGGCAGAAGGGAGGGAGAGAGGTTGTAACGTTACGAGTGGCCAGCCAATGAGCGCCTGGGGCGGCTCGCTGGCGAGGCTGTGCTGGCGGAGCTGCAGAGCAGTGGGTAAGCGGCGCCGCACGGCCTGGCGGCGGGGGGTGGGAGGTTCCATTCGCCTGTAAGGGCAGCGCGTTCTTGCTCTGCCTGTTACGACGGACCCTTTCGGGGTTCCGTGCGGGGGGGCGAGTCTATTCTCTGCCGAGAGGAGGGGACGGGAACGTACCATTCCTTGTTTGGGGTATACCATGCTGCTGGCTTCCCCTGCTCCCGCTTTCTGAATGAAGCGGGACGGGCTGCTGGGGGCCTTCAGGGTCGCTGCCGTCCGCCACGGTTCTGCTCGCCGGCACCGCGCACGCCACAGGCAAGACCCTCCCCCGGCCGCTGGGTCTGCTACGTGCCAGGGGCTCTGCTCCAGACCCACCGCCTGCCGGGCCTCGGCCTTCTGCCAGGTGTCCCACTCCTAGCCCGGCCCTGCTGTGCGAGCCAACGGAGCTGGGGCAGGGAGTGGCTGCACACCCCCCCCTTACACCCAGCCTGGCCCCTAGATCCGGGCACATCCAGGTCTGCTGCACCCAGCCGGACCCCCAGAGCTGGCTCGCTCAGAACCCTCCTCGCTGCTGTGCTCCTGCCACCAGGTTCCCATCTCGCTGCACAAGTGGCAGGTTATCGGTATCTTGACACCTTTAGCACTGTGGCTGGGGCAGGGACTTGCACACTGGCCCAGACAGGGGAGGGGCTCCTGTCCAGGCTGCCCCCTCTCTGTGTGCCCAGGGCAAACAGGCATAGGAGGTGTTGCATGACCAGCTGGAGGAGCTGCACATCTCTGTGCTTCGCTCCATCTCCATGCTGCACCAGTGGTAGGTGACAGGGAGAAAAGATCTAGAGTTAACCCTGTCTGGATGGGTGGGTAGGCTTTGCAGTGGGGCAGGGAGTGTTTCTGTCAGTGTTTAATGCCCGAGCAGGCTGCTCTTCACCAAGAGGGATCTTCCACCCTCTGCCCCACAAGTGAACCGAACAAAATCACAGCAGCCTTGCCCTTGGTGCACCAGGACAAGCTGAGCATCATACAGTGGAGAGGCCAGATCCTGATTCTGACCCCCATTGGTCTCTCAGTGATATTTGATGCCCATCACTCTGCAGGTAATAACCTGGGCACATTGCAGCCTGTTCTGCTCAGCTTGGCTCTGCTGCCCAGCAGCAGCTGCGACTCACCCTGGTCTCCGCCTTGTATTCAACATGTACCCAACATGTACTGGGTGCAGTTAAGGGCCTCTGCAAATTTCAGTAGAACCCCAAGAAACAGGCTTGTATCACAGCTGCTGCATGAGTTGGGGTTCTAGGCTCCTTTGCCCCCACACCTGGGTACCATCAATGTGTTGGGGCAGTGTGGGGTCATATGGGCCCTTTGCCCCCTGCCACCACATCCTGCCCCCCCTGTGATTACCGGAGATGAGTGAGGCTGGGTGAGGAGGTTCTGAGGGGCATCCCAGCAGCTGTGAATCCCTTCCTCCCCACCAGGGACTGTGTCTAGGATCGCTGTGGTCTCTTGGATGATGACCCTAAGCTACTGTGTCATGCATGTGTGGCCTAGGCAAGAGCTTCTTGCCAGACAGGTGGGCCATTATGAGGCATCTAATTCCCCTCTGTGATTCCTAACCCCGTTTCCTGATGTGTTAATGACCCCCCCACACACACACTCCTCTTGCCCACCTATGTGGTCCTGACCCCAGAGCAATTCTTTTGTGACCTCTGATGTCACATGTGACTCAACTGCCTCTTCATGGACCTGCTAGGCACACCTGACCCTAGCCTTGACCTCTGATCCCCAGATGGTTTAATAATCACTCAACCTCCTGTCCCACCAGGCTTCTTCCGTGCCATCTGTTTTGTACTCCTTTGTGTTGTTCTCTTGCTCTTCATGGCTGTCAGCTTCTATTGCCTCAGGTAGGCCTGGATACTTGGGTCCCCTGCCTGCCTGGTGTGTCTTGGGGGGGGCACACATACCTCCAGGTGAGGCCCCTCATTGCCCCCCTCCCCCTCCTTCCAAAAACAGGAGCAAGAAGAAAGTGGAAGGTCCATTGCATCTTTAAAAAAACACCCCCAGGTGAGAGAACCCAAAAGCCTGGGTTGGACTCACTTGCTTCTCGGCCAGATCTCGGCTCCTAGCCCTACCCCTACCCATCCTAGCCCCATCCCCTCTGGTTCTTGCCCTGCCTCCCACCCCAGGGCAGGGAGTCCTCACCAACCAATCACCGTTTTTTGTAAGTTGTGGTAGATCTGGTCATTGAAGCATCAGCATCTCACCTGCTTCATCCAGCACCAACATCTTGATGAACTTGGGGCTGCCATGTGGGGGAGGGGGTCATTAGCAAGGGGGCAGGGCCAGGGGGGCAACGTTCTCAGTATGGAAAGGGGATGATTGGTGCCAGGACGTTGCCTCCTGCCCTTGCCCTCAGAGCCGGGGGGATCAGATGATATGCATGGGGATCATCAGTATATGGCACCCGGCACTGCAGAGAGCAAAGTCAGAGCCAGGATGCACTAGCAGAGGTAGTGGCAGTTGAGCATGTTGAAGCTGCGGCCTGGGGTGCCCACAATGATGTGGGGCGCCTCTGTCTGTACAGCTGGGCACAACTGTTACGTGGTGCTGTGCTGCAGCCCAGCACTGAGCACATCTCTATTACATGCTGCTATACTGCACCTCAGAGCTGGGTGCATCCATGTTATGTTGATGGGCATTGGCAGGAATAAACCTTTCAGTCCTTGGAGCATGTGCCCACGTGCGCTTGTGTGTGCATAGGTGGGCCTGGGCTGTGTCCTGCTTCCAGGCGGGGCTGGGGGTACTAGGTGCAACTGAGGGGAACCTGAGGGTGGGTTTCATAGTATCGTAGTAGCTAGGGTCTGAAGGGACCTAAACAGATCATCAAGTCTGACCTCCTGCGTTGGGCAGGAATGGATGCTGGGGTCATATGTCGCGTATCCATCCAGCCTGTTAAAGACCCCCCAAGGTAGAAGCGAGCACCACTTCCCTTGGAAGTTGGTTCCAAATCCTAGCCACCCTAACCATAAAGTAGTGCCTCCTGATGTCTAGCCTGAACCTGCTCTCCATCAGCTTTTGGCTGTTATTCCTAGTTACCTCATGTGGTGCCCAGGGGAACAGGGCATCTCCTATTCCCTGCTGAATTTGTAGATAGCCACCAGATCCCCCCTCAGCCTTCTCTTGTGGATGGTGAACAGGTTCAGGCCCTCTAATCTCTCCTTGTAGGACCTGCCCTACTGCCCCCTGAGTGTGCGAGTGGCCCTCTGGAACCTCTCAATGCTAGCCACATTTCTCTTGAAGTGCGGTGCCCAGAACTGGACGCAGTACTCCAACTGTGGCCTGACCAGTGTCACATAGAGGGGGAGGATCACCTGCTTGTGATGCATCTGTGGCTGCACGACAAGGTGTGGTTAGCCTTACTGACAGCTTCCTTGAACTGGCAGCTGATGTTCCACCTGGGCCCTGCTGACTGGAAGTAGAAGGCAGGGGACCCAGACATCCCTGCTGCTAGGCACCATCTCCTAGTGCCTGGCAGGGGAGGGTGAATCCAAGTGCCTCAGCTCACAGTATCACCCCCTTCAAAACCATCTGTGCCAGCCCCCTGCCCACACCTACCAGGCCCTCCTCCTCTCCCAGAGAACGGGTGTTCCAGCTTCAGGCAACTGGGCTTCTAGCCCCCCAGCTTTGGCTGCCTCAGCACTGCAGGGCCTGGATCAGTGTGACTGCCCTTCTTCCCCCTCAGCAGGGCCTGCAGAGGACCCAGGGATCTGGGGTTCCCACTCCTCAGGCCCCTCCTAGCAGCCGGAGTGAACCCAGGTGTCCCAGCTGCCCCGCCAAAAAGAACCCAGGCGTCCGGCTCCCAGTGTCCCTTGCTCCGCTCCGCCGCGCCCCCGAGAACCCAGGCGTCCGGCTCCCCAGAATTCCTAGCAATTACTGTCCCTGAAGAACTTGGGCCTTCAACTCCCCAGCCGTCCAACTTCCCCACGTGGGCCCGTAGGGGGTGCACTCTGCCCACGTCCGGCCCAGCTTCTGCACCTGCCCCTCCCTATTGGCCGCCCGGTGGGCTGACGAACGCCCATATCGACCAATCGCGCGTGGCCTTAGAAGGAAGGGGGGGGAGAGGGGATGACGTCACATCCCTGCCGTGTGTGGGTGGTCAGCCAATGGGCGCAGGAATGGGCTGTGGGGCCAATGGTGACTGCGCGGCCTGGCCAATGAGCGTGCGGTGGGGGCGGGCCGAGGAGTAGGTATATAAGCCGCGGCGCTGCAGACGGGGTGCCGACGCTGCCCAGGATGTCTGCGAGTCAAGAGAGCCGGTAAGTACTCTTCCCGGCCGTACTTTCGTCGGTGGACGGGTGGTTGAAATAGGCTATTTCTTCCCGCTCCCCGTGTCTTCGTTGTGGGGGCGAATCCGTGGCCGCCCTTCATCTTTTTTTCCTGCGTTGTTTCGTCCCACTTATTTATGGGTGAGTCTGTTCCTTTAGAACCGCTTTGGGCGCTTCCATTTTAATAAAAACGGGATTCTATTCCCTCTTTGTCCCCGCCCCCGCCCCGGGCGCATTCATGGGCGAGACGATTGCTCGAGTCGTTGGGTGGGGTAGTCCATTCTCAATGAAAAGGGGAATGTTATATTTCCCCTCTTGGGCCGTACCATTTCTTTTCCCCATGTTATGGGCGAGCCCACTCTTTTCTAATGGGGAGAGAGACTCGATTCTCAGTCTGGGACATGCCATCCTCCTCCTCTTATTGTGAATAAGCCTATTTTTTTTTCAGTCGGGGAAGGGGATATTTCATTGTCCTCAAACTTAAATGGGTGATCTCATTTTTTTTTCTCTAATAAAGGGGATATAATACTGAGCCTAGGCTTATCATTCCTTCCCGGTGTTATGAGCAAGCCCATATTTTCCCAATAAGGGGAGATACCGCATTCCCTCCCGGGCTATACCACTGCGGATGATTCGGCACCCCCATCACGGGCGGAACCATGCCGGCGCGCTGTGGGCGAGCCCGTTCGGCCTGAAGAGGAAGGCGAGGCCCGGTCCGGTGGGAGATTCTATCCCTTCAAATAATTATAATTTATTTATTGGATTTCGTTTCCCCCGCGGGGGTGTGTTTAGACCATATAATTCCCGCCCCCCCCCCTTCCCCGGTCTCCATGACGCAATGCTCGCGGCCTAGTTCCCCCCCCCCCACTGCGCACTTCCTTGGAAGCAACCATTTTTGCAGGCGGGGGGAACGGCAGGTGGGCGAGACCACTTCCCTATCGGGCGGGACCATCTCTCCCCTTACGGAGGCGGAAGGGGTTCTTGGGCAAAAAAAACAATTGCGCAGGAAGAAGCGGGCGGAACCACTTTATACCCGGGGGGTGGCACAATTCTCTTACCATAGGCTTGGTTTGATCCGTTCCCTACACTATTGGAAGATCCATTATCCCCTCCCTCCCACGCGGCGTGTGACATGGACGCGTCCCGATTGCCGTTGGGCGAGACCATTCCCCCGCCTCCGGCTGGCGCCCCATTGTCCTGCCGCGCGGCAAGCGGCGACCTGACGTCACCGCACGCCAGTGGCCTGGCCCTTCCCTTCCCTCGCCAGTCCCCAGCCAATACGGGAGTGGTGTGGGCGGGACTTCCGGGAGGGGGCCCCAGGCCCGACCACGTGGAGAGGCGGGGGGGGGCACTTCCGGTGTGTGAAGAAAGGCCTGGGGTTCATTTCCGGGTCAGAGGAAGTGACTTCCAGTCTGGCTAGCCTTCAGTAGTTGGGGTTGAGGGGAGGTGTTTAGTGCCAAGATGCAGCCACTTCTGGGGTGTCATGGCCTGGTGTAACACCAGGGGGTATGGGGGTGTTAAAAGGGGGTGGTAGGGTTTTCCTGGCTGTGGTGGGGGTTGGTTCCTACCCTGGGGGGTTTCAGTACCTTGGGGCTACCCCCAGGGAGAGTCTCAGTAGTTTGGGGGGAGGGTTGGGTAGTTTTGTGAGGTTTAAGAGTGGGTAGTGGGTGGGAATACAGCCCCTAGACTACTGGGGGGGTGGAGTACGAGGCCCCCTAAGGTGAGTGCAAAGGGGAGGGGCACTGAGATGCTACATGGAGGTTAGGGGGCAGCTGAAGGTCCCTTGTATCCCACATGTCCTTGGGGTAGGAGCTGGGAGCAGGGCATCCCATGGCTAAGACTGGCCAAGGGGCTGGGAGTTGAGCCCCCAGCCTGAAAGTGAGTTGGAGGGTGAGAAGAATGGGGGGGGGGCATGCAGAATGAGGGCATATGTGGGGTATCCCAAAAGATGGGGCCGAGGGACCTGTGGGGAGGGGTTGTCCTAGAGCTACGATAAGAGTGGGATTGAAGAGTGTTTATGGGGAGGTAAGTTGTGAGGCTCTGGGTGGTGGGGAGCTGGGAGTGGTATTTTGGGGCTGTGGTTCTCAATGTCTCCTTTCTCTTCCCCTCCTTCCCCCCCCCCCCCCCCCCCAGATCTAGAGACAATGGCCCTGAGGGAATGGACCCAGATGGCATCATCGAGGTGAGGGGGCAGCAAGTCCTGGGGGGTGTCCTTGGGGCAGGGCATGAATAGCAGCAATTGCCCACCTGCCCGGGCACTGCAGCTCATTGTCATCCAACTTCTGGAGTGTGGGGCTGCCTGATGATAGAGGGCAAGGCTGGAGGAAAAAGTATACCCATCTGGGGGCTTTCTGACACCATACTCTAGTCAAGAGCAGGCTGAGGGTGATCTCAAGCTGTAAGCTGGCTGACCACAGAGTCTGGGGCTTGAGGAGAGAGTGTAGCCACCCCCCGCAGTATGGGGTCTCTCTAGGTTAATTACTTGATTACTGAGTACAAGACTAAAGTGTAGGGGCTAGAGAGGCCACATGAACTGGTGCTAGTTGGGATCTTGTTGACCATAGAGTCCAGGGGCTAAAGGACAGAGTGTAGCTGTCTTCCCTTATCTAGAGCAGGCTATAGAGACCCTCCCATGGAAGTCTAGGAGGTGGTTGACCAGAGTTGTATAGAGAGAGGAAAGAGTGTATTCTGCGCTTGTGGGGGTACCTTTAGTCCTGCGCTCTAGCCAGTCAACCACCATAGAGTGCAGGGCTAGAGGGGCTTCTTGTAGGGGTGCAGGCTGGGAGCTGGCTAATGGTGGAGTAGGGCTAGAAGAAAGAATGTAGCCTGCAGCTCCTACTCTGGGTGGGGTGGGGAGTGGTTCTAGCCCTGTGCTCTACGGTCAGCCAGCTACCATAGCGGAGGGCCAGAGGGAAGTGGGTCACCTGTACTGGGTGAGGGGATCCCTCTAGTCCTGTACTCTGGTAGTTGGCTGAGCACAGGGCTGCACAAGGGTGTAGGCTGGGAGTTAGCTGGCTCTCCATAGAGGAGCAGAGGCTAGAATGAAGTGTTGCCTGTACACTAAACAGATTGGACTCCTAGTCCAGCACTCCATAGCTAACCAGGTACCATAGTGATGGAAGATGGAGCTAGAGGGCCCTCGTGAAGGGGGGGATGGGCAGGCTGGGAGCTGGTTGACCATAGAGCGTCGAGCTAGAGGGAAGAGCATCCCCACATGGGGTACCTTTTAGCTTTCCACTCTGTGGTCATCTTTCTACAAGGCTTCACTAGCCCCACCACACTCTATGGTCTGTTCCAGTCAGCCTGTACCTCCACATAGGGCCCCTCTAGCCCCACACTCTGATCTCTTCCACCTAGGCTGTGCCCCAAATGAGGCTCTACTAGTCCCATACTCCATGATCAGCTCAAACCTACCAGGGCTCTTTTCCCCCCACCCAGCCAGCTACCATAGAGCAAGGGGGCTAGAGAGGCTGAGTTGTTAACCCTTTCCCTTCTGGTCCCCCCAGAGCAACTGGAATGAAGTGGTCGATAGCTTCGATGACATGAACCTGTCGGAGTCCCTGCTGCGGGGGATCTACGCTTATGGCTTTGAGAAGCCCTCCGCCATTCAACAGCGAGCTATTCTTCCTTGTATCAAGGGTATGGCTGCCCCTGTCTGCCCCCTGCCTCCCTGTGCCTCACTTCCCCCCCTGCTTGCTGGGCAGAGAGACACCACTCCATGGTGGAACCTCTTATATCCAGCAGGGGCAGAGAACTCTGTCCTCATTCATCCCAGCGCAGTGCCGCAGGCCGTGGCTGTTAGACTGGTTCATGCTGGGGGCACAAAGCTGTCCTTCCTCATGCCAGGGGGTTGCTTGGGGCAATGGAGCTGGCACTGGGGTGGAGTGCAGCTGTGTGTGTGTGGGGGGGGGGGGGGGGCCTGTCTTTGTTTTGGCTATGAGATGCATCTGTTTCTGGGATGAGTTGTTGCTGAGGTGGATCAAGGCATTAAATAACACAGCATTGAAATGCAGCTAGTTCTAGGGTGAATGAAGACCATAAATAACACCATTGAGATGCAGTTAGCTCTAGGATGGGTCACAGCTGAGCACAACGATACCACTTCTGGGGGTGGGGGGTGGGGGCTGGTTGAGAGGAATGGGGGTCTGGGTGCTGATGCCTCCCTCCTGCCCCTCCCCCAGGTTACGATGTTATCGCCCAAGCCCAGTCTGGCACTGGGAAGACTGCCACCTTTGCCATCTCCATCCTGCAGCAGGTTGAGCTGGACCTGAAAGCCACCCAGGCCTTGGTGCTGGCCCCCACCCGGGAGCTGGCTCAGCAGGTGAGTGCTGGGGAACCCAGGTGAGCACACCCTCAGAACCCAGGCTCCCAGCATCCTTTCCTTCTGGCTTTCTCAGTCCCTTCTGGTAGCTGGAGAGAACCCAGGCATCTGGACTTCCAGCCTCCGCTGCTTCTAGCTCCTCTCCCCCTTCCAGAGTTTGGGAGAGAGCCCAGGTGTCCTGGCACTCGCTCAGGCTGCCCTTCCTGGCACAGGGATAAAACCCAGATCTCCAGCATGTGGTGGGCGAAAAGGACCCAGATGCCTGGGTTCTCCAGTCCCTTGCCCCATGCTGGTTGGGCAGAGATGCGCCTCTCCATGGCGCTGCTCTTAAATCCAGCAGGGGGAGAGAAATGGCCCTCATTCATCCCAGCACAGTCCCAGTTCTGTGGCTGTTGGACTGGTTCATGCTGGGGGCACAGTGCTCTCTTGGGCCAGGGTGCATGCACTTGTAGGGTGTGTCATAGGTGCAGCCATGTTAGGCATCCAACCTGGTTGCATCCTGGCACCACATGACAAGGATGCACTTGACTCTGGTGCATGGCACAGCCACATAACAACACAGATGTGCCTAACTCTGGGGTGTTGCCTGGTACCACAGCACTGAGATTCTCAGCCAGCTCTGGGCTGCAAGCATGCTGCTATATAACATGCACCCAGTTCTGCATGGCACCATATAATATGGATGCAGGTACTATGGAACATGCATCTGTGTTATGCAGTGATATATGCACTCGACTGTGCATCTAGCTCTGGGATGCAGCATGGCACCATATAACATTAATACATACTCAGCTGTGCACAGCACCAAGTAATGAGGATGCTCAGGTGCGGTGTGGGAGCACATAATGCAGGTGTGTCCAGGCCCAGGCTACAACACAGTACCCATGTAACACTTGCCTAGCCATGTGTAGTACCATGTAGCACAGATGTGCCCAGCTCTGCAGAGAGCCACCTAGCACAAACATGCCCAGCTCTGTAGCATAACTTTCCCCATTGCACACCCCTCCCCCTTGCAGATCCAGAAGGTGGTGATGGCACTGGGTGACTACATGGGCGCCTCCTGTCATGCCTGTATTGGGGGCACCAATGTGCGGGCTGAAGTGCAGAAGCTGCAGATGGAGGCACCCCACATCATCGTGGGCACCCCGGGCCGTGTGTTTGACATGCTCAACCGTCGCTACCTCTGTGAGTGCCCCCTGGCTGTGGCTCTGTCCCCTGCTCTGCCAGGCGCCATGCATTGATGATCCCCCATGCGTGTCATCTGATGCCCCCTGCCCTTCCCTTCGGGGAGGGTGGGTCCTGGCACTGATCACACCTTTTTCTATACTGAGAGTGGCGCCCCTGGCCCCACCCTTCTAGGTTAAGCCCCACCTCCTTATAAACAAGCCCCTCCCTTCACCCTGCAGCCCCCAAGTTCATTAAGATGTTTGTGCTGGATGAGGCGGATGAGATGCTGAGCCGTGGCTTCAAGGACCAGATCTACGATATCTTCCAGAAGCTGAGTGGGAACACGCAGGTGATTGGCCAGTCTGGGAGGATCCTTCCCACCCTGGGGTGGGGCTAAGGGGCAGGGCCTGAGGGACACTCGGCATGCTTGGATTTGGACCAAGAGTTAGTAAGATGCTGGAAAGAGGCCTAGACTTAAGTAGGCAGGACTGGAATCAAGGGGTAGAGCTTGAGGTGGAATCTGGGGGCATGGGCTTGGGTTTAGAGATGGGGATCTAGAACCAAGGTGTATTTTGGCCAGGGTGGGGGGTAGAAGAACGTAGAACTGAGGGTGAGGTAGCAGTATCAGCCATGTAGGCCCGGTATATTGCAAGAAGGCAGCAGGCTACAGCCAACAAAAGCCAGAGTAGATCTAGAATGCAGGAATCCATTGGGTTTCAGGGCACAGTGGAAGCGGTGGGGAGCTGCTGGGTCTAGACCCTCAGAGCTAGGTGCCTCAACCAGCAGGTCTAGAACTAGATTGGGGGGTGGGGGGGAGCTCAAGGAGCTGTAGCGGGTCTAGAATTTGGATCAGGAGATGCCCCAATCTCTCCTGGGAGGCAGTCCCTGTGGCTGCCTCTAGGGTGGATCCTGGCTGCGTAGAGACAAGAGATATGGGTTCCCTAGCTGCTCCAATATAGGGTGTAGGGGGCATTGGATCAGCACCTTTTTATGGGAAGAATTTGGGACTGTTGGAGGAGATGAGATGCAATATAGTCTAGAACTTGACTCTGTAAGGGATGCCCTGATCTAGAACTTGAGGCCCAGTTCTGACAGGTGTGGTGCCATCTTGGTCTAGAACCCAGAGTCCAGATTCTTTGTGGTAGAAGCAAGGTGCCACTTTGATCTAGCAGCCAGGGCCCAGATCCTCTGGCAGGCAAGGTGCCATCTTGATCTAGAACTCTAGCCCCAGGTGGACTGTAGGGAAGGCAGTGTCATTTTGATCTAGAACTTGGAGCTTTGATGCATCATGGAGCAAGGTGGGGTCCTATCTTGCTCTAGAACCCACAGTCCAACTAGATCATGGGAGAGACATAGCACCATTTTGATTCAGAACTTGGGGTCCAGATTCTCTGACAGACAAGGTGCCATCTTGAGATGTAAAACTTTGGCCCCAGGTGGACCATAGGGGAGGTGCCATCTTGATCTAGAACCTGGGGCCTGGATGCTTTATGGAGTAAGGTGAGGCACCATCTTAATTGATCTACAACCCAAAGGCCCAGATCATCCTTGCTGGATGAGAGGAACACCCTTGACCTGAGCTCCCCAATGCTCCTGGATGTCTGGATCTAGACTTGGGGGTGGGGTCCTGGTTGGGTCCACCCCTCACCTACTGGCCCTGTTGGGCCTCCCCCCCCCCCCCCAGGTGGTGCTGCTGTCGGCCACAATGCCCATGGATGTGCTAGAGGTGACTAAGAAATTCATGAGAGACCCTATCCGCATCCTGGTGAAAAAAGAGGAGCTGACGCTGGAGGGCATCCGGCAGTTCTACATCAACGTGGAGCGTGAGGTGTGAGGCCATGTCCCTGGGGTCCTCAGGGAGGTGGGGGCTAGAAGCCCTTGCCTGGGTGTCAGTTTGCCCTCAGCCTTGTTCAGCACCCAGGGCTGAGCAGAGGGTGGTGGAGGCTGAGGTTTTGTCTCCGGGGGGGGGCGATGCCTGGGTCGTATTCTCACCCCCTAACCCTAACAGGAGTGGAAGCTGGACACGCTGTGCGACCTGTATGAGACGCTGACGATCACGCAGGCTGTCATCTTCATTAACACCCGCCGCAAGGTGGACTGGCTCACTGAGAAGATGCACGCTCGGGACTTCACTGTCTCTGCCATGGTACAGCCCTGCGGAAGCCTGGGCACTTGGCAGCTTTTGGGGGTGGGAGGGCAAGATGGGGGAGCCTGGATGCCTGGAATCTCTAACCCCCCCCCCCCCCAACCCCTGCATGGCACAGGATTTATGGGTAGTCCTTATGGCTTCTCCATAGTGTACCCCATGCCACAGCACTAGGGGGCCCCCCTGAACCATGGGCTACCTCCAGCACCCATGAGGCCTGGCTCCTGAAAGGGGGGGCACAGTGCTCAGTCCTGGGAGGTGAGGGCAGGGAATATCTGGCTCCCACTATAGTCTTGAGTGGGCTCAGGATTTGTGGGGGGGTGGTTCTAAGCTTTCTGCCAGGCCAGTTGATAACTAGTTGTCCCATCCTGTCCACTCCCACTCCCACTTCCACTTCCAGCATGGAGACATGGACCAAAAGGAGCGTGATGTGATCATGAGGGAGTTCCGCTCGGGCTCCAGCCGGGTCCTCATCACCACTGACTTACTGGTGAGCAGGGGGCTGTGTGCAAGGGGAATTGAGCTATCCAAGATCACTACTGTTCTGTAGTGATGGCTGCCATCTCTTCCCCCACATACATGAGGGGGTTGGTCAGTGGGGACCCTGGTGTCTGGGTACCCCCATTTTGGGGGGGGGGGGGAACCAGTGGCAAGTTCTGTCTTCAGCAGTGGTGTGAGGGACAAAATGGCTGTTGTCTTATGGTGGACATTTTGGGCCTTGAGTGGGGGTGAATGGGTGGCATCTGGGCCTACCCCTCTCTGGGCAGAGTTGTGAGTAAGGGAGTGTTTTAAAAATGGCTGTATGGGAAAGGGATGTCACAGTTTCCTCTTGAGGGAAATTGGGGGGGGGGGTGCTAACTACCTACAAATGAGAAATGACCTATTCAAAATCACAGCTGTCCCGCGTTGATAGCAGGTTTCTTGGCCATTGCCTTTATATCTGCTTGGAGAACCTCAGAGCCCCAGGCATGGTGGTGTGGTCTAGCCAGGTCCCCAAGATAGAGAACAGAGCTCACTTGGGGTGGGGGGGCGGAGGGGTGTGCTCCTGGGAGAGGGGCTTTAGGCTCCTTTGTGCAACTTGGGTTTTTGTATGTGGAAGAAACAGCAGCCATCTTGGATGACTTGTCCTGTGATGGCAACTGGCCACTGGCTTTCCCCCTAATGCCTTGGCCCACCCCATGTGGAGGGTGGGGAAGGGGGAGGTGGGGTTAGGCATTTGGATTCGTCCGTACAATCTTACAAGATGGCTACTGCTCTGGTATCAGCAGCTGTCTCTGATATTCCCTCAGTTCTGGGGCTGGACCCTAGTGTCCAGCCCCCTTCCAGGGGTGGATGGGGGAGATTAGACTCCTATGGGGTCTGGAAGTCCAGTGTATGGGAGAAACCAATCATCCAAAATGGCTGCTGTTCTGATGTAGTGGCCATTTTGGGTATTGCTTTTCCCTGGTGCCTGACCCTCCCCTAGGTGGGGGAACATGGGTGACTTTTTCTTGGGATGGGGGCTGTCAAGGGGTAGGAGATTTTAGGCTCTCATGTGGGAGCTAGATGATTGGAGTCCCTGCTTTACTAGACTTCTAAGGTTACTGCAATTTTTTGGGGGGTAGTAGTGGCCATCTTGGATATTGCATTTTTCTTTATTTTGGGGGTAGAGCCTGGTGTCCAGTCCCCTATCTTTGGTGGGGGGAGTTGGGGGTAACTTGGCAAGGGGCTGCCTGGGGAGGGGATTTAGACTTCTGTGTCCATCTGGAATCCCTGTGTATGAGAAAATCCAGTCCTCCAACATGACTGCCATTTTGTGGCAGTGGTGGCCACCTTGGCTCTGGCCTTTCTTTTTGGCCCCAAGGTGATTTCCCTCTCCACCCAGTGGCGGTGGCCTGTGCTGGGCTGGAATGTAGCTCCTTGGTAGAGAACTGGCTGTTCCTTCCATGGGGAGGGGGGACCTCACATGGCCTCTGCCACTACAGGGCAGCCTACAGCCCCTGTCTGCCATGTGGCAGGTGGGCTGGGCCAAGGCAGACCCCCAAGCCCTGGATTAACCCACATTTCTCTTCCCAGGCCCGTGGCATCGATGTGCAGCAGGTGTCACTGGTCATCAACTACGACCTGCCGACCAACCGGGAGAACTACATCCACAGGTAGAGGTCCTAGGGGAGCTGGGGTTCCCCTCATGTGGAACCCAGGTGTCCTGTACTTGATGCCCTCACCTGCCTCACTGCTGCCCCCTTCTCTACCTCTCATGGGACCCATGTGTCTGGGGCTGATCCCCTGCCCCCACTTCCAATTTATGGCACCCAGGTGTCTTGGGGCTCCCTGGGGGGACCCAGGCATGGGGGGGTACCCCAATGAAACCAAGTGTCTGGGTTTGAGTCCTGCCCACTGTGTCAGAAGCCAGGCATCTGGGCAGGCTTGACTTGTGCCCCTGTCCCTCAGGATTGGGCGTGGGGGCCGGTTCGGGCGCAAGGGCGTGGCCATCAACATGGTGACGGAGGAGGACAAGCGCACCCTGCGCGACATCGAGACCTTCTACAACACCTCCATAGAGGAGATGCCCCTCAACGTTGCTGACCTCATCTAGCCCTGCCCACTGCAGGGGTGGGACCTCCTGGGGCTCTGCCCCTGTCCCAAGAGGTGGGACTTTTTCCCCAGCAGCAGGGGCAGGGCAATCTGGGGCTCTGCCTCCTGTGGGGTGGTGCGGCTAGACCTGCACAGGGGGTGGGGCTGTCCTTGAAGCACCATCCACCAAGGGGGTGGGGCTTGTGGGGGCCCTGCCTCCTGCTGGACCAGACTTGGTATTTTATTTTAATTGTTGTTTGTATGATTTTTTTTTTTTTTTTTTCCCCCCCCCCCCTTTCTTTCCTTGGTCTTTTTTGGAATAAAACCATCGCTTTTTGGAGGTTAAAAAGAAAAAATGCAATTAAAAAAAACAAACAAGCAAAAAAAAACAAAAAAAAAAAAACACAAACCCAGAGAAAAACCAAAAACGGCCCCAAATTTCCTGCTGTGTGTCTTTTGTCCGGTCTCTCCTGGGAAGGGCACCCAGGTGTCCAGGACATCCCTGTCCCCTTTTAGTGAAGTTTCAAGGATGGGATGGAACGGCTGGGGGGGTGTCTTCAATCCCCATCCTCTCCTAATTTTTCAGGGCAAAGCATGTGGGACTTCTCTCCAAACCTAGGAGCTTGGGAGTGGGGAGGAAGGGGGGAACCCAGGGGGCTGGGATGCCCCTCCCAGGATTCTGCAGGGCGGAGGAGGCCCCAGGAGTCCTCAAAGTCTCCTTCATTACTTCACTGTTCCCGTTATGACACTTCACTTCTCTACCTCCCTGGCTCCCTCTCCTTGTTGTCTTGCAGTATGTACAATTCCTTCATTTGCTGCTGTTCCTATTTTTCCATCTTTTATTCCATGATTGTACTGTATTGCTATATTTTCACTGCAGTACGTAGTACTGGTTTCTCCAGTGGTTCTCATGCCAGCGCTATTTCTTGGTCTCCATTTCCATCTGGCACCTGTGCAGATCGTGGGTTTGGAGCCTCGGACCTGGTGCTGTTTCTCTTGGCATCTCTTGCAGTTCCTTTCTTCTGCTGTTTCGATCTCCCAGCTTCTAGTTGCAGCTGTGCCCTTATTTCTTATTGCAGTATATAGCATGGATTTTCTGCTGTCCTCTATCCTTCCACTTTTTTTTCCTATGACCTATCAGTATTCCTATTGCAGTCTCTAGCCCTGTTTTCTATGACTCTCTCTCTCTCCCAACCACTGTTTTTATTTCTCCGTTTTTTTTCTATTTATTTTTCTCTCTATTGCAGTACAGTACTACTTTCTCCTCTGTTGCCATTTTCTATCCTTCTACCTTCCATCTGACTGGTATTTCTCTTGCATTATTTAGCATGGTGTTTCTGTCTCCATTGTCTGTGACTCTGGTATTACTGTAACTGGGGTCCATGATGATGTGTCACTATTACTGTCACACTATATGTAGTGCTGTTTCCATCTGTCTGTTTTTGATCTACACCTGTAGCCATCTTTCTGTCACTATCTAGCACTGTTTCTATCCCTTCACTTTTCACTTCAACTATCACCAGTTCTATCACTGTTCCTTTTTATTTGTATCCCTTCACTTTCTGTCTACAACTATCGCTGTTTCTTTCTATCACAATATCGCACTGTTCCTTGATCTTGGTGTCCTTTGCTATTTTTCATCTGCTGCCCTTTTCTTTCCCTTTGCCCTGATTTCTCTCCTTTGCTATCTGTCACTGTATCGCTCGTTTTCTCTTGCAGGATCTACCACGGTTTCTCTCTCTGGCAGTATTGAATACTGCTTCTCCAACTGTTGCTGTTCATCTGTCCCCCTCTCATCAGCCACAGGCTCTGTCTCCTTATTTCAAGGTCTGTCTTGCTATTTCTTTCCACCGCCACTTCTGTCCCTCTGCTTCCTATCTGCCACTGTATCACTTTCTGCACTGCAATATCTAGCACAATCCCTCTCCAGTTGTTTTTTTCCTGCAATCTCTATTGCTGTTTAGAGGCACTGACAAAAGCAACACATGCTCTCCATCTACAGCTAGTTTTATCTGCTACTGTTTCTAGTCCTCTATCTTCCTTGACTTGCTACTTTTTTTTTCCTGCAGTCTCTCTCATGCCTATTACTTTTCTCTGTGGTGCATGTTGTTTTAGAGTCTGTGTATCGGTCTCCCCTAATAGGGGTGGCCAGGTCTCTATCCCTACCATCTTTTCTCTGTCATGACCTCAGCTATTATGGTGTTTCATCCCTATTTCTTCAGCACCCTGTCCTTCCTACCGCAGTAGCTGTCTGATATTTCTCAGTATCTGTCTTTCTCTGCTGCTGTTTCTATCCCCTCCATTTTCTACCAAGTGTATTGCATCCCATTGCAGCACCTGACACTACCAGTGTTTTGCTGCAGCTGTTCTTCCATAACTATCCAGCTCTTGCTCTCTGGCTGTTCGTCCAGCTCTCGCTGTTTCTTGGCATCCACTTCTGTCCCATTTCTCACTATTGCTGGTTCTCTGCTAACTGTCCTCTTGCTGCTCCTTGTTATTTCTACCTCTTGGCTATTTTGTTGTCTGTTGCTACGTCTATGCCTCCATTGTTCCATCGGTGTTCATCTCTTGCAATACCTAGCACCTTGTTTTCTTCTGTTTCTGTCACTGTCTCTTGCGCTGTTCCTACCTACTCCAGCTTGTTTTTGCAGGTCTAATAGAGCAATGTGGTGACCATCCCAATTACATTCCTGCCAGTTCAGTCTTGCTGTTGCTATTCCTCTTTTTTAATCTATCCATCCAGGAATTCCTCACCATTTCTCTTGGTGTTTCTATCCACAGCAGGTTCTCTTGCATATACAGCAGAAGGGACAGAAATAGCCTCTGCTTTCTATCTGATGATGCATCATGCTTTTGGCTATAGCGTCTACAACACTTTCTTTCTGCTTTTTATCAGATGCTGTATCCAAGCACTATTATTTTTATTTTATTTATTTTTCATTACCATTTCTTGATCTCTCTCTATATCTAATTCAGTATTGCTACTTTGTGATCTTGGTATGCTATGTTTGCTCCTGTTATTTCTTGATCTCCACTCTTCCTCTTCCTACTTCAGTTTATTGTTTTACCTAGTATTTTTATGCCATGCTCCTCGTGTTTCTATTTCTCCAGTGTGATATACAGCCTCCCCCACAGGAGGGCAGTGTCTGAGTCCCCTAGTCACAATGCAGTTTTCCTGGCAGCCTATAGACTTCTACCATGCAGAACCATTGAGTGAAACCCTGAGGGCCAGCAGGTGCATCCTGCACCCCTACCCACAGACTTGGACAAAGCTGCTGCCTGGAGGTGTCCTGGCCTGTTGCTACTAGTGGTTTCTCTGTGCTCTCTTCCCTTCATTGCTGCTCTCTCAATCCAGGCCTGTATCCTTATTCCAATCCAGTTCTCTATATTCTCTTGTCTCCTGGGGGGGCAAGTGTTCCTACCCCCCATTCCAACACAGGTACCAGATGAGAGTATTCAATATGTGGCCTATGGTAGGGCTGTCTACAAGGGGCCAGAGACCACAACTGAAAGGATGAAGTGGGAAGGGGGAGAGAGTGAAGTGAAAAGTCAGAGCTGCTGCTAGGCAGAAATTAGAGTAGGTAGAACAGCAGTGGAGATATGGGAGAGTGGACACACAGGTGCTCCTCTTGTATTCTGTGTGAGCTGCCATGTGTAGTCCCATCCCATGAAAACTGGCACACGTGCTACCCTTCTGGTGAGATTCAGCATGTGTGTGAGCCCTTCTGTATGAAAGCTGGTATGTGTGGGCTTATATCTTATGAGCTGGTGCACATGGTCTCCCCTGTGAGAATGAGGTAACATGCATGCTACCTCTTACCTATGCAGTGGTCACGTGGGTCTTAGCAGTTTTCACCATCATCCTCAAAACTTAGTCTTGCAGTCAGTGAAGCCTTGCCTCGACCTATGGGATGCCAACATGAGTCAGTCATGTGCACACAGGGAGACATGGCTGAGGAGGTAGAGGTGGGCACAGAAGCACAAACAGGTTTTATATTTTCCTATTGACAGGCATATTGCATCAATAGAGGGGGTGTAGGTGTGTGTACAGATATATAGGTGCTTGTATAAGTAGTTGACAATTGCATAGTGGTGGGTGGGTGTATGCTCACGCATGCGCACAGAGACACCACCACCCCCCCCCCCCCCCCAAATTTATACCCTTTCCTCTCCAGGCTAGATACTGATAATGCAGTCGGGCCAACTGCCTTGTCAAAGGGGAGACTAACTTAAAAAATCAAGATTTGCAATGTAAATCATGAGATGTTATTTTTGGAAAGGGGGGGATGGGATATTTGTGAAGGTGTGGGGGGGGGGGGGGGGGCCTTGCACACCTTGACAGGATGTGGGGTACTGTGGGTTAGGGACTGCAGCTTGGGAATAGGGCAGACACCAGCATGGACAGATGACTTCCCATAGCTCTGCCATGACTCCCAGGGCCCCATTCACCCCATGCCCTCCTTCATGGGGGCTTTGGTGTGCTCCCCCTTCCATCTCCCCCCTACTTGTTTCCCCTCCACAGCCTTCCCAAATGGCCACTCACTGCACATGCCAAAAGAACAAAATCCCAAGATCTGATCTCCACCAGGAGCTGATGAGTCAAGTAATTTGATTTGGAAATCAGGAGTCTTGTGGGTTTTTTTTTTTTTTTTTTTTTTTTTTTTTTTTTTTGAGAGTTGGATTTATTGATAAAGTATATGTGTGTTTTAACACAGCTATACACTCATGTACATGAGATGCACACACCCAAGCACATGCATGTGTGCCCTGGGCTTGCCTATAGCTGTTACCTCCTCTGTAGCACATAGGAGAAGGCAGGGACGAGGATCCAAGTGTCCCAGACCTGGGGCTGGGAGCCAGTTTGCTTCACATCGGCAGTGTAGGGGCTGGGTATGCATGTCTGCATATGTGTACACATGTACAGTTACATGGGTGACTGGGGGTGGGCCCCAGAATGGTAATCGCAGCTATTGCAGGGGGGCACCAACACATCCCTGTGCACCGTCCATGCATTGCTACTGTGCAGGTATGTATGTGCATGCATGTTTGTGTACGTGTACATTATACACTCATTCATTCTATACAATTATAGTTCCATAATTCTATGTATGCAAATATATGCACATAGATCTGCGTTCATGTACATGTAGTTATATGTGCACGCATGTACACCATACATGCAATGGTATAAGTATGTGCATGAAATTGTATATGCATACAATTACATGATATGTACAACTCTGTATAATTCTGTGAGTGTGCATAACTACATTTGCATACTCAAATACAATTGTAATACATGCACTATTTTGCATATGTGTAAATGTGTGCCAGTGCATTTATATACTAGATGTATATGTGTCAATGTAAACACATAACCACACAATTATACATACAGCTATGTGTACATACGCTTGCATATATGCAAATATACATACGTGTGTGTGTGTGTGTGTGTGTGTATAAAGTAAATGTACATGCAGGGCAAAATGCCATTACAGCTAAATTTGCACACGTGTTGCCGCTCGCACAGCACAAATAATTTACACTAAGAGAAGCACGTGGTGCTCCACTTCTGGGTTTTGCCCCACCTTGCTTGAATTGCCTGCGCCGCGGGCCAATGGGAAACCGTCTGCATGTGCCGCAGGGCTGCAGGCCTCCAAGCTGCACACACGTCCCCCCCGGGCCTGTCCTACCAGGCCTGCCCTGTTGGGGGCTGAAGACCGTGCTCTTGCAACAGTAGGCCGCATGAGCGGCTTGGCAGCAGTTCACAGCACATGTGCCTCAGCCTCCCATGTGTTTTGTCTCGATGGGGGGGCTCCCTGGGACTGGTTGTGGGGCACTTTGGACCCGCCCCCCCAACTCCTAGCCTGCGCTCAGGGCCCCTGGGCTGCAGGGGCTCCAGGCGTACCCCCCCCACTCCCAGTAGCCCTATGTGCAAGGACCACAGGCACCCAGAGTAGCAAAAATAAAGGGACAAGGGCCTAGAGCAGGGAGAAGGCCTAGAGGTGGAATCCAGGTGTTGGAGGGTGCAGGTGTGCACACACATGAGCCAGGCATCCAGGGGGCAGGTGCACGCACACAACCCAGGTGTCCAGGGCACAGGTCCACACACGTGACCCAGCTGTCTGGGGCACCCATTCACTCAGCTGGCACCCAGCCCTGGCTGCCTGGGTTCCACAGCTAGGCCCTCTCCTCTGTAAAAGACCTGGGGGGGTGTCACATTACTAAGTCTACACACACATACACACACGCACACACTCACACTCACCTCAACCTGGGCACGGCCCTTCTCCCCCAGGAGAGGGAAACTGAAGCAAAGGACAAGCAGAAGGCAGCAGCAAACCCAGGCATCCATCCCCCACGGGCCATGAGGGTTGTCACAAGAAGGTCACGGGCCAGCAGTCTTGGCCTGACTCAGTGGGCATAGGAGGAAGTGAAAGCGCCGACTCATATCCCGGGGGGGGGGGCCTGTTCTACTGAGCCATCCCCCACCCCAGAGCTAGCCATCAGCACCCTCAGATCTCTTAAATGCAGCCACCCCCACCCCAGAGATGGCCATAGCTCAGACCCGTTACACCCAGCCACCTGCACACAGCTTAGCCTGGACACCTGATACTAATACTGGCCAGGTAGCACTGGATCCAGCTGGCGACATTAACTCTACCCACTAATAATGGCAGGTGGGGAAAATGGGGGCAGGGTCTTATCTCTGGCGTGGATGGAGCATTTAAATGGAGAACGGGTTGGGCGGGGCATGAGAATGGTGAGGGGCACCGATTCTGGCCCATGATAACCCAAGTCCAGCCTGGCTGTTGACTCTGAAACCTAGCAATGGCCAGAGGGGTGATGGGGCAGGTTACGAGTAGGAGGGGCTGGGAGCCTGTGCTCTCTGGGGGGGGTGTGGCAATTGGTGGATTAAAGTAGCAAGCCCAGAGGCCCAGCTCTCACCCCACTTCTGGAGAGTATCAGGGGCTGGTGGGGGGGGGCAGTGTTCTACCCAGCCCCCCCCCCCAAGAGCTGGCTGCCCTCCCCAAGCACGCAGGCCCCACCCCAGAACCAGGCGCTGGTTGCGCCATTGCCTGCTGCGTGACAGGGCCGGGCGCTATCTGAGTTCACAGGGGCGGGGGGCCCGGATGCCTGGGTTTGAAGCTGGGGAAAGGTTTCGTTTCGTTTCCTTTCTGCTATCAGGAGACGGCGGGACAGAGACAGGCGGACGGACGGGCACCATGAGGACCCCAGCCTGGATCCTCACCGGGCTCTGCCTGGCTGGGGCAGTGGGTTAGTACGGGGGGCGGGGGAGCGACCCCTTTTCCCCTCCCAGAACCCAGGTGTCCCAGCTCCTGGCTACACCTGCTGTAAGATATCTGACCCCGCTCCCCACCCACAGAACCTAGACACCCAGTGCCCCCGTCCCCTCGAAGGACCCAGGCAGCTGGGATTCTCACAACCCTCCCCTCCCAGAGAACCCAGGCATCCAGATTACTGCCCTCCCCCCCCCACAATAACTTTTCCTGGATCAAAGTCCACAGGCAGACGGGCTCTCGGGACTGAAAGCGCCACATTTTGGGCCAAAAATGGCCTATTTTGGTGCCTTATAGGGAATTCCCCCATCTCCAAAGAGTCCCAGTGAGATGGAAATCATCTTTTTCTGGCCTGACAAATGCCATTTGCCCCTCAAAAACCAGGAGGGAAAAGCTCCCCATAGGAATGTGGCATTTTCTGGACAAAGGGATTTTTAGAAAGCCTGCTATTAGCCCCAAAAATCTCTGGATTTGGGGGTTGAAAACAGGCTTTCCCTGTAGAATACCGCTTTATGCCTGGAAATGGGGGGGGAAAAAGGCTGAAATGGGGAATTTTGACACAAGGCCCTGGCTTTTTTGGGGCAATTGGGGACTGGAATACTATTAACCTTGCGTTGACTCTGGACCCTAATGATGGGGGTGTGTGAATGGGGGCAGGGAATTCCTTTTGGGTGGCGGGTATTTACGTTGTGAGGGGATTGGGGGTGGATTTGGGGAGAACTGATACTGGCTCATTACAAGAGAGTTCTAATTGATCATTAACTCTGAAGCCTAATAATGGTGGATGTGGAGAATGCAGAGGATATTAGGTGGGGGGGTAGTATTTAAATGGAGAAGTGGGGGAAACAACTGGGGGAGCACTGGTACTGGCTCATTATAACAAGGCTCTAATTAGCTGTTAACTCTGGAACCTAATGCCAGGACACTCTGAAACCTCTAAACACAGCATCATCCCTGCTCCTCTCCATCTCCCCTCCCTCCCCAGGCTGCTTCACAGCTGAGCGCCAGGACGGACCTCCCCGCTCAGAGGTGACACAGGGATGGGAGCAGCCCAGACACCTGGGTCCCATGGCGGGCCCAGGCCTGGAGTGCAAGGACTGTGCCCTGCCTTGGCCCTGGAAGAAGTCGGCGACACTGGCGCCTGCGTTTACCAAGACACCGACCCCGCACCCTACCAACCACACCACGACCCTGCACCCTACCAACCACACCACGACCCCGCACCCTACCAACCACACCACGACCCCGCACCCTACCAACCACACCACGACCCCGCACCCTACCAACCACACCACGACCCTGCACCCTACCAACCACACCACGACCCTGCACCCTACCAACCACACGACTCTGCCCACACGGATCCCGCCCACCCCACAGCCCACAGCACCACCACAAGTGCCCCTGGGCGACTACCGGGTCAACAATGGGTCAGAGCCCTGCCTACGGCTGGAGGCTGGGCTGCAGCTGCGGGTCCGCTACACTGCCCAGGGCAAGCAGCAGGTACCCAGATGCCTGGGTATGCCAGGCAGGGAGGGGGTCAGGCGGTGAGATCGGGAGCATCTATGACTCCTTGATGCTGGGACGTGGGGATGTGGGAGCGGGAACGTCTGGGTTCTCCAAGTGGGGAGGGGGCTGGAGATGAGAACAGCGCCCTGGCTCCAGGATGGGGAGATCTGGGAGCCTGGACACCTGGGTTCTTCGCCCCAAACCCACCACCTGCCCCTCCGCCACAGCTCTGGGGCACCTTCACAGTCCTGCCCAACTGCACCAAGGCCTCGGGCTTCTGTCAAAAGGACATGGCCGTCATGAACTTGACCTTCCCTGAAGGCTTCCTGCAGTTCACCTTCCGCAAGGTACCAGCGGGGGGGGCGTTGGTTGGGGGCAATGCAGAACTGGGCATCTGGCTGGTAGGGGGATCCAGCAGGGGGCACTGACTCTACTTGGGAACAAATTGAGGTGTTAACTGTAGCCCCTCCTGATGACTTGTGGGGGTGCTGAGCTAGGGGGGCAGCAGGGGACATCTGGCTGGAGGGGGCAGTTACAGGGTCCAGCAGAAGACACCGATTCTAGGTGGGCATAAATGGAGGCATTCAATCTGGACCTTACCAATGACTTAGAGTTGCTGAAGTGGAAGGGGTTGGGGGGGGGCAGTCCCAGAGGTGGCACTGAGCTGGTGGGGGGCAATTTGGTGGGTCCCACAAGGGGCCAGGGCAATAACGGTCTTCTTGCCCCCCCCCCAGAATCAGACACGGGGCATTTTCTACCTCAGCGGAGTCAAAACCAGCCTCATGGTCCAGTTCCCCAAGGCCACAGGTGGGAGACAGGGGCCCGGGTGCCTGGGTTCTCTGGGAGGGGAGGGGAGGGGGCAGGGCTGGAAAGTGGGGGCAGGGGGATAATAGGTGCCCAGACACCTGGGTCACCCGACCCCTGCCTCCCCCCTGCAGAGGAGCACTTCAGGGCTGACAACGCCAGCCTGCGAGACCTGGAGGCCTCCCTGGGGCACTGCTATGCCTGTGGCAACCGCAGCCTGGTACTGAGCACAACACTGAGCCTCGATGCCCTGCAGGAGCGCGCCCAAGCCTTCACCCTGCCCCATGGGGGTGCCTTCGGGGATGGTGAGTCCCCCTCCCTCAGCGCCCACATGGGTCCCTTCTCCCCTCTACAGCAGGAGGCCCTGGAGGCCAAGGCACCTGGGTTCTTGCTGGGAAGAGGGGGAGGGGCAGGGGAGCAGATGCCTGGGGTCTCTAGGTGGGGGGCAGTGGCTGGGAGCCTAACTGATTAGTATAGGGAGGAGTGGGGGGAAGAGAAGGGAAGGGTGCCGGGGGTTAGAGCAGGGGGACTGGGAGCCCAGACTCTGTGGGAGGGAAGGGGAATGGGGCTAGAAGCCCAGATGCCTGGGTTCTCTGAGGTGGGGGGGAGAATGGGGTCTATAGGCAGGTACTCCTGGGAGCCTGAAGGCCTGGGTTTTTTTGGGGGAAGTGGGGTCTATAGAGGGGTACCAGTGGGGGCCCAGATACATGGGTTCTTTGGGGGGAAATTGGGCACTGGGCACCCAGACACCTGGGTCCCATCCCCTCATACTGACCCCTCCCTCTCAGCTGTGCACTGCCCTGCTGACCACAGCCTGGTGGTGCCCATCGTGGTGGCTGTTGTCCTCATCGTCCTCATCCTCATAGTCATCATCGCCTACCTGGTGGGGCGGCACCGCAGGCGGGGGGGGCTACCAGCCCCTCTGAGGGACCCAGCAGGGTGGGACCTGCTCGTCCATACACCCCCCACTGAGATGCATCCAGCCAGTGTTATCAGACTTAATAGCCACTACATGGCCCTTGCCCTTGCCCTTGCTGCAGGTGGGAGGGGGAAGGGGGGGGGGTCGAGAAGCAGGAGTGATGGGGGTAATTATTGCGGTAGAACTGGTTAAACCCTGCCCAGGTCGTCATTATGGTCCAGAGTCAACAGACACATTAGACTGTAGGGTACATCTTGGCTCCAAGGAGTGGAGGGGTCCAGGCCAAGGGGGTGCCAGAGAGGGCAGTTCATTCCCTCCCCCTCCAACAAACCCCAACCAGGAGCCTTTATTAGAGTTCAGAGTGAATGGCTGGGTATTTGACTAGTTGATAGGGCCAATAATGGCAGAGGAGGGGGTACCTAATCAGGGCTTGGGGTGGGGGTGGGGTTTGCATTTTCATGGTTTAATAAAGCTCTTGGTAGAGTTACAGGATGTCTGGACCTGATTTTGCCCCCACCCCCCCAGAGGGCAGGGCACTGGGAAAGAGGGAGGCCTCTAGTAGAAGCCCCTTGCCAAACCCAACTGCTACCCTGCAGCCAGCTCTGGGGTGGGACACAGAGGTATGGGGGTGAGTGGGGTGGCTGGGGGCATGAATACCTGGGTCCTCTGGGAGGTGAGAGGAGGCTGGGGGCCTGGACACCTGGGGGAGGCTCAGCCTCCAGGCACCTGGGTTCTCACCCCAACTCCCTAACCACACTGGGGCAGATATGAGTGTTCTCAGCATTTAATTCACCCCACTTGGGGCAATTCTAGCCAGGGGGAGCAGTTACAGTCATAGGGGAGCAGTTACAGAGAAGGGGGGCACAATTCAAGACACAGAAGCAGCTCCTTACCCCAGTACTGGGGGTTTCTCTGCTCATACACCTCCTCCTCTGCCCCTCTGTAATAGGGGCTTGGCTTATCCCTGCCCCGCCCCCCATGGCAGGGGGGGGTCCTACCGCTGCTTCTTGCCCTGGCCTGGGACATGCCAGTAGTAGAGGAGCTGTGCAGTGATGACCCCATTGCAGATGGATGAGACCACATAAGTCAGTGCCACCAACAAGTCCCCAGTCTCCTGGGGGGGTGTGTGGAAAAAACAGGTATGAGGGGACAAGGAGCATGATGACCCGACACCCCCCCCCCCACACACACACAGGTCTAGGCCCAGGGCAGGGAGTTGTGAGAAGGCAACAGGACATAAGTGTGTCAGGTCTTAGCCCAGTCTGGAGAGTTGGGGGAGACCAAGCTGGGCCCCGGGGGAGGGGGGGAGGGAATCACATGACCACCTTCCCCCACCCCCTGCCAATTAGGCATGAGTGTGCTTGGTCTCAGGCAAGGCCTCCTAGGATGGGCCCTAGGGCACTCTGGAAAATTCATGTGACCCCTGGTATGGCATGAGTGCATCAGGTCTCAGGCAGTGGCTGCCTGGGTTCTTTGGGAGGGGGCCTGCAGGGTGAGAGCAGGGGGTGGGGGCCCGGATGCCTGTGTTCTCCCCTGCCTTCCCTTCTGTCCCCCAGTGGGGCTGAGCTAGGCCCCAGGACAGTGGGAAAAGGACAGACCCCTGCTCTGCACACCCATGTACTATGAGTTGGCCAGGTCTTAGCTCAGGGCCTGCCACTCCAGAGGCTATGGGGGGGAGGAGCACAGGGTATTGTGGGAAAGCAGCCTGAGCCCTATGTGACAAGAGTTGATCAGGTCTCACCCAGCACAGAGACTGAGGGAACTGGGAGAGAGAGTAGAGACGCTCCTAGAGGATTATAGGTAAGCAATCCCAGTCCCAACCCCCTCAAAATGTGTGGCAAGGCTGGAAACCGCAAAGCATCATGGGAAATAACACCACTCACCTTAAGCTCCCCACCCAAAAATGTACCCTTTGACCCCTGCTGGGAAGGCTGTGACCCCCAGTAAGAGGTTGAGTCCTCTAGGCCACCTCACAAGGTGAAACTAATGCCTAGGGGCATTGTGGGAAGGCTGAAGCTGCCCCTGGGCCCAGAAGCATTATGGGAAACTACCAGAGGATCACAGGAGGACAGACCTGCACAGAGGTGAAGATCCGGGCAAGGCTGCCGGTGAACAGCAACAGGACGGTGACAGCTGAGAGCTGCCCCGTGTGCCCATTGCGGTAGTTGGTGGTTGCCTGGATTAGCTGTGGGGGGGCAAGAGGGAGAGGGAAAAGATTCACACAAGCCTTCATCTCACCTTATCTCCCACCCCCAGGATCAGGCCCAGATTGGGGCTAGCCTTACCCGGCTGACAATAATGGCGGGGAGGTTGAAGGCCTGCAGCAAGGTGATGAGGGCTGAGGGTGGGAGTGGGGACAGAAGCAGTGCCAGTGCCAAGGAGTACACAGCCAGGAAGGCCACACCTTGGGGGGGGGGAGGGGGGAAGGTAAGAGGCCCCGCTCCCTCAGCAGAGGCCCCACCACCTCCCCGCATGCTCCCCTCCAGCAGAGACCCCCCCCGTCCCAGCACCACCCCCCCAACTCACCCTTCCCTGTGCATCCCCCGAAGTGCTGGATGAGGAAGCCAATGGTCACTGTCTGTAGGGCGAGGAAGAGCGCTTCACCCCAGGCGCTAAGGGACAGGGAAAAGGGGGGGGGTAGTGAGGCCCCCTGCTTTTACCTACCAGGCCCCAGGGAACCCAGGTGTCCAGGCTCCTGGCACCCCAGAGCTGAGTAAGAACCCACATGTCCAGGCTCCCATCCATCCCACCCCCAGACTTACGCTGGGACCCAGAACCAGCAAAGAATAAAGCCCCATGTGGCCTCTCTCTTTGCTTGTGACTCAGTTTTCCCCCTCCACTGACCAGATTGCTCAGTCCGACAAACGCAGCTGAGGGCGACTCAGTTTCTCCGCTCTGTCGGCTGGGAGATGGTTCCTCCTGAGTAAGAACCCAGGCTTCCGGGCATGCCTGCACCTCACCTGAAGGGGAAGTGGTGCACAATGCTGTAGGCCATGGTCCCAGTCAGCGCCAGCAACTCCAGCAGGACAGCCTGGAAGCTCAGCCCCTCGGCACTCCGTGCCCCCAGGATCTTGAACACTTGGGGCAGCTTCACTGCAAGTAGGAGGGGGAGAGGGTTGGTGTGGGGGGTGAACACCCCCCAGCCCCATTCCCACCCTGCTACCCCAGGGCCAAAGGTCCTCACCCATCACAGACCCCACGACGATACCATAGCCCAGGACTTTGCTGACCAGGATCTTGAGACATGGAACTGGGGGAGTTAAGGGACAGAGGGATCAGCCCATGAGACACGTGCTCCCACCACCCAAGGTACACCACCCCCTTACTCTGGTACCCCATAAGCCCCCACCCAAGCCGGGGGGGGCGGGAGGGGACACGACTGTCCCCAATGCCCATATCCCTCCCCCCCCCCCCAAAAAAAAAACCTTCCTGGGCTTCAGTAGATTTTGGGGATCGAAACTGTAAGAGATGAGGATGCGTGGTCTCACCCCTGCCCCTCCAAAGACCTTCCCCCCTTCCATTTAGGGGCACTTCCGCCCCTCCCTCGCATGGTCCCCAAAGGGACTTCCGGCCACACTTCCGATCAGCGCCAAGATGGCTGTTGAGTTGCTAATGAAGCGCTTGTGCCCTGCACCAACATGGCGGCTGCGGCGCACTGAAGGAAGAAGGCCGCCCGCCTGCCCGTCCAGCGACCGCCCCAGCCTGGCGCCAGGTGGGGGCGGGGAGCGGAGCTCACTGTGCAGCAAGTGGAAGTGGAGGAAGAGCTCGTCGAAGCACCGCTCAGGCAGCAAGTGGGGCACCAGCAACCCCCGCACCGCCTCCGCCATGTTGGAAAGTGGGGGCTAGGGCCACTTCCGCCTCCATTTCGCAAGCCGCTGTACAGCGCATGTGCGGAGCCCCCACCCAGTTGCTCCCATACACACACACACACACACACACACACACGGGCTCCAGAGACAAAGAGTTTATTCCTGTCCCCATCCAAAACAACAAAAATATATATCATCTTATGTTAGAATCATTATTATTAAGAAGTCACATTATAAAAAAAAGTATTACTATTAAAAAAGGTCTTCCGCCATCCTCCAGTCGTAGCCGTTGTTCGAGCCCTAGTCCCACCCACTTCTCCCTAGCGGCTGAAAGGGATAGAAAGGGGGGAGGGGAGGGGAGGGGCAGGCCCACAGGCTCCGCCCCCCATCTTCTTGAATGTAGAGGGTGGGCTCACGGGGGTGGGGCGGGAGCTAATCCTGGCCCCCAAGAACGAGGGCTGGGGAATCTGGGGCAGGATTAGCTCCCCCCCTCCTCCAGGGCACCTGCAGGCAGCAGCTGTTCCTATTGCTATTCAGTGAGTCAAAGCAGTTGATACACCTACTCCACATGGCTACAAACACCAGGGCCCAATGGTCCTTTGTGGGGATAAGCAGGAGTTTCTTTTGGAATATATCCACCTGTGGGAGGTACTACAGCCATCAGTCCCCATCTCCCAGCTTTGGCTCCACCCTGAGTGTCCAGAATACAACCACTTCCGGAGGAGGGGAAGGGTAGATCTACTGCAGTCACCTGCTGAACCCGACCCCCCCTCCATTTTTTATGCTGTTATCACCCAGAGAACCCAGGTGTCCAGACTCCCAGCTCCCCACAAGGTGCCCCCCACTGCACTCGCGTTCTTGATCCAACACCTCACCCCATCGTTTGGTTTGCAGCCTCTTGTAGAAAAGAAGATTGAAGAAATCTACCTAGGGGGATGAAAGGAAGCCTGATGGTGGACGGGCAGCCCACCTAGAGAACCCAGACATCCAGATGCCTGGGTTCTGGGGCGGGGGGGGGGGGGGAAGAATATAGGGGCAGGGAGCCTACACACTTCAGTTCTCTGGGAGGGGAAGTGTAGCCTGGGCTACATCTCTACCCAGCCACCCCCACCCCAGAGCTGGCTGGCTGTAGTCCCCGCAGGCATCCAGGCCCCCACCCCAAGACAACCCAAGCATTCAGGCTCTGAGTTGTAACCCACCAGGTTGTTGCTGGCACAAGGTGCTCGAGGGAAGCAACAATTGGGTTTGTTGCCCGGTGTGCTTTGCGCCAAATAAACACACTGGGGGGAGAAGTAGACAGAGTTTATTTGAGCTCAAGTAAAAGGCACAGGGAAACTGTAGTATGGTCTCAAATTCTGTGCCCCTAGCCCTGCAACAGTGTATATTTATACCCTGGTCATTTTCTGTAGTAGTTTTCCACTAGCTGGCCCCCCGCCTCCCCTTTTCCTCCTCCCTTCTCTCTCTGAGCAGTGCCCTTGCATTCCACAAACAACAGTTTTTAGAAAGTTTCAGCTTGCTTGCTACTCATCCTGTTTTCCAGTATTACAGAAGGTTACAAGAGTTCAAAAAAAAGGTTACAAAAAAAGGTTACAAAGGTTCAAAAGGGGGAGAGGGCCCTGGCTCGCCTGGGCCTAAAGCAAAGGGGCTTTATCAACACTTGTGGTCTTCCATCCCTCTAAGTTACCTAAGGTTATGCCCAGTAACACCAACAAGGTCCACACCCAGGAGGGAACCCAAGCGTCTGCACCCTGAGCCCAAAGACTGACCCAGGTGGGATCCCTAGCACCCAGGCCCTGAACCAGGGGGAAACCCAGGCATTTGGTTCCCCACCCCCCTGCCACCGCAGCCCAAGACTGACATTATCTAGCTTTACATCCATACTGAGATTGCTGTATCTATTGACAACCTGGGGGGGAGGGGAAGACCATCCAACAGGTGAGTCACTTCTCATCTCCCCAGGGCTGTCCCCCTAACCCTACACACTGCCCCACTCCCTGTACTTCCCCCATAATACCTACTAAAGCACCCCCGCCCACAAACTGGCCGCGGCTCCACATACCTAGTCGCTGAGCTAGTTCAGTGTGCAGGTCCCCCTCCTCGAGCTCCGGGCGCTGATCCTGCAGGGGACGCCAGCACGAGCGGTGCTGCGGGGAGCCCGGGCTCTTCTCCCCTTCCCAGGAAGCCACGCGTAAAGCTGCTGGGAAATGGAGTCCCCCCGCTTACAACAGGACTAGGAAAGACTAGTGGCAACTTCCTCCCTTCCCTCCATTGGCCCCTACGTCGACACGGGAATTCCGCCCCGCCACAACATGGCGGCGGCTGCGCCCTGACGGGAGTGGGGGAAGTCCTCGCGGGCGCTACCCCACCCCAGCCCGGGACTCATTGCAGCAGGTGGAAGCGGAGAAGAGCTCGTCGAAGCACGTCTCCGGCAGCAAGTGCGGCTGCGGCACCGGCACCGGCACCAGCACCTCCACAGTGTTGGAAAACGGTAGCTGAGGCCACTTCCGTCTCCATTCCACAGGAGCCGCTCTTCCCCCTCTACACCGCATGCACAGTCCCGCCTTCCCGCTCAGGTGCACGCGCAGATCCCTCCATCTTAAACTCAGGAGATTGCCCATGCGTAGACTCCGCTTTGTTGCTGGCGCGCAGCTGCTCCCGCCCTACAGCACATGCACAAAGATCTCCTTTTTTTTTTCCTCTTCAGCCTGGCGCGCATGCGCAAGACGCCCGTCCAGCTCAGACTGATGTTTCTCACTCCCCCCTCAGAAGCGCGCGTATGCGCACGCCCACTTCACCCTCGCCTCAAGAGGGCGCGCATGCGCAGATTCCCTTTCCCGTCTCCTCAGGCGGGTGTTTTGCCCGCCTCTCCCCTCCCGCACGCATGCGCCGTGGCGGCCCCCCCCCCTTGACCACACTCTGGCCAACCAAGATGGCTGCCCCAGCGCCGCCATCTTGCCCTCTGCCCTCTCCTGCCTTACCCGCCCTGAGCCAGGGGGCTGTGGCCCTCTGTCTGCTCTACTACGTGCGGCTCCAGCGTGGGCGGCGCCTGCGGGAGGCTGCCCGGCGCCGGCGTGCTGCCCGGCGCCACCAGGCCTGGGCCCGCTCCTGCCAACGCTTCGCCACGCTCTGGCTCGGCCACCTCCTGGCCCGGCCCCCGACCACTGGGCAGGCCCGCGGGGGTGGCAGTAGCTCTGGCCTTCCCCTGCTCCTGCGGGAGCGACGCCTGTGGAGCAAGGCAAGAAGCTCGGCCTTCTGGGACTTGGTGCGTGCCAAAGCCTTCACCCCCTGGGAGTGGGCTGAGAACTTCCGCCTGGGCCCAGCCACCTTCGACTACCTCTGCGGGCGCCTGCGGGGTGCCATCCAGCGCCAGGACACCAACATGCGCCGTGCCATCCCTGTGGAGGTGCGCCTGGCCATGACCCTGTGGCGCCTGGGCGCCTGCACCGAGTACCGGGCCGTGGAGCAGCAATTCGGCGTATCCCGCTCCACTGTCTGCAAGATCCTGCGCGATGTCTGCGAGGCCGTGGTGGGGCTCCTCACGCCCGCCTACGTGGCAGCACCTGAGACCCCTGAAGCAGCCGGCTTCACCCTGCCCCAGATGGCTGGCGTGCTGGGCTCCCTGCACGTCCCCATCCGGGCACCCAACGAGAACGCCGCCGGCTACTACAACCGCCGCGGGTGGCACTCGGTGGTGCTCCAGGCTGCCGTGGATTCCCGCGGCTGCTTCTGGGACATCAATGTGGGCTGCCCCGGCCGCGTCTCGGATGCCCAGGTGCTGCAGGGCTCTGAGCTCTACCGGCGAGCCCAAGAGGGGGTGCTGTTCCCCAGTGGTGCCCGGGAGCTGAGCGGGGTGCAGGTCCCCGTCTACCTGCTGGGGGGCCCCTCGTATCCACTGCTGCCTTGGCTCATGAGGCCATACCGGGCTGGGGAGCTGACGCCGGCCCGAAGGCGGTTCAACGAGTACACGGCGGCCGCCCGCACTGTGGCTGGTGTGGCCTTTGGGCGCTTGCGGGGCCGGTGGCGGTGCCTGCAGAAGCGCAATGATACCGACGTGGCCTTCCTGCCCACGCTCATTGCCGCCTGCTGCACCCTGCACAACGTCTGCGAGGCCCACGGTGACCCCTTCCAGCCCCGCTGGTTCCCGGAGGAAGAGGAGGAGCAGGAGGAGGAGGAGGAGCAGGACGAGGACGAGGAACGGGCCTCCGAGGCAGGGGCTGCCGGGCAGATCCGTGAGGCCTTGCTGAGAACCCTCAGGGACTGAGCCGGGGTGGGGGGGTTCCTACCCACCAGCCCTTAGCTGAGGATAGAACCCAGGCATCCGGGTTCCTGACCCCTGCCCTGTTCCACCCCCACCTCCTGTCCCTTAGCTGATGGACCCCAGGTGCACAGGCTCCCAGGCCCCTTCCCAAACTGTAACACCCCCCCCCCCACTTCTCATCCAGGTTCCTAGAGCCTCTTATCCCTGGACCCCATCCCCTTGGATAGAACTCAGGCGTCCGAGTCCCCAGGCCGTGATCCTGCCCCTATTCCTACTCCCTGAGCCAGGATAGAACCCAGGTGTCCCGGCTCCCTGGAGCCCCTGATCCAAGCGACTTCCTGTCCTCCCTCCATCAGGGAGAGAACCTAGGCATCCTCCGCCCCCCCCAGACCTGGGAGAGAACTCAGGTGGGTCCTCTCTCACTACCCAGTAAAGGTGTCTGGAAGTTGCTGGGGGCGTCTGTGTGTCCATCTGTCCTGGAGGTGAGGGGCAGGGTGCAGGGATCCAGCCCCCCCACTCAGTCTATCCCCCCAGAAAAGAAGGGGTGGCCCTAGGGGGCACAAAACAAATGGTGCAGGGGAGGCCAGAGCCCCTCCTTGATCCTGAGAGGCAGGGCTTCACTTGTAGGCTAGAAGGGGTGTAGCTCAGCTGAGCTGTCAATCAGGATCAGGCCAGCCCCCTGAGAGGGCCAGACTAGGATGCCTAGGTTTCCTTTGCTCTACTTGAAGCCGGGAAAGTAACCCAGATATCTGCATACCACCCAAGCCCTACCCCATTGGTCGTGCTGCTCCTGCCTCCGGGAAATAAACCAGGCATCCTGGCTCCTAGGCCCACCTGTTCCAGAGGTAATGTGGGCAGCCCAGCCAGTCGTCCAAGGCCTTCCCATGGTGCCTCTGCCCCCCCTCCAGAGAATGCAACCTCCCAGAATGCCATGTAGCAGGATTGTGGGTCACATGCACCCCCCCCCCCCCCCCCCCATCCCCTGGACCAAGCCTTCCCCCCTGCTCGTTAACTGGCCCCGGTAGTGAGACAGGCAGGTTTTTGGTGTTTTTTATTCTCTTTTTAAATACTGTACAGTGAAAAATAAATAAAGTCTCAACCGTCACAGAGATGGAGCAGCCCCCCGGACACCCGCCCCCAGCTAACGACCCCCCCCCACTAATTATTCCCCAGCTCTGCCCCCTTCCACAGTGTCAGGAAAGGAGCAACAGAAAAATCCATCCACCTCCTGGGGTTATTCCCTGCTCCCCCCCCCAGAAATGAACTCAACTGAGGGCCCCACATTGGGGGGGAGGCACCAAAAAGAAAAAAGACTGTGGCTCCTTGAATGCTTCCAAAAACATAAAGATTGGGGAGATGTTTGGGTCGAAAATGGGCCATTTTGGGCTTGTTTTAAAGGGAGGGGATGGTAGGGGGTAGAATAAAAGGGGCAGGGCACAGAAGACTGGCAGGTGGGGACTTTTCTCGCTCCGGGCAGATTTCAAAAGGCACAAAAAAAGTCTCAGTGGAGCTTCCCAGGGTTAATTAATGTGGGGGGGTTAATTACAGCTGCCCCCCCCACTCCTCACTCCAGGGAATCAAGAGAAAAAGCCGCCTCTTTAGGCCCTAATGGGGGAGCAGGCCCTGACCAGCGTTCCCTCTCTTTGGCAAGCGGCGGCAGGTGGAGTCACGAGCGCGGCGGCAGGGCGTGGGGCACGAGCGAGAGAGATGGGTGGAGGCAGCTGGCTCCAGATGCAAGCAGGGGGTTAATTAAGGGGGGGGGGGTGTCGTTAATTAATGAAGGTGTGGCAGGGCCAGATTTAGGAGACCCCATTGACGAGGGTGCCAACCTCCGGGGGGGAAGGGAGCTCAGCCAGGTCTCCATTCTCTGAGGGGCCATTGGCCACTTTGGCAGTGGCAGGAACACTGTCCGTCTGGGGAGGAGAGGGGAAGGAGTCAGTAGGCCCCACCTCTTCAGCAAGCCACACCCACAAATCCATGAGCCCTGCCCCAGCCTAGGATTGGTTTCTTTTTGCCTCAGGAGTTCCTTTCACACCAAGAGCTGAAGCCATAAGCCCTGCCCCCTAGGCCCCACCCCCTGAACCCCAAGTTGTACCCCCATTCCAATTGGTTCCTTGCCAGCTCTGGCCTTGCCCTATGCCCCCACAAAGCCCACCTCCAGTATATGATTGGCTGCCTTTTGGGCTACAGGATGGGTGGGGGGGCACAGGTAGGGCTCTCGCCGTGCCCCCGAACCAGAATCCCCACCCCCACCATGATTGGCTACCTTTTGTCTGCGGGTGGAACTCTCAGCAGAGGGCTCCCGGGGCTCCTGAGGGGGGCGCTGGCGGCTCTGGGACTCTGCCCGGGAGATGTAGTCTGCTACGGTCACTGGGATATGAGATTGAATGAGTCAGCAACGGGTGGGCCTTGCCCCACCCCCTCCACAAGGAAGGTAGCTAAGGACAGCACCCAGGCGCCCTAGCCCTCTGTCCATCAAATAATGGCTCCCTGCCCTGTGTCAGCTCGCCAGGAAAGGTGGGTTCCCCCAGGTCTGTCCACTTAATGGTTCCCCCCAGAGAGCGGCTCCAAGGAGAAGGGTTCTGGAGAGGGGCAGGACGCTGCCTCTGCCCCTTGGTCTGGCTAGAAATGGCTCCCTCCCAAGTCAGCTCCCGGGAGAAGGGTTCTGGGGCGGGGGCGGAAAATGACAGAGACACTGCCTATGGCCCTTGTTCTGAACTGAAATGGTTCATCCTGGGATAATGGTTCCTGGGGGTGGGAGGAAAACGCTGCCCATGCCTCATGGTATACCTAGAAATGGTTCCTCCCTAGACAAGGGTTCCTAGGGGGATAATGCCTATGTTCTTTAGTCTGTCCAGAAATGACCCCCCCACCTTGGCATCAGCTCCCTGGACAAGGGTTCTTCTTGGGGGGAACACTGCCTATATGCCCCTGGGTGAGGCTAGAAATGGCTTTCCCCTTCATCAGCTCCCTGGACAAACAAGGGCTCCTGCAGGGGGAACTGCCTCTTTCCCTTGGTCCAGCCAGAAATGGCTCCCCCCCGCCTTTGGATGAGGGTTCCTAGCAAGGTGAACACTTCTTATACCCCCGGTCTGTCTAGAAGTGACTTCTCCCTTGTGTCAGCTCCCTAGACGAGGGTTCCTAGGGAGAAACGTTTTGGCCACGCCCATGAACCCATAAGACTAAAGCTTCCCCCCAGATGGCAGCTCCCCAGGCAAGGAGGGTTCCATTTCTGTCCAAGAAACCCTGTGCCCCACCCCCATGCGAGGCAAATACCTGGCTGCCGGTCCCGGCTGATGGACCCATCCATGCGGTTGCCACGGTTACGGCGGCGCCTGCTTCGGTTGCGTCGCTGTGGTTTTGAGTCGTCCTCTGGGAAAGTGTGGAGTGGGTCATAGGCCCTCCCAGACTGCACTTCCCCTCCCAGAGAAGCCAGGTTCACACCCCACTGCTCCAAGTCCATCCCAGCGCCCCACTCCCCTCCCAGGGAACCCCAGAGTCCAAGACAGTTCCTCACCCAGGCCATTTTCAGCCACCGAGAGTACATCAGATTCAGTGGCCCCATCCATGATGGTGGCATCCTCATCAGTGCGGCGGCGCCGGGAGCGGCGCCGGCGACTGGGGGCCGGCTGCGACTCACTGGCGTCTGTGTCGGCCGTGGCATCTGTCTCGGCCGTATCCAGCAGGCTGTAGGGGTTGCTGTCAGGGTCTTTGAGCACTGTAGGGTGGAGGAAGCAATAGAGCTGTGACACCCAGAGAGCCCAGGAGTCCTGGAGACAGCCCTTCCCCCCCAAAGAAGGGAAGCCAGGCATATACAGGCTGCCATGGGAAGGAATGGGGAGTTACCTGAGCTGATGGAAGAGCTGCTGTACTTGCTGCCCCCTCCGCCCCCGCCCCGGGGGGTTTGAGGGGGCCCCCGGCCCCGGCCCACTGCTGGGCGCCGCCGCCCATCTTCGGGGCGGGGATGGGGGTCCCTCTCGCCACCTGCCGGGCGCTCTGCCTCATCCCGTCTCTCTGTCTCCGTCTCTGAGGCATTGGACATGTCCGAGCTAGTGCCTGAGAGGAGAGGTGAGAGAAAGGGGTTAAACTCCAGTGGGCAGGGAGCCCAGACATATGGGCTCCTCCTGAGGAGAGTGAAAGGGATAGTCAGTTAGGACCCAAAAGACAGCTGGGGGACTAAGATCAGCTGGGAAGACACCAGGGATCAAAGCATGTTAGAACAAAGGGCTAGGGGCCTAGCTGAAATGCACCCATTTGTAGGGTGAGGCATGTTGAGGCAGGAGAGAAAGAAACCATGCTGGGACATAACCTAGGGTGTCTCAACTTCCCCAAAAGCAGTCCAAACACCCCCTCACCTCACCCCAGCCCTCAAGTTACCATAGCCAGAGTTGGGCCCGCGGCGCCCGCGGCCCCGCCCACCATAGCTCCCGCCATATGTGCGGGAACCATGCAGGGAGGACGAGGTGCTGTCATCAGTGGTATAGCCACCCCGCTCCTTGTCAGCCCGGCTGGACAGCGGCCGGAAGCCCATCCCGATCTGCCGGAGCTGCTCATCGATCTGCAGCCGCTCCAGGCGCAGCTGCTCCACCTCCTGGGTGGGGGGAGGAAAAACAAGCCCTTGTTATCACAGGAACAGGAATGGATTCAGAACGACAAGAGCTGCAGGAGTAGGGGAGCCCATTTAGAAGTGCACCCAAGAGAATGGAAACCTTACCCTAGCATTGTCAGGAAGGGGGAACTAATTTAGGAAAGCACCACAGGGCACCAGAACCAATTAGCTGCCACACCATGGTTATGGAGGGAGAGGGAGGGGGAGGGGCAAATTTAGGAATGCACCAGGAAGCAAGGGAACCACACAGCAAATGTACCATGGGGTTGGACAGGATAATACAGAAAGACATCACGAAGCAGAGGAACCTATTAGCAGCAGTAACATTGTGTTTGCTGCATAGGAACCGAAGTGCACAGGTAAAAGGGAACTATAGCAGGATTGTGACAGGAGAGGCAACTCATTTGGAAGCACACCCAGGGTCAAGAGGAGCCAATTAGCAACTGCACCAATGTGTCTGGGGCATAGAAACCAAAGTGCAGCCTCGGAGTAGGGAAGAACTGGCTAGAAGGGGAGCAATGACAGAAGGAAGTAATTTGTGAGAGCACCTAGTCAGGGAGAACCAATTAAGGGGCTGGCAGGGCACGGGGGGCGGGAGGCAAAGTGTGTCATTAAAACAAGCCACTCGGATAGATGGGAACTGGTTGTTATGGGCCTGTAAAAAGAAAGAGAGGGAAGGCATTTGTGCATGCACCTAATGGTGGGGGGAACCAAAGTGCTCCATGGAAACAGGATAGGGAGCAGCTGTATTGCAAGGGGAAAACCAGTTCTGGTTGTACACAGGCAGGAAGTGTAGGGGGAAATGCACACTGGACAGCAGGAAGAGGGGCAGGGGAAACCATTAAGAGGCATGCACATGTATGCAACCACCAAATGGGTTCCCCACAGGGTGAAATTGGTTCCATCCTACCCCTTTGATTGCAGGGGAGTTAAAGTCCCCCGATACAGTTTCCACCCCTCCCCCCCCAAGTCCATGCAGTAATGGGCAAAATGCAGCCCCTTAATTGCCCCCTGGGGACAGTTACCTGCAGGTAGGAGAGGTGATACTCCAGCAGGGCCTGGGCATTGCTGATGTTCTCTCGCGTCCCCACAAAGATGAAGGGGACCATGCCCTGAGGGCGAGGCAGAAAAGGGTTAATCGGGGGGGAGACAACATGGAACCCCCCCCCACTCCCCCAGAGCCCTCGCAGCACCCCCCACCCCAAAACCCTCTCACTTCCTCCCGGGGGTTTTTCTTGTCGTTGTCGCCTTCTACCCGGACCCGCACAACCCCGGATTTGTCCACGATCTCCTGGATCACCTTCCCATTCTTCCCGATCACCTTGCCTGGAGCCAGGGGGTAGGGGGGTGAGCAGAGGGGCTCCCAGCCCTCCCTGCTCTCACCCCCCCGCCCTACTCCGCCCCTAAAGAATCCAGGCAATTGCTGTAAACTCCCCACCCCTTCCAAGCTGGGGGGGGAATCTAAGCAACTGCCCCCCCCACTGAATGCCAGGCTCCACCAGGCCGCTGTAGCCTCAGGGGCTGCTGGGAACTCACCAACAAGGTTCCGAGGCACCTGCACTGAGTCCTCTGAGAACTCCAGGTATCTGCGGGCCTGCTTGCAGGCCTCGGGTGTCTGTGTGGGGGGAGGCAGTGGTGGACATCTGGGCTCCCAGTAACCCCGCTGAAACCACCTCCCACTGACAGCAAGGCCAGAATCCAGGTGTATGGGCTCTTTGCATCTGCTCAGAGCCAATGTATCCCATTCCCTTCCCAAAGCTAGGGAGAGAACCCAGGTGTCTGGGATACCTTGCTCTGCCCCGCCGACCCTATTCCCACTTCAGAGCCGGGAGAGAACCCAGGTGTCCAAGTGCCCTTCCCTTCCCACCCAGAAGAATGGAGTTGGGGGGCTGCACAGAAAGGAACCCCAGCATCTGGATGCCCCCCCACACCTCGCCGTAGATGCGGAAGGTGCATGTGTCCTCATCCAGCTCAATGGCAGTGACACCGGGCACGCGCCGCGCCTGCTGGATGTTGGCGCCGTGCGTGCCGATAGCCAGGCCCATCAGGTCCTCACGCACCCGGAACTCCTCCTGGAAGGCCGAGGCCAGCTGCTTACTGGTCTGCGCGGGAGCGGGGACAGGGACGACACGGACGGATGGACGGACAACTGGGAGTCAGTGAGGGCAACTAAGCCTCTACCCCAGCCCCGTGTGAGCCCTTCACCCGTCAATCAAGTGACCCCAAGGGAGGGAGGGGATTGGGAGCCAATAGGTCCTGGAGGACCTTGTGGTACCATAGCATGCCATCCACCCAGGGATGCTGCCTGCTCAGCTGGGCCCTGGGGACACCCCACCCCCCCAAGAGGGGTGGAGACAGAACTGGGAGTCACTCTAGGTATCACAAGGGGGGGAATTATACCCCCTCTCTATTAAGGGGCACTGCCTATAGTTGGGCCCCATCCCGGCCCTGTGTGACCCCCTCCAACCCCATACCCCCAAGAGGTACCCCAGGCCTTCTGCCCCTCAACCCCCTCCCCAGCCCCCAGGGGTGTCTGAGGCCCAGACACCACCCTCCATTCACTTGGGTTGCCCTGGGCCTTGACACCTGAGTCCAGCCCTCCACCTTCTCCCCAACCCTCAGGGGTACCCCAGGCCCGGACACCTGAGTCCACCCCTTCACACCCCCTCCCCAGTCCTGGACCCACCCCTCCACCCCCTCCCCAACCCTCAGGGGCACCCTGGGCCCAGACGCCTATCTTCACCCTCACCTCCAGGTGCTTGTTGGCCTCCTCATTGCGGGACATCAGCAGGAGCTTGGTGCGGATGCTGCGCAGGTGCATGTCACCCAGCAGTGAGGCTCGTTTCACTGTTGACTCTGTTGTGGACTGGGGAAGGTAGGGGGGAATAAATCAGCTGCCCCCCAGAGCCAGCTGCAGCCAAGACCACCCCCCACCCAGGCAGGGGCAGACCCAGGGTCGGGGGGGGGGGTTGGAGCTCACAAGAAAGCTTGCAACAGGGAGGCAATGGGGTAGATGCCATGGGGAATCATGGGCTCTCCATCCCTAACAGGCTTGTACAACCAAGGGCTGGGGGTGATGCAGGTGGAGCTAGGCCTAGGGGAGTTGTACATGGTCCATCCCTGGAGGCCTTCAAGAAGAGCTTGGACAAGGGGGTGATCTAGGCGTAGCTAGGGCTAGGGGAGTTGTGGGCTCTCTGTCTCTGAAGGGCTTGGACAACCAAAGGCTGGGGGTAATGTAAGTGTAGATAGGCCTAGAAGAGTTGTGTGCTTTCCATTAGCAGAGGTGTTTAGCTGGACAGCCCCTGATTGGGTGATCTAGGCCAGGGGGTGCTCAAGCTTGGGGCAGGGCAGGATTGAGCCCCATGTGCCAGAACCGTGCCCTCTCTGCCCCAAGCCAACAACAGAGCAGCTTCCTGCTGCCCCCCTTTCCAAGATCCAAAATCCTCCCTTTCTGTCTCGAGGTGGGGAAAGAGGCACAGAAGAATCCCAGACCCATCTCTGCGGAGACCCTTGCCCTGGATTTACAGTGAGGCGTACCAGGATGTAGAGCTCACTGCTGGCCACATGCAGAAAGATGCAGTTGGCGCCCACCGCCTTCTTGAACTCCTTGTGCACGTTGTCGTTTGAGCACCTAGGTGTGGAGAGCCCAAGGGGCTTAGGCGCTGGTTAGCAAGAGCCCTAGCTGGAGGCACCACACCCAAAACATTTAGGTCCCTAGCTGGGGAATCCATGCTGGAGTGATTCAGACACCAGGCACAAGCGGATCTAGCCAGGGATGCTGCATCCCAGGGGGTTTAGACACTTGGTACTGAGACCCCGCCCCCCACCACACCCAAGAGGTTTAGGGCCCTGAGTGGGGTGAATCTAGCTAGGGAACCCACACCAGAATCATTTAGAAACCCAGCAGGGGTGGATCTGGCCAGGGATGCTGAGCCCCAGGGGATTTAGACACTTGGTAGTGAGACCCCCTAGCCAGAGGAGCTATGCCCAAGAGGTTCAAGCACCTAGGGGTGGAAAGCCCAAGGGGCTTGTGTGCTGGGTAGTCACACCCCCTAGCCAGAGGCGCTGCAACCAAAATGTTTAGGTCTCTGGCCTGGGTGGACCTAGCTGAGGAACCCACACCCGAGTGATTCAGGCACCCAGCAGAAGTGGATCTAGCCAGGGATGCCACATCCAAGCCGGGGTTTAGATACTTGGTAATGAGACCCCCTACCTGAAGACATCACACCCAAGATCAGCCCCCATCGGACATGGTGAACCTAACTGGGGAACCCACACCAGAGTGATTCAGACACCCAGCAGGGGTGGATCTAGCCAGGGATACCACACCCCAGGAGGTTTAGACACTTGGTAGCAAGAACTCTAGCTGGAGATGCCACACCCAAGAGGTTTAGGCCCCTGGCTGGGGTGGACCTAGCCAGGAGTGCAATCAGTTTCAGTGCAAGATCCATCATGTTCTAGGGGTCTGAAGAAACACCCCCTTCCCCACCCCATGGAAACCAGCAAAGTAGAGGCCTAGGGCAATTAGACACCCTCCACTCTACCTTATATGCATAGAAGGAATGAGGCACTGCTTCCTTGTTTATCATACGTTCATTTATATAAAAACACACACCACCCAGCCCCCTGGGTTCTGCCCCCAGCACTCACGCCTCCTTGAGGTCATCCGGGACAGCGATGGTGTGCTTGAAGAAGGTGCCCTTGTTGGCCACTTTGTTGGGGTTGACAGGCCGGAGCCGCTCCAATGTGACAATCTCATTGTAGGTGGCGTCGCAGGCAGCATATTCGATCACATAGAACTTTGGGGGGGGCGTAAAAATCAGGGCTGGGGGGGGGGGAATCCATCCAGGGGTGAGGGATCCCAGGGTGTGAGGGAGTGTCCAAGCACTCAATGCTTTGGATTTCAGGGGCACCTTCCACCTCTTCCCAACTGGGGTGGGACCAGGGGCAAACTGGGAAGAACTAGTTTTGATGTGGCATGGAGAGATGCCCCGGTGGGTGTCATAGCCCCCAGGATTGTAACAACCCCCTAGTGAGGCAATGTTAAGGACCCTGGGAAGCGAGCACATCCCCACCCCCATAAACTTACATCCCCTTTCATCATGCGGACCCTGGCCAGCCACCAGCCGCAAGGCTCATGCTCATTAGCTCGGGAGTAGACCTGTGGAGAGGATGCAGAGTGGGGGTATAAGTGTAGGAGGCAGCGTGGGGCTGGGCAGGGGTGAAAGATGCGGCTCCTACCTCCACTTCGTCTCCTTCTGTGATCTCCTTGCTATAGTCAGCCGGTGGGGGCAGGCGCACGTCACTGAAGGGAATCTGCCTCTCGGGCTGCCAGCTGCCAGGAGATGCCAACACGGTGAAGGAGGGGAGGGAAACTTGGGTCATTCCCACCCCCATCCCCTCCCACCAGCAACAGGAAGCCCTGGAGGAGCAGCTGTGGGGGCTGTGGCACCCTTTGGGGCAGGGGGAAATCAGAGTAGCCACTCCCAGTTGGGAATCACCAAGGACGGATTTCACCTCATGCCACATGGGGGGAGGGCAGAAATCTCTCACGCCCCGTATCTCTTTTATCGCTGCTTCTGGCAGGCAAGGGTAGAAGGACAGTCTGGTCCAGATACTGCCCTCAGTCTACTATACTACAACAAGGAGCTGTTTATATTGGGATCCCTCAGTCAAGCCCAAGAGGCAGCTGCCTCTGGGGTGGAACATGGCTGGCAGTAATATTACCGTATTTTCTAATATACAACACCCCCCTGCTTTGGAACACAGCTGCTAGTATGAGAGAAAATATGGGACTATTACTAGCAGCTGTGTTCCACCCTAGGAAGGGGAGGGGGTGTTGTAATAATATTACCATATTTTCTCATATACAATACCCCCTCTTCTTGCCAGGGTGGAACATGGCTGGCAGTAATATTACCACATTTTCTCATATACAGTTCCCACCCCCCTCCCCTTGCTGGGGTGGAATACAGCTGCTGGTAACATTAGTACCATATTTTCTCATATGCAACACCCCCGCATCTTGCTAGGGTGGAACAGAATAATATTCCCATATTCTTCTCTCGCATATAATGCCTCCCCTACCTACTGAAAAATCAGAGTGAGCATTAGAGGAAGGAACTATGGTAAGAGCAGGTTCTAAATCAGCAGCAACATCCAGACTCCCAAGCAAGCCCTAGCTGCCGCTCCTCCAAAACAAGGCATGTGTCACATCCTGGAAACAGGTTACCAGTGAGATGTGCACCCCGCTCTACCACCTAGCATCATTTACCTGGCATCAAAATGCAGCTGCCTCTGGGTTGGGGCCTCGCTGCTGTTAATGCCAGGGTCATTCACCCAGCCCCCAAGATGATGCTGCCTGTGGGGTGGAACATGGCTACTAGAGATAACATTACCATATTTTCTCACCTCCAACATACACTTCCCCCAATAAAAGCTAGCTGCTGGAAATGAAGAGCACACATTATATCTAACAAATCAGAGACAAGCAGCTTCTTCTGCTATTATCCAGCACCAAGGTGTGACTGCCTCTGTAGCCCAGGAGAAGAAAGAAGTGGGGCTGGGGAGTGGAAAAGAGGGTCCTGTAGGAGTCAGTCACCAAGATGCAGCTGACTCTGGGGAGGGATGCAGCCAGCCTTAATACCTAGACCCATCAAGACGCGGCTGACTCGGAGGTAAGACACGGTCACTGTTAATACCTAGATCCTTCACCGAGAGTTGGACAACTCGGGGGAGGGGGTAGGACATGGCCACTATTAATACTTGGACACCCCCTTCACCAAAGGAATTTGAGGGAGTGGGACACGAATCAACACCCCCCCCGCCCCCCAACATAGAGGGTGGATCCTGCCCAGGAACCTTAAATGCCTTCTGATTGCTTGGAGCCCCTGCCCCCCAGTATCAGCTGTCACCCAGAGCCAGGTGCATCTGGGAGCAGGGTAGGCCACTTGGGTTTCAGATGCCCCCTGCCCTTCAAACACTGGCGCTATGGCCCTCACATCCAACAGCTGCTTCACCCCTGGCCATCTGCATTTCAGCTCCTGCATCATCACCCCCTGCCAGCAGCCCACAGACCTACAAGCCATCTAGGGAGCAGCCATTCCACCCCACAGCCAGGCACGTCTTGGCCACAAGCAAGTGATCCTGGCAGTGGCAGCTGCTCCGGCCCCTATGCAACTGGTGAATGATCCTTCAGCGCAGAGCAGGTGTTCCACCTCAGAGCCAGTCGCACTCACAGCCAGACCCCAGGGGTGGCCATTTCATCCAGCAGCATCCAGCAATCATTCCACCCCAGAGCCGGCCACACTCAGGGCCAGTGGCAGTTATGTGCTCCTGGGGTTCAGAAAGGACGTTCCTGGATTCCGGAGCAATCTGTGGCCTCGAGAGTTAGTCAGTTTCGGGAAGGGAGCTGGTCAGTTTTGCATGTACTATCAAGGGGACACCAGGGGCTAACCTGAGCTCCCCAGCAGCCTACAAGCTATGCGGGCCTCCTCTGCCCTCCAGGGCAGGCACTTTAACTCCTTGAGGCAGAGGGTTTCTTTCTTTCTCCAGGCCCAACTCCGCGGCTCTGAGCGACAGCTGCTTGGGGAAGGCAGAGGGCAGGCCAGAACAGCTCAGATGGGTGCCTCCAAAGCAAGGCTGGCAGTCAGAGGACTAGTTCGGGCTCTCCTCACATGCAAGAAACCTTCCCTTGAAGTCCTCCGCTGCCAGGCAGGGAATGCAGCATCCCAGCCCCATCACTGCCAGGCAACAATCAGGCTTGGCGTCCTTCAGTAGACAGTGGAAGAGCCCAGATGCCTGGGGTCCATCCACACTGGGATCTGGCCTCTCAATTGGAGAAGAAGGGGGCTAGAAGCTCATGTCATGGCAGGCCAAAGCCGCTGTGGAGGATCAATGGGGAGCTTCTGTGCCAGCCAGTTTCACTGATCTGGCTCCTGTAACCAGAGCCGGCTTGACGTATTCACAGAATTCCTAGAGAAGTGGGGCAGGAAGGGACCCCCAAAGGGGTCACAGAGTCCACCCCAAGGCAGGATCCAACAAGCCCATCACTTAATCTTGTAGTAAAACGACCAGCAACCCTAATACCACACTGAACATCACCCGCTAAGTGGCCCTGCGAAAGCCGGGGGATGACAGCAGCTGACATCCTGCTGCTGTCGAAACATCACAACTGCTACTGCTGTGGAAGAATCTTCTCTACTTTTTACCCATTTCACACATTACATATTTCATGCAATTTACTAATGAATTGTACAATAATTTTAGCTTGGCCACACGTGTAAAGTATCACTGGCCACACATTACATATATTGTGCATTTGACTGGTGATCTGCATAATAAATATGGCTTGGTCGCACATCACACATATTGCATGCTGGGGGAAATCACAATAAATTTAGCTCAGTCATACATTACATATATTGCACATCTGACTGGTGCTCTGCGCAATACATTTAGCCTGACCATATACGCAAAATAAGACCAGCCATACCTTATATATAGTGGCATTTGACTGGCAAACTGCATAATAAATTTAGCATGGTCACACATGACATATTGAGCAATGTGAACTGCTCAATACATTTAGTTCGGCCATACATGCAAAGACCAGCCACACATTACATATAATGCACAACCCACTGGTGAATCAAGCAATACATTTAAACCCAGCCACATGTGCAAAGTCAGTATCACATCACTGACTGGTTCGTCACACAAATATAGACCCGGTCACACACGAGAAGTCATTGCCACGCCATCAAAATGCCCACTTGGCTCTAAAGAGAGCCAAACTGCTACCAAGTCTGTGCTTGAGAATGGGCAACAACTTTATGGTTGGTTTCTATTCAGGTTGAACTGCACCGCATGGGAGGGTTGGATGGGACATCAGGAGGTCATCAGGTCCAATACCTTACTCCAAGCAGAACCAGCCCCACCTACATCATCCCAGCCAATGCTTGGTTGATCTGGGTCTTCAAAACCTCCAAGGATGGAGATCCCATCACCTCTCTGGGGAGCCTGTTCCAATGCTTTACTACCCTTCTCGGAAGAAAGCTCCTCTTAATATCTAGCCTCAAATTTCCCTGCTGCAACCTGAGCCCATTGCTCCTTGTTCTGTCACCTGCCACTGCTGATAACAGTCCAGCTCCATCCTCTTTGCAACCACCCTAACTGCTGCTTTTCAATGCCCCTTCGTTCTTCTTTTTTGCATACTCAACGTGACCATTTCTCCTCACCAGTCCTGCGCCCCAGTCCCCCAAACATTTTTGTTACTCTCCCCAACGTGGCCACCTCCTTTCTGCAGTGGGGGAGCCTTTGTTCTGCCTTTCCAAGCCAAGGCACGTGATCTATTTGGGGGTGTGTTGTATATGAGAATATACAGTAGCTGCTTCAACACTGATCCCTAGCAAAGGAATGAGTGAAAGCATTTTTGGAAGGGGGGATGGGGGGGAGTCTGGAACGTAACAAGTTTGATAACCATTGGGTGAGATATGCAGGCACCTACCCACCACCTCCAAAAGCTTGCAGCACAGGGGCCCAAACCTATCCCCCCGACTCTGGCCACAATGGAAGATCCCCGCACTGCCCAGCCGGTACCTACTTGTTCTCGAAGGCTATGGTGACGGAGTCTTCATGGACATCTTTAACGTAACCCTGCGAGGGAGGAGAAAAGCAGACAGCGTGAGGCTGAGCCTGTCTCCCCCCGGGAGGGACATGGGGTCTGGGGCTCCTTGACTGTGCCCCCCTGGAGGTGGCAATTGCTAGGTGCCGCCAGGCCTGTGAGGTCACTACAAAGCTCTAGTCTCCCACATACAACCCATGACCTGCCCCTACCACAAGGCAGACTCCAAACCTACCCGGCAGGGCTACGGCACCCCCTGCCTGTCTCGATAATCTAGAGTTGAGGCAGGGGGAAATCCAGTGAGCTGACCAGGCATCCAGAGGACCCCTCCTCACCCCAAACAGGCTCCTTTTGCAGCAGCTCCCTGCAGCCTCCAAGATTAAGCATTCCCAGAAAGCTAGAGGAGAGGGGGGGCAGTTCTGTCCCCCTTATTTGCCCCCCGCCCCCGCAGCATCTACTCTTTGCCACTGTAATGGAGCTGGATGATGATGGGGTGAGACTTTACACTGGTGTGATTCTGGGCAGGTCCATCTGCATGAGCACCCAATCAGAGTGAGCACCAGAACAAGACATCCAACCCCGTCCCTGGCAGGATTGGCCCCATATGACCAGCTCTCAGCCTGGTGGAGACTTCAGGACCTGACACTGAACTGTGTCCCCAGCTACTTTCCCAGACCCAAATAAGGAGATGCTGAGGGATCTTGGACCCTTCAGCTTAAGAAAAGGCAGCTGAGAGAAGACCTCATTGCAGTTTACTGGTATAGCAGAGGCGTACATCGGGGGCTCAGTGAACAACTGTTCACCACCAGGATGCCCTAGGGGAAAACTAGAAACAACAGCCACAAACTCCTGGAAGACATTTTCAGGCTGAACATTAAGAAAACTTTCACAACTAGGGTGTCTAGACTGTGGAACAAGCTCCCCTCAGAGGTGGTGCAATCATCTACCCTAGAGGTCTTCAAGAAAAGATTGGACGGTCAACTGGCTGAGGTCACCTGACCCCAGATGTCTTTCCTGCTTGTGCAGGGGGCTGGACCTGATGATCTTTCGGGGTCCCTTCCAGCTCTATGATTCTATCCCTGTCTCCCACGGATGCAGAGAATGATCAATCACCTGCCTCTTTACATACGTGAAGACTTTCTCTCCCTCTACCTACGTCTGGAACCAATGCCATCCACCCTACCCTTCCCCAGCTACGTCCATAATCCAGCCAGGAAGAAAATGTCGGGGAAACTTGTCTCCTTCCCTGCCCAAAAAATAATTACGTGGATGAATCGGACACTAATTACCCCAAACAAGGGCTGTGGTATATCACAGCTCATCCTTCCCTTGCTTCTGGAGCATGGAGAGGAGGGGAAAAGTGCCTCCAGCCAGCAGCTGGGCAGCTCCATGCACTGCACTGCACAGCACAGCACAGCACAGCACAGCACAGCACAGCACAGCACAGCACAGCACAGCACAGCACAGCACAGCACAGCACAGCACAGCACAGCACAGCAGGATGAATCCTGCTTCCCCCCACAAAACCATGTCCTAACCCTTGAGGAATTTAGCTAGGCCATCAGCTTCCACTGCAGCTGGTGACAACGAGCTCCACCAAGGACTTCCCTGGATAAATTTGAAACTAGCTTCATTTGGAAACTGCAGCTCCCCTCCTCCAGCCACAAGAGAAGGGAAGCCCTGGCCCTGTTCAGACACATCACCTCCAGCCCAGGTGCTGAGGTCGGGGAAGGGGCGGAGAAGCCAACAGTTCTGCTCAAAATAGCTCTCCCTTGAAACTGAGGGATTAGGCAGCAATGAAGAGTTTTCTCCTCCCACCCCTTTGGCACCTTTGATCTGCCCCAGATGCCAGCAAGGGGAACACAGAGCTAAAATTAACTTGGGTCAAGTTTCTCAGCTCTCACCCACCCTGCACACCTCGGGGCAGCTCAGCCAGGCTATTTAAACACAGCTACTCCTGGTCCCTGTAGAGTTGCCCCTCAACCACCACAGCCTCCTGTCACCCCAGATTTGGCCCCTTCCGCAAGTTGCCTGCTTTGAGCAATAAAAGCCATGCTGGGTAAAAGTCCCTGTTAGCACCTGACACAGAGAAAAGAGATAAGAGTTTTGCTTGTTATCGTGGCGCTTTGGAGAGTGGGTGGGCAGAGTTGAGAGGGCACTTTGGGGATCGACTGCTGGGAGATCAGGGCAAGCAACCTGATGTTTCAACCTGAGAAAGCCCCAAAACAATCCTCACTAGAGGAAAGTTGCATCCTGGAGCACTGAGTTCATAGGAATTGTAGAGAAGGCAGGCTAGAAAGGACCTCCAGAGGTCACAGCTAGTCCAGCCGCCTGGCTGAGGCAGGATCAGCCTTATCCGAACCACCCCAGACCATCCATGTTCTGAACTATAAAGTTTTTGTAAAGCTGCCATCAACAATGGCTGATATGTTTCTTCCCAAGGGTGCATTATGTGCCAGAAATATGGTAACAGCAGTTTCTGCTGGCTGCCATAGCTGTTCTTATATAGGTTGTATCCATCTTCCCTCCAAAAAACTAACTGCCGGAACATGCACTGCAGCTTGTGTGCCAGAAATACGGTAAGAGCAATTTCTGCTGGTTGCCAGGCAAAGAGGAAAGCCTGATCAGCTCAGCTGTCTGCTGCAGCTCGGTTACCAGTGACAAGGGAAGAGCCTATTCCTCGGTCTGCCTTTCAGACGCAAGGGGCATATTTTATTCCAGGCAGGAACACAGGAATGCCTGCCAGCTCTCTAGGAAAGGAGCGTGCTGGTCTGGAAGCCGAAGGTGTTGGCATGAGAAATCCCAGACACTGACTCTGCCTCAGTTTCCCCACCTGTGAAATGAAGACAAGAGCAGCCATTTTTCCATGCCAGCAGGCAGGCGAAACAGCTGCTGAACTAGGAGAGACTGGACTCTTCAGTGTGGAAAGAGAATAGATAGTGGAGGGGGATAGGATGGAGGGAGGGCTACCAAATAAGCCAGGGGGAGGCCTAAGCGAATGAGGAACTTTATTCATCCAGTCCCAGGATGCTAGAACTAAGGGGCGGGTTTAAAATGAACTAGAGACAGGACTTCTCCACAAGGCACATCATTAACGCGTGGAACTTAATACCTAAAACGGTTGTCAAGGCTGACCATCCCCCTCAGGCCAGCGCCTGCAGACCCCTATGTGCCGAGTGCCTGGGGACCCCCACAAGCCGAGTGCCCAGGTAAGGCTGGTTTCACATGGAAACTAGACATGTTCATGGATTGACGCCTCCATTCCTAGCCACAAAGCAGTACAGGTCATCTCCTCCGGCACCTTTAACCTACAGGAAAAAGCTGACAGAGTAAAGACCACTCAAGATCTAGCTTATTCCTACATTCCCCCCCTCTCTGGTGCTGTCAGAGACTAGGCACTGGGTGAGATGAGACCAGTGCCACCCCAGCTGTGAGTATTGGCTTTCAAGTGCAAAGCAAAGGGCGCCAGGCAATCAGAGAGAAGTGAGGTGGAAACAGACCCCCATATCTAGTCTAAGCCCCCTGCCCAAAGCATCCCAGACCCATCCAGCATTGAACTACTTCATAAAACGACCATCAACCCTGAGCCCACACCAAACACTGCACCTGAACCTGCGCAGGGAAAGCCGGTGACCAACCCTAAAGAGAAGAGATGTCAATCTGAAACTTTTTTCCAGTGCAAATGAATATAAAAGGATTAAATTGGTTATAAACTACTGCAAGACCGTTTCAGGCTGGACATAAGGAAGAATTTCTTTGCTGTCCAAACCCCCAAGGTCTGGAACAGCCTGCCAGCGGAGGTGGTTCAAGCACCTACATTGAACAACTTCAAGAAAAAATTAGATGCTTTGCTTGCTGGGATCCTATAACCCCAGCTGACTTCCTGCACTTCAGGCGGGGGGCTGGACTCAATAATCTTCCGAGGTCTCTTCCAGCCCTAATGTCTATGTCTATGAAATCAAAGAATTAAATCACACTGGTCTTTAGAGGCATGGAAGGATGATACAAACATTGTTTGCACAAAATAAGGCACACGTTTGTACGTTGCCGGCACATCCACTGTCCCGCACTGTGAAGGAAGGGATGTAGCCCACAGTAAGAGCTCAAATAAAGTGTTTTGGGGAGAGGGGAACACCTGGATCAACTCCAAAAGTGCCTCAGGACAGCAAACAGGGATGTATAGCACCTAGCACGATGGAAGAACCCCTAAATCAGTGGTGCCTCTTATGGGGCTGGCTATCAAGAAGCTGCAGCAGGGGATGGTTTACACAGCCCCCAAAGTGTGGTGGAGGACAGTGTTTAAAGATGCTCCCTTAGAGGTAAGAAAGAACGGGTGGGGGGGGGGGAGACACGGACAGGACGGGGCACATGAATCAGCAGAGACCCTCAGGGTGCAGCCAGGCCCTCCAGGTCACATCTAGCCCGACCCCACTGCTGGAGGCAGAATGAAGCCCATCCAACCCAGGCCCGGAGGTGTTCTTTGTCTATCCTGTCCCCAAACGATGCCCTCAAGCTAGAGGGTTGATCCTCAGCTGGAGCAGTAGCAGGACTGAATGCAGCCCCCACAAGAGCCTCCTGGTCCAGGAAGAATAAAAGCCCAACACCAGTTATTTCCTCACAGCAAAGCCCCAGGGGTAATACTTGCCCCCCCCCCAGCGCCCACCACCCTTGGCAGAAGGGGATCTGGGGTTGTATCAGATCACAAGGTTCCCAGACAAATCCAGGGCCGAGGTTTAGTTTGCTACAAGGTGTCCCGCCAGCACAGTCCATCCTCCAGGCATTCCATAACACATCCTCCCACCCCACATGGTTCCTCTATGATTCAGCCACAACTCTATTGCTCCAGGGTCACAGGCTGCATCAGGGCAGCCAGGTTGGAGGGGGGTAGGTAAAGCATGCCCCCCCCCTTCTTCAAGGCCAAGTTCAGTCCCCAATTGCCCTCCAATTCCTGCCTTAGGGGGCAGCTTCACCAGGCCCCAAACCCCCCAGCCTCTGATTTACCAGGCCGTAGGTAGCTCATCCCTCACCCCATGACCCCAGGAGCCTTTTCCCCAGCATAAGCCCAAACCTCTGTCCCACCCCCCAACAGAAAAGAAAGCGGGGGTGGGGGGACGACACCCATGAGCAAACTCCAGCCCCTGGTTTCAGAGCACGGGTGGGAACGAAACCCAAGCGTGGCAATGAGCTTGCGGTACAGATGGCTTGGATCAAAGGCTGGATGTAGCCAGGGAGCGGGGCAGGGGCTCTATTTCAACCCCTCAGATTTAGGAGTCCCCCCGCCCCACCTACCTGCAGAGTTGGGAGAGGAACGGGTGAAAGGAAAGCCAATCCCCGGCGGGGTATTTTTATCCCTGCCGGCCCCTTGCTGACTCAGGGAGCTCTGGCGAGAGCTCGACTTAGGGAAATGCCTTAACAGGAGAATGAGCTAACGAAGTGGGGTGTGTGGCAGGGGTGCCAATGGATGGAAAGGATGAAGAAGCAACACCCCCTTTCCCAAATCCCTGCCCCTCCCCTAGTACAAAAGGCCTCTGGACATCTCCCCCAAGAGCCCCTGACCCCAGTCTCTGCCTGACACAACCCCCCGCCCTGGGACACCCCAGGCCTCTTCGCCCACACACAAGCCTACCCCCCACCGCCCCTCCCCAGTGCACTTCAACCCCTCAAGGCCCCTCCCAAAACTGACAACCCCCATAGCCTGCCCCCCCTCCTCTCAGCCAGCCATCCCACCCTTCACACACCCAACACCCTCAAATCGCCTCCCCGCATGCCATGATACCCCCCTGACAAGCTGTGGCACTTCAAAGCCCCTCTCCCCTCAGCACCCTTGAGGGCCCCCCCCCAACCCAGGGACCTTCAGACCCTTCTTCAGCCCCTCCACCCCAGGAGCCTTCAGACAACCCCTTCTCACCACTCAAATCAGGGTCGTTCAAAGCCCCTCCCCCACCCCAGAACCCCTCAGGGCCCCTCCCCACACTCCATGACACCCCCCCAAACCAGAGTCCTCCAGAGCCCCCCTGAGCCCCTCCCCCACTTCACGACACCCCCTTCCGCAAACACAACCACTCCCCCAGCCTGCAAAGCCACTTCCCCCGCCCCATGACACCCCCCTCAAACCGGGCCCCCCCCTGACCTTGTAGAAGGCGCCGTTGGAGCCGCGCACCTCCACGGGCAGCCCCTCCATGGGCCCGGCCGCCCGGCCGCCCGGCGCACCCCCAGGCAGGGCGGGGGCGGGGGGCCCAGGCCGGGGGGGCGGAGGCTGCTCCCGCGGCTCCGCCACCGTGAGGGCGGGGGGGGGGGGTCACCGACGCGACCCGCCGCCACCACCGCCGCCGCCGCCTCAGAGCGACCCGAGCCACCGCGCATGCGCGGGGAGGGGGCGGGGAAGAAGCGCCCCCTCAGCCAGGAAGGCTGCGCCCCGCCTAGCCAATGGCAGGCGGCGGAGCCGGAGCCAATAGGGAGCGCCGGCTCGGCGGGCCAATGGCAACGTGAGGTGCAAAAAAACCCGCAAGCCCCACAAAAACCAAGAGGAGGGGGCAGCCAACCGCGTCGGGCTCATGGTGTCCTGGAGCCCGCCTCCACGCTCGGCCAATGGGAGAGGACGTCTCTCTGTGGAGCCAACTGAGGTGACACGCCCACCTGCCCCACTTCGACCAATGAGCTGCCGCCGCCGCCGCGCTCCCGGGCGCCCCATTAGCTCCTGCTACTGTCGAAGGTGACAGCTGGAGGCTGCCTTGTCAGCTGCTCCTTCCCTTTTATGAAGCTCTTGAGATCAAGGGTTCGAGTCCCGCCTCGGCCTCCATGTACCATATGAACTGGCTCAGGGTCCGGGACATTATCTCATAACGCCCTGGGTTTCAGTGTAGTGCCCTACCACTCTTGCCTGCCCCATCATGCCCTGAGCCTAGTCCCATTTCCCTATCCCATCACACTCTGGAGCAAGGGATCTCTACCTCATAATGCCCTAGGTTTAGCACCATCTCCCTACCCCATAATACCCTGGGCCCCACAGTACCTCATAATGCTGCAGGGCCTAAGTCCTCCTATGTCTCACCATGCCTTGATCTCACAGTCAGGACACCAACACCTCTAGCTTGGTCGCTCCTAGACCAGAGCAGGGTCCTCATCAGCAAAAGCATAATGAATCCATGCTCCTGGGGCAGGGGGGACCTGGGGGATTATCAGCTGAAAGCCTGTAAAGTACCATAATTTTTGGCATGTAATACACCCCCCACACACATGCACACAAAAATATGTGGGGAAATATGGTAACAGCTGTAAACATACACCTACCTGGAACACACCCCCCCCAGTCAGGCCTGCCCCTGCCCCTCATTCCCACCCCACAGCTCCCTCTTATTGCCTCACAAACCCCTCACCCCCTCCCCTCCCCAGACAATGGAGGCTCCCAGGCTGCCCCTGGCCACGCTCCTGGTTACAGCCCTGGCTGTAGGGCTGCACCTGTGGCTGTGGGCACCCCCCCCCAGCCACATGCCTGAGTGTGGAGGCTGTGTGGGGGGGGCGGCAGTGGGGGCGCTTGCTCCTAGCCCCCTTCCACCACCTAGGCTGGGCCCATCTGGGCCTGAACTTGGTGGCACTGCAGGGGCTGGGGGCCCCCCTGGAGCAGGGGCTGGGTAGCACCAGGGCAGGGGCCCTACTAGGAGCACTGGTGCTGCTGATGGGGACTACACACATGGCCCTCAATGCCAGTCTGGCCTGGGCCCTGAGGGACACCCGCTACCAGCAGTCCTGTGCTCTTGGCCTCTCCGGTAAGGGCAAGTAGTGGGAAAAACCCAGGCATCTCTCCGCACCCCTGCTCCTACTCCAGCCCACCAGGCCACACTCCCTACCCAGATGTCTGGGAACCTATGCTCAGGCTCCTTGACCTCTATTCCCTTGCCAAAGAACACACACATCTGGGCTGACCTCTGCCCCCTCCCAGGGCTCATCTTCTCCTCGGAAGCCCTGGAGAGCTCCCTGGCACCCTTCCCCATGGTGACACTGGGTGGGATCACCATGACGACCAGGTGGCGTGGCCCCATATCATGCATCATCCTGCATTTCCTGCAACCCAGGTGGGTATGGGGGGAGGGGAGGGGAGAGGATAGGAGCTCCTGGAGCGGCCACATGGCAGGGATGCTGGTGGGCAGAGCCCTAGCAGCCACACCCCTCTTGACCATGCCCCCATGAGGAAGCTCTGCCTTCGGCAAGGACTCTGCCTGCCCACCCAGGGACACAGAAGATCAGTTATGTACCACACAGTAGACACCTGGGTTCTCCGGGAAGGTCAGAGCCCAGAGACCTGGGTCCTATCACAACCTGTGGACAGGGGTGGGGGGATAAACAGGGGCCTGCGTTCCTTGTACTGATGTTTTTACTTCTTCCCCATCCCACCCCTGTCTCCACAGGAGCCAGGCTCCATGCCTCCTTCATTCAATCGTAGCCATCACCTGTGAATAAAAGCACACAACTGTACCCTCCCCCAGCCACGTGTATGTGGGGTACATGTCATCCTAAACACGTGTGAGGCCACACCCACAGCCAAGGTAAGGGGGAGGGTGCAAGAACAATGGGGGGCTCACACAGGCACACTCACCCCATTTAGTGTTAATTGGAGGCAGGGCTAGGAGTCCAGGCCCCCCCGACCCCCATCTCCCAGCCCCACAGACCACACATAGCACCAGCCCAAAGTCCAATGGAGGCTTTATACCAAGCAGCAAGTGCGAGGGGTGGGGGGGTTAAGAGCTGAGATGGGGGGGGCCCCTCCCCCAACTCCTGAGTTCTCTCCTAGCTCTGGGAGGGGAGGAAGACCTGGAGCCAGGACACCTGGGTTCTTCTACCACACACCTCACACTCAGGCTGGTCAGGACAAGGGTGGGGTTGGGCTGGGCTGGGCTGGGCTGTGAGTTTAAACCCCACCCCCAACCAGACTACAAGTCCCAGCCTGCGCTGAGGAAGCCATTTCTCCCCTCTTAAAGGGCCAGTGTGCCCCTGCCTTCCCTGCATTCCTTGTTTCTGACACGTGACTTAAATACTCTCAAAGTGTCCTGGGACTTGAAGTTTGAAAGGGCCAGTGCCCCCCCTCTCCCCAGCCGTCATGTGTTCAAGGGGCACCCCCTGCTGGCTCAGGGCAGGGGTGGTTATAAGAAGGGGTTAGTGGCCGGATGCTTGACCACGAAGTGCGTTGTTGCAGGAGCTGTTGTCTGTGGAGAGAGAACCGTGTGGTTACAGGGGCAGAGCCATTCAAACCCTAAGGTCCTCCCCCTCCTCCTGATAGGCGGGTGGATGAGGGCAGGGTCATGCTCACCAGGAAGGGGTTGGTGGAGACGCTGACAGGCTGTCCCACTTTGGTAGCGCCAAACCCAAAGCTGGAGCCTGTGGAAAGGAGAAGAGAAGAGGAGATCAGCCACTGAGAAAAGAACTCAGGTGGCTGAGGGTTCCCATCCCCACGGTCCTCGAGGGCTGGGGGAGAACCCCTACTGGGACTGCACAGCATGCTAGGAGGGAGGAAGGGGAGCATGTGGGGGGAGAGCCCTTTTATTGCCCCCAGCCTACATTGCTTCCCAATACCCCACATCCCAGAATGCCCTACTGCTCACCATTTGGCTGTGGGCCCAGTGGTGCTGGCTGGGAGAAGATGGAAGCCTGGAGGGGGGTGGGGAAGGTGCCAGGGGCAGGTGAGGCCTGGGGGGCCACAAACCCACTTGGGGACCCCACTGAAAAGGCAACACCTGCAAAACAAGGTGGGAAGGGGGGTGAGCCTAAGGGAGGCTCTTAAGTCTCCTCCACTTTGTCACATTGCGGACAGGGGTTGAATTCAGCACCTGGCTCCACCTCCCAGCTCAGGCCAATGGGAGGGGTGAGGCCTGCATAGGGAGATAAAGCTTACCCTAGGGGAGGATCCTAAATCTCCTCCACTAGGTCTGGAGGGATGGAATTCAGCACCTGGCTTCCCCCTCCCAGCTGATGGGCTGGGGCCTAGAAAGGGTGTGGAGCCTACGACAAGGATGGAGATTACCTGGTGTCAAGCCATTGGCCTGGAAGGGATTGGTTGAGGGTCGGGCAGGCGGCGGGGAAGCAAAGGGATTGGTGAAGGCTGTAAATAGACAGTGGGGAGATTAGAGGGGAACAATGATACCTCAGGCAGGGAAGGGGAGAGGGGAGCAATTAAAGGGCCTACTTACCCCCATAGGTGGGCACTGGGCTGGGCTGGCTCAGGGGCTGGAAGATGCTGGGGGGGAAGAGCCAGACACACACAGGGGTGAGAAGGGATTATGTATATCCCTCAACCTCCTTGTCCCAGAATGCACTGGGGTTCTCACCACCTCATCGGCCCCTCCTCTCCAGGTTAATTACAGTAATGAGATGCAACCTTACCCCCAGAAGCCAGGAAGGAGTCCCCCACAATACCTGCCAGGGGCTCCACTCAGGTCCGGGATCCGGGCTGGCTGGCTGGGGGGCGAGGTGCCGAAGGCACTCGGGGGGGCGCTCCCTACTGGTGGAGGAGGGGGAAGCAAGAGCCATCACCTGAGCATGAGCCCTGCCACCCCGCCTAGTTTTGAGGAGGGTCCTACATTAAATTCCCAGCCTGGAAAAAAGCTGCTTGTTTCTTCTTGCAGCAGACTGCATACAGAAGAGAACCAGGTGTCTGGGGTCTCAGCGCCTCCCCCCCACCCCCCCAAACCCAAACTAACCTGCTAGACCCCCAACTCCCTCCGTAACTAGAGAGGACCCAGGCATCCGGGCCCCCAGCCCCCCAGTCTAACCTACCAGACCCCCAACTCCCCCCGTAACTAGAGAGGACCCAGGTGCCTGTCCCTGCTTCAAAACCATATGGACTCCACTCCCCTCCCAGATGAGAAGAGAACCCAGGCATTAGGCCCTACCCCACCCCAGAGGCGCTCTCTTACCTGCGGGCAGGGGCTGGGGGGAGATGGGGGCCGAGGCCCCCCCAAACCCAGCTCCAAAGGCATCGAAATTGGCGAAGGCAGCATGGGCTGGAGCCTGGCCTACGGGGGGGGGGGGGGGGGTGTTGTTGAGGTGCAGGAGCCGGCCCAGGGCGCATTCTGGCCCCAGCGCCTGTTCCCAAAAGGGGGTAGTTAACCCACCAGAGCCCCTCTAGGCTCCAGCTCTAGGGTCAACCAGGAAATATTGTGTTCTGTATGGGGTGCCCTCTGGCCCTGAACTCTATGGTCAGCTTCCCCTCCCAACCTGCACCCCTTTGGGCCCTGCTAGTTTGCTACTCTGTGGTCAGCAAAGAACCAGCCTAGGTCTCACAGTGGATCTCTCTAGCCCTGAACTCTAGCCTGCCCCCCATACAGCACCCCAATACTCCAGCCTAGCACTCTATGGTCAGCCCCCTACCCCCAGGGCCCCACAGGCTGACACTCACTCCCAAAGACAGGGAAGGCGGCAAAGGCAGGGGAGGGCTGGGGGGCAGCGAAGGGGTCCCCTCCAATGTCAGCCAGGAGGTCTGTGCTGGGTTTCTTGGTGGTCTGGGGCGTCCAGTGCTGGGGTGGAGTTGGCTAAGGAGATGCAAAGGATTACAAACACAAGCATCCAGGCTCCTACCCCCTGCTCTAACCGCCGGATGACACCCCTGCCCCAACTGGGAGAAAACCCACGTGTCTGGGTGGGGGCAGATCAACTGACCTGGCTGGTTCCAGTGTTGGGCAGCAGAGTCCCGGAGTCACCCAGGAGGGATGGGGCTGGCTTGGCCTCAGGGAGGGAGCTTTGGCTGGTGGGCGGGGGCACAGCTTTGGCTTGATCAGGCAACAAGTACCTGCTCGGGGACAGAGACAGCAGCTGTTAGTCATGTCCCCTGACCCCGATCTCCCAGCCTAGCAGGGACAGGGGATCTGTGGTCACTTGCAAGGGCCCAATCACCTGCCAGGGTGCCCGTGTAATCTCCATGGCCCTACGAGGGGGCTTGAGTTGTCCGTGCTGGAAAGTAAAAGGAACCCAGGTGTCTGGGAATGCACCTCCCCTCCCCCTACTCTTACCATCGCTTTTTCTCGTATTTGTCCTGCAAAAAATCTTTCACTTTCTGGGGGTCCCTGGAGTCCGGGAGCAGTGACGTGCGGGGGTCAAAGGTCCCCAGCCACACTTTCCGGCAGGCCTGCGCAGGGGGAAAGAGACCATTAGAAATGGGGAAGGGAGGGCCAGAAGCCCAGACAACTGATATTTGTTGGTCCTGTAGAGGGTTGTGGTGGCTGTTGGGTTAGATCAGGAAGTGGCCCAGATGCCTTGGTTTCACCCCCCGTGCTGGTGGGGGTGATGGGAATGAGCTGCCTTGCAATGGGGGAAGTCTACCCCTGCCACGCTCACCTCATTGCCACGGGACTGCAAGAAAAGCACCTCGGCCTCAGTGAAGGTTGTCATGGAGATGGACTTGACGCGGTGAGGGGGATTCAGCCCCCGCCTGCAGGATGGATGGGGAGGGCAGAGGTCAGGACCAAAGTCCCCTGGTCTCACTCACTAAACCCCAGGGTTGGGGGTGGGGCTGGGAGGAAAGGCAGTTCATTGGTTGCGGGGGGTGCTGGGACCAACACCTGGGCTCTTTCCCAGCGTCCAGACAGACCCCAGTTTGGTCAGGATCATAAAGAACAGAAAAGTGCTTGGAAAGACCCTGAGGGTGCCCTCCTCAGTGCTGGCAGACAACGCAGGCTTCAAGCCTCCACACCTCCCCCCCCCCAACCCAGCTGTCCAGTCCCCAGCCCTGCCCCATCCCCTTGGGCCCTGCCAGGACTATGAATCCCCACCCCTATCCTCAGTAGCACCACCCACCCCTTGGGAGAGTCCTGGCCAACCTCCTGCCCCCTAAGCCACGCCCCCAGGGACGTCCTAGCCAGAGCCCCACCTCTTAGAAGCAAGAAGCCACGCCCTCTCTACTCCCGCTTCCCCAGGGGAGGTCACCTACCCGGCAGTTCCCGCCTGGAGCCCCACCCCCTGTTCCAGGAACCACGACCCCAGCCTGTAGCACCGCCCCCCACGCGCCAGGAAACGGCTCCAAGAAGCTCTGTCCCCTTCCTCAGCAGCGCCAGCCCCAGGAAGACCCTCCCCACACTGAAGCCCCGCCCCCCCACAGCTCCCATTCCAGGAGACTCCACCCCCACCTCAGCAGCGCCCGTCAAAAGAAGCCCCGCCCCCTCCCTCAGCCGAACAGTTCCGAGAAGCCGCCGAGCCCGTTCCAGAAAGCCCCGCCCCCCCTCTGGCCCCACCCCTTTACGCTCCGGGCAGCCCAAACCCCACCCCCGCACTCACAGCGCCCCGGAGCAGCCGGTGCAAACGAAGCTGCCGAGCGTGATATCCACATAGGTGACGCCGCGCTGGCCGCACTCGAAGCAGAGCCGGTTGGCGGGGCCGGCACTCACCAGTTCCCGCACGCGACGGGACCACAGCTCGGCCTCCGAGTCCCGGGGCGACCCGGGCTTCCGCCCGCCCCCAGGCCCACCCGCTGATGCCGCCGCCGCCGCCGCAGCCATCCCCTCCCGTCCCAGTGCCGGGCGGAACTGTACTGCGCAGGCGCGGTCCCGTCCCTTCCTGTCCTTTTGCGCAGGCGCGGGGCTCCGCCCGCCCATCCCTTCCCCGACCCCGCGGCCTCAGCAGATGGTGTGCGCAACCGTGCTCTCCCTATTGCTGGGCATGCGTAGAATGCTCCTCTCGGTCCCTCGCCAACGGAGTTCCACTGTGAGCCCTAGATGTGAAGGCGGCCCTAGGTGTGAAGGCTCGCGCTCGGCACACCCCTGCGTGCCTTGCCAACCGTCCTTCCCGCCAAAACGCCCCCATTCCTCACACAGTCATCCTCTTGTCACAGCCAGCCAGGCCCCTCCTAGGGACCCAGATGTCCTCTACTTTCCCTCAGGCCTCTTTTGTAGCCATGAGCACCTGCTGTCTCCTCTCTAGGTCTCCATAGAATCACCCTTCCCTCACAGTACCCCAGGGGTGGCTGCATCTTAAGTCAGGGGCCCTTCACCTGTTCTCATGTCACCCCAGCAGCAGCTGCATCTCCACCCTAAGCAAAGGACCCCTGCCTGTACAATTACCTGCCCCCCACCCCAGAAGTGGCTGCATCCAGGTCTGCAGCAAGGGGGGGCAATGAGCAAATGAAGGGGCCCTTTTCCCTCACAAGGAAAGTCCATTGCTTGCGCTTGATATGTGGATGAAGCTTCCTCTGCCCCCCTCAGTCTCATGAGGTGAGAAGTGGGTGGGAGCAAGGTAAGGAAAAGGCTAAGAAATGTCCCAGGGACTGGGGGGTGGCTGGGAGAAACAGGCACCTTTGCTAATGAGGCATACTGAGTCACCTACGTTAGCAGGGGGTGCGATTATGGAAGACAGTTGCTGTTTTCTCTCCAGGGTTTGCTCCCCTGGATTTCCTGGGATTTGGGCCAGGGGTAGATTGGAACCTCACAGTGTAAGTATGGTGGGGGGGGACTGTAGTGCCCAGCCCCAGGGTTCAGGGGAGGACCAAGGCCTGTAATAATCTAAATAACGGCAAACTAATTAACAATGTTTTTGCAGGGCTGGCTGAGTTCAGCCAGGCAAGAGGACCCTCTGTGCAGAGGCACTGGGCCCAGGGAGAACGCATGTAGCCAGGGGTGTTTTGCAGCAAAAGGGGTCCAGGGAGATAGAGAGGGACCTGAGCCCCAGACACACATCCTCCCAGCTCCTCTGGATCCCAGCTCCAGGCAGGATCTAGCTCCCAGGTGAAAGCACCAGGACCTCCAGGGTCTCTGGGCCCCAGCTGGGAGAGACCCAGCATCCAGGCTCCCAGCCCCTCTGATCCAATCCCCCAGACCTCACTGAGCTGGGAGAGAAACCAGCCATCCGGGGTCCCAGCCCCTGCCCTACCCAACCTGCTCCCCCAACAAAGCTGGGGTGGACCCAGGCATCTCGGCCACAAAGACAAGAGCCCCCCCCCGGCTGAAAAGGGAAAGCCCCCGCTCACAGCGTTTTATTGGATGTTATAAATACCCCCCACCCGCCCCAGCCCATCCCCGCATAAATAGTATGCAAAGCAGTTTTGGCCTTTTGCTCCCCCAACCCCCCTCCCCTTGCCCCCGCATGTGAATTAAATACAGGGGGGAGTGTGGGGGGAACCCAGGCGTCCAGGTGGCACCCCCACCCCCACAGTGCCACAACGCCACCCGCCATACGGCCATTGTGCCAGCATCCGGTGTCGGTCCAGCCGCGTCTCGTGTTGGGGGGGCAGATTCACATTATAACCCCGTCTGGGGTGCGCCTGGCACCGTGGGCACCCCCCACTCCAATTCATCACCAGAGGGGGAGCAAAGGTTGGAGGTCAGATGGCCGTGTCCCAGAGCACCGTTTGCTGGCGGCGGCAGGGTGGCGTGCCAGCCTTGCGCCCATCAGGGCCACGGCGCCAGCTAGGCAGGATGGGCATGCTCTCCTGCTTGCAGAGGCTGCGCTCAGGCCGGTGCCGCGCCTTGATTTCCTTGCAGACGCAGCGCTTGCGCTCAATCACCTCCAGTAGCTTCCCATCCCGCGGTGCTGCTGCTGCTGCTGCTGCTGCCGCCTGCTGCAATGCCTGCGGGGACCCACCATCGTCACTGACCAGGAACCAAAGGGGACCAGGCTCCTGCCCACCCAATGCCCTGTAGGCTGCCCAGGGCTGGGAAAGGACCCAGGGGGCTGGGCTTCTGGCCACCCCAGCCCGCACTCCCCTCCCAGAGCTGGGAGTCTGATGTGAGAACGGGGGGTGACTCTCTGCTCCCCCACTGCCCCTCACACCTGACCTGCAGCCCTCTGTTCCCCAGCCCTGCCAGGGCTCCTCACTCCAGACCTGCAGAACCCTGCACCCACAGCTCCTGCCAGTGCCCCTCACTCCTGGCCTGTAGGCGCACACCCCCAGAAACCTCTCTCTCCTACCCCACAACCCCCCACCTCCCAGCCCTGATGATGCACTGGTAGCACTGGGGGGGGCAGGGTTGTGCGGGTCAGGAGTGAGGGGCATCTCATTCCCAACCCACAGCCCCCAGGCCTGTTAGTGCCCCTCACTCCTGCCCTACAGCCCCCTGCCCTGGCACTCACCAGGCTGGCGGGGTCCCTGGGCTGGCTGCATGGGCGCTGTAAGTGTATCACAGCGTGGCGCACCCCTGAGGTGGAGGCTGAACGACCCAACCTGTAGCCTCCTGGGAAATCTGGGGAGATGGTGGAGCCAGAGAGGGGCCAGTCAGGCCTGCAGAGCTCCCCTCCCCTGACCTTTGCTGCATGATGCAGTTTGGTCTGGGGTGGAGCACAGCTGCATATGACACAGGCCTGTCATCAGCCCCCAGATGCAGCCAGTTCTGGGGCAGGCCCCAGGCAGGTAAAACAGGCCCCACTGTGCTCACCTCCACTGCGGTGGCAGGCAGGGAAGGTCTGGCAGGGCACCGGCAGCCCTGTCCGCCCACCCATCGTTTTGTGGGCACCGCCATTGGGGGCCGGGGACCGCACAGGGATGCCTGAGGGCCCCACCCCAGGTACTGCCTTCTCCTCTCGCTCTGGCTTCAGCCGCGCCTCAGCCCCGCCGTTCCACACCAGGGCACCTTCTGCTGCCTCTGTGATGGCAAAAGGCAAAGGTCAGAGGTCCCTTATATGGCAAAGACCTCCCTCACCCACCCAGTGGCCCCCCCCCTCCTCACCTTTACGGCTGCCGTACAGCCCCCGACGCTGCAAGGCCCAGCTGGTGCCTGGTGCCTCCTCCTCTCCCTGAGGCCTGGGCCCTGCACCTGCCTTGACCGCTGGCCCCTTGAGGCTCTCGTAGGCAGGCGGGCGCTTGAGGGCTCCATAGGCTGCAGCAGGGTAGGTCCACAGGAGCCCTGGGCGGGGGGGCCGGGCGCACAGCACCCCCTGCAGCACAGCCAGCTCACGCTCGGGCGGGCCGGCTGCATACAGCATGGCGTAGGCCACAGGGCCCTTGTCCTTGGGCGCCTGGGGCATGGGCAGCAGCGAGGGTGCTGTCACCTTGGCCTCAGCCTGCGGGGGCAGTGGGGTGGAGTGGCTGCGGGCACGGCCCTGGGGCTGGGGGGTCGAGGCCGCCTCCCTGGTGGGGCAAGGCACGGGCAGCTTGGAGGCCTCAGCACCCACCCCAGCTTTGCCACTGCAGCCCTTATGCCCCTTCACCTGGGGCAGAGCCAGCAATGGGGGCTGGTGCTGGAGCAGGTTGGGGAAGGGCGGGGGGATTTCGCAGGCAGGTGGGGGACGGGCACGGGGGGAGCCAGGCACTGCCTCGCCCGCCCCGTCCTCGCCCAGTGGGTATTTCATCTCCTCGTAGATGGCCTCGCTCTCGTCTGAGTCCTCTGCCAGGGGTGCCGGGGGGGCAGGTGGTGGCCCCCCGCCTCCTGCGCCGTGCAGCACATCACCCACCATCTCAATGTACACGGGCTCCTCATCCTCAGGGTCAGGGCCCTTGGTAGGGCCTGGCTGTGAGTAGGTGCGGGCATAGCGGGGCGGGAGCCGCCCCCCACCACCCCCACAGGCCTCGTCGAAGGATCCTGAGAGCTGCGTGTTGGGGCTGCGCTTGGGCTTCTGTGGAGGCACCTTGCGGGCCGGCTCCCGGCTCTCCGAGCTGGACTTTGGCAGGCCTGTGGGGGTGGGGGGTGGGCCGCTGCTGGGATCACAGGGACCAGGGACATAGCTGGCTCTGGGGAGGGATAACGGGGACTGGGGCACAGCTGGCTCTGAGGAGGGATAATGGAGACTGGGGGCACGGCCAGCTCTGGGGAGGGATAACTGGGGCACGGCCAGCTCTGGGGAGGAATAATGGGGACCAGGGTGTGGCCAGCTCTGGGGAGGGATAACGGGGACCAGGGCAAGGCCAGCTCTGGGGAGGGATAATGGGGGTATGGCCGGCTCTGAAGACGGATAATGGGGACTAGGGATGTGGCTGGCTCAGGGGAGGGATAACAGGGACCAGGGGAGATGCTGGTGGGCGACCACTCACCGGCCTTCTTGGGGGCGGGGCCATCACCAGCAGTGCTGAGCTTGGTGCTGGGGTGGCGCTGGGGCTTGGCAGGTGGGCGCCGGGCACCAGGTGGCTCGTCGGTGCTGTCCACACTGCCCACGGAGTGGCAGGACAGGGAGCGCGGTGCCATGCCCCCCACGCATGGGCGTGGTGCATGCTCCTGCGATGCCGGCATCGTCAGGAAGCCCATGCGGAAGTGGCGCCGGAACGAGGCCCCGTCCCGCACCCGCCCTGCGCCCGCCTCCTTGCCCGGCCTGGGGAGAAGCCACTGGTCAGTACCTGCCTGGATGCCTGCGTCCAGGTCCAGCTGTGGGCAGCACCCTTGTGCCCTGCCCCAAGCCGAGCCAGGCTGCCCAGTGGAACCCAGGTGTCCGGTCGCCTCACCCCTTGTGGGCCTCGTCGTCCTTGGGCTGGCGCCAGTCCAGCTTGCCTTTGCGGTACAGCAGGTTCATGTTGGTGGGGCCAGGTGCCGCCGTGGCGGCACGGGCCCGGCTTAGTGCCCCGTAGGCCCGTCCGCCACACTCCTCAATGAATTGCAGGAACGCTGCGATCAGCGCCTCGGGGGGACCGGCGCTCATCGCACCCTGGCCTGCGGGCACCACGTTGTCAGTGCCCACCCCGTCTGCTGGGGGGACCTGGGTATCTGGGCTGCCAGCGCTGTCACCCACCACCCACCATGTGGGCCCAGAGGACTCTCTTCCCCAGACTGGGAGACATGCTCTAGGCCAAAGCACCCAGGCATCTGGGCTGCCACCCCTGCAAGTACTGTCACCCCGCAGAGCCCCACCCCAGCCCAGCCCAGAGCACCCAGGGGGCTGGGCTCCCCCCAGAGCTGGGAAACCTGTCCCCATCCAGGCCACGGAACCCGGGCGTTGGGACCACCCCCCCCAATCCTGCATTGTGGCTCACAGCTCTGTCCCGCCTGCGTGTTCATGCAGCCACCCGCCCCCCGCCCCACACCTGGGTCCCGGTTCGCCCCCCCTCCCCGTACCTGTGCCGTGGGGAGGGTGCCGGCAGCTCTATCCGGGCGGGCAACAGCGGGGGGCGGGGGGCATGGCTGGCCCGGCGCCCCCCTCCGCCCCCGCCCCCCAGACGCCGGAGTCCTCGGGGCGCGGCTGGAGCTCACGGGGGTCTCCGGGCCATCGCCGAGCGAGTCCCCACGGGCCTGCGGGCGGGGACGCCGGCGTCAGCACCCCCAGCCCCCGCGGATGGCGATGGGGGGGGCCGCGGGGCGCCCCCCACCTCCCGGGGGACCCCAGCCCCGCCTGGCGCGGCGCACCGCCGACTCCGCGCGCCCGGTCCGGCCCGTGCCCCGGCCCCGCGGCTGACGCAGCGCCCGAGACACGCGGCGGCGGCGGCCCCCCCCCCCCGCGCGGACGGGCGGGTGGGCAGGGGGAGGGGGCGGCGCCTGCTCCGACCCTCCCGACAGGCCCTGCACTCCCGACCTGCAGGCCCCTGCCCCGCCAGCGGTGCCCCTCACTCCCGACCTGCAGGACCCCAGCCCCCCCAGCCCTTCCGCTGCCCCTCACTCCTGAACTGCAGCTCTCTGCTTCCCCCCTGCCAGTGCCCCTCACTCCCCCTGCCCTTTCCCACCCACCACGCCCGTCACTCCCGACCTGCAGCCCCCTGCCTGGTCCCTCCAGCTAAGATTTGTCCCCATCCCCCCGCCTCCCACTGCCCGCACAGGGGAGCAGCACCTGCCTCTCCCAGGGGATGGGGCACTCAGCTGATCCCTGCCCCCCATCTGGGCCCCCCTCATGCTGGGATACAGCCACCTCAGGCGTGAGTCCTGGGTAGAACCTGGGTCCCTTCCACCTCCTCCCCAGGGCTCAGGGGCGCCCCCTCCTGGGGCTGGGCTCCCTGTCTCCCAGCTCTCTCCAGGCTTTCCCAGAAGGGGGCGGATCCTGCAGCTGGCAAGGAGGAGGCACCACATCTGGGGATGGCAGCCAGGACCAGGCACCTCCCAGCCAATCCCCTCCACCTTGAAGGGCAGGATCTGTCTCCCCACCCAAAAAAGATCTCAGCCTGTTGTGGGTGGTGGCACCTGAGGGGTTAATGCCAATCTGGGGCATCAGAAGGGGGGGTCCATAGCAAGAGACCTCCCCTACCTTGGCAACCAAGGGGTTAATGGAGAGATTGAGAGCCTCTTGGCAGTGCAGGGGTTAAAGGGATGAGGTGTGGCCTGTTGGAAGGGGCGGGCCAGGGTGTGTGTGTGTGTGTGTGTGTGGGGGGGGTACTTCCTGGTGCAGGGATTTGTCAACAGGGTAGCGGGTGCCAGCAGAGGCAAGAACCCCCCAGCACGGGAGCAAACCCTCTCCCACCGCCAATATGGCCCCGGGGCGGTGGGCACAGCCCCCCGGGGAGTGCAGGACCGCTGGGTGGGCGCCATGAGCCGTAAGAAGAGCAGCTTCCAGATCACCGGCGTGAGCGGCGAGGCGGCATTGCCACTAGGCCCCGGGTCCCGGTTCCGTGTGGTGCGGCTGGGCACGGGCACAGGCGAGGCCTACCGCCGCGGGCGCTGGACCTGCCGTGACTGCTATGAGGTGTCAGTACCACCAGCACCATCACACCCCAGCCTCGCCCTGCGTCTGCCACACTCGCTGGATGCCGCCCGTGCCCACCTGGGGACACCAACTGCGCCGCAGGCCCGCTCGCTGGGAGGCCCCAGTGCTGCTGCACTCCCCAACACCACCCGCCTCATCCGGCAACAGGTGATGGGGCCAGGGTCCGGATGCCAGGGTCTGTGTGCCCTGGGGTCAGTCAGGAGGGGGCATACCTGGATGCCTGGGTTCCTTGGGGGGGGCATGGGAGTGGCTGCAGGGTCTAGCATCCCGGGCACCTGGGTTCCCATGAGGATCCCATAGTGGTGGTGGTGGTGGTGGGGGCAGGGGTTGTCCAGACACCTGGTTTCCCATCCCATCCCCAGAAACCCTTTGGGCTGGGCATAGACAGGAGAGGGGCATTGTGGGAAACTCCTGGACACCAGAGGATGGAGGGTTTAAGGGTGTGGGAACCCAGGCGTCCAGGCTCTGGGTGGGGTGGGGAAAATGGATGTCTGGGTTCCCCCCCTGATGCTGCCTCCACCCCCCCAGGAGCTGCCACTGTCCCGCCCTGCATCGCCAGCACCCCCGGAGGGTGGCCCCTCCCGGACGGTGCCCGACCCCCTCAGCTTTGCCCATTCCATGCTTGCCCTGGACCAGGACAGGTGAGGCGGGACTTCCTGTGGCGGGGCTGGGGTGAAGGCGGGACTTCCTCCTTTGCCAATGCCTGGGTGGTGGGGGGCTGGCAGGGGAGAGGAAGAGGAAGGAAGTGGCGGGGGGGTGTCCCAAGACAGGGGTGGGGCCTGGGGTGCAGCTGCTATTTTGGGGGGACCCCCAGCCTTGGTGCTCCTGGCAACGGGCTGTGAGTTGAGAGTGAGGGGCACTGGAGGGGTCAGGTGTGACGGGCACTGGCAGGGCTGGGGGTTGAGGGTTGGGAATGAGGGCCACTGGTGCATCTGGGGGCCAAGGTGACCTTGGGTGTGGCACAAGGCGGAGGCAGGCACTTCCTGCCTGGGGTCAGGCAGATGCTAGGGCAGGTGACCAGCAGCTCGCGGCCCCACCCAGGGCCAGCAGGGAACCTAGGAGTCCAAGTGCCCAACACCCCCACCAGCACCCGCTCCAGCTGCCGCACAGTGAACCCAGGTATTCCGGCTCCAACGTGCAGCCCTGCATGCCTGGGTCCATTCCTAACCACGACATCTGGGTTCTCTGTGGGCAGTGGAACCCAGGGAGTCCCGGTGGGGTTGGGGAGCCCAGACACCTGGGTTCTTTCCCTCCACCCCCCCGCAGCACGTGTCCCGGGTTATGTAAGGCTTTGGGGAATGTGGGGGCTGCGGGGGAACAGCAGGACTATTGATGCCCAGCTGGCTCCCGGCCAGGGCCCCACCCCCTCCCCAGGCAGGGCACCGATTGGCTCAGGGCTCCCACACGCCTGGGTTCTTCCCCGCACCCCGGCAGTAGCGACCAGGGAGCTCCCTGGGGACCTCCATCCCAGCGGATGTGGGGGGTGGACAATGGCCCTGGACCCGCAGGGGGTGTCGGTGAAGGCCATGGTCAGCTCCTACGAGGCACAGGGGGTGCCACAGGGCTGCGGGTGCTGCACCCTGCCCGACACTGGTGACCCACGGCGCCCACGGCACCGGGGCTGTGCCTCGCCAGCCCCCTCACGAGGCAGCTCCCCTGCTTGCACCCCCACCACGCCTGTCCTAGGGGCGCTGTGCCCCGGGGGGACCGACAAGGCACTGCTGTCCCTGCTGGTCTGTGTGCACAGGTACCAGTGGGGGAGGGAGGCTGCGGGTTGGGAGTGAGGGTTATCTGGCAGGAGTGGGGGCTGCAGGTTGGAGGGAGGGGCACTGGCAGGGTTGGGGGGCTGTGAGTCGGGAATGAGGGGCCCTGGCTGAGCCCATCGGTGCCTGTCTCTCCACAGTGCTGGCAGCGGGGTGATTGCCATTGACAACAAGATCGAGCAGGCCATGGTGAGTGCTGTGGGAGCCCAGATGCCTGTGTTCTCCGGGAAGAGAGCAGGGGCTGGGAGCCTTGGGGTGGGGAGGGGGTGGTGTGGCCAGCCCTTCCCAGACACCTGGGTTCTCCACAGGACCTGGTGAAGAGCCACCTGCTGCTGGCTGTGCGGGAGGAGGTGGAGCTGCTGCGGGAGCAGATCCGGGAGCTGGTGGAGTGTGGGGTGGCGCTGGAGCGGGAGAACGCCCTGCTCCGTGCCCTGGCCACCCCGGCCCAGCTGGCCCAGCTCCGGCCCCCCGCCGGCCCCAGGGGGGGGGAATGACTTGCGTCGGATGCCTAGGTCCCCTCCCGGCTTGGAGACTGCAGGGCTGGGAGCCCCGGTCCCCTCCTGCCTATTGAAAGGGTTTCAAGCCAGGACACCTGGGTCCTATCTCACCACGAAGAGGGGCCATGGAGGAGCCGGCAGCCTGGATGCCTGGGTTCAGCCTGGCTTTAGGACTGGTGTCAGAGTCAAGGGGTCAGGTGCTGGGAGCCCGGATGCCTGGGTCCTTCAGTGTCCATCAGGGCACAGCTGCTCAGGGTGATGCCATTTATCCAGCAGGGCAAGTCGGGGTTGGGAGCTTTGGGGGCAGGGGGTTGCCAGCATGAATGCACCCTGGTGCTGGGGTGGGGCTGGGGGCTTGGCACTTTTGGGGGGAAACAAATGGGACGCTGGTGGCAATAACGGTTTTGTAATAAAGAGACTTTTCCAGTAGCTATGGCCTGGCCTCTGGAGTGGGGGTGGAGAGAGGTTGCATTCTACCGAACGCTCCGCCTAAAGAGGTGGGCGCAGCTTGGCACCACCCAGTGTTTACGGCTGGGAACAAAGGGTGTTGTTCTCCCAACCCAGGGGACTCTGGGGGCCTCCCCACCTGCAGCCCCGCGGCAAAGAAAGGGGCCTTGTCCTTGGGGCTGGGGCACAGGCTCCTGGCCCACGATGCCCTGTGACAGGAGGCCTCCTGGCCCAGAATCCCTCAGGGTACAGGGGGGCTGTGGGTCAGGAGTGAGGGGTAGCGGCCGGGGGAAAGTGGGGGAGGGCAGGAGTCAGATCCATCCCATAATTCGCTGGGGCAGGGCCCTACTCTCCCCCCGTCCCATAATGCTTCAGGATTCCACTCCTCCCATCTGAGAATTCCCTGCCGAAGGGGTCAGGTCCCAATTCACCCCCTCTAGGAGTGTGTACAGGGGGCAGGATGGAACCTTGCTTGACCCTTATCCCATGATCCTTTGCAGGTGGGGGCAGTCAAAGCCTCTCTCCCACAGTCCTCTGGGGTGCAGAGCAGTCTGGCCCAACCCCTGTACCATGATCCTCGTGGGGGGGTGGCAAAATCCAGGGAACTGCAGTGCCTTCATCACTGGCAGGTTCTTGGGCACCCACCACCTGCTGGGAGAGCCTAAGTCCCCTCTGCCAGTCACTGCTGCAAGTGGGGTTTGGGGGCGGGGGTCACCTCCTACAGGTCACAAGGTCACGGGGAGGCGTGACTGAGGTCAGAGGTCACACTGAGGACGAGCTGGAAACTACAGCTCCAATAGTGCCTTCCTCCCCTTGTGCACATGCGTGAACGGCAACAGCCCCCCCAATGGCGCACTATCAACGGTCGTCCAGGACACACGCGCCAGGAGTATTTCCCGTCATTAGCTTTGCGGATGCCCCATCGCCTCACGATTAATCTGCGTCGCCTCCTGCTGCGCATGTGCATGGTCCCCACAACACGCATGCGTGGAATCACCGACCCATAAGCGCGAGGCCCTGCCCCCTATACTTTCTTCCTTCGGAGCATGCGCCTTCACCACCCAGTGGCGCCAGGTCATCTTGCGCTCCCCCTCCCTTGTGCGCATGCGCCCGCCCCTACCCCCTCCTTCCGCGCATGTGCATTGCCTGCCAGCGCTCGAGGTGGCGCTCGCGGTGTCAACAGCTACCGCGGGCCCATCCCCTACTCCCGCGCTCCGTGTATCCCGCGCGCCCCTCTCCCCCACGCTAGGCCCTGCCCTGTCCCGTTGGGAGATGTGATGTGGAGTTAGGAGCTGGTGAGTCTGCTGCAAGGGGGCGTCACGTGGGGCCGAGGGAATAGTTGAGAGGGGCGCGTCCCCACGTAATAGGGTGGGGGTCACGTGGGGCTGAAGTGACAGTTGGGGGCGAGGCCGGCACGTGATAGGCAGGGTCACATGGGGCTGCCAGGTCGTGTGGTAGGGCATGCCTTACGGCCGCTTGTGGGTTTCAGGGGAGGGGTCATCACCCCTCCCCACGCCTGGGATCAGTGCAGGTCCAGGGAGGGGGGAATGCCTGGGTCTTCTTCCAGCCTTGCAGGTGTATCTACCTCACCCTTCCAACCCTTCCCTCCCCCAGTGTTGTCACCCCCCTACCACATCTGTATTCTCAGCCCCTGGGAAAGCTGCTGGTCCGGGTGCCCGCGGACCAGGGCCTGTGCAGCTGACACAGTGACAAGAGCTGGCATGTGTCTCCCCACAGGGGAAGGAGTGGGGGGAGGCAGGGGGTTATCCTGTGCTGAGATGCTGTGGTGTGGGGCACAGCCAAGTGTAAGAGGGACTCCAACTATCTCTGAGGTGGGTCACAACTAGATATAACAGGGCTCTTTGGTGCTGAGATGCAGCCAGTTCGGATGCAGCTGTGTATGATAGGGCTATTCATCTGGCACTAAGATGCAGCCAGTTCTGGGGTGGGTTGTGGCCAAGTGTAAGAGGGACCAAAGCTCCCTCTGGGATGGGTTGCAGCTCAGTATGACAGGGCTTTTCAGCACTGCCATGCAGCTGCTTCTGGGGTGGGTTGTAACCAAGTATAACAGGGACCGCAGGTACCTCTGGGGTTGATTGCACCTGAGTATGACAGGGCTCTTTGATGCTGAGGTGCAGCCACTTCTAGGGTGCAGCTGTGTATAACGGGCTCTTTGCCAGGCACTGAGATGCAGCCAGCTCTGGGGCGGGTTGCAGCTGGGTATAACAGGGTCCCGTCACCTGACACCTGAGATGCGGATTTCTCTGGGGTGGGTTGGGGCTGTATGTAACAGGGTTCTTTCACAGTAAGTTGTAGCCGTTTTTGGGATAGGACGCAGGTGGGTGTAAAAGGGACCCTTCACTTAACACTTGAGATGTGGCTGTGTCTGGGGTGGGTCACGGCTGCATGTAATTGCGCTCTATCACACCACTTCTGTTACTCAACACAAGTTGAGTATAACAGGAACCCCTTATTTAGCGCTGAGATGCAGCCAGCTCTGGGGTGGTTCACAGCTGCATATAATAAGGTTCTTTCACAGTAAAATGTAGCCATTTCTGGGGTAGGGCACAGGTGGGTATAATAGAGACCCCTCACTTGGCATTGAGATGCATCAACCTCTAGGGGGTTATGGCTGCATGTAACGGATCTGCTCTGGGGTGTGTATAACGGGGCCCCTTCACCTGCAGCCATCTCTGGGTACAACAGGGTCATCTCATATTAAGATGCAGTCATTTCTGGGGTACAGCATAGCTGGGTATAACAGGAACCCCTCATTTGTTACTGGGATGCAACCAGTTCTGGGGCGGCTCCCAGCTGCATGTAACGGGACCCCTCGTGCTATGATGCAGTCACCTCTGGGGTGGGCTGTGGCTGGGTGTAATGGGTCCCCTCTCCCAGGAGCCTGGTGCTGGGGTAGGCACGTGACCCACAGGAAGGAGACATGGAGGGACCGGCTCAGAACTACATCAGTCGAGATGAGGAAGATGAGATGGTGAGTCCCCCTTGCCCCAGGGCATTGTGGGAACTGTCCTCCTCCATGCCATCCTACAAGCTGGGAAGCCTGCCCCTGGGCACTGTGGCAGCCCAGCAGGACCCAGCACAATGCATTATGGGTAAGGGACCAACAGGGAGTGCTGCCTGCTCCATTCTGCCCCCACAGGAGGTGGCTGGATACCGCCCCTGCCCCTGGAAGCTGGTGCTGGTCACTCTGGGGACCCTGTGCTCTGGCGGCTTCCTCCTCCTCTTCCTCTACTGGCTTCCTCAGCGCAGTGTGTGTTGGACCTGCCACCGTGCCTCCCTGCGTGATGCCTGCGTGCTCCTCCTGCGGACTGTGAGTCGTGGGGGGGGTGTTGGCTGGGGGGGTGGCGAATTTGACCCCTACCCTAACCATCTCCCCCCTGCTCCTGCCCTGACAGGATGAATTCCGCACCTGGTCCTGAGTCTGGGTCCACAACTTCTGGGCCCTGGCCAGGGACCCCCTGGGCTGCCCGCAGTCAGGGGATGGCAGTCCAGAGGGGCCCCCGGAGGCCAAGGGGCTGACTGCAAGCAGGGACTGCTACCCATGGGGCAGATGGAGGTGAGGTGGTCTCCAGTGTCCCTCCCTGCATCTCCTCCACAGGGGGCCTGGATGCTGCCCCCTAGATGTATCTAACCCCCCTGCCCCTGGACCAGGTCAGGTTCTTCATCCACCACCAGGCACGGTACCTGTTGGACCCAGCAGACCAGGATTTCCACCGCCTCACGGCACTGGATGCTGGTGTGCCCTGCTCTACCCTGCATGGGGCCCACAGTGCTGGGCTGCCCTTGCCCACCCAGGCTTACTGGTGAGCAGGGTTGTGGGTCGGAGTAAGGGGCGCTGGGTGGTGGGCTGCAGGTTTGGAGTGAGGGGCACTGTGGGAAGGGGAGGGGGCTGTGGGTTTAGGAGTGAGGTGCACTGGGTGCAGGGGCTGCGGGTTGGGAGAGAGTGGCAGAGGAAGGAGGGCAGGGCGCTTCCCTCCTTACATCTACTGTCTCCCTCAGGCGGCTCTTCTGCGGAGACAATCTGATCGATGTCAAAGTGCCTTCCCTCTTCAAGCTGCTCATCAAGGAGGTGAGAAGGGACCCAGGTGTCCGGGGTCCCATCTGGGACCTAGGTGTCCTGATGGCCCCCCCCCCCACACAGGTCCTGAACCCCTTCTATGTGTTCCAAGTCTTCAGCATGGTGCTCTGGGTGCTGGACGACTACTACTACTATGCTGTCGCAATCTTGTTTATGACTGTGCTGTCCGCCATCTTTGCCCTGCATGCCATCCATAAGGTAGGTGGGACCTGGGGGAGGGTCTTGGCATGGGGGGAGGAATTAGTGCCTAGGAAAAAGGGGGCTTGGGATGGTGGAGTAGTCAATACCCAGGGGGGTGGAGATGGGGCTCAGAGTCAGTGCCTGGAGGGAGAGGCTTGGCACAGGGGGTGTGGTCTATGTCTCAGGTCACGGGCTTGCAGCTAGGATGGTCCCTTAGAGCTGGGGGTGCCTGTGGGGTGTGGGGACTGAGGGTGGTGTCCCTGGGATAGGTGTGTGCCGCAGGGTGGGGGGGGGGCAGCAGGGGCAAAGCCCAGGGGTTGGGAGGGGTATCCCAGGGCTATGGGGGGCAGTGGCCAATCTGGCCTTCTCCCAACCTACCTCCCACTCCACTTCTACCCCCAGCAATACATTCTGCTCCACGACATGGTGGCAGCCCACAATGTTGTGCGGGTGACAGTTTCCGGGGGCACCACGGTGAGTTCCTGGGTCCTGACCCCAGCCTGATCCAGGGGTTCGGATTGGCCCAGTGTAGGGGACAAATCCGAACCCCTCTCCCTTCTTCCTATTCACTGCCCCACCCGGCCACCCCAGGCTTGGAGGAGATCCTGTCCACGGAGCTGGTTCCAGGGGACGTGGTGTTGGTGCCACCAGAGGGGCTAATGGTGCCCTGTGACGCTGTCCTGCTGAGTGGCACAGCCATCATCAATGAGAGCATGCTCACCGGTAGGGGTTGGGGCTTGGGTAGCAGAGGAATTGGTGTTCCTGGGTGGGCTGGACCAGACTGGGCGTCCCCCAGGTGGGCTGCTTTCTTACACAGTGCCCAGGCCTGGCCCAGGGGCTCTGTGGCGGGGGGAGGGGCGTCACAGGTATTAAAGGGCAGGCATGTGGCGTCCTGCCACTCCTTCAGCTGCCCTCCCTCGACATCTTGGCAGGCAAGAGTGTCCCAGTGACCAAGACAGCGCTGCCAGATCCGAGGCAGGCGGGAGCAGGGGAGGGGTAGCCTGCGACCCCCCCCCCCACACACACACACAATCCCCGTGGGCATCAGCGCCACACGTTTTTCTGTGGCACCCATGTGCTCCAGACCCGCTACTACTCGGGGCAGCCTGTGCGTGCCCTCATGCTCCGCACTGGTACAGAGGGGCCCGATCCTGAGTGGGGGGCAGGGCTTCTATAGAGTCTCAGGGGGGTGTCAAGAACCCACATCCTCTGTGGGGGTCTCTGACTTTGCCCCTCACCACTTCCCTGTCTGTTGGAGGTGGACAAGCTGGGCCCCCTTATAGCCAGTGCCATGCCTGCTACAAGTGTCTGGCCAAGGAGATTTCTGGATGACCCAGCCTGGTCACCACCCCCCCAGCTCAGAGCAGCACCTGGGCCCCAGCACAGGGGCAGACCCAGAGGTACTGGGGGGAGGCAGCCTCTCTTACCCCCTTTACCCTGCTTCTCCAGGCTTCTCCACCACCAAGGGGCAACTGGTCTGCTCCATCCTGTACCCAAAGCCGACCGAGTTTCGGCTGTACCGTGATGCCAGGCGCTTCCTGCTCTGTCTCATAGCCGTGGCGGGCGCTGGCATTGCCTACTCAGTTGCCCGCAGTGTCCAGCAGGGAGTGAGTGGCGTGGTGAGGAGTTCAGGGGCCTGCATCCCCCACCATGGATAGGCTGACCATGGGGTCTCCCTCCCCACCCCCCAGGAGGAGGCAGGGTGCATCATGCTGGAGTCCCTGGACATCCTGACCACTGTGGTACCCCCGGCGCTGCCTGCCACCCTCACGGCTGGCATCGCTTGGGCCCAGCAGCGACTCTATGCCCGCGCCATCCATGCCACCAGACCCCAGCACCTGCATGCTGCCGGGCGCCTCAACCTCTTCTGTTTCGACAAGGTCAGGATATAGGCTGGCGGCTAGGGCTGCTCAATCCTGCTTCTCTTACTACATAGATAACAACAAGGCATATTAAGATTCCCACCATATTCTCCCTTTCTTGAGATCAAATACAGCCTAAACTTTTTCTTTTTACTTTCTTGTCTAATTTTCTGAACTTTGATTTAAGCCATCTCAGGCGCACTTGGAGATCACCAGTAGGTTCACAGCTCCACTTGCTGGCTTCTTGTTCCGAGGACGACTCAGCTTCCGGAGTGAGTTCATCCTGGGAGTTGGTGTCCTCTGACGCTCGTGGATGTTGTTTCACATGGGTATGGTGTATCCAACGGTCATGGCCAGCAATCTTTACAGCGGTGTGGGTTGTTAGAAGTACCTGGAAAGGGCCACTCTACCTCTCAGTCAAAGGTTCCTTTTTCCACCGATGCACCAAGACCCAGTCTCCTGGGCAGAAGTCATGTACCGATACGTCTAAAGGCAGGCGCTGAAAGGAGGCTGCATACCTGTGAAGAGAAGACAAGACAGACTGCAAAGCAATAACATACATGTGAAGCTCGCTGTTACCTAATTCAAAAGTTGCATTTTCTCGCATCCCAGGGGGTAAGACTCGAGGGGGCTTGCCAAACATAATTTCATATGGGGTTAATTTAATGGCCTGTCGGGGAGTGTTTCGAATGCAAGTAAGAGCTAGTGGCAATGCTTGAGGCCACTTAAGGCGTGCTTCAATACAGATTTTGGTGAGTAGAGTCTTTAAGGTCCTATTCATGCGTTCCACGTGTCCTGAACTCTGTGGTCTCCATGGTGTGTGTAGTTTCCAAGTGATCTTGAGAGCTTGTGCGACTTCTTGAACTACCTTTCCCACAAAGTGTTGTCCTTGATCCAACTCGATGGATTCAGGCAGAGAATACCGGGGAATGATCTCCTGCAACAAATACTTCACTACTGTAGCCGCAGTGGCAGTCCTGGTGGGCCACGCCTCAACCCAACCAGAGAGCTAGTCTACCATGACAAGTAAAAACCCATGATGTCCGGACTGTGGGAGCTTGGCAAAATCAATCTGCCATGCTTGTCCAGGGTACGCTGCCCAGGGTCTACCGCCCATTGGCACAGGGCGTTTCCTTCAAGGGTTTATTTTCTGGCATGTGATGCACCTGGTAGCAATACGCTGAGCTTCTACATATAGCCCTGGGGCTACTGCTTGGCGGATCACTAGATCACCCATAGCCAAGCCTCCCATATGGGTTCTTGCATGGAGCTGTTGCAGCACCTCCCGAAGCAAGGGCCTGGGTATCATGACCTTTCCTCCCGCCACCCCTGGGAGTTCTTTTTTGCACAAGCTTTCTGTGCAAATTTATCTTCTTCAGGGGAATACTGCGGGACTAAATCCCGGACGTATGGCCATATGGCGTGGGACAAGGCCTGCCTGGATACTTCCTCCGCTTCTCCCCCAATAAATGCGGCTTCCTTTGCTGCCGCATCAGCCTTTGCGTTTCCAAGCTTATGCTTTTCCTCAGCAGCCTTCCCATGGGCGCACATGAATGACTGCTACCTCTTTAGGCTGGTGGAGTGCCTCTAGTAGCTTGATAATCTGAGGGCCGTTAGCAATTTTATTCCCAGAAGCCGTAATGAAACCCCTTTCTTTCCACAATAGTCCGTGCGCATGGACCATAGAAAAAGCATAGCAAGAATCAGTGTATACATTAACCCGCTGGCCTGTCCCCAGCTGTAATGCTCGGGTGAGCGCAGTGAGTTCCGCGGCCTGTGCCGACCATGAGCTCGGCAATGACTCCCTCCATACTACCTTATCCAAGGTTACCACTGCACATCCTGTTCGTCTTTTTCCATCGATGACAGAGCTGGAGCCGTCTACGAAGTATTCAGCATCTGGGTCTTCAATTGGGTCCTCAGCAAGATCAGGCCGCACCTGTGTGGTTTGATTCAGGACCTCAAGGCAGTCATGCGTCAGTTTCCCTGGCTCCAGCAGCAAGGTTGCAGGGTTCAAGGCTGTAGTATGTTTGAAAGTAAGTCCTGGATTAGGGAGCAAAAATATCTCATACCGTGATTGTCTGGAGGGGTTGAGAAACTTTCCTCCCTCAGTCCCTAGAATCTGGGGAACTCCATGTGGGGTGTGTATTTCCATATCCGCACCCATGACTATCTTCTGGGCTTCTTCAACAACCACTGCTGTGGCTGCCACAGCCCGAAGACAGGCTGGCCACCCGAGTGCAACTGGATCTAGAACCTTTGAGTAATATCCCACGGGTCTCCAGGTTGGGCCTGATGGCTGTGTCAGCACCCCTGATGCGACCCCTCGATTCTCATGAATATACAGTCGATATGGCTTTTTACTATTTGGGATGGCCAGGGCAGGGGGCTGGGTTAATGCTGACTTAAGCAGATCAAAGGCATGCTGCATTTCTTTATTCCATTTCCATTCAGTGAGACTCTCCTTAGTCAGTGAGTCATACAGTGGTCTAGCCTTTCCACCATAATCTGGTATCCATAGTCGACAGAACCCAGTTAGCCCTAGGAATGCCCGCAGCTCCTTGGGTGACTTAGGTGAGGTTAGACCTTGGATTGCCTGTATGCGATCTGCACTCAGGGCTCTGACTCCTTTTGAGAGCTTATATCCCAAAAATGTAACTTGAGGCTGACATATTTGGGCTTTCTCTCTAGAGACTTTATATCCTTTTTCCCCTAGAGTGTTTAACAGCGACCTGGTGGCTTCCTCACAGAGTTGCAAGTTTGGGCTTGCAACTAGCAGGTCATCCACATACTGGAGGAGAGTCACTGCGGGGTGTGATCCCTTCCACTCCTCCAAGTCCTTCTGAAGGGCAAGTCTGAAAATATGGGGGGCTGCTATGAATCCTTGTGGAAGAACTGTCCACATGAGTTGGGCTTTATGGAAAGTATCTGGATCCTCCCATTCAAAAGCAAACAATTTTTGACTCTCTCGGTGAAGGGGAATGGAGAAGAAAGCATCTTTCAAATCTAGCACTGAAAATATTTCAGCTTCCCCCGGTACTTGTGTCAAAATTGTGTGTGGGTTCGGGACTACAGGATGGTCTGAAAGGACCTTCTTATTTACTGCTCGCAGGTCTTGGACCAGTCTGTATGAGACCCCATCTGCCTTCGGCACTCTGAGAATGGGGATATTATATGGTGAGGACCCTTCCACTAGCCATCCGCACCTCTTCTATTTCTCTATTAACGGCTTGAGTCCAGCTCTGGCTGCTCGGCTGAGTGGATACTGCTTTACCCGAACGGGCCCCTCCCCATCCTTGAGTATGATCCTTACCGGGGAGACCGACTTAGCTTGTGCAGGGGTTCCATCAGCCCATACCGAAGGGTCTACTCCAGTCATGTGATCTTCAGAACTTACTACTGGCATCGGTCCTCCAGGAGAGCCATCTGATAGTTCGAGCTCTGCTTGGCAGGTAGCTGGACCACCATCTGGTCGTCTCTGAAAAATATCTCAGCTTGCAATTTTGTGAGTAGGTCCCGCCCAAGTAGTGCAACCGGGCAACTTGGAGAATATACAAAGGAGTGCTCAAGCAAATGGTCCCCCACTTTGGTGAGAAGTGGCTTACAAACAGGGAGTCAGAATTGCGTTCCCTCAATCCCTTCCACAAGTACATTGTGTTCACTAGTTCCTGCACAGGGTTTTTTTTCTGGAATCATTGAAAATGTAGCCCCAGTATCCACCAAGGCTTCAAAGTTTTTGCCACCAACCCTAATGGTTACCATGGGATCTTCTTGGGCTCCAACCCAAAGGGTAGTGGTCTTAGATCCCCGTCCCCTTCATTCTGTGTCCTCACCCTTTTCCTCTGCCTGCATGAGGTGACCTCTTGGTTCACCCTCTCTCTTCTCCTTCAACTTTGGGCATTCCCTCTTCCAGTGTCCTTTCTCCCTGCAGTAAGCACAAATGTCTGCTCCCACTCTTTCTCCTTTCCCTTTCTGCATCCCAGCCTTTCCAGGGTTACCTCCAGTTATAGCAGCTGCCCGTGCTGCCATCTGTCGCTGAGCCTTTTTATCCTCCTTGCGCTCCTGCATATGCTTACGATTCCCATATACCTTATATGCAATTTCCACCAGCTCTGAAATCGGTTTCCCAGCACCTCCCTCAGTTTTCTGTAACTTCTTACGAATATCAGCAGCGGATTGACCAATAAACATAAGATTTACCATGCGTTGATTATCTGGGGCTTCTGGATCTAGGTCCGAAAACCTGCGGAACGCCTTATACAGCCTCCAGAGGAAAGCTGAGGGATCCTCTTCTCTTCCCTGTCTCACTTCATACAATTTAGACAGATTAGTAACCCGAGGCACTGCCTTCCCCATTGGTTCCACTATAATCCCCAGATACCGTGCACTCAGCTCTCTTCCTTCTGCAGTATGATTATCCCATCTCGGTTCCTCAACAGGGCAGGTATCACGCAAGGTATGACCAGCAGCTCCCTCCGCTTCTACCCTGGCTGCTGTAATGCGCTCTGCCGTCCCCAACACTAATCTCCTCTCCTCCGGGGTCAGGAGGGTTTGAAGCATTATCTGGACATCAGCCCAAGTGGGTCGATAGGTTTGTCCAATAGATCGAAACAGGTCCCTCATCTTTTCAGGGTCTTCACGAAAAGAGGGGCTCTGATTCTTTCAGTTAAATAAATCTGAAGTACTAAATGGGGTGTAGACAAAAGTTGCATTGCCCCCCTCTCGGAAAACCTCTCGCATCGGGCAGTTCAGCCCCGGCTGTGATTCTACAGTCTTGCGCAAATAATAGCCCTTATTCCCTGATTCAGATGGGGCACTTGGCTGAGGCTCACGCTCTGAATCATTACGTATGCTTTGATACGCCGGTGGTGGTTTCCCTGAGGGAGGGAGCGGTGGTGCAGAGGGACTGGATCCCGAGGAGGTGTTTGATTCATCCTCACTACCTGACAGGGTGACCGGAGAGCGGGTCCGATACTCAGCCAATTCAGAATTCCCCCCCTCATTAGACTCAGGGAGTACAGGCGGTCCTCCTCGAGTCTTTCCTTTAACAACCATCACATGGGACTTTACTAAGCATTTCTTAATCCAAGGTAGCTGATTTTGAACCACCCACAACCAACAATCGATATAAGGAAATTGATTCCAATATCAGTTCTGCATAACTATTTCATGGATAGCTATCACTTCTTTTACTACAAAGGATCCTTTTGGGGTCCAGTGGACCCCAAATGTTGGCCACTCAAGTTGACAAAACTTAATTAAATCACCCTTTTTCATCTTCACTCCATAATCTGCCTGTTTTCCAAATTTACTGAAGTTTTGTAATATATAACTTAAAGGCGTATCCAAGTTTTCTACACGGGAGCGACCCGCACCCATATGCCCACAAAAGTGCGTCCAACGCACGCCAAATACCAAAAGATCCTATTTACAGACGGTTCTCATATACCAGGCCGAAAATTTCCCAGTATTAAACCAAATTGAACACGTCTTTGTTCCCGGATCCAGACCAAATTGGGCAAGGGAATTCATATACTCACTCAGATACCCCAGAGATCTCGATCAGAATCCCAGTATGTGTGTCTGCCATCCTCAGAAACCAAAAATTTTGCACAGGAGCCTTTAACTTCCCGGATATCTTTACTCACGTCTTAAGCCCCCTGGGCCAAAAAGGCGGCTCGGTGTGCACTCCCCATGGTGGCAGAGACGATCTTGTCACTGAATTCTGGGGTAGTCCAAGAAAACTCCTGGCTGGCTTGCCAGTTTTGATGCAAAAAATTGCGGTCCATTTCTTGGAGGCTCGCAAAGTATCACAGACACACATACATTAGATGGCACAAAAGGTGTATTTGCAAATAGGGTCAGAGCAGAGTCAAAAACTCAGATTACTCTGAACCCACCAAGGAATTTTTGCAGGCTGTATTTATCTTTTTCCTCCTGGGCACGTGTGCAGAAACAGGAACTCTTACAGCTCATTTCCGTTTCATACAAGCATACATGTGGTTACATCACTACATATATCGCATGTATATTATAATGAACTACTTAAGTATGCAGGGCGGAGAGGTAAATATGCATCAGCTAATTGAGCATGCTCAGAGACTACTATAGGTCACCAAGAGTTTAACCCCCCCCCTTTCAAGGACACAGTCAGTTGAATTCCAGCTTCTGTAATCTGCATGAGAAAGGCTAGGGAGAAGCTGGGGGAGAGTCTGCGATTTAGTATAAGAAGAGCTGTGGCAAGGCTGGGCAAGGAAAAACGTCCTTGGCAGTGTTTCTTTCTTATCAAGTGCAAGATGCAAGCTGTGCATTTCTAACAATACTCCATTTCTAACAACCAGATCCAGCCGCCCGTGGTGCGGCCCCCAGAGCAGGGGCCCCCGGAGATCCCAGCCAGGACCCCCGAGGACAAGGTGAGGGGATGGGGGCCTGGACAGAGAGAGAACCCAGGCATCTGGGCACCCCTAATTCACTGTCATTCTCCCTTGCTCCCAGGACCTCTTGGAGCTGACGGTAAGAACAGCCCCTGGGCACCCCCCAACCTCTCCGAGTCCAGATGGGACCCTGGTGTCCTGACACCCTCCCAACCCTGCAGCAGGTGTTTGAGGTGGGCATCCTGCTGCAGTTCCCCTTCACCGTGGGGCTGCAGCGCCAGAGCGTGGTGACATGGGGTGCTGGGGCAGCGCCGCCTCATGGTGTACACCAAGGGGGCCCCTGAGACTGTCGCCACCCTCTGCCTGCCTGACACAGGTGCACTGTCCCTTTAAGAAGGGGGTGTGGAAACAGGGTTAACATGGGTGGGAGTGTTGCATGCTGGGATATGCGATGGTGGGGGAGGGGCTGAGAGCAGTGCCATCTGGAAGGTATAGCTCAGATTAGGAAAAGGAGGTATTAGGAGGGGCTGTAGTCCTGAGTTAGCGGTGCATGCTGGGAGGTATGGTTCTGATTGAGAGCAATGAATGCTGGGAGGCACAATCTGCAATGAGAGCAATGCATTCTGGTCATCGCATAGGAGGTATGATGGCAGGTGCAGGCTTGAAGGAACCCTGCATGCTGGAATTCGTAGCTCAGGCTTTGGGGGAGCAGTGAAGCATGCTGGGAGGTGCGGTTCTGATGGGGAGAAGTGCATGTTGGTAGCTGTAGTTACAGGAAGGCATACTGAGATGTAGTCCTAAAAGCAATGGTGCATGCTGGGAGTCATAGTTCAGGCAGGGAGGGAGAGGCATGCTGGGAGCTATAGTTCTAAGGAGGAGTGGCGCATACTTGGAGTTGTAGCCTGGGCTGGTGAGGGGCATGGAGAAGCTGCTGGCAGCTGTAGTTCTAAGGAGAGCAGTGCATGCTGGGAGGTAGAAACCTGCCAGGGATGGTGGGGATATACTGGGAGCTGTAGTTCTTATGCAGGACTGCAACTCCCAGTATGTGCTGCTTTTCATTGTAATCGTAGAGATGAATGAGGCATGCTGGGAAGAGTCACCTTTTTTGGAGGAAGGATTGCATGCTGGAATTTGAAGTCCAGGCCTGAGTGGGGCAGGGGAAACGGCCTGCTGGGAGCTATAGTCCTGAGAGCACTGCAGACTAGGAGTTGCAATCCAGGGGAGAATCCTAGAAGTAGGGTCAGAAGGGACCTTATAGATCTTCAAGTCCCCACCTCCTGCTAGGGCAGGAGATAAAAAACTGGGCTCAAATGATCCCAGTTAGGTAGGCATCAGGCTTCCTCTTAAAGACCCCCAGGGTAGGACCCACCACCACTTCCCTTGGAAGTTGGTTCCAGATCCTAGCTGCTATAACACTGAAGTAGTTCTTATGGAGGAACAAGGCATAACAGGGGTTATGGCCCTGTGTGAGTGCAAGGTGTGCTGGGAACTAGGCTGAGAGGAGCCAAGCCTGCAGTGAAGCCCAGCAGAGTAGGGCTGCAAGTCCCAGCATGCCCTGGCTTGCCTTGGGGAAGAAGGAGGTTAGATGTGGGGTGCAGGGGGCGGCCCAGATGCCTGGGTCCCTCACTGCTGGCCCTGCCCAGTTCCCGAGGACTTCCAGGCCATGCTGGAGACCTACACGTGTCGGGGGCTGCGCGTCATCGTCCTGGCAACCCAGCACCTGGAGGTATGCCTTCCCTGGCACAAGCTACAGCACCTCAGCAGGTACCTGCCCTCCTCCACTGCCCTCAGAGCCCTGTCCCAAGCTGCACCCCTCATTGTCTCTTCCCCCCATAGGGACTTGGTGGAGCAGGACATGGACTTCCTGGGCCTGGTGATGCTTCAGAACAAGCTGAAGCCCGAGAGCGCCAGGATCCTGGGCGAGCTGCGCCGCGCATGCATGAGGCCCGTCATGGTCACTGGTGGGCGTGGACACTGGGATTCCTGGGAGCAGGGTGGGGCACCCAGATGCCTGGGTTTCCTGCCAGCTTGCAGGCATTGAATCCCACATCCCCCCAGGTGACAATATGCTGACGGCCATCTCGGTGGCCCGGGAGCGTGGCATGATCCCACCCAAGGGCCACGTGGTGCTGGCTGAGGCCCTGTCCCCCTGCGATGGGTAGCCCCCCACCATCACCTGGCACTACACAGACTCCAAGCCTGACAGCAGCACTAAGGGGGGCACTGAGGTGAGGGGGGGGTGTTATCGGTTGGAAGGGGGGTCCAGCAGGGGCCACCAGGCTCATTTTCCGCCTTCCCGCCCCCCCAGGACTTCAAGCAGGCGCTGGCTGAAGCTGAGACCCCCCCCCCCGACACCAGCTACCACTTTGCCATCAGGGGAAAGACCCTTGGCGTCATATATGAGCACATCCCCGAGCTCCTGCCCAAGGTGAGCCTGGATGCTTGGGTTCTCTGCCCTTACCCCCGCCACCACCATAGCTGGGAGAGAACCCAGGTGTCCAGGGCTCCCTTCCCCACACCAGCCCCCACTTTCCTGCCAGAGCAGGGAGGGAACCCAGGCATATGGCTCCATTCTCAGCTTCCCTCCTGCAGCTCCTGCTCTGTGCCACTGTCTACGCCTGCATGGCGCCTGACCAGAAGACTTAGCTGGTGGAAGCCCTGCAGCGAGTGGAGTGAGTTTGGGGGACCTGGGTTCCTCGAGGGGGGTGGGATGGGAGCTCAAAGACCTAGGTTCTATCCACTCTTTTCTCTCGCTTCCAGCTACTATGTGGGCATGTGTGTGGGGATGGAACCAATGACTGTGGGGTGAGTTGTTTGGTGTAAAAACCCAGGCAGCCGGACTTCTTTCCAGCTCTGGGCTGCTTGGAGCGCCCTAGATGCCTGGGTTCTCCCCATCCTGCCCCCAACACGAAAGGGGCGGAGTCACAGGTCACTCTCCCCCCCAGGCACTGAAGCGGGCGCACGCAGGCATCTTGCTCTCAGAGCAGGAGGCCTCAGTGGCGTCACCCTTCACCTCCCAGCGGCCCAATATCTCCTGTGTGCCTGATCTCCTCAGGTAGAGCAATGCATGCTGGGAGCTGTGGGGGGAGCAGGGGATGTTGGGAGCTGGGATCTGGAGGGTCTGGGCTCCAACCTGGCCTGGAGCAGGGGACCCCTTGGGGTAGGGGGTTCAGAACACTGCAGGGCATGCTAGAATATGGAGGCATGCTGGGATGCTTAGACCTCCTTGGCCTGGGGCCCTGATCTTTCCTCCTGCCACAGGGGGGGACGGGCAGCACTGGTCACCTCCTTCTTCTGTGTGTTCAAGTTCATGGCACTCTACAGCCTCATCCAGTACTTTAGCGTCCTGCTGCTCTACTCTGTGAGTGCACCCAGCTCTGGGGGACTCCCCCTGTCTGGCTCCAGAGCCAGCTACCTCTGGGGTGGGCACAGGCAAGCATAATGGGGCACCTTCCAAGCCACAAAGCACCCAGGTCTGGGGTGAAGACCACTAGGAGTTGACTATACCAGTTAGGATTGGCTATAGTGGGATCAAAGATGTAACCAGTTCTAGGGTAGAGCTTAGCCAAGTATAACAGGATTGAGGATGTGTCCAGCCCTGGAGTGCAGTATAATAGGGTCCCTCCTCGTCCAGGATGGACCAAGCGCTGGAGTGGAGATTGTTTGGGGCTGGTTAGACCACTTAGGATTGGTTATACTGGGATTGGAGATGCAGCTGGTCCTGGGCCAGAGCGCAGCCCAAGGTCTAAGGATGCATCCAGGTCTGGGGTGGAGATCAGTAGGAGATGGTTATATCAGTCAGGGCTGATTATAGTAGGATCAGAGATGCTGGTGGCTCTGGGGCAGAACATAGCCAAGTATAACAGAGTTGAGGATGCACCCAGCTCTCGGGTAGACCAGCCCGTCACCCCTCTTCCTTCTTCCCTACAGATGTTCAGCAACCTGGGTGACACCCAGTATCTCTTCATTGACATCGCAATTATTATGTCCCTCCCCTTCACCAGTACATGTTGGGGGGGAAACTGGGGGGAGGCACAGGGCCCTGTGCACCCCTCACCCCCTGGGTCTTCCTCCACAGTGAGTCTGACCCAAGTCTGGCCAGTGCTGGGTCCCCAGTGCCCCCCGGTGGGGCTGGCATCGCCGCAGCTGCTGCTCTTGGTGCTGGCCCAGATCCTGCTGGCCGCCTCCTTCCAAGTGCTGCCCTTTCTGCTCGTGCGTGCCCAGCCCTGGTACCAGCCCCCTGGTGCCCTGTAAGTGCCCCCCAGAGATGCCCCTATACCCCCAGCCCGCACCTGGACTCTGGGACATGCCCCTGCCCTTCCTGTTCATGCACACCCAGCCCTGATATCAGCCGCCTGGAGCCCTGTAAGTACCCCCCACACTTGCACCTGCACCCCCCACACCTGTTCCTATCCCCCTGGACCTGCTCCTCTCTCACACGCCTGTCCCTGAACCCCCTGCACCTGCCCCTGTAGGGGTTCAGAGGGCCTCCGCCTGGTTCAGTGCATGCTGGGTGGCAGAAGTCATGGAGAAGGGCGAGTTGGCCTCAAGGCATGCTGGGAAACGGGGATGGAGCCAGGATATGCTGGGACAGGGGAAGAGCCAGACCCAGTGCATGCTGGGAAGTAGAAGTCACGGGGAGGCCGGGCCAAGTCTGGTGGGAGACTGGGTGCGGTGGGGAGGCATAGTGCATGCTAAGAGGTAGAAGCCATGGTGAAGGGGGCCTGGGCCCAGGGCATGCTGGGACATGGAGGAGTGGAGAGCAGACTCAGTGTATGCTGGGAGATGGACTGACTGCCAGGCCTGGTATATGCTGGGGGGCAAAAGGGGTGGGCATAGTGCATCCTGGGAAACACAAATCATGGACAAGTGGGGGCCAGGCCCAGAGCATGCTGGGACATGCAGGGAAGGGGGAAGGAGCAGATCCAGTGCATACTGGGAGACAAGGGGACCAGGCCCAGTGCATGCTGGGAAGTAATCATGGGGAAAGGGGAGGCCAGGCCTGGGGCATGTTGGAACCCCAATGCATGCTGGGACTGGACCACCTGGCACCTGCCCCCACTACCCCCAGCACCTGGGCCCCTGGCCCCAATGCCTCATGCAGCCTGGGGCCCCCAGCACCTGCCAACGCCACCCCAGCCCCCCTACCCAGCCCCGTGGTGCTCCCGGGTGGGGGCAGGGCTGAGTTCTGCAGGAGGTTGGAGGAGGGGAGGTACAATGCATGCTGGGATGTAGGAGGACCAGATTTGGGGCACAGACCCAGTGCATGCTGGGATCCAGGAAGACCAGATCCAGGGCTGGCTGTAGTTAATATCATGGTGTGAAGGGGTCCTAGGGGCACTGATGGGGGCTTCCATGGGTGACTAGGATGGCCTGGGCCATGGTGGGGGACTCTAGTGTGGTGCCTAAACCCACCCTCCCTGCCAGCTGACCTGCATGCCCTACGAATGGCGCCTGACACTCCTGGCGCTGGCCCTGACCCATGCCCTGCTAGCTGTTGGCATTGAGGTGAGATTTGCCCCATGGGGGGTGCGGGGAGGGCAGCAGCACATTCCAACGGCATCTTTTCATCCTTCTGCCCCCCCTCCCCCGCCCGCCCAGAGCTACGTGTGTGACTGTGATGCCCTGTGGTAGCACCTGTGCTACACTCAACACCGGTACCGGTACCGGTACCAGAGCCAGGCCATCTATCCCCAGGTATGGTAGGGGGTCAAGCAAAGCATGCTGGGATAGTGGTGGTGCCTTCTATGGATCTGTTTGCAATGCCTGCTGGGGTAGCAGTGGTGTTTTTCACCTATCTGCTCTGCAATGCAGACTTGGATAGCAGTGCTTTGCACCTATTTGCTTTCTAATGCATGCTGGAACAGCGGTGTGGCCTTCCACATATCTGTTTTGCAGTGCATGCTGGGATAGCAACAGGATGCATTGTTGCAGTGCATTGTAGGAGATGGCTCCTGTGAACTCTCAGCAGCCTTGCAAAACATACTGGGGAGCCCCTTGGCTTAACCTTTGCTTGCTGAACTGTTGTGGGTGGAAGGTCTGTCCCCTCTGGCAGCTAGTGACTCCTCCTCCCACTTCCCTGCCAGCTGGAGGTGGATGAGCTGGGGCCCTGTTACAGCCAGCACCTGTGCTGCCAGCGCCAGGCCCCACCACATGTCCACTACAAGTGCCTGGAACAGGAGATCCTGGACGACCCAGCCTGGCCCCCCCACCGCCAGAGCAGCACCCAGGCCCTGGGGCCACCGGCCAAGAGCATTGCCTAGCCCCCTCCCCCACCTCCCGCAGTGTCAGACTTGGGGGTGAGGAGGCAAGCCAGCTATCCGCATGCGTGGCGCAGGGCCTGCTGGGAGATGCAGGCACCATGTCATAATGGGTGGCTTCCCAGCATGCTTAGCAGGACCTTTTAGGGGTGGGGAGGGTTCTCAAACTGCAGCTTCTAGCATTCTTTGCAACTAGCCAGGAGCCCAAGGGCTGCTGGAAATGATAGACTGTGGCCCCCCCACACAGGTATGTTGCCCACCAGGGTGGGAGGAGGGGGCAATTCTGCTCCACCAATCAGGTGTAAGGACCTGGAGTTCTATGCACCTTGGCTCCTCCCCATTTCCCTAGTCCATCCGCTGTGGCCACCTGGGAAAGGAGAATAAATTGGAAATAATCAGAATTTTGCATGGACAGTGGATCATTTTATGTGTGTGTTGGGGTGGGGCTGAAAGCCTGATGCCTGGGTTTTGTCTTTTTGTCTGCACTTAGAGAGGGGAGTGGGGCCTGCTGGGTTGGGTTTGGCCCTTACCTTGGGGCCTCTGGGCACCCCTGGCCTCTGGATTGGGACTTCACAGAGGCTATAGACCTGCAGGGATGGGGGGTAAGATGGGTTTTGTAAACATTTTAAAAGAAAAAAAAGGAAAAGAAAAAAAGGCCTGATCTTGCAGCTCCCTTGGAGAAGGGGTCCTGGACCGTGCCTACCCCAAGCCTGGCTGGGTTCTTGGTCTGGCCACTCAATTGGCTCTGCAGCTTCCTCCATGTCCTATAATGGTACAGCCCAGGTTCCCATTTAGGGCTTACAGTGGTACAATCCAGTCTAGGTCTTTTGCAATAGTCATAATGGTACAGTCCACTCCCCAGTTCTCCCTCCCCATTTGCAATGGTTATAATAGTATAATCCATACCCTATTTCTTCCCACCCTTTCACAGGGCCACAAGGGTATAATCCACGCCCTCGCTCCTTCCCCTTTGGCAATAGTAACAATGGTATAATCCACATCCAAGTCTCGCGCACTCCCTTTTGCCTTCACCACAATGGTACAATCCACGTCCAATTGCTTCCCCCTTGCTGTGGCCACAGTGGTACATTCCGCAACCCCGCCCACATTTGCCCTGTCCACAGTAGTACAGTCCACAACGTACTCCCCCTCATATAGTGGTACATCCCGCCCCCTTTTGCAGTGGCCATGATGGCACAACCGAGCTCTCTTTGTCATGTCCCTAGTGGTACAATCCATAACCTCCCACCCACCCATGGCCCGAAGTGATACAGCCCCGAAGTCAAAATGGTTCGCCCCCCCCGCAGCAGTGGTTTGCTCCGGGTTCGCGGCCAGTTGCCCAGGTGACCCAGCTGCATGTGCGTGGGCTAGTGCCTCACGGCCGCCCGCTTCACCCTCCACACAGCGCATGCGTTCAGGCCGCGGAACGCCGCGCTCTAACCCCGCCCCCTCCGCCAACGGCTCCCGGTGGCGTTGGGGGCGCGAGAGTTGATCCCCCTAACCATGACGCGAGCGCCCGCCGCCGACGACAGCGTCCCCGCGCCCCGCCCCCCGGCGCCCGCCTGCCCGGAGCCCCGCCCCCTGCCGGGCAGCCTTGTGGCGCTCGACATCTACCCCACTGCCCCGCCGCCCCCCGGCGGAATCCTGCGCGCGCCCCCGGGGAGGGCGGGGCCGCGCGCCCCCCGCAGGCAGGTACTGGCGCGGGGTTGGCTGTCCCAGTGGATTCTGGGATGGGGGGGTTGGCAGAGATTCTGGGATTCAGTAAGACATGGTTCACTCAGAGGATTCTGGGGGAATTCGCAGGAGATTCTGGGACTGGGGACATGGCTGTCCCAGGGGACTCTGGGATAGAAAAGCCCTGGTTGTCACAGAGAATTTGGGATGCTGGGGTCCACAGGGGACTCTGGGATGGAGAAGCTGGCTGCCACAGGGATGGTGGGGGTCTTGCCACAGGATCCTGGGCTTGGGAGCCTGTCGAAAGCCCAAGGGATTCTGGGATGCAGGGGGTCTTGCTGCCGCAGGAGATTCTGGCAGGGGTCTAGCAGGTGACACCTGGGCAGGTAGCTCCAGGCCCAGGCCCTGAAGCAGAACGCACAGCACTGCCTGGTCTCCTGTTGCCCCAGAGCATGCTGGGTTGGGGACAGGCGTGTAGCTGCCCCAGGGGATTCTGAGAGCAAAGGGGTCTGGCTAAAGCACGGGCTTTCCCTGCCTGCCCCAGAGCACTGTGGGATAGCAGGGGACCCCAAGCTCACCCCTTGCTGCTTCCTAGGTGCGGTTCCAGCTCGGCTCCAAGCCAGGCCTGGGGCCCGACTGGGCAGGGGAGCCACAGCCTGAGCCCCCCGGATCCCCTCCCCCACTGCCACTGCCTCAGGGCAGCATGGGAGTGTGCCCTGCCCCTGGTGCACTGGCAGCTCCAGAACTTAACACCAGCCTGGCTCTAGTTCAGGAAGCACAAGCAGCCAAACAGGAGCTGTTCAACCCCCAGCGCGCAGCACATGTGCTGCTGGCTCGGTCCTTCTCCACCCGCTGTGCCCTGGAGGGGCGGACAGGTGCAGGTGAGGCTACCAGCTCCCCCGGTGCCCTTCAGTCCTGACCCACAGCCTCCTGCCAGCCCCCAGTGCTCTTCACTCCCGACCCACAGCTCCCTGCCCTCTCTAGTGTCCCTCACTCCTGACCCACATCACCCCCTGCCCCTATCAACCCAAAACCCCCTGGACCCTCTAGCCCTGCTGGTGCTCCTCAGAACCTACAGAATCCAGCGCCCCCCATGCCCTTCCTGAGCCACAGTCCCTGCCCCACCCAGTCCTGTCCATTCCCCTTACTCCTGAACCACAGCCCCACCCCCCACCAGTGTGCCTCACTCCCCTTCCCTTCCCCCCCAGCCATGAACATCCCACGGCAGCAGCAGGTCTACCAGGGCCTGGTGAGCCTGGAGGTGCCAGCAGACGAGGTGCTAAACTGGGCCCTCCAGGAGAAGCTGGCACTTGTGCACTCCCACCCTGAGCCACCCAGGGTGAGTGACCCTTGATTGGGGGCGGGTGGGGGCAGGGGTGATACCCCCTGTGGAACCCTGGGACACCTAGGAACACCAGCTTAGGTGTCCTGTGTCTGCCTCCCGCCCCCCTCCTTCTCCCAGCAGGACCCAGCCCCTGAGGGCCCTGACCCACGGATGTTCTTCGAATCCCAGGAGCTGCTCACCGAGACCCCTGACCTGGGTCCTGAGGGGTTATGGCCCCTTCCGCTGCCCTGGCCCCACATCCGGCCCCCCAGTGCTGTCTTCCTCATGTACCGCAAGTTCCAACAGTGGGACCTCTAGGTGTGGGGCAGAGCCAGGGACTCAAGCTCCACCTCTTTTCCAGGACTGGCTGGATTGTGGGTATACAAGGGATCTGTCATCACTGCAGCTCCCCCCTCAATAAATTGCTGTCTCCTGTTAGCTATCCTAGCTGGTGGAGGTGGGGTATGAGAGGGGTAAATGTTGGGAATGGAGCTTTGCTGTAGGGCATAGCTCCCATGATCCTTTGCAGCTGCAGGGAGAAGGGGCCCTATCCTGGTATGCCTTGCAGGGACATCCTATTGTTATTCTTTTCCTAGCATGCACTGATCTCTCAGCCCTACCACCCTCTTTCCCATCGGGCTGAGCAGTCCAGCCTCCATTTCCCAGGGTTCATTGTGTAAGTAGTAGCCATTGCCTGCCGGGGGGTAGGGCATCTCCTAGGTAATGGGCCCCACCACTGGGGGGGGCATGATACCAGAGCAGAGCATTGAAGGCAAAGGAGGGGAGCTGGGCTGTACCACTGCACAGGAGGTTAGGGGTTATAGTGCTTTAAAGGCAAAGGGAGGGGAAGATGGGCTGTAGCATAGAAAAGGGGGGGGGGATGGAAGCTGAGATGGTGCACCTCAGGTAAAGGGAGGGGTAATGTGGGCTCTACCATAGCAAAAGGGGGTGGAAGTTGGACTATACCATAGAACCCAGTCAAAGGGGACTAGAGTGTACTATAGCACCTAAAAAGGGAAGAGAGGGATAAGGTGAGCTGTACTATAAATCACAAGAGGCAAGTGGAGGGAATATTGGACTGTACCATAGCACCCAAGGCAAAGGGAGGGCTAAGTTGGGCTGTACCACAGAACCCAGCTGGGGAGGGGGGGGAAGAGGAGGAAGCTGGGCCCTACTGCATCACCTAGGGAAAAACTACCACAAGTGTGTGTGTGTGGGGTCTATACACAGCTAGGGGGCTGGGTTGTACCATAGTGTTCAGGGCAAGGGTGGGTGCTAAACAGTAGTACAGCCTAAACCTCCCTCTCCCTACTGCACACATGCCCTCTTGCTCCCAATGCAGGGGATAAGGCCCATCCCCAACACCCCCTCCCGACCAGGCTTGGTAGTGACCTCACAAGCAAGCCCCCTTGCTTCCCCTCAGCTTCGTTTCTTCCCAGCAGTGGGTACAGCCAGGGTCGTTCATATAGAGCTTTATATAGAACAATCAGCCGTTCTCAAGGTCACCCACATCCCGCCAGTCTTCGTCTGGGTGTGGGGACACAGACCCCCCTCCCCACACAATCCCAGCCTGCCCTGCGCAGGGCAGGAGCATCTATTTGTCCCAGCTGAGTCCAAGTCCAGCAAGGGGGCAGCCCCCAGAGTGGGGGGTGGGGGCAGAGAAAATAAACCAAAAAAAATGGGTAGGCTCCCTCCCAACAGCTGCCCAAAGCAGGGGAGATTTAAGGGTTAAAAAAATGGGGGGGGCACAAACCCCTCCCACTGAGCACAAGCCCCCACTCCCCCTCCCCCAAGCTAGGGGGGCTCCTAGGGGGGTGGGAGGAGTACGAGTCACTGAGGCCTTGGCACCAGGTGGATCCCTCCAGCTCCTCTTCGGCAGTGGGGGGCAGGGAAGCCAGACCCTCCGCCACAGCCGAGTAAGGTCTGTTCCAAGGGGATGGAGACACATGGGCACGCTCAAGGCCCCTCTGGCACCACAGTTCACTGGGCAGCTGCCTTGTGGAAGAGATAAACAGGTCGCTGGAACCCTGTGGGGGAAGAAGAGACTGGGTTAGGAAGGCAAGGTAAAGCCAGGTGTCCAGGCTGTTGAACCCCGCCCCTCAAGGCCCCAAACCAGGCCCCAGCCCTGTGCCCTGCTCCAAGTTCATCCCCTTGCCCCCACCAGGACTGGGAACAAGCCCAGGCAGCCAGGCTCACCCTTGGAGGTGTTGTGGGGCGTGGCTACGAGCTCGTAGGAGGCGAAGCCAACCTCAGGCGAGGTGAGGAAGGCCGGGAACTGCTCTGGCTTCAGCCGGATCCGGTAGTAGTTTCTGTACGTTGTCTCCTGGGGAGGGGGGCAAAAGAGGGGGCAGAGTCAAAGGCTGAACTTGAACCCCGCTCTTCCTAGGCCCCACCCCTATCCCAGTATGCCGCCCCTCCGTACCGTGAGGCCCTTGCGCTTGCCATATGAGGACCAAGGCTGGGGCTCAAGGACCAGGACACCACCGGGCCGCAGGTGGCGGAAGGTGCGCTTGAAGAGGCGCTTGAGGCCCTCATCACCCCAGTTGAGGTGCACCCACTTGGTGAGGCTGAGGCACAGCACCACGTCATACTCAGGGCGCTGCGCTGCCACCAGCTCATCCCGGCCCAGCACATAGTTGCCCTGTGGGGGGGAAAGAGTGCTGTCAGGGGGACGCAGACATCTGGGCTCCCCCCACCCCTGTCCCCAAGCAATACCCCCATCTCAGCATGCACTTGCCTACCAGAGAACCCAGGCATCCAAGCTCCCCCCTCCCACCATCAAAGAGAACCAGGTTATCCCCTCCCCACCCAAGAGAAACCAGGTGCATGGGTCTTCTCACCTTTGCCACCAAGGAGTCCCACCTTCAACCCCCCCTCTCAGAAAACCTAGACATCCAGGCCTAGAGCTGAACCCCCTCCCACATGGACCAGGATCCACTTCCCTGGTGGGGGACCCAGGCATCCAGGTGTCCGGCAGCTCCTTCCACCATCAGTGCCTTGGTGAGAAGGAGGAGGAAAGCAAGGTCTCCCCAGGCTTCCCTGGGGCCCAGACACCTGGGTTCTGGCTCAAGCTTGGGTGTGGGCGGGCAGGAATTGCTAAAGCCAGCTCCCAACAGCCCCAACCCAAGTCTCTTCTCCCCAAAGACAAAGAAATCTGGGCAGCCCCATCCCAAGTCCCCTGTAGGGGTGTCCTCATCTGTGAGGTGCCCATGTGGGGGGAGGGGCAGGCCTGTGAAGAAGACAGGGCCTCTTAAGTCTCACTCCATGACATGGGAGGGGTGTTCCCAACCTCCTGCCATAGACCTGCCCCCCGCACAGACAAGCTTTCTGCCAATCCAATCTGTGCTCCACCCCCTCACTAGCCCCACCCCTCACACCCACCTCTTCATGCCCCACCCCTTAGATCCCTTATTTCCTTATCCCTCACCCCTTAGCCCTAGATCTGCCCCTTATTCCCTACCCCCTAGCCTGACCCCGACCCCCACCCCCACCCCTTAGTTATGCCCTACCCCTTTCCTCAGGCCCCACCCCCTTACCCGCACAAAGATGACGTTGTTGGGGAAGGTGGTGGCATCAGCACCAGTCTCAGGCACGCGGGGGGCAGCGATGGGTCCACGGCTGGCCATGAGTGACAGGGGGAAGCCGGGGGGCTTCGCCAGGGGGCCACCCTCCCCAGCCCTGGCCTCCCGGCCTGGCCGCTCCATCTCCTCCGACAGGTAGTGGCGGATGTTCTGGCGGGCCGAGTGCACCAGTGCACCATCGATATCCAGGCCTACGATCCGGGCTGGGCCAAGGTGCCGGGCAATGCTGAGGGTCAGGTGTCCCACGTTGCAGCCCACATCCAGCACCTCCTTGCCCCGGAACCATTCCTCCTTCAGCACCCGCAGGCGGGTGTCCTCACAGCCCGGGTTGCGGTAGCCGTAGTACTTGCAGTAGTTACCATACTGGAACCGCCGCTGCTGCTGGCGCCGCCCCTTGCCAGCCCCGCGGCCTCGCTCGGGGCTGCCTTTGCCCCCCACTTTGGCCCCCTCTGACTTGCTGCAAGTCCGGCGGCGCTTGCGATGGTGGCGGGAGGAAGAGGAGGAAGCAGCAACCGAGGGCGGTGCGGGGCATGCGATCGCCTCCCCAGTGCCAGCAGACGGGAGCTGAGGCACGTCATCCCGCGAATTAATCGCCGTGTTGAGTTCGTAGGGCTGCGGTGTGGCCCCTTTTGCCTCGTGGCCAGCCCGCTGTGCCGCTCGGTGCCGGTGCCGCCGGCGCCCAGCCTTGGCAGGCGAGGCCAGGAGTGGCCCAGCGTCGCCGTCAGCGTTGAGGCTGAGGGGGTCTGTGATGTCACGGGGGATGAGGATCTCCACAGGGTCACGGCCCCGGGCTGGCAGTGGCGATGACTTGGGGGTCTCAGCATTGAGGGCCCGGTTGACCTCCTCATCCAGGAGGCTGTTGAGGTTCAGGGGGTCAAAGATGTTGCCCCCCAGGAGGAACTCAGAGGGCAGCACTGGGTCACACTCCGAGGTCATGCGCCGGCGCCGCTTGGAGGCTGGGTGCTTGAAGCCGGCATTGCAGCTGTTGCGCCGTTTGCCACTCCCCCCTCCTCCCCGTGGTGGCAGCTGAAGGCCGTTGCGGGGCCGCTGGAGCTCCTCCTCTGAAGTGGCCCCTGGCTGCAGCCGGGTTACGGGGCCACTCCCAGCTCGCCTTGGCCCCGGTGGGGCGGCCCCTGGGCGCCGTGGTCGGCACAGGACTGCCTCCTGCCGCACACTCCCACCTACCCCCCGGGCCTCCTGGGGCAGCTGCAAGACAGGGCCACCCCCTTCCCTACCCCCAACCCTTGTGGCCTCCTCGTGCAGCTCCGCGGAACAGGCCTCCTGGTGCAGCTGCACAAGGGGCCCGTCCCCTCCCCCTGCGGCCCCCTGGCGGAGCTCCTCCGGGGCAGCCTCCTGGTGCAGCTGCACGAGGGGACCGCCCCCACCCCGCGCGGCCTCCTCGTGCAGCTGGGCCCGAGGGCCGCCCCCCCCACCCGCCGCCGCGGCGCTGCCCTCGAGGGACGGCGGCGGAGCCGGGACCAGGAAGGTCTGCTGCTCCGCCGCCATGTCGAGCACCTCCTGCATCGCGCCCGCTCGCGACCCCGGCGGGGCCCTTAGGGCCCCCCTACAGCCCCCTTCACGGACTGCGCATGCGCGCCCAGCCTCGGCCGCTCTCCCCCACACCCCTGCCCTGCGTCTCGACTGCGCATGCGCGGCAGCCCGCCCCCCGTCTTCGCAGGCCTGCGAAGCACGTCCCGCGCCTCCCTCCGCCGCGAGATGGAAGCCTCCCCTCCGGCTGCGGCTTATATATGCGAGGGGCGGGGCCCCCGGGTGCCCCGCCCCCCAGGCTCAGGAGTGACCAATGCCAGCGCCCGGCAGCGTTCTCCCCCACGTGGCAGCGCAGCCAATGAGGAGAGAAGACGACGCCGTTCCCGCCCTCCCCGCGGGGCAGACCAATGAGCGTGCGGGGGGAGGGCCGCGCCATCCAATGGAACCCCGCGCTTCTCTGAGGGGTCCCGGGGTCTTTTTTGGGCGGCTGGCCTGTTCGAATGCCTGTTTAGGGGAACTGGGAGGAAGGGGCCTTAGAAATTAGAAATCTTTTAGGCGCGGGGCTGGTGTCAAGTCTGCTCCCTCCGGGGCTTCTCAAGGAGGGTCAGGCACTGAGATGGACACCTCACGGGCGCCGCGACCCCGTGGGCTTCATTGATTTGCGTGAGGGGGGTTAAAAACTTGCTTATTCGCTGATCATTGTCTCGCCACACAGACGCTCACGCTTCCCTAAGAGAATAGTAGGCGGTAACTTGTAGGCGCCGCAAAGCATGCCGGGCGTTGTAGTTTTTAGGAGCGTGGAAACGGTACGCATGCGCACGAGGGAGAATTGTGTCATGTTTCAGTGCGCATAAGCAAAGGGAGAACAACCCGGTTAACATTGCGTGTGTGCAGGGGGAAAAACAGCGCCCGGGGTCCCAATGCGCAGGCGCACGCGGGAACAGCGCCCGGGTGGGCGCAGAAGGCCCAGAGGCCTGTAAACACCTGTATTTCCTAGTACGCTGCTCCCACTCGCACCCCACCTCCTTCCCAATCTTGGGGGGAGGGGTCCTGCCCTTTCACCCCAGGGGCACATCCTTGACCTCTGCCCCTAAGAAGGAGGGCAGAGGGATCACTAGCCCCTTAGTGTGGAAAGGCGACCTTTTGACCCCAGCCCCCAAAAGAGGGAGCCACCCAAGCATGTCTCAGCTCTGACCCCGGGTTCCTCAGGAGTCAGGGTCACCGTATGCCCCGCCTCTTAGGGGTGAGGGTCACTTTATGTACTCCCCTCAGTGCTCAAGGTTATTTTATGCACTCCTTCTCAGGGCTATACCCACCTATACCCTGCCAGGAAGTGACACAGCCTCTTGACCTTCCTGTTGGTTCCCTCCCCCCTGCTGCATTGAGCCGAGTATCACGTGGAGCTCCCCTGCTCCACCCCAAAATAGTATTCCCTGATTCCCAGCTGCCTTGTGGGATTACTGTGGCATCCTTGGGCAGCAGTGAGGCCCCTTTCCATGCGGATCTTGCAAGAATCAATGGAGTCCCCAGCTACGTAGCCAGGACAGGCCAAAAATGGCAGAACCACGGGCTGGGGGGGAATGCGTGGAAAGATCTTGCCTTATTCCCTCATTTTTATTTTGTCCCTTGGTATGTGCTTAAATAAGTCTGGATATGACTGAATAGAGTGACTTTTGACCTAAGCGCTGTAAAAGCCCATGCACTCTATAGGGCCAGCCCACGTAGGATCCGTAATCTACACGGACACTCCCACAGAGCCCAAAAACACCAGGCAACAGCACGGCTGCAAAATAGGGCCGCAGCCAACATGACTGCGCCTATGCAGTGAGTCTTTTGCTCTCCGCGCCACTTCCTGGCGGGAGCATACGCACTGGTTCCTCCTCGGAACTCTCTCCCCACCTGTGCCCCGTGACACCTGCTCAGTGGCTCCCCTGCAGCAGCGGCCGTTCCTACCGGTTTGGGCATGCGCAATGAGTCTTTCCTCTGAGACACGCCCCCTCCCCCGCAACTGACGCATACGCAGTGAGTCACCTCTTTGAGGACTGACCCTTCCTCTCTGGTAATGATGCGTATGCGGAGCCGGCTGTTGTCTGCGTCCAGCCCAGCGAGGGCCTGCACATACGCCCTAGAGGCGGGATGCGCACGCAGCGGGGGCGGGGCGGGAAAAAGGCACCAAAGTTGCAGCCTGACCCCCCTGTAAACCCGCGCTTTCCCTGAGGAGTGCTGAGGGCTAGGGCTGTTCCCACACTTCCTGCTGGGCCGCACGGCCCAAGGGGAGTAAATCCACATTCCCTCAGGTGATATAGGGGCGACAGCAGCTTAGGTGCCCCCCGCTAAACGTTTCGGTCCTGTACACAGCCACCAGGGCCTTGGCTGCAGCTGAACTGGGGCCTCCTGATGTTAGTCCTTGCACACCCGGGGTCCCTGGCTAGAAGGCCTTGCTCTTCCCATCAGGCTCATGGCCATCTGACCTCAGCAGAGGGGCCATGGTGCCAGCGGCGTCCTTAACCCAGAACAAAGATCGCTGAGGGGGAGGGGTTGATCTTTCTCACTCTGCTCGGGGTCAGACTGATGTCCGATTTGGGGTCAGGAAGGAGCGTCACTCCCTGGTCAAACTAGTCTGGACTTGGGGGGGGGGCCGGAAATCGCCTTCCTCTGTCACAGGGGCATAACCTCTACCTGGGATCTCTTCATGTTTTAACAGCTTATCACAGCAGCAGGACATTGGCCTCTGCAGTCCCCTGACTTTCTCTATGGTAGGTTGGGGCAGGATGTCTTTTATCTCATGAGAGATGACAGCCATTTTACTGAGAGGTTTGATGACAGCTGTGTAGAGGATAGTTTGGAGAGGGGCTGATCCTGCTTCAGGCAGGGGTTGGACTAGATGGGACCTCTGGAGCTCTCATCCGGCCCCACTTCTCTAGGGTTTCTCTGTGACACTCCAGGGCATATTGTATGCAAGAACATACAGGAGCTGAATCTGAGAGCCTGTGGCCAGACACAAAGCTGAGCTGCATGATAGGCAGAGCCCGCAGCTCCCTAAGCATGGACTAACTCTGAGCTTGGTGATTGTTGGGGGCCCTGACCTTCCATCCATCTCTTCCTCTTGAAGCCAGCAAGATGCTGAACGTGTTTGCCCCCTCCTCAGCCAAAGCCTTTAAGCCATCTTCGACAAAAATGCCTGAGCATCTGTGTGAAAGAGACCTCAAGGAACCAGCAACTCCTCCACAGAGCCGGGCTGTGAAAAGCTCAACCCCTGCAAAGCCAATGCCAGGGCCTCCAGCCCACAATGGGTTGCCATCCAGGGCTTGACCCCAGTGAGGTGGCAAAGGAGGCCACTGGACCCCCAGCTGAGTATTCACCCAAGGTGATTCGGTGCACATGCCATGAACCCCCCTTCCATTCCTTTCATCCCGCAGCCTGTTTCTAATAGCCCCTGTGGATCATACAAGCTGCCCTCATGGGGCAGGCCCAGCCTGGTGGCCTGTCTGACAGCAGCAAACAGTAGAGTCTCAGGGTGGGACAAGATGTTGGCTGCGGCCAAGGCTGGAGGTTTCTGGCTAGAGGGTCTTGCCCTTCTGCTCAGGTTCAGACCAATGCCAAATGTGGGGTCAGGAAGGAATTTCAGTTCCACACTAATAACATAGTGGGGTGGGAGAAGTTTCCTCTTGGCCCCACAGTGTGTAGCAAATTTGCCTTTATTCCTTTTGTTCCTTGCATCATCACTATTTTTACAAAGCTCTTCCCAGCGCCAGCACTGAACACTGTATCCCTGTGGCTGGCCTCTGGGCCCTCTCTGGAGCTGTGAGATGGAAATCGACCAGGGCCCAGAGAGCTTTCCAGGGTAGATCTCCCCATTACTTCCCAGCCCCTTCCCTTTCTGAGGATTCACTGTGGTCCAGGCATTGTTGCCAAACCTCAGCCTCAGGAGTTGGTTGCACTCAAGGCCTCACTCCCATGTACTCCTGGGGCACTCCCATGTACTCCTGCGTGAAGTACATAGCCACATCCTCAAAGGCCTCCCGGAGCTGCAGGCACAAGCATTTCCCCATCAGTGTCTCCTGTACCCACTGCCTCCAGGATCCCTCTGCGTGACAGCTGTCTGCAGGCTGGGTCATGACACACTGGGTGCAAAATCCCCCCTTATTCACTGACACAGAATGTGGGTGCAGCTGTGGACATAGGGGTACACGTCTGCCCTGGCCCAACACATCCAAGCCCATGACCACCTCGCAGTGTTGCAAGGGATATTAAATTTGGCCATGTCAAGTTGACTGAACTCCCCAAAGCCTTGTCAAGATGATTCAGAATTGGCAATGATTGTGGCCTGAAGCCACAATATTGTAATCTGCATTGATGATGGTGACATCACTAAAGGGTTAAGTAGCCTAAGCAAATGAAAGTCAGTGTTTGCTGTTTGCTGTCTGGATTTCAGAGGAAGAGGTCAAGTCTGGGTGGGGGCGGCGCAACTCAGGAAGCTTTCCTAGGACAGCCAGCTGTGGGAAGTAACTCCTGCGTGACAGCTCTAGACAGACAGTGAAGCGGTGAAAAGTCACGTTAACGTGCTTAGTCTTTGGTAACTGTCTGCTTACAGTCTGGCAGTCCCAGGAGAGTTGACTACTGGTATTCTGGCAGTTGATGAATTGCTTTGTGCTTAGTCGAGGTTTTGTAGTCAGTAAAGCTTCTGAGTGTTTGTCGGATGAGTGCCGGTGTTTGATCAGGTTCTTGCCTGGGAGAAGTAGGGCTTCAATGAGTTTCAGCCCAGCACCCTCGACCAGCTGTCTGTCTCTGCAAGCACTCTGATTGGTTGGTTCAGTAAGCATTGTGTTTGGCTGCTAAGACAACCAATCAGAGTGTTCCAAGAGCAGGACTAACTCCTTACGCATATACTAAGCAATTGCCCCTCAAGAATGGCCAGGATGGGGCCCAGGCAGGGACAGGGGCCTGCATCCCTTTCCCCCCTGCCTCCACCCAGGGACTGGGACTGGGACTGGGACGGGGACCTTTCCCCACCTCCCCCCAGCTGGGGCTGGGGCCTGGGCTGCTCCCTGCCTCCATCTGGGGCTAGGGCCTGGGCTCTTCTCCTCCTCCCCCTGCCAGGGCTGAGGTCTGAGCCATTCCCTGCCTCTCACCCCCACCTCTTAGGGCCAGGGCTAGGCCCAGTTCCCACCTCCCCCTCCACCACTTCGGGTTGGAGCTGGGGCCAGGGCCAGGGCCAGTCCTGCAGCGTTCCCCCACCTCCCCCCCAACTGCTTCAGGCCAGGGCCAGCACCGGGGCCATCCCTCACCCCCACTTCGGGCTGGGGTGGGGGCCAGGGCAGGGGGTGCTCCCCACCGACTGCTTCGGGCTGGGTCCACATCCAGGGCCATTCCCCCAGCTGCTTTGGGTCAGGGTCAGGGCTGGAACCAGAGACAAGGTATTTCCCCCCTTCCTCCCCAGCCTCTTCAGGCCAGGGCCAGGGCTGCTCCCCACCTCCCCCTGCTGCTTCCCCTCTGGCTTCTCAGTCCCCAGTCATGGCAGCGCTCTGCTGTCCGTCCCTGTCTGTGTAGGGCACTCTGTCTGCCAAGACAGCCAATCAGAGCGCAAATCATTATGGACAGACAGACTTAGGTTTTCATTATATGTATGTGTGTGTGTGTGTATACATACACACACACACACACACACACATACATATATACATACATATATATACACACACATACACATATATGTATATATATGCATGCATGTGGGTATTTGCAGACAAGATTCCTTGGGTACATCTATCTTTTATTAAACCAAGTCAAATAGTTGGAACATTTCTTCTTTGCAACCTTTTGAGGACAAATACCCTTCGTCAGGCTGAAGAAGAGGCTGCAGTTGGTCTGTGCTCTTCCTGGATGGAGCAGCAAAGCAGCCAGAGGCCAGTCAGTGAAAATGTAAATTGAGGTAGTTGATGGGTATGAGACAGGTGCAGGGCAGGGTAGGGGAATGAATATGAATATAGTTCATAATAAGTACAGAGATTACATGGGAAGTCAGATGCTAAGCAGGTTATGATGAGTCATAAATCCAATGTCCAGTTTCAGTCCATGACTTTTCGTATCCAGTAGCTTGCTTAAATTAAGTTTGTCAGTTCATGTGTGAAAGGTGTTATGTACATTCCTTTTCAGAATTAGAACCGGGAGACTGAAGCAAGAGTGGTTTTCTTGTAAGAAATTTGCCCGCACAGGTAAGTAGGAATTTTTGTCAGTATGTGTCATTTTATGTACCTGTGTGTATGTGAGTGTGTGAGAGAATATATGTGTATATGTGCTTGTATCTAGTTGCATATAGGTGGCTGTATACGTATATGTATATACTAGCCAATTGCCTGTCAAAAATCACACCTTCAGACCTGTGCACCCCCTTAACCCCCGCATCTGGGCCCATGTGCCAGAGTAGCGTGGGGCGAGGCCAGGCCTCACTCCCCGCCCCCGTTTTGCCCCTCAGTCCCTGCTGTCATGGGGGTGGAGGGTGGCTACATCTGGCCCCACCCCTACTTCTCATCTAGCCCTGTTCCCCACCCCCCGCCAGGTATGGACCCGTTTCCCTCCCTCTTCATCCCCCTCTGCCTCCACAGAGCAGGGCCAGGAAGGGGCTGCTATGACAGCCCTGCTATCCTACTGCCCCCCCACTCAGGATCTGCTACGGGATGGCGGGAAAGTTGCCACTATGACAGTGTGGATCAGGGGTGGGCAAAATGTGGCCCACTAGGCCATTCTATCCAGCCCACAGGGCCCCTAAAAAGTTAGAAAATTAATATTAATATGCCTTGGGCTGCCTGTCATGCAGCCCTCAATGGCTTCATAGTTTCATAGCTGGTCGGGTCAGAAGGGACCTGAGCAGATCATCACGTCCGACCCCCTGCCATGGCAGGAAAGAGTACTGGGGTCAAACAACCCCAGCAAGGTGTACATCTAGCCTCCTCTTAAAGACCCCCAGGGTAGGGGCCAGCACCACTTCTCTTGGAAGTCGGCTCCAGATCCTAGCCGCCCTGACCGTGAAGTCGCGCCTCCTGATATCTAGCCTAAATCTACCCTCTGCCAGCTTGGGACCGTTATTCCTTGTCACTCCTAGTAGTGTTCGGGGGAACAGGGACTTCCCACAATGCCTGCTGGTCCCGACTAGTCTGTAACAGGCCACTAGATCCCCCTTAGCCTTCTCTTGTGAAGGCTAAACAGGTTCAGGTCCCTGAGCCTCTCCTCGTAGGGCCTGCCCTGCTGCCCCCTGATCATGCAAGTGGCCTCCTCTGGACCCTCTCCATGTTGTCCACATCCCTCCTGAAGTGCAGCACACAGAACTGGATGCAGTACTCCAGCTGCGGCCTGACCAGTGCCACATAGAGGGGGACGATCACCTCCTTGGACCTGCTTGAGATGCATCTGTGGATGCATGACAAGGTGCGGTTGGCCTTCCTGACTGCATCCCCACACTGCTGGCCCATGTTCATCTTGGCATCAATGATGACTCCAAGATCCTTTTCCGCCTCTGCCCTGATGAGAAGGGAGTTCCCCAGCCAGTAGGTATGGTGCCAGTTGTTCCTCCCCAGGTGCAGCACCTTGCACTTGTCAGTGTTGAATCCCATCCTATTCTCATCTGCCCACCCCTGTAACCTGTCTAGGTCCAATTGCACCCTATTCCTCCCTTCCAGCATCCCCACATCCCCCCACATCTTAGTGTCATCTGCGAATTTGAACAGGGTGCTTTTTACCCCCTCGTCCAAGTCACTGATGAAGATGTTGAACAGTGCGGGCCTGAGGCTTTCCAAAATTCAGTAAGTGGCCCTCTGCCCAAAATAACTGCCCACCCCGGTGTGGACTGAGGGACGGGGAGGGGGTCCAGGCCAGCACCCCCCTGCTCCATCCACTCTGTTGCCACTGCCTCCAGGGAGCAGGGCCAGGGGAGGGGGTGAGGCCAGCAGTGCTGGCCCTGCCTGCCCACCCCCTGCCCCACTCTGTCCCCACCGTTGTGCACCACTCCCCTCCCTCCCCATTGTCATGGCAGCACGCTGCCTCCTGGCCAGACCCTCTTGGAACACTCTGATTGGCCCCTGAGACAACCAGTCAGCATGGAAATAAAGCATTACAGACAGACAGAGGCTTGTATAATACTAGATGCATGTGTATATATGTTCACATGTGTATATGTGTATTTATGTGCATATGCATATCTATATATGTGGAGGTGTTGGTTGTAGCCATGTTAGTTTAAGGACATAGGCAGACCAGGTTCTTTGGGTAGCTGTGATGTCTTTAAATTTATGAGACCAACTAAGTAGTTGGAAAAATTGTTCTTTGCAAGCTTTTGGGCATATCCCAGGACACAGACTTAGTGAAGCTGATAGAAAAACAGGGACACTTTTCCTGGACACTATGTGGTGTGCACAGTAGAGGGCGCTACTATGCACAGCCATCTGCTTCTGTGCCAGGCGCAAAACCCCACTTCAGAAGTCTCCCTCAGGGAGCCTACAGCTGGCCATCCCACTTCCTGGAAACAATTGCAAGACTGCCGCCACTCGGGTACTGGTCTCTGGTAGGGCTTTGTGCAGCCAGGGGACACCGACCCTCCAAAACTTAGGGGTGATGGAAGCATCCCAAGATACTGAAGGAGAATAAAGACAAAATTCGCTGGCCAAGGAAAGGGGCAGAAAGCTTCTCTCTCCCCTCCACAGTAATGAGGCAAGCTGTAACCTGACACCTTTATTGGTAAGAGGGAGGAAAGGCAAGGGGTAGTATAAGGAAGTCAGAATACACTTTGAGCAAACATAAGCTACACAAGTCTATACAAAGATTGGATTCAGTGAACCTTTTAAAACAAAGGAATTCTGCATAGACTGGTTATCTCCTGGCTATCTTCCAGGCTTTTACTTACAGAAAATCTGGGGTCTTTGCTTGAAGGTTTCAAAGTCCTCACTGGAAGGAAGAGAGAGTTCTCCCCTTCCCCTACGAATTTTATCTGGCCAGGTCACCTGACTGACCAGCCTGAAGCAAGAAAAAAAGCAGGAGAGAGGGGTCACCTGGGCTGACCCAAGTGAGCGGCAGAGAGAGAGGGAGATTTTTTTACACACTATATTACCAGGAAGACTTACTCTGTCACAGAGTCAGCCGTGACCGAGGAGAAATGTTTTCTTTCTATACTCTGGCTTGCAAAAAAAAAAGACAGGAGTACGTGGTATACGAAATAGTATGAAACTCCAAAGGGCAGAGTCCCTGCTGCGCAGCAGTACATGGGAGTGAGGCCTTGAGTGCAACCAACTCCTGAGGCCGAGGTTTGGCAACAATGCCTGGACCACAGTGAATCCTCAGAAAGGGAAGGGGCTGGGAAGTAATGGGGAGATCTACCCTGGAAAGCTCTCTGGGTCCTGGTCGATTCCCATCTCACAGCTCCAGAGAGGGCCCAGAGGCCAGCCACAGGGATACAGTGTTCAGTGCTGGCGCTTTCTGACCACAGACTGCATTACAGAGAGTGCCATGAAGGGAAGGAAAGCAGAGGAGCAACAGGCACCCAGGGGTGAAGAGTTCTGGAGAGAGGCTGAGAAGCAAAACATGACAAGTTGGGGTCAGTGGGTGGCAGCAGCACTTCCTTGCAGACCCCAATGGGCATAGGAGGCCACCAAGGACAGGGCTTGGGGACATTTGGAGCCAGCTGTCCTAGGGAGGGCACCCTATTGGGAAGGCGCTGCTTCTCTCCTGGGAGTACAAAATGCTTTTAGAGAACAAAGAAAGCACAGGCTCCAAGGCTGATAGAAGATAGTCTCCTCACAGGTTTCCCCCAGCGTATAGGCTGGCCTCTCCCGGAGGTGTTTCCTCTTAGCCCCTTCCCACAATCAAACCTTGGGGACAAGCCACTGGGTCCTTTAGGTCCTGAGCAGCACTACCAGGGCTGAAGGCTACATGAACTCTTCTGATACTCCAGCAGCAGGCGGCTACTTGCCTGAAGACAGACACTGGCAGAAGTTGAGCAAGTAGGCATCCCCAAGCCCTCTCTGTACTGCTGGCAGAATTGCGGATGTTCCTGGGTGTGGATGTGCTGGTGTTTGGCTAGGGCACATGAGCCATGGAAGCTCTTTTCAAACTCAGAGCACTGACATGGCTTCTTACCGGAGTGGATATGCTGATGATTGGCCGGGCTGGAGGATCAAGTGAATCTCTTCCCACACTCAGAGCATTGAAGTGGGAAAACTTTTAACAAGTTGAGTTCGAAGGGTTTGGAACAGGCTCTCCCAAGGTCATAGTCGTCCAACCTGGCAATCTTCAAGAAACATCTGGATGCCCATCTTTCTGGTCCATCTGATGCCAGCAGTCTTCTGCCCAAGTGTGGGAGGGCTGAACCCAGTGATCTGTAAGGTCCCTTCCAGCCCCTAAACAACTATGAAATTATAAGTGGTTTCTCCTCTGTAAGGATGCACTGGTGTATTATCAGTCCGGAGGATCAGGTGAAACTCTTCCTACACGCAGGGACTGACATGGCTTCCCCTTTCTATGGATTCGCTGGTGTCTGCTCAGGCTGGAAAACTGGCTGAATCTCTTCCCACACACAGAGCACTGATATGGCTTTTCCCCTGTGTGGATGTGCTGATGGTGGTCCAGGTAGGAGGCTTGGGTGAAGCTCTTCCCACACTCAGAGCACTGATGTGGCCTGTCTTTCATGTGGATGCGCTGGTGCTGAGCCAGGCTGGAGGACTGGCTGAAGCTCTTCCCACTCGGAGCACTGATGTGGCTTCTCCCCTGTGTGCAAATGCTTGTGTCCCACCAGGTGGGAGGAGTGGCTGAAGCTCTTCCCACACTCAGAGTACTGATATGGCCTCTCTCCTGTGTGGATGTGGTAGTGAAAGGCCAGATAGGAGGAACTCCTGAAACTCTTCCCACACTCAGAGCACTGATATGGCTTCTCCCGTGTGGATGCACTGATGCGCAGCCAGTGTGGAGGAATCAACGAAGCTCTTCCCACAAGCATGGCACCAATATGGCCCCTCACTGGTGTGAGTACGCTGGTGTCTGGCCAGTGTGGAGAAGTCAGTGAAGCTCTTCCCACACTCAGAGCACTGATGTGGCTTTTTTCCTGTGTGGATGTGCTGGTGCTGGTGCTGGGCCAGGTTGGAGGAACTGGTGAACCTCTTCCCACACACATAGCACTGATTTGGCTTTTCCCCTCTCTGGAGGCGATGGTGAATGGCCAAATAGAAAGAGGTGTTGAAGCTCTTCCCACACTGAGAAAACTCATGTGGCTTCTGCCATGTGTGGATCCAGTGGTGTCTGGCCAGGCTGCAAGAATGGCTGAAACTCTTTCCACATGCAGAGCACTGATACGGTTTCTCCCCTGTGTGCTTGTGGTGGTGCTCAATAGACTGGTAGGAAGTGGTGAAGCTCTTTCCACACTCAAAGCACTGATGTGGCTTTTCACCTGTGTGGATGCGCTGGTGTATGGCCAGACAGGAGGAACTGCTGAAGCTCTTCCCACACTCAGAGCACTCATGTGGGTTCTCCCCTATGCAGATACGCTGGTGTGTGGTCAGGTTGGAGGAGTGGGTGAAGCTCTTGCCAGACTCATGGCACCTTTTCTTCCTTTTCCCGGATGCAGGGCGGGGTGGGCTCTCCCCCTGGGCTTAGCAGGGAGCTCCTGCTTCCCTCCAAGGCCCTCCACACTGGCTCGGCTCGGATGCAGGGTCTCTGTACAGCGGAACTTTACCTGGTGGCTCTTCAGCTCCACAAATCCTTCCCTGTGTCCACAGCTGTCTCTGGCTTCTGTCCTTTCTGCATTCTCATGCCCAACGGGTGATGGCACCTGCTTCCCTGCTACATTCTCCCTCTGCTGTTGGGGCCTCCCTTGGCTCTGGGACCCATGGTCCTTCTGATGTCTCAGGGACTGTCTCACCCAAACTCCCTGGTGAAATCCAGGGCAGTTCCAGGTTTGCAGGCCCCTCCACAGGACTCTGACCCTCTGCTCTGCTCAGCATCCAGGCGCTTCCTGCATGGGGAAGAGAAACTCCAGGTTAGCCCCTGCCTGTTGGCACAGGCCAAATGCTTTTAGTTCCTCTGCTACAACAAGCATGTGAGCACAACTGTACCTTGGCCCTTGTGTTTCCTTAAGAGAACAAGCTCTTCCTGCCAACCCCCAAGCGCTGGGGGTGAGGAGGGGCACGTCCCTGTGCCGAGCTAACGATCCCTGCTTGGTGGAGGTCAGAGCCAGACTCTCAGGGTTTCTGGCCCAGCAGTCAGCCCCATCCCCCCCAGACCCTGGCAGGAGAAACTCATGTGGACACGTGTTAGGAGAGGACCTGAATGGCTTCCTGCTTTAATGGAACCAGGAGACCAGTGGCCCAATCAAAGTAAAGGATCAAGGAGGCTCTCTGAGGGCTGCTCTGGAGCACAGCACTGGCTGCTCCAGGGGAAGATGATGCCAAGCCCTTCACCTAGATGGACCAACATGCTCCAGAAACTAAAGAGCATTGGTGAGACTGCTCTATGTTTGCCTGTCAACTCTGGCAGCCCTGAGAACAGCATCTGACACCAGAGTGGACAGCCTCGCAGTGGATTTCTGGGGCTCACCAGCAGTCAGAGGTGTCAGGGGAACACGGCTTTACACTGGACCGGCTGCTTCTCCTGGGTAGAAAAACCCATGTCGTTCATCCCTCCTGCCTCCAAAAGCTACTCTGGGAGAGGAGGACTTAGAGCTGTGGGTCTCTCTCCTGCAAGGAACAGGACTGTGCCTGCTACCTGCTTCCAGGGAGATCGGGGCAGAGAAGAAGCCCATGGGGCTTTCCTCTGCTGACGAGGCCCAGGTGGCCTCCACATCACCGGAATCTGCACCGGCACCAAGCCTTCGGCATGAACCTGCACATAGACTCTGTGCCAAGTCTCAAGCTGTGTGACACTTATGGCCCAGAGATGAAACACAAAGGCATGAGTCACGGGGGATTCACTTCACTCCACAGCATGAAAGCTTGTGGATCCCACCCAGCCCACCAAGAAATTCAATGCAACATGAGACCAGGATTCAAGACCTCCCGGGTTCCAGGTTGACTCGACCAGGAAACACCAGGCAGAACCCCAGTCTCTCCTTTGTTCTACAATAATGGTTACAAGGAGCTTTGACCCACTGTGCTGGAAGTGCACCTCAGGGCAGGTCTGCAGGTTCCAGAGCCCATGTCAGTCTGGGCATGGAGCGTTTCTGAGAGGGGAGTGAGGGGAGGGGACAGCTGGAACTCACCTGCCAGCAGCTCCTTCAGCCTTCAGATGTCCCCACAGTCCCCATTATCACTGACCCAAAGCTCCTCCTGTCCTTGCTTGATGCAGCAGATTAAGTCGGGTGTTGGACCTAGATGCCCTGTTTGGGGTAGTGGTTAAAAAGCATCTGTGACTGAGTATTGGATGGCAAATAACCAACTAAGATTTGGAGAATGGATCCAATGAACTCAGGGATTCTACTGGGGCTCTGAAGGGCAAGGAAGGGTGCACACTGAGGAGGAAAGAGAAGGCACCACAGGGATTACCATGATAGATAACAGGCTTTGTCACCCAGGTGGTGGAGGGATGGTCAAGGAAACAAAGCACTGACCACTCTGAGGTATAAGACGGGTGTGAGACTGACAGAGTTCCCCAGGGACGGGGGTGGATGTACAATGACCTGTGATGTGGTAGAGAGCAGAAAGACAAAGTTTTGCTATTTACAAGGCATCAAAATGAAGAGAGGCTGGACACACTGGTAATAACATCCGTCTCATAAGCTTCATTCCAGGTAAAAGGGATGGAAGTGAGTTTCTTCTCTGGGAAGGTTTGAAACAAGGCCTGGCAGCAGGGAACAGATGGCCGACCATGACACTTCTCTTTGGGAGAGAGGGCCATTCCCCAACAGGGCGGAGGAAGGGAAGATGTTATAAGAATTGCAATGAAAATGAAAGCAATAATACCATCCAGCATGAGGATCGAACCAGAAGGGAAGATGAGCACACAGACACTTGGCAAATCCTGCACGGTTGGAAACAAAGATCCCAGGAGTCCTGGATATGGATAACAGAAAGCAGGAGATACCTTTTACAGGACGTGAAAGTGCAGCCTTGGAGCCCTTTGTTAAGGACTTCTGGGGAACTGGAGGGAAAAGAAAGCACTAGAAAAGCAAAGAGACTTTGTAGAAGGTAAGTCCCTATGCCCTGCCCACAAGCCACAACAACCCCTGTATCAGAGACCCTCTGGAAACAATAGTGGGTTTTCACCAGCCCTGCACTGAGTGCACCCATTTTTATCACCATGATAGGCGTCTGGCATGCAGAGGGATTTCGGGAGGATGATGAGACAACTTCTGTGCATGGCAAAGTAAGTTTGGAAGTAGGTTACTAGAAATGGAGTCAAGGAAATGCAAATCCCAGAGACGGTAGCAGTGGAGGCCAATAAGATTTCCATTACTTTGTGCCGGGTTATAACGAGAGGAGGAGAAAGGGATCTAGATGGCACTGACTGAGCACGTTCAGAGCATTGGACAAGTGGGACAGGATTTGCTAGGTGGGATAAAGAGGAAATCAGAACCATTTCCTGAGGAACAGCTGCCAGTTAATTCTTCTGTCCAATGAACTGAAAGTGACAAGAGCAATCTGAGCAGGAAAAGGGAGAGTCCCTCGCCAAGACACAGCTGGATATGGGGGCATCAGGGGTGACCAGAACAGGTAAGACTCCAGTGAAGGCAGCCGGAAAAACTGGAGCAAAAGGTGTCAGTATGAAACGCAAGAGAGGCCTGGTCATGCACAGTCATGCGGAAGATGTGAATATCAGTCCCTCAGGAAAAGTTTGCGAGGACAAGGGTGCGGAGAAGCAGGGGAAAAAAAACACTAAGCATCAGCACTGACATGGCTGCAGGGAGAAGCAGGAAAGAGCTTTACCCAGGGAAACGAGGGCTCAGCATCTGGTCCTGGTAAAGCCCCTTCTGTGCATCCTCCAGCAGCTCCCACTCCTCCCGCGTGAAGTACACAGCCATGTTCTCAAAGGCCTCCCGGAGCTGCAGGCACACGCGTTTCCTCATCAGTGTGTCCTGTTCCAGCTGCCTCCAGGATCCCTCTGCATGACAGCCCTCTGCAGGCTGGGTCATGACACACTGGGTACAAAATCCCCCCCCTCTTCACTGACACGGTATGTGGGTACAGCTGTGAACAAAGGGGACCACATATCTGTCCTGGCCCAGCTCATCACATTCTATGTGCTTGGCCTTTGAGGCAGCCAAGGCAGCACCTTTAGAGCCAGGGGCCTGGGCTCTACCACTGTGGCCAGGACTTCCTGAGCCACTACCCCTGCCTATTGGTACTGGAGAGCGAGCTCTGGGGTACACTGGCTGGAGCCTTTGCCTTTCTGCTGGAGCTGGTGCAGCTGTGGACATAGGGGTGCACGTGTGGGCCCTGGCCCAGTTCATCACATTCTGTGCGTTTGGCCCTGTGCTTCGTGAATACCAGCTGGGTGCAGTTGCAGCCCTCTCCCCACTCCCCAAACTTTTAACAGTGCCCCTGGCTCCTCCCAGGCAAGGCCCCAGCCACTCTCTCCCCCTCCCCCCCCACCCCGCATCTGGACCTGGTGTCCTGCACACCTCCGTGCTCTCCCTCTGCCTTGCCGGCCTGTCCTGCCCCTTCTGCAGCTGGCCCTGCTCAGGGCACCCCTCTCTCCCAGCCTCCCTGAGGATGTCCTCAGCAGCTCCAGCTTTGCAGACCCTTCTTCAGGAGGCTGCTGATGAGCTCTGCCCAGGTGGCCTGCACCTGTGGGGGGGAGAGAAGGCACAAGTCAGGCCTGGTGCTGCTGGTAGGGGAAAGCCCTGCTCCTCTCCTGTACGGGCTGGTGACTGCAGCAGCCGGAGCCTTCAGCACATGGGAGAGGGGGGAGATGGAGGACAGGCACTGCAGCACCCAGACCCACGTTCCAGCTAGCACCTGGACACTCACCTGACTCCACATCTGGTGGGGGCTCCGATCTGGTGCCATGAAATTTGCTGGTCCTTAGGCCCTGAACTGTCCCTCTGAGCTGCCTCCCCCAGAGACATGTCCGGAGGTTGGGCCTGTGGCTGCTCTGGCCAGGAATCACCAGGCTCTGTAAGTGCCCCAGTGGGCTGCATTCCTGTCTGACATCCCCTCGTCCACCTTCACACTCACCGTGACCTGGGGACGAGAGGGACACGTCGCTGGGACGGGGACAGACAGGGAGACAGGAGACACCCCCAGCACACAGACATGGGAGCAGCGGCATGTTCAATCCTGGTGAAACATTCAGACGTGGAGTTTCTCAGCCTCTGCCTGCCCCAACTGAAACCCCTCAGCCAGGGTCACTGCTGCAACCCCACTGCCCGCACCCCAAGTCCTGGGGCAGGCCGGCCGGGTCCTGCCCCAGTGCCCTCAGCTCCACCGTCTGCTCCTGGCTGCCACATTGGGTTCAGCCGGCAGCAGCAGAGCTCCCGCCCGTGGGGAAGGAGGCGGTGCGGATCGGAGCAGGTGATGAGAGGTTGGGACCAACCCAGTGCCAGCCCAACACTGCCCTGCTCCCGGCAGCCCCTACATGGGAAACGGGCTGGCGTCAGGGACACCGCTCCCGCCAGCAGACCCCGCCGTTCCCTGGGCTGCCCTGCCAGTGCCCTTCATTCCCGCCCCCCAACTCCGACCCGCCAGGTGGAGCTCCCCACTTCCACCTCAGGCTGGCAGCGCCTGCACACTGACTGTTCTGCCTCTCCCCCTTGGACATGCACATTGTATCCGCTCCCTGAGGCCCCCCTTTCCCGTTAAGGCGCATGCGCAAAGGGACAAAGCAATTAATAAGCTAGGGTTGGCAGTATACAAGTACCCAACTCTGCTGGGATTGCCAGGACAGGAGCAGACCGTCACCAAAGACTGGGCTCCCCGCGCTGCGTTCCGGGGTCAATCCCCTCAGGCAGCCGCACTGGACGAGCTTCCCGGGCGTGCTGCTCCGAGCAGGGCTCGGCTGCCCTGCAGAAACCCGCGCAGGCATTCAAACTTGCTTGGGCTATCTAACGCTTTAATGACGTCACCATCACTAATGCTAGCCAAGCTTGTAATATAAGACTACCCAACTGCCCGTCCAGACCGACGGGGGATGGGCCTGTGCTTAGGCCGGGTGCCGCCACCTCACGCGCAGCGCCACCGCTGTTGTGCCTCTTGCAGGGCGCGGCGCGAGCCAGGCCAGCAGCTCCCCGCCCTCTGGTATCACGGCCAGGCTTCCCCACGCTTGGAGCACCCTGATTGGCTGTTTCCGTCAGCCAATCAGAGCGGGAATAAAGCGTTGCTGCCGGAGGGACAAGACTTTTACATAGGAGAAGTGGCCAAACGCCCACCAAGAACGGGGGCGGGCGGGGCCACGCCCCTTCCCGCCTGGGGCCCGGGGTCCCAGCACGCTGCCCTGCGCTGCCTTCCGGCCGCTCTGTGCCGCCGCCTCCAGGGAGCGGGGCGGGGCGGGGGGGCGACGCGCATCTTTGCACGTTTGGAATACTTTCCTGGTATCGTCCTGTTCTCACATGAATTAGCTCCAATGGTTATCACATTATTATCTCAACTGATGGTTCTGGATGTTCCCGGGCGTTTTACTGGGGTTAACTTTAGGCCAGTCTTTGTCACTCACTAGCTGAATCACCTCAAAAAGGCTTCTGGGAGTTCAGTCAACTTGACATGACCAGTTTGAATTTTCCTTGCAACAGGATCCAGCCCTGCAAACCCAGCTGCAGGGTGATGCTGAGGTCCATGGAGAACCTGAAGGGTGTTTGGCACAGGACAAGAAAAGCAGCAGGCTTCCCTGGACCAGGAGAAAGGGGACACGTGAGTAGTGTGTGCTCGTGCCCACGTGCAGCTACCCTGCCCTGGGTCATCTCTCTCTCTAGTGAGGAAACAGAGGCACCTGGAGCTCCAAGGGGTACCAGTCAGATGAGCAGGGGCTGAGTGTTGTGCCCCCAAACAAAGCAGATCTCCCAGTCTGCCCTTCCAACTGGCCTAGTGCCCCAGAGGGACCTGGCTAGGGCTTTCATGTCTGGATTTTCCTGCACATGACCTTCTTTAGGGTCCACCTATATCTGGGCATTTTTTAAAATACTAGCAAATGTCTGGGATTTTGCTCAGCCTCCACTCAGCATCAATGTTTCTAATGGCAAGTGGCTGCTTGGGACTGGGGGGGGGAGTAGTGGCAGGGTGATTGTAGGCAAGGGCATTCTGTGCTCCGTATGCAGCCCTGGCAGCTGGGGACTTAGGGCCAGGGCTTGGGGGGCAGAATGTGTGTGCATGTGCATGCAGGCACCAGGGCTACAGCAGGGCAGACAGGCAGGCAGGGGAGGTGCCTGTCCTTAAAGCAGGGGAGGGGGGGGTGTCAAGGGCAGCAGGGAGCTGCATGGGCAGCAGGGCAGGTGGCTGTGGGTTGAGTGCAGGGCACCAGCAGGGCCGGGCAGAGTCTGTAGGTCATGAGTAAGGGGCACTGGCAAGGCTGGTGGGGCTGTAGCTGGGGAGTGAGGGGAACCAGGCACGCAGGGGACTGTGGGACCCAGGTAGAGCCAGGGGGGCTGCAGGTTGGGAATGAGGGGCCCCAGCATGGTCTGGGGTACTGTGGGTTGGGAGTGAGAGGCAGGGCATGGGCATATCACTGCCCTCTGCAATCATATACCTTCTCTCCACCCTGCACAGGTGTTCTCTTTTTTAAAACTGGAAAAATGGTAACTCTAGACCTACCTGTCCCTCTGCTCCTATTCAAGGGTGGGGGAGGGGAGGGGAGGCAGGGGCAGGATCCCAAGCTGTTATACCTAGAATATCTCTGGGGGCTGTATTTTATCCGCAGAAGTAAAAGAGAAGCCAAAATAAGTTCCTCTACATGAGACACGCTGTATTGGAATACTACCGTTCAGGAAACACTCCCCAAACATGACAACATGCTGCATTTCACCCAGAGGATGTCCTCATACCCTCCACAGGAGGCAGGACTGGCCACAAGCTGCCCCTCCTTTCCCCCACCCACATTTCCTCCGGAAAAGGCACTCTACTGACCCCTGGCCATAGGCTCCTTCCAAAGGGCAGGGTCCTTGCTGCAGAGCAGTACAGGGGAATGGGGCCTCGAGTATGACCGACTTCTGAGCCTGAGCATTTTGAACAACTTTAGACCATGGTGAATCCTCAGGAAAGGGAAGGGGCTGGAAAATTGCAGAGATCTGCCCTGGAAAGGTCTCTGAGCCCTAGTTGGTTCCCATCTCATAGCTCCAGAGGGGACACAGAGCCCAGCCAGAGGGACACCATGTTCAGTGCTAGGGCTTTCTGAACAGAGACAGTATTACAGAGAGTGCCATAAAAGGTAGGAGGGCAGGGGAGTAGCAGGCACCCATGGGCACAGAGCTCTGGAGAGAGGCTGAGAAACAGAACATGCCAAGCTGGGGTTGGGGTGACACCAGCACCTCCTTGAAGACCCTGATGGGCATGGGAGGCAGCCAAGGACAGTCCCTGGGGACATTTGGAGCCAGCTGTCTGGGGGAGGGCACCCTATTGGGAAGGTGCTTCTTTTCCCCTGGGAGCACCGGCGCTTCTGAAGTACGATGGGAAAGGGACATGGTCCAAGGCTGATACAAAGAGTGTCCGCTCACAGGTTCCCTTAATGGACACAAGCCAGCATGGCTTTGGGCAGGCAACCTCATCTCCTTTTATGACTGGGTAACTTGCCACCTGGATAAGAGAGAGGAGGTTGACCCTGTATACCTTGACTTCCAAAAAACCTTTTGATTTGGTATCCCATGATGTTCTCATGAGAAAATTGCAGGATTATGGGCTTAATTGCGAGACAGTGAAGTGGGTAGGAAGCTGACTGTACAGTAGGACCCAGAGAGTTCTTATGAATGGATCTCTGTCGTCCTGACCAGAAGTGGGCAGTGGTGTCCTCAGGGGTCAATGATTGATCCAGTGCTTTTCAACTTCTTTATCAATGATTTAGAGGTGAGGGTGAAGAGCTAGCTCCCTGCCAAGTTCACGGACAACACCAAGTTATGGGAAAACATGGTCACACTTGAGCATAGGCTACATGACTCCTATCTAGGCTGCAGATTCAGGCAGATCTAGACAGGCTGGCAAGTTAGGCAGATCAGAAATGTAAAGTGCTCCATCTGGGTATGAAAAATCCAAAGGGCAGGGTCATTGCTGCACACCTACAATGCCCACGCACACCTACAGGCTTAGTGGCACCCAACTGACCAGCACAACAACTGAAAGGGACCTGGAGGTAAATATAGACCACGGTATGAACGTGAGTCCTCAGTGTGATGCTGTAGCCAGCAGGGCAAATAATACTCTGGCATGCATCAATTGATACATCTCCAGCAAAACCAAGGAGTCGTTCTTTTGCTCTGCTCAGCATTTGTGAGACTGCAGCTGGAGTCCTGCATCCAGTTCTGAGCGCCGCACTTTAACAAGGACATGGAAAAGCTTGAAAGTGTCCAGAGAAGAGCCACCCGGATGATCAAAGACTTGCACAACAAGCCACATGAGAAAAGGATAAGGGACCTGGGACTCTTCAGCCTGAAAAAAAGGCTGAGAGGGGACCTGGTAGCAGCTTACTGCTGTATGAGGGGCATACATCAAGGACTCGGGGAACAACTATTCACCAGAGCACCCTTGGGGAAAACCAGGAGTAATGGTCACAAAGTCCTAGACAACTTTCAGTCTCAACATCATGGAAAACGTCTTCACAGTCAGAATGTCCAGACTGTGGAATAAGCTCCCTCCAGAGCTGGAGAAATCACCTACCCTGGCAATCTTCAAGAGGAGCCTGCATGGTCTTTTCTGCTTGATGCAAGGGGGCTGGACCCAATGATCTTCTGAGCTCCCATCCAGCCTCACAATCTATGAATCTGTGTCTGGCTTGACATCTGCCTGAGGTGTTTCTTCTTAGCTATTCCCCCTAAATCATACCTTGGGGGCCAACCTATGGGTTCTTCACTGCCTTATCAGGGCTGAAGGCTGTGTGAACATTTTCTACACTCCAGCAGCAGGAGATTGCAGCCACTGGCAGGAGCTGAGCAGGCAGGCATCCCCAAGCCCCCCCCTGTATGGCTGGCAGAATTATGGATGCTCCCCAGTGTGGATGCGTTGGTGTCTCACCAGGCTGGAGGATTGACTGAATCTCTTTCCACACTCAGAGCACTCATGTGGCTTCTCCCCTGTGTGGATCCGCTGGTGATTGGCTAGGATGGAAGACTGGGTGAAACTCTTCCCACACTCAGAGCACTGATGTGGCTTCTCCCCTGTGTGCATACGCTGGTGATTGGCCAGGCTGAAGGAGTGGGTGAACCTCTTCCCACACTCAGAGCAGTGATGTGGCTTCACCCCTGTGTGGATGCGCTGGTGTATGGCTAGGTGGGAGGACTGGGTGAAGCTCTTGCCACACTCAGAGCACTGATGTGGCTTCTCCCCTGTGTGGATGCGTTGGTGCCGGGCCAGGTTGGAGGAGTGGGTGAACATCTTCCCACACTCAGAGCACTGGTATGGCTTCTCCCCTGTATGGATGCGCTGGTGCTCAGCTAGGCTGGAGTACTGAGTGAAGCTCTTCCTACACACAAAGCACTGATGTGGCTTCTCCCCTGTGTGGATGCGCTGGTGGTTGGCCAGGTTGGAGGATTGAATGAAGCTCTTCCCACACTCAGAGCACTGATATGGCTTCTCCCCTGTGTGGATGCGCTGGTGGTTGGCCAGGTTGAAGGAGCGGGTAAAGCTCTTCCCACAAACAGAGCACTGATGCAGCTTCTCCTGTGTGTGGGTACGGTGGTCCTGGTCCAGGTTGGAGGACTGGATGAAGCTCTTCTGAACCTCAGGGCACCAAATCGGCTTCTCCCCTGTGCGGGCCAAGATTCAACACTTCCTGAGTTCCAGGTCAGCCTGACCAGGAGACACCAGGCAGAGTCCCAGGCTATCCCTTGTCCAACAGTAATGGTTACACAAAGCTTCTACCCACCATGGTTATCGATATAAGGGACTATATATGACTAACCTGAGCTGGGAAGTCAACTCTTACATTGCCAAATGAAGATAGAAATCTAAGATCATAGTATCCCAAGAAAACCAGACTTGTGCTTAAACATCAAGACAGCAAACTCGCCTGTTCCCTAGCAGCTGTAGTTAGGGGAGAAACAGCTGTTTGTCTCCACAGCTTGGCATTTCAGTGTGTGGAAACACCCGCCTGGACACATGACAGCAGAAGCTGAGGGCAGCATCCTGCAAGGGCAACACAGGGCAGGTCTGCAGGCTCCAAGCCCCCTGTCACTCTGGGAGGGGTGTCGGGGGAGGGAACGGCCACAACTCACCTGGCAACAGGTCCTCTGACCTTGAGATGTCCCCACGGTCCTCATCATTACTGACCCAGAGCTGCTCCTGTCCTTGCTGGATGCGGTGGATTATGTCAGGTGTGGAACCTTGATATCCTGTTTGCGGCAGTGGTTAAAAGAGGATTGATGTCTGGGTACTGGATACAGAATTAGAAACTGGGATTTGGAAAATGGATGCAATGAGCTCAAGGATTCTACTGGGACCATGAAGGACAAGGGAAGGTGGACAAAAAAGAGGGTGCTACATGGAGAAGTCAGTAGGCAATGACTTTTGTTACCCAGGTGGTGGGGGGGATGGTTGTAGGAAACAAAGTACAGACCACATTGAGGTATATAATGGGTGTGAGACCGACAGAGTTCCTGGGGGCGGGGATGCACATGTAGTGACCTGTGATGTGGTAGAGAGCAAACATATGAAACTCTCACTATTTACAAGGCAGCAAAATGAAGGGACACTGGTGGCTGGATAACATTCATCTTATCAGCGTCTTTCAAGCAAGGCCTGGTGGCACAAAACAGAATCCAGGACAGATGGCCGACCATGATCCTTCTCTCTGGGAGAGAGGGCCAATCTTCAACAGGGCAGAGAAAGGGAAGATTTTGTAAGAACTGCAGTGGCACCGAAAGCAATCATCCCATCCAGCGGGAGGATGGAACCAGAAGGGGGAATAATAAAACCAGATGGGAAAATGCTGCCAGGTTTGAAACAAAGGTCCCAGGTATCCTGGGTACAGGGAACAGAAGGCAGAAGGAGACACCTTTTACACCACATGAAAGCCCATAACGTATCAATGGTTGACATGGTCTTTGCTGAGCAACAAAAAGCCTTGGAGACCTTCCCTAAGGAAGTACTTTGGGAGAATCAGAGGACAGGTTGAGGGAACTGTGCTTATTTAGTCAAGAGAAGAAAAGACTAAAAGGGGATTTAATAGCAGCCATCAACTACTTGAAGAGGGGTTCAATTCAGGATGGAGCTGGACTGTTCTCAGTGGCGGAAGATGACAACACAGAGCAATGGTCTCAAGTTGCAGCAAGGGAAGTTTAGGTTAGATAGTAAGAATTTTCTCCTGAGGAGGGTAGTAAAACACTGGAACAGGTTACCCAGAGAGGTAACGGGCTCTCCATCCTTGGAGGTTTTTAAAACCCAGTTTTAAAAGCTTTGACTGGGATGATCTAGTTGCAGCTGGTCCTGCTCTGAGCAGGGGGCTGGACTAGAGAACCTCCTGAGATCCCTTCCAACCCGACTTTTCTATGATTCTGTGAAAAGAAAGCACTAGGAAATTAAGGTGATCTTGTAAGTCCAACAGCCCTGCCCACAAACCAGAACAAGCCCTGTATCAGAGACCCTCTGGAAATGACAATGGGTACTAAACAGCCCTGCACTAGGCCCACCCCTTTTTATCACCATGTTGGGTGTCTGACATGCAGAGGGATTTTGGGAGGAGAATGAGACAACTTCTGAAAATGGCAGAGCAAGCTTCAGAGCAGGTCTCTAAGTAAACATAACCAAGCCAAAGCCTGCAGCCTGTGGAGATGAAGATGTCAGGAAGGAACGTGGGCAGAAGCACCCAGAGACCTGCTGACAGAACTATCTGGGTTCCACCATGTGCGCATGGATCACTAGAGATGGAGTCAAGAAAACACAAATCCTAGGGGGGGTAGCAGCTGATCTGCCTTCCATTACCTTCTGCTGCTACTTAACTGAAGGAGAAAAAGGGAATCTAGAGAGCACTGACTGAGCATGTTCAGAGTGTTAGACATGAGGGATAGGACACACTAGGTGGGAGAGGGAGGAAAATCACAAACATTCCTGTCAGAGCCCATCCCTAACAAAGTCCTTCAAAGTGAACTGGAAGGAAAAGAAAGCACTAAAAAATTAAATAAAAATAAATAAATAAATAAATAAAATCAAGCTGACCTCCTAGAAGTCCCTCAGCCCTGCCCACCAGCTAGAACAACCACTGTATCACAGACCCTCTGGAATTGACAATGGGTTTTCACCACAGAGATGGTTTGGATTTCAACCACCAGGGAAAAACTGATGAGGACGAGAGCACAGAGGAGCAGGGAGAAGACAGTAAGCACCAGGGGTCACATAGCTGCAGGGAGAAGCAGGAAAGACCTTTACCCAGGGAAACGAGGGCTCGGCAGTTGCTCAGCATCTGGTCCCGGTAAAGCCCCTTCTGTGCATCCTCCAGCAGCTCCCACTCCTCCCGCGTGAAGTACACAGCCACATCCTCAAAGGCCTCCCAGAGCTGCAGGCACAAGCATTACACCATTAGAGTCTCCTGTTCCAGCTGCCTACAGCCCTCACTGCCATCTCCAGGATCCTTCTGCACGACACCTCTCTGCAGGCTGGGCCATGACAGACGGGTGCAAAATGCCCATCTTCACTGACACGGTATGTGGGGGCAGCCATGGATGTATGGGTCCACATCTCTGCCCTGCCTGGTTTATTGGGTTGTGTGTGCTTGGTCCTTTGAGGCAGCACCTTTAAAGCCAGGGGCCCTGGCTCCACAACAGTGGACAGGCCTTCCCCTGCCAGCACCTCTAAACTATGAGCACTGGGGAGCGGCTGGGTGTGGCTGCAGCCCCCATCACCAAAGGCTTATTGCTCCACAACGCTCTGGTCCCCAAACTCCTGACAGCGCCCCTAGCTTCTTCCAAACACAGCCCCAGCTGAAACTGCTGCCCTGCTTACATCCATGCTCTGCCCCTGCCTTGCAGGCCTGCCCTGCACCTTCTCCAGCTGCCAGGGCTCAGGGCTCAAGGTGCCCCTCTCCCCCGGCCGCTCTGGGTAAGTCCTTGGGAGCTCCAGCTTTGCAGACCCTTCTTCAGGAGGCTGCTGAGCTCTGCCCAGGGCCCCTGCACCTGCAGGGGGAAGAGAAGCAACAGGTCAGGTCTGGTCCTGCTGGCAGGGGAAACCCCTGCTCCTCTCCCGTATGGGCCGGTGACTGCGGCAGCTGGAGCCTGACACATGGGAGAGGGGGGAGACGGAGGACATGCACTGCAGCACCCAGACCCACTCTACCCAGCACCTGGCCTCTCATCTGACTCTGCGTCTGGCACGGGCTCCTCTCTGGCACCATGACATCGCTGGTCTGCAGGCCCTGGGCTCTCCCTCTGTGCTCCCTCTTCCAGAAACACGTCCACAGGCTGGGCCCGTGCCTGTTCCACTGCCCCGTTGGGCTGCATCCTGTGCGAGGTGACCTCCTCGACCTTCACCCTCATCATGACCTGGGGACGAGAGGGACGCGTCACTGGGGAGCTGGGACTGGGAGAGACGGGGCGGCAGGGAACATCTGCCGGGCACACGGGCATGGGAGCAGCACCAGCAATGATTCTGGTGAAACGTGAGCACGTGGAGTTTCTCAGCCTCCGCTGACCCCAGCTGAAACCCCTCAGCCAGGGTCACCGCCTCGGCACATGTCTGCAGCCTGCGCCCCCACCCCACATCTCCTGGTGCAGCACGGCCAGGACCTGCTCCAGCACCATCAGGCCCACCCTGTGCCCTGCTGTGGCGATGGCTGCAGAGCTCCCAGAGATGGCTGCAGAGCTCGCGCGGGCCCTCAGCCTCCTGGCAGCCTAGGCCTCAGCACCACGTCCCTGGCCTGGGTAGCACGTTCCCGGTGCCAGCGGTGCGGTGTGCGAGGGCCCCGAGGGGCTGCGTGGGCTGCATCACCTCCTGCCCCGGACCCGCTGTGCTGGACCAGCTCCTGCTGCCGGCCTGTCTCGGGGTGGCGCGAGGGGCTCGTCCTGCGCCTCCGGCTGCGCCGGGCTGCCGGGGAAGGCCGCGGCTGCCAGGGGCTCCAGCGCAGCCGCCGCTTCGTCCGCCCGGGAGGCCTCGTCCCGGCCGGGGACTCCGCTCCGCTGTCGCACGGAGCTGCGGAGCTGCCTGCGGGGAAGGAGGCGGCGCGGATCGGAGCAGGTGATGGGAGACCCGGGACCGACCCGGCCCCACCCCGACGCTGCCCCGCTCCCGCCAGCCCCGACACGGGCAACGGGGCCGGCGACAGGCATACGTCCCTCGCCCCCGCATCTCCCAGCAGCCCCCGCGCCCCCAGCTGCTCCCTGGGCCGCGCCGGTGCCCCTCACTCGCGACCCCCGCACCCCACTCACTCCGACTCGCCCGGGGATCTCCCCCCTCCCACCTCGGTCCGGCGGCGCCTGCGCAGTCACTGCTCTGCCTCTGCCATCACCCCTCCCCGCCCGCCATCACTGCTCCTAGGCTGAGCACGCGCAATAAGTCTTCTCCCTGAGGAGGGGGCGGGCCCGCCTCTGTTGGCAGCGCATGCGCAGGTGGTAAAGCTGAAGCCGCTTCCTCACGCGCTCCCACCACCTTCCAGCAGCTGGGGGCAACATAGAGACCCACAGCTGGTTTGTCCTGGGGAACCCCGGGGTGGGGCGAATGTGGCAAGAAAGGCCAAAACCTGTGTGTGGGTGATGTGCACTGTATATTTCTGCATGTATGACATCTTATTTGATGTGTGTTGGTGTATGTTTGCACGTGTATGTATGTAGCTGAGTGTATATGCATCTCTATATGTACATGCATCTTTATCCTTCTATGTGGTTGTTTATATGTATGAATTTGTGTGTATAGTTCTTTGAGTTTATATATGTGTGAGTATGTGCACGTACAAAGGGGCGTCCTATCTATATGTGCACATATTCTTTGATGTGCACGTGACATCGCAGGAGACAGCTAGGACTGGGGGGGCCACAGTTCCTGGACACTGTATTCCCAGGAGCACTTGCTCTCTGTCACACAATTGCCCATGACCCTAGAGAAATCGTTTTCTTTTGCATTCTCCAGGGCAAAAAAAAATAAAAGCGTTGGGGGCATGCTGTAAGTGATGTAATATGGTATGCCCATGAGCACGTGAGACATAATGCCCGTGAGCACGCGAGATGGGTTCCCCAAACTGGGCTGCAACTAGTTCCAAGTCCATGCACACATCATGCTGTGCAGAAAGGTAGTGACTAACTGACATGATGCCCCCCTCCTCCCCCCCCGCCCCATGTACCAGAGGAAACCTATGGTTATGTTAATTCTAATAGCAATAGGAATACAAATAATATTTTTGCTACCACTACTGCTAGCACTATAAAAATAGAAATAACAGTAGTAATAATACATAGAGTAGTACCAATAATATAATGCCTATTAGATCCATTGCCACTACAATAATAGAAATAACGAGAGTAGAAATAAGAACACCACCGCTACTCTTGGCATTGCTGCTACCATTGCTACTATCATTAGAGCAGTAATAATAGCCATAGGAGAATCATCGCTATTTATATTATTGCTATAAATAAGAGCAACACCATTCACAACAACAGTAGCAGTGATTGCCAGCCCTAATGACTACTACTAATTTTACATAGAGGCCTGTCCTAGTCTATCCAGACAGGCTCAGCACAGCCCAGCGCCCATACACCCCCTGCCTTGAAGAAAGGCTTTAAAACAGGACACCCCCCAAAACACAGCACAAGCGGGCGGGGGGCAGGATTCCTGCCCAGCTCCGTGTGGCAACGGGCAAAGCCCAGAAGCCTGGAACGACCTCGAGCAGAACGTAGGCACAGCTACGCCCACGTCACCCCAACTCGTGGCTGTGCAGCCTCATGTCGAGGCCCCAAGTCCCCACACTCTGGCATTTCTTTCAGCAAAGCTTTGGAGGTGTCGCTCCCTGTGCAGGATCCAGCCCTGCGAGCCCAGTTGGAGGGCAATGCTGAGGTCCATGGAGGGTTTTTGGTACTGGACAAGAGAAGAAGCAGGCTTCCCTGGACCAGGAAAAAGAGGACATGCGAGTCTAGCGTGTACTCGTGCACATGTGCGTCTGCCCTGCCCTTGAGGCCTGGCTCTCTAGAGAGGAGACCGAGGCAGCTTGAGCACTGGGTGGCTGGGTGTTGCACCCTCAAACCAAGCAGGTCTCCCAGTCTGCCTTTCCAGCTGGCCCAGCACCCCAGAGAGACCTGCTTCTCTGCTCCCACCCAAGGCTTTTTGGGACAGGCAGCAGAGGGTTCTGCTAGCAGAGCTGGACCAAGATCCCAGTGTCTTAAACCTAGGATGTCTCTGGGGACTGTATTTTATCTGGACAAGAACAAGAGAAGCCAAAGCAAGTTCCTCCACATGAGAGGCGGTGTATTTGGATACTAGCAATCACGGAACATTCCCCAGACATGACAACATCCTGCACTTGACCCAGAGGATGTCCTCATACTCTCTACAGCCTTCCCCAGGAGAGGCAGGACCTACCGTAGACTGCCCCTCCTCTCCGCAGCCCACATTTCCCCTGGGAAAGGCACTCTACTGGCCCCTGACCACAGGCACCTTCCAAAGGGCAGGGGGCTTTCTGCACAGCAGTACATGGCAGTGAGGCCCCCAGTGCTCAGTTCTGGAGAGAGGATGAGAAGCAAAACCTGCCAGGCGGGCCTCAGGGTGGCAGCAGCAGCTCCTTGCAGACACTGATGGGCAGGGGAGGGACAAAGACAGGCCCTGGGGAGATCTGAAGCCAGGTGTCTGGGGGAGGGCACCCCGTTGGGAAGGCGCTTCTTCTTCCCTGGGAGCACTGGCTGCTTTCACGGACCGATGGGGAAGGCACAGGCTCCAAGATTGCTTCTTGGCCTCTTGAAGGCTCAGGACAAGCAGAGTGGTTCTTTAACCTGGCAGGGGAAATACCTTGTATCAGGGTTCATGATGGCAGTTCTCCTGAACTGTATTGCAGGAGAACTGCTCTTCTGGTGTGGTTCAGTACCCACCGAGGTGAGCCCACTGTATGACAACAGGAGTCTCCTCCCTTGCTTGCTCTGAGGGCCTTATGGGTAAGGGCAAGCAAAACTCGAGGGCATCTGAACCCCAAGCCTCCAGGCTTCGGCCTGCAAGTAGGATGCCCCCCTGAAACTCAGTAAGTGGCCCTCAGCCCAAAAAAGTTGCCCATCCCTGCCCTAGCAGCCGTAGTTAGGGGGAGAAGTGGGGAACGGCTGCTCGTCTCCACAGTTTGGAATTTCAGTGCGTGGAAACACCTGCCTGGACACACGGCAGCAGAAGCTATTTGAGGCCAGCACCTCGAAGGGCAGCACAGGGCAGGCTGCAGGCACCCTGTCACTCTAGGCAAGAAGCATGTCCAAGAGGGGAGGCGGGAGGGAACCACCACAACTCACCTGGCAGCAGGTCCTCCAACCTGGAGATGCCCCCACAGTTCTCATCATCACTGACCCAGAGCTGCTCCTGTCCTCGCTGGATGCGGCACAGGTGAAGGAAAGGCTTGGTTGGAATTGCCCTGGGCTTTGCTGGTTGTGGCGTGGGGCTGAGAGGCTATTTTAGCCAACCCTCCCCACCCTTGCTTTCTGCTGCATGTGTTAGGAGCTTTTAAGCCTCCCTCAGAGGCACCAAGGCTGGGAAAGCACCGCTTCTGGGAAGGATTGCTTCAGAGAAGGGCTAATAGTCTTGCTACTGTTCTTGCCAGGTGGTGGGGCTCGCCTGGTGTGACACTTCCTCTGGGAAGGACCAGAGTGTGACATCCCATGAGACAGCTTGGGTGAGGAAGGTAGGATCAGGGGGCCACATTTCCTGGACACTCTATATTCCCAGGAGGACTTACTGTCTGTCACACAGGTGGCCATGACACTGGAGAAATCTTTTACTTTTATATATTTTCCCTGGAAAAGGAAAAAAAAAAAGGTCAGGGATGTGTGGTATGTGAGATAATACAGTACTTCCATGAGCAGGTAAGAATGGATCCCTATTGCTTTCCTCAGTTGGGGACTTAGAGAATATACAGAGCCTGGCCAAAGCCAGCTGCAACTTCATTCATACACTATCAGACCATACAGGATGATGGTAACTGGCTGACATGACCACTCATGTACTCAGGGAACCAACCCTTTGGTTCATTCATCGGTGCCTTCTAAGTCCTCCAGGTTTCCCAAGTAGCTTGGTGATGCCCCAATTCCAATCCATGCACCTTATCGCATCCCCTGCAGCCTTGAAGAACAATTTATGTCTGTCCTCCATATAATACCTCCCTTCTTCAGGGATCTGCAGCATGGGCAAATCAGACAGACCAAAGGCTGGCAGAGAGCACTTTGGGTGCCAGCCTGGCCCGGGTTGACATCCTGCTTTGCTGCCTGATGTGAAAATCCTTTTGGCATCAGAATAAAACCCATGAGGTTCACAGAGCACCATCTTCTTTGGCAGGGCGGTCCCAAGAGTTGCTATTCCAGGTGGACACATCTGAGGCAACTGACTGAGGTTTAGACAGGTGAGTCCCCACCATTTCCATATCTGTCATGCATCTAAAACCAGACACCTGAGAAACTGCCTCTCTTAGAAGCTAGGACTCCTGGGTCCTCTGCACAACTCTGGAAAGTCCAGTGGCTTAGAGCAGGCTGAATAAAAGCCCAGGCTTCTGGTCCTCTCCCTGGAAGTGGAAGGAAAATGAGGTCCAGCAGGCCAGATTGGAAGGGTTAGAGAAACTCCATCTCTGTCTTTGGGAGAGCAGTGTGGGGCTGGGTGGGTTGGAACAGTGGGCTGAGACTGGGATGGGGCTTGTGGGGTGTCCAGGACTCCTGGTGTCCTTTTCCTCCAATCCTACAAGCCTCTGCCCCTGCCCTGGTCTCACCAGGGTGATGAGGAGCCTTCACTACAATTTGCAAAGTATCCTGCAGCCCCTAGAGAAAGCAGCTGTCCTGCTCTAGAGCCAAGGGCAGTGACTGGCTCAGCCTATGCCTGCACACAACCAGCTGCCCCTGCCCTTGAATGCTGGGGACTTTGGTGCTCCTCCAACTTGACTGGCTGCCTCTTCTCCCCAACAGTGCCAGTAACCACAGCCAAGTGCAGGATGAGCTGGGAGTATTTGGGGGAGAGTGAAGCACCTCCACCACTCTAGGTGAGACCTGTTGTCAGCCACTATCGCAGTTGTAGGACTGGCCTTAGCCCTGGTGGGCAGCTGAGCAGAGCAAGGAACTTCTGCCAGGATCAGTCTAGTTAGCCAAGCTGATGCGCTGCCTCATGGTGTCCAATGCCATCCGTTGGTCCCACGACATCTACATGGAACACATCACAGGCCCCCGCCAGTACTACAACCCCACCAGATGAACCGCCGCCAGACTGGACACAGAAAGGACCACCTGAACCGCCCCCCTTCTGCACCATGTGGACCTTCACTTTTGAGAGGATTCTCCAACAACGGACAACCCCGCTCCACCTGAAGAGGACCCCCACAATGAGACTCTATATGGACTGAGACACTTCCTTCGAACCGCTTCCTCCACCACTGCAGACCATTGTAAGGGGTTTGTGTGTATCCATCTCCTTTCTCTCTCAGGGTCACGAACCCCCTCCCTCCCTCCCATCCCCCACCGCTGGGCTTAGATGGTTAACATCGTATCTCCTGTAACCTAGTTGCATTCCCCTCCTCACTCCCATCCCTCTATTGTTAGTCCTTCGCTAGGGAGATCTGTATTTCCCTACCAACTTTGTCATCTTTTTTTTTGGATTCCCAGTCCTAAACATTTACTAATAAAAGTCAATCTGTTCATGATGGTAATAGCCAACAGGGCTGTCCCTAGGGGGGTGCAAATCCAGGAGACTGCCCTGGGCCCTGCGCTTTGGGGGGCCCCACAGTCAGTGCTGTATAGGCCCCGCCACAGCCGCCAGATGCTCACCACCCCACCCTCCCCCTACTTTGCCGGCTGCGGCCACTTGCCACCCCTTCCAGCCCTGCACACTCCTAGGGACGGCTCTGATAGCCAGAGTAGTAGTACTAATAATAACAGCAATAGTAATAGGAACATTATTACTGCTACTACTATAGTTATATTAATAACAGCAATAGTAGTAGAAATAATATTTTTGTTACTACTGCTGTTGCTATAATAATAATAGAAATAACAGTAGTAATAATAATACCCAGACTAGTAGGAATATTAGTAGCAATACTAGTGCGAATGGGGATATTACAATAATAGAAAAAGCAATAGTAGTAAGAATAACAACCTTACCACTACTCTTGGCATTACTGCTAGCATAGCTGTTGTCATTAGAGCACTAAATATAGCAAGAGGAGTATTATTGCCTATATATTATTACTGGAATAAACAGTATGACTAACCATAACAATAACAGCAGCAGTAGTCATACATGCTACTATTTTTATGTAGAGACCTGTCCCAGCCCATCCAGAAGGCTCAGCACAGCCCAGTGCCCATACCCAGTACCTCAGAGGAAGCCTTATAAATAGTAACCCCCCTGACACGTGTAGCAGAAACGGGTGGGGGATGGGATTCCCACCCAGCTCCACGTGGCAGCCAGCAAAGCCCAGAAGCCTGGAACAACCCCGAGCAGAACACAGGCACAGCTACGCCCAGGTCACCCCAAACCACTGCCTGTCCACTCTCATATCAAGGCCCCATGCCCCACACTCAGGCATTTCCTTCTGGAAAGCTTTGGAGGTGTTGTTCCCTACAGGTGATCCAGCACTGTGAACCCAGCTACAGAGGGACGCTGAGGTCCATGTAAAACCTGGAAGGTGTTTGGCGCAAGACAAAGCAGCAGCAAGTTTCCCTAGACCAGGAAAGAGGGGACACGTGAGTCTAGCATGTACTCACGCACGTGTGTCTGCCCTGGGTCCTGTCTCTCTCTAGTGAGGAGACATAGGGAGCCTGAGATCTGGGTGGCTCCTGGTCTTATGGAGCAAGGGATGAGTGTTATGCCTGCAAACCAAGCAGATCCCTTAGTCTGCCCTACCAGCTGGCCCAGTGCCTGAGGGACATGTCTCTCTGCTCCCACCCACAGCTGTTTGGGGCGATGGCAGATGGTGGTGCTGCCAGAGCTACCACAGGATCCCAGGGTGTTATACCCAGGATGTCTCTGACACTACGTATTTTATCTGGGCAAGTACAAGAGAAGAAGACAAAAGAAGTTCCTCTGCACAAGACATAGTGTATTGGAATACTAGCGATCAGGGAACATTCCTCAGAGGTGACAACACGCTGCATTTCACTCAGAGGATGTCCTCATACCCTCCACAGGAGAGGCAGAACCTGCCACAGGCTACACCTCCTTCCCCCAACAATGGCACTCTACTGGCCCCTGGCCACAGGCTCCTTCCAAAAAGGGCAGGGTCCTTGCACAGCAGTACATGGAAGTACCTGCACCTGAGGGTTTGCAACAACCCCTCTACCATAATGAATCCTCAGCAAAAGGAAGTGGCTTGGAAGTCACAGGGAGATCTACCTTGGAAAGAGTTCTGAGCCCTATTTGGTTCCCATCTCAAAGCTCCAGAGAAGGCACTGAACCCAGCCACAGGGATACTGTATTCAGTGCTGGGGCTTTCTGAACAGAGATAGCATTACAGTGAGTGTCATGGAGGGCAGGGGAACAGCAGGCACCCAGGGGTCCAGAGTTCTGCGGAGAAGCTGAGAAGCAAAACCTGCCAAGCTGGGCTGAGGTGGTGGCAGCAGCAGCTCCTTGCAGACCCTGCTGGGCATGGGAGTGCCAAGGACAGGCCCTGGAGAAATTTGGAGCCAGGAGGGCACCCTATTGGGAAGGCGCTTCTTCTCCCCTGGGAGCACTGGCTGCTTTTAGAAGATGGGGAGGACACATAGTCCAAGGCTGATATAAAGTTTGTCTCCTCACATGATCCCTCAGCATCTGGCCTGGCCTCTGATGGAGGTTTCCACTTAGCCCTTCCGTCCAGTCACACCTTGGAGGCCAGCCTGTAGATCCTTTGAGTACTTGTTGCCCTACCAGGACTCAAAGCTCCATGAAATCTTTCTGCACTCAGGCTGCTTGCCTGAATGCAGCATATGGCAGGAGGTGAGCAGGTAGGCACCCCCAAATCCTCCCTGCACTGCTGGTTGAATTATGGATGCTCCTGGCTGTGGATGTGCTGGTGTTTCGCCAGGGTGGAGGAGTCATGAAAGCTAATCTCACACACAGAGCACCGATGTGACTTCTCGCCGTTGTGAATACACTGGTGTATGGCCAGGTGGCTGGATCTTGTAAAGATCTTTCCACACACACAGCAGCAACGTGGCTTCTCCTCTGTGTGGAGGCGCTGGTGTCGATCCAGGCTGGAGGATTCACAGAATCTTTTCCCACACTCACAGCACTGATATGGCTTCTCCCATGTGTGTTTGCGCTGGTGCCGGGCCAGGTTGGAGGACTGGGCATAGCTCATCCCACACACAGAGCACTGATGTGGCTTCTCACCTGTGTGGATACGCTGATGTGTAGCCAGGCTGGAGGCTTGAGTGAAGCTCTTCCCACATTCAGAGCACTGATGTGGCCTCTCCCCTGTGTGGATGCGCTGGTGATTGGCCAGGCTGGAGGACTGGGTAAAGCTCTTCCCACACTCAGAGCACTGATGTGGCCTCTCCCCTGTGTGGATGCGCTGATGATTAGCAAGGCTGAAGGATTGGGTGAAGCTCTTCCCACACTCAGTGCACTGATGTGGTCTCTCCCCTGTGTGGATGCGCTGATGATTAGCCAGGCTGAAGGAGTGGGTGAAGCTCTTCCCACACACAGAGCAATGATATGGCTTCTCTCCTGTGTGGACGCGCTGGTGTCTGGTGAGGCTGGAGGATCCACGGAAGCTCTTCCCACACTGAGAGCACTGATGTGACTTTTCCCCTGTGTGGATACGCTGGTGATAGGCCAGGCTGGAGGAGTGGGTGAAGCTCTTCCCACACTCAGAGCACTGGTGTGGTTTCTCCCCTGTGTGGATGCGCAGGTGCTTGGTCAGGCTGAAGGATTCACGGAAGCTCTTCCCACACTCAGAGCACTGGTATGGCTTCTCCCCTGTGTGTATGCGCAGGTGCTTGGTCAGGCTGAAGGATTCACGGAAGCTCTTCCCACACTCAGAGCACTGGTGTGGTTTATCCCCTGTGTGGATGCGCTGGTGCCGGGCCAGGCTGAAGGAGTCAATGAAGCTCTTCCCACACTCAGAGCACTGATGTAGCTTCTCTGCTGTGTGGAGGCGCTCATGCTGGACCAAGTGGGAGGATTGGGTGTAGCTCTTCCCACACACAAAGCACTGATGTGGCCTCTCCCCTGTGTGGATGCGTTGATGATTAGCCAGGCTAAATGAGTTGTTAAAGCTCTTTCCACACACAGAGCAATGATGTGGCTTGTCCTTTATGTGGACACGCTGGTGTCTGGTGAGGCTGGAGGATCCACGGAAGGTCTTCCCACACTGAGAGCACTGATGCGACTTCTCTCCTGTGTGGATACGCTGGTGATAGGCCAGGCTGGAGAACTGGGTGAAGCTCTTCCCGCACTGAGAGCACTGATGTGGCTTCTCCCCTGTGTGGATGCGCTGGTGTTTGGTCAGGCTGGAGGATACACTGAATCTCTTCCCACACTCAGAGCACTGATATGGCTTCTCCCCTGTGTGGATGCGCCGGTGCTGAGCCAGGGAGAAAAAACGGGTGAAGGTCTTCCCACATGTGACACAGTGGTACTGATGATTTCCCCTGTGCACGTGTTGGTGCTTGCCTAGGTCTGAGGGACACAAAAAGGTCTTCCCCCATCTGGTGAAATGGTGAGGGTGCTCTCCAGAATGGATTTTGCGGTGAGCAGCCAGGGTCGAGAGGCAGGTGAAGCCCTTCCCGCATTTGGCACACAGGTGGGACTTCTCACCTGCGTGGCTTTTCTTGTGCAGAGCCAGGAGTGAGGGACAGTTAAAGCTTTTCTGGTACTCAGGATGGGGGTGGGCTTTGCCCCTAGGCTTGGCAGGGAGCTCCTGCTTCCCACAGATGCCATCCCCACTGGCTTGGCTCAGATGCAGGGTCTCTCTCCAGTGCAACTTTGCCTCATGGTTCTTTAGCTCCACAAATCCTTCCCTGGACCCAGGGCTGTTTCTGGCTTCTGTCCCTTCTCCATTCTCACGCCCAAGGGGAGATGGTGCCTCCTTCACTGCTACATTCTCCCTCTGCTGCTGGGGCCTCCCCAGACTCTTGAGCCATTGGTCTTCCTCATGTCTAAAGGACTCCATCTCAGCAAAACACCCTGGCAAAGTCCAGGCTTGCTCCAGGTTTGCAGCCCCTTCTTCAGGACTCTGCTCCTCTGCTCTGCTCAGTAGCCAGGCGCCTCCTGTCCAGGGAAGAGAAAGTCCGAGTTAGTCCCTGCCCTGCTGGCACAGGCCAAATGCTGCTATTCCCTCTGTTGCGATAGGGCTGTGAGCATGACTGGACCTTGGGACTTGTGTTCGCTTAAGAGAACAATCTCTTCCTGCCAAACCCCAAGTGCTCGGGGTGAGGAGGGGCACGTCCCTGTGTCAGGCTAATGTTCTGTGTTCAGCTGATGTCAGAGCAAGACTGTCAGGGTTTCTCCCCCAGCTGTCAGTCCCATCCCCTCAGACCCCACTTGGAGAAACCCACGCAAGACATTTATGTTAGTAACATGAAAGCTTGTGAATCCCACCCACCCCACAAGCCATTAAATGCAGCCCAAGACTAGGATTCAATACTTAATGGGTTTCAGGTCAACCTGACTAGGAGACAAGGCAGAACCCCAGTCTCTCCCTTCTACAAAAATAGCTACAAACAGCTTCTTCCAACCATGCTGGTTTTCATGGGGGGCTACAAATTCCATCATGCCTTGGGAGAGGGAGTTACAAAGGCATGGCTACCTTGGGCTAGGGAATCTGTTCACTGAAGATGGAAATTTAAGACCATGGTATCCCAGGAAAACAAGACCTGTGCCTAAACATCAAGACAACAAACTTGCCCGTCCCCTAACAGCTGTAGTTAGGGGGATAAGGGGGGAACAGCTGCTCATCTCCACAGGTTGGAATTTCAGTGCATGGAAACACCTGCCTGGACACACGACAGCAGAAGCTATTTGAGATCAGCACCTGGAAGGTGCTGCAGGTTCCAGGCCCCCATCAGTCTGGGTATAGAGCATGTCCGAGAGGGAGGTCGAGGGAGGGAACCGCCACAACTCACCTGACAACAGGTCCTCCGACCTGGAGATGTCCGCACGGTCCTCATGATCACTGACCCAGATATCCTCCTGTCCTCGCTGCATGCGGTGGATTAGGTCAGGTGTGGGACCTCGATATCCTGTTTGGGGCAATAGTTAAACAGGGTATGTAACTGGATACTGGATGCAGAATAATCAATCAGGACTTGGGGCATGGATCCAGTGAACTCAAGTTTTCTACTGGGGCTTGAAGTACAAGGGAGAATAGATGATTAGCATGAAAGAAAAGGCACTGCAGGGAGAAACCTTCAATAGGTGATGGCCTTAGTCACTTAGGTGATGGGGGAGATGGTCGTAGGAGTCAAAACACCAACCACTCTGAGGTCTAAAATGGGTGTAAGACCACACCCATCCCTGGTAACTCTATTGGACGTGCAGTGACCTATGATGTGGTAGAGACCAGAAAGACTAAGGTTTCACTCTTTACAAGGCACCAAAATGAAGAGAGGCTGGACACACTGGTGGCTTACTGGTGGATAACATCTGTTTTATCAGTATCATTCCAGACAAAGGAATGGGAGTGAGTTTCTTCTCTGGGAAGCTTTAAAGCTGGGCCTGGCGGCAGGGAACAGAATCCAGGGCAGATGGCCTGCCATGACACTTCTGTTAGGGAGGGAGGGCCACTCCCCAGCAGGGTGGAGGAAGGGAAGATGTTATAAGAACCACAATGAAAATGAAAGCAATCATCCCATTCAGAGGGAGGATCATTCCAGAAGGGGAAAATGTGCACACAAATATGTGGCAAATTCTGCAAGGTTTGAAACAAAAGTCCCAGGATATGAGAAACAAATGTCCTGGATATGGACAACAGAAAGAGAAACTTCTAATAATGTAGAAGTAATCAACATGGTCTTTGCTCACCTAGAGAAAACCTTGGATCCCTTCCCTACAGAAGTTCTTCTAGAGAACTGGAGGAATAAGAAAGCACTGGAAAATCAAGGTGACCTCACAGAAGTCCCTCAGCCCTGCCCACAAGCCAGAACAACATCTAGAAATGACAAGAGGCTTTCTCCATAGAGTGGACATGTATTTCAACTCTTGGGGAAAGGTTTGCAAGGACGAGAGTGCAGAGAGGCAGGGAGAAGACAATAAGCATCAGCACTGACATGGCTGCAGGGAGAAGCAGGACAGAGCTTTACCCAGAGAAATGAGGGCTCGGCAGTTGCTCAGCATCTGGTCCCGGTAAAGCCCCTTCTGTGCATCCTCCAGCAGCTCCCACTCCTCCCGCGTGAAGTACACGGCCACGTCCTCAAAAGCCTCCCGGAGCTGCAGACACACGCGTTTCCCCATCAGCGTCTCCTATACCCGCTGCCTCCAGGATCCCTCTGCGTGACAGCTCTCTCTAGGGTGGGCCATGACACGCAAGGGTGCAAAATCCCCCCTTACTCACTGACATGGGGTGTGGGTGCAGTCATGGACTTAGGGGTGCATGAGTCTGCCCTGGCCTGGCTCATCATGTTTTATGTGCTTGGCCATCTGAGGCAGCCGAGGCAGCACCTTTAGAGTCAGGGGTCCAGGCTCCACCACTGTGGCCAGGCCTTCCTGTGCCACCACCCCTGGCTATTGGCACTGGGGAGCGAGCTCTGGCAAACGTTGGCTGGGTGCAGTTGCAGCCCCCGTCACCAGAGGCTTGTTGCTCCTCAGCTCTTTGCACTCCCCAAACACTTGAGAGCGCCCCTGGCTCCTCCCAGGCACGGCCCCAGCTGCTTTTCCCATCCCCCCCCACCCGCAGCTGGAGCTGGCACCCTGCTCACCTCCATGCTCTCCCCCTGCCTTGCTGGCCTGCCCTGCCCCTTCTGCAGCTGGCCCTGCTCACGGCTCAGGGCACCCATCTCCTCCGGCCTCCCTGGGGAAGTCCTCCGCAGCTCCAGGTTTGCAGGCCCTTCTTTAGGAGGCTGCTGATGAGCTCTGCCCAGGGCCCCTGTACCTGTGGGGGGGAAGAGAAGGCACAGGTTAGGCCTGGTGCTGCTGGCAGGGGAAAGCCCTGCTCCTTTCCCTTATGGTGTGGTGAGAGCGGCAGCGGGAGCCTTCAGCGTGTGGGAGACAGGGGAGACGGAAGACAGGCAATGTGACACACAAGCCCGCACTCCAGCTGGCACTGGCCCCTCACCTGACTCTGGGTCTGGTGCAAGCTCCTCTGGAGGTCCTGGACTGTTCCTGTGTGCTCCTTCTTCCAGAGACACGTTTGCAGGTTGGGCCCATAGCTGCTCTGGCCAGGAATCACCAGGCTCCTCCAGCACCCCAGTGGGCTGCATCCTGTCTGAGGTCCCCTCCTTGACCTTCATTTTCATTGTGACCTGGAGAGGTGAGGGATATGTCACCAGGAAGCTGGGAGTGGGAGAGACCACGTGCCTGGGGGATGTTACCTGCCACCGGGAGCCAGGGGTGGTAGCATCAATGATTTTAGTGAAACTCTCGTGCATGGAACTTCTCAGCCTCGAACTGCCCCAACTGCAACCCCTAAGCCAGGGTCACCACCTCGGGGCAGGTCTGCATGCTGCGCCCCGGAGCCCAGGTCCACATGAGCAAGCAGGACAGCGGGAACTGCCGCAGCGCCACCAGCTCCACCATGTGCCCCTGCTGCAGCGCTTGGGTCCAGGTAGCGCCAGCAGAGCTCCTACAGGTGGATGCAGACTTCCCATAGGCCTTTGGCCCTCTGGTAACACAGACCCCCAACATACTGATGCCAGGTGTCTAGCAAGGGGTGTTCCATACTGTTCCCCGGTGCCAGCGGTGCGGTGTGCAAGGGCCCCGAGGGCGCAGGAGCGGCTGCTTCACCTCCTGCCCCGGACCCGCTGTGCTGGACCAGCTCCTCCTACAGCTGCTGTTCCACTTGCTGCCGGCCTGTCTCGGGGCGGCGCGAGGGGCTCGTCCTGCGCCTCCGGCTGCGCCGGGCTGCCGGGGAAGGCCGCGGCTGCCAGGGGCTCCAACGCAGCCGCCGCTTCGTCCGCCCGGGAGGCCTCGCCCCGGCCGGGGGCTCCGCTCCGCTGTCGCACGGGGCTGCGGGGCCGCCTGCGGGGAAGGAGGCGGCGCGGATCGGAGCAGGTGACGGGAGACCCGGGACCGACCCGGCCCCAGCCCGACGCTGCCCCGCTCCCGCCAGCCCCGACACGGGCAACAGGACCGGCGACTGAGACACCCCCGTATCTCCCAGCAACCCCCGCGCCCAGCCGGTGCTCCTCACTCCCGCCCCTACTCACTGCGACCCGCCGGGGGAATCTCCCACCCCGGCCCAGCGACGCCTGCGCACTTGCTGCTCTACCTCTGTCACAGCCCCGAGCTATTGCCACCTTGAGCATGCGCAATGAGTTCTCTCTCAAAGGAATCCCGTCCCCTCTGAGTGCGCACGCGCAGAGAGGGGCCGTACTACCCACCTGGCGAGGGACTGTGCGTATGCTGGGGGTTGTTGGCGGGGCTGGACGCGTGCGCAGTGGACAAAGGCAGCGAAGCTGCAGCCCCGCGACCTGTCTCTGAGGACGGGAGTCTTAGAGGCTGTTCCCGCGCTGCGGCCTCGTGCGGGGACACCTGGGGGCAGGGCCGGGGCAGCCCCGTGGTCAGTCATCCCGGTGCGGGCGCTTCCACGCAGCAGACCCCGAGCTGCGGCCACAGGACGGCCCGCGTCGACGTGCCCGGCGGCAACTGGCACCAACCCCGCGGCAGCAAGGCGCTGGTTTTACCTCGTGCGCCTTACTTAGCCACGTGGCGCCACCCTGGCCCGGACCTACGCCCAGAAGTAGTGCTGCGGGCCGAGAAGCGCTGAAGAGATTGTGTCCTGATCTGCCAAGGAGCAGGTTGGGGCCTGCTGGATACGCACGGGGGCTGCACCGCGACCACCTCCGCAGGCCACACACCGCTGGGGGCTGCACCAGTGTCTGCCCCGGCGACCCCGGCATGAGAATAATGGGGCAGAAAAGGCTAAAAATGTTATTTATGTGTGAGTGTATTAATGTGTGTATATGTATGTATGTGTATATATGCTTTTATAGGTATGTTCCCAGAGTGTGGAACCAGCTTCCAAGGGAGGTGGTGCTCTCCTGTACCTTGGAGGTCTTTAAGCAGGGACTCAACAAACACCTGACTGGGGTCATCTGAGCCCAGCATGTTTTCCTGCCCAGGGCAGGCAGTTGGACTTGATGATCTATGGAGGTCCCTTTCAACCCCAAATATCTATGAAATGTATACATATGTATGTATGGGTATATGCATAGGTATATTTTACATATGTATATGCGTCTGTGGGTTTATATATTTGTATGTGTGTATAAAGATACATACACATGTATATATGTATATTTGTTTATATGTATAAATCTGTGCGTATGTGTATGCAGCTTTTTACATATATATGTTCCATTATCTGTTTACAGAGGTGTATATTATATATATGTCTATATATTTTGTGTGCATGTATATGTGCACATATGTACGAGTCTATACTTACATACATGTATATGTGCACAGATGTGCGTGCGTATATACATGCATGTGTATATCCACCAGTGTGAATACACATGTGCATGTATATGTGTATATGTATGTGTGTGCCTGTATGTGTCTGTACATGTATGCATATATCAGCTATCCATCTCTACAGTGGTGATGTGTAGGGGGTGCATGGGGGTGTCCCTGAGAGTACCAGTGCATCCCCTGACAGGCCGCACTCCCAGCTCAGGCAACGGGTGGGGGGGCAGGCAGGAGCACCAGTGGGCCCCACCCCCGCAAGCACTGGCCAGGGAGTGGGAGCACCACAGCCACTTACTTCCCAGCTGGCGTGATCGGCTGTGGGTGGACCCCCTGATCACTGACTGGTTGCTGGGGAGCCACGTGCCCCCCCTCCCCTCTAAGGTGGCACCAGTCACCCACGTACACCTTTATCTATATAGAATCATAGAAAGGACTGGAAAGGACCTAAGTCCAGTCCCCTGCCATGGGCATGAGCTCAACACGATATTTGTCTAGCTTCCTCTTAAAGACTGCCAGAGATGGTAACTGTACCATCTCTGCTGGCAGTGTGGTGCAGATTGTAGTTACCTGTACAGAAAAGTTTTCCCTTATGTCCGGTTGAAACTTTTCCTCGACTATCTTGTGTCCATTGGTCCACGTCTTCCCAGGAGCTGGGTGGTTTCTGAAAAAGTTGCTCTCCTAGATCCTGGTGTTCTCTCTTGACATATTTGTAGGTGTCTGTCAAGTCACCTCTCAGCCTTCTTTTGCCCAGGCTGAACAAACCCAGATCCCAAATTATGCCCCTTCTGCAGCTGGCCCCACTCAGGGCACCCTTCTCCCCCAGCCTCCCTGGGGAAGTCCTCCGCAGCTCCAGGTTTGCAGGCCCTTCTTCAGGAGGCTGCTGATGAGCTCTGCCCAGGGGCCCTGCACCTGCAGGGGGAAGAGAAGGCACAGGTCAGGCCTGGTGCTGCTGGCAGGGGAAAGCCCTGCTCCTCTCCCTTATGGTGCGGTGAGAGCGGCAGCCGGAGCTTTTAGTACATGGGAGAGGGGGGAGAAGGAGAACAAGCCCTGCAGCACCCAGACCCTCACCTGACTCCACCTTAGGCAAGGGCTCCTCTCTGGGGCCACGAGGCCCTGAGCTGTTTGTGTGTGCTGCCTCATCCAGAGACATGTCCACAGGTCGGGCCTGTGGCTGCCATGGCCAGGAGTCACCAGGCTGCTGCGGCACCCCACCGGGCTGCATCGTGTGTGAGGTCCCCTCATTCACCTTCACACTCACCGGGGCCTGGGGACGAGAAGGCCGCGTCACAGGGGAGCTGGGGCTGGGAGAGACCGGATGGCAGGAGACGCCCCCTGGCACGCGGAGACGGGGTGGCAGTGTCGATGGTGAAACGCCACACGGCCTTCTCGGCCTCCGCCCTACATGAAACCTCTGAGCCTCCGTCAGCGCCTTGGTGCAAGTCCCCGCACCGCAGCACCTGCTCCTGCCCGGGACCTGCCCCAGCTCCGCCCTCTGCGCCTGGCTGCTGCGCTGGGTTCCGCCGGCCCCAGCAGAGCTCCCGCTGCGCGGATCCGAGCAGGTGACAGGAGACCCGGGACCGACGCGGCCCCAGCCGGGCGCTGCAACGGGGCCGGCACCAGGGACACTTCCCCGCCTCCCCCACCGGCCGCCCCCCGGGCCACGCCGCGCGTCCCTCAGCCCCGAGGCGCCTGCTCACTGACTGCCCCGCCCCGCCCCTCCGCTGACGTAAGCGGCAGCAGAGCGAGGCGAGGCGCTTTTGGGGGCTCATGCGGAGTCGGCGCGCGGCACCGCCGGCATCCGCTCGGCCTCGCTGCCCCAAGTCACGTGGAGCAACTGCCCGCGGTAACAGCTGAACGTCTGCGGAGTGACTTGCTCCTATGGTGTGTGTACGTGAGTGTGCATGTGTGTAAGTGTGCCAGATGCGGTGTTCTAGTCTGCGTGACAGCAATTTATTAGTAATGATCTCGTCTGCTGAATCTGCTGTTACACTTCCGTCCGCGCGGCGTATCGCTCCTGAAAGCGATCCTGCTTACTCTTCTGTATAAAGTGGGTGCCTTGAGCGTATAACACGGTCCCGCCGGGCCACGGCGGCGTCCTGCGCCTCCGGCTGCTAGGGGAAGGCCGCGGCTGCCAGGGGCTCCAGCGCAGCCGCCGCTTCGTCCACCCGGGAGGCCTCGCCCCGGCCGGGGGCTCCGCTCCGCTGTCGCACGGGGCTGCGGGGCCGCCTGCGGGGAAGGAGGCGGCGCGGATCGGAGCAGGTGACGGGAGACCCGGGACCGACCCGGCCCCAGCCCGACGCTGCCCCGCCCCCGGCAGCCCCGACGCGGGCAACGGGGCACCTCCGCATCTCCCGGCAGCCCGAGCGGCCCCTTCCTCCACTTCCTGAGGTAGCAACTGAAGTAAATTTGCTGCATCGTGTTTCCAATCTGTGTCCAGTGAAAAACAGAAAAATAGAAATGTGAATGTTGGCTTAAGAGGAACCGTGATACCGGGCTAAACGGAGGAAGTCGGCAATACCGGCGCGTTGTTGTATTACAACAGCTATAATTACTTTATGCTGCTAATTGCTTTGTATTGCTATTTTTATAATGAACTGTTTAGTTATTAAGATAAGGTTAACCTTCCTAGGATTTATTTTTCATAATGTTTTAATCAATTATTACAATTTTATATCTGATATTAAATAACCATAAGGTTTTTAAATCCTCTATTGCCCAGAATAAGTTTACCCAACCTTTTGGTCTCATGATTCTATAGCTTAAATCTAGTATACGAAAAAATAATGCTTATGCAAGGCCTGCAGCGTGTCTGGTACGTATGTGATGAGGAATTTTGCATATTGGTCGTTTCTGTTTGAATGTGACGGGAATTCTGTGACTTCTATCAGCCAAAAAGCATTGAAAAACAAGTCTATAAAGAAGCCACAGAGGTGATGTATGAAAGAAGCTTGCAAAACCAGTCTAAGAATTTCGAAGGCTGAAGAGGGCAGAACGCAGAGCAAGAAGGAATTGCCCTACAATCACAGCCTGCCAACAGGGCAGAAGGGATGATCTTTATGTCTGACTTGGCGGGATCCACAGACCTGTATGAAGATCTATGATTGTAGAAATGGGTGAGAACAACAAAGCTTCAGATTTGTCCGCCTGCAAAGAGGAGTACTGGGTGTGTCCGAAAAGACCTGACTCCATCTCTCATGGTCAGTCTGGCTGGCCACCAAGCTACTCCCAGCAGCTTGAGGCTTGGTAACAACACCTCCACCTTTGCAGGACGGTCTGTGTGTTTGTTTCTTTCGTGTGAATGAACAAGTATGTATGTGTGAGCGAATGAAGCGGATAACCTTGCTTTCTCTCTGTTTTTCGTTTTAATAAACACGGTGTTGTGCCTTATCCCCCCCAACGAGATTTGTTTTTAATTCAGACAGTACGCCCTGTGTGTAGAGCACCGTGCGAGGGGCTCCTCGCCCAGGAAGGCAGAGGAAGCTGCTGCGTTTCCTGCCTTCAGAAACAGGGTCAGAAGCTGCCAAAGATCCTTTGCTGGCCACAGGATCGTCTGGGCACCAGTGCCAACTGAAGACCATCCCAGTGAAGTGTCTCACCTCGCAGGCCGTACATGTGGTGTTTTTCTTCAAGTTATTAACAAAGTTTCCTTCATACCACAGAGTACAAGTGGCCATGTCTATCCCGTTGCACTCTGGGAAACAACTATATTGGTAAGGCTGTTTACCCTCCTGGGTCCCCTCACTCCTGACCTGCAGCCCCCCTCCAGCCAATGACTCATTTTCCGTCTGAGGGTTGGCGGATTCTTCATGCAGAGGACTTGGTGCACGTGCCCAAGGGGGAGCGGCCCAGGGAGGAGCGGGTGGTGGCAGAGGCAGGGCAATGAGTGCTGAGACACCATTGGGCTGAAATGGGAAGGAGGAGATCCCCCGGCGGGTCAGAGTGAGTGGGGGGTGGGTTAGGAGTGAGGGGTAGGGCTGGGGGGGGCTGCAGGTCGGGAGTGAGGGGCACCAGGAGACACAGGGGCTGCGGGTCAGGAATGAGGGGCCACCAGCAAGGCTGAGTGCTCAAGGGCAGGGGCTGGACACTGCTTTCTGTTGCGCTGGAACCGGATTGGGACCTGGGCAGGCAGTGCAACCCACTTTCCCAGAGGACAGTGGGGAGGGGTCTGCATGGACTGGATCCAGTCCTGCACACAGCAGGGGGCTCTTGGCTGTGGGACATGGCAAGGGTGACAATGGGGGTCTGCCTGTGCTGGAGGGGGCAGAGGGGAGGTGTGGAGATGCAGAGCAGGGACTGGAGGCATGGCATGGGGACTTGTGCCGAGGCGGTGATCTTGGATGAGGGGTTTCAGCGGTTAAGGACAGAGGCTGAGAAACTCCATGTGCGCAAGTTTTACCCAGATCATCCACACTGTTGCCCCCCCATCTCCGTGTGCCTGGGGGATGTTTCCTGCTACCCAGTGTCCCAGTGCCAGCTCCCCGGTGACATGTCCCTTTTGTACCCAGGTCGCAGTGAGCGTGAAGGTGGAGAAGGGGACCTCAGACAGGATGCAGCCCACCAGGGCACTGCTGCAGCCTGGTGATCCCTGGCCAGAGCAGCCATGGGCCCAACCTCCAGATGCGTCTCTAAAGGAGGTGGCACAGAGGGACAGCCCGGGGCCTCGGGACCAGCCACCTCATGGTCTCGCAGAGGAGTCCACGCCCAACCCAGAGTCAGATGAGAGGCCAGGTGCTGGCCGGAGCGTGGGTCTGGGTGCTGCAGTGCCTGTCCTCAGTCTACCCCCTCTCCCATGTGCTGAAGGCTCCGGTTGCCGCAGTCACCAGCCTGTACGGGAGAGGAGCAGGGCTTTCCCACTCCTCCAGGCCTGACCTGTGCCTTCTGTTCCCCCCCGCAGGTGCAAGGGCCCTGGGCAGAGCTCATCAGCAGCCTCCTGAAGAAAGGTCTGGAAACCTGGAGCTGCCAAGGACTTCCCCAGGGAGGCTGGGGGAAAGGGGCACCCTGAGCCCTGAGCAGGGCCAGCTGCAGAAGGGGCAGGGCAGGCCGACAAGGCAGGGGGAGAGCACGGAGGTGAGCAGGGCACCAGCTTCAGCCAGGAGTGGGAGAGCAGCTGGGGCTGCACCCAGAAGGAGCCAGGGGCATTGTCAAGAGTTTGGGGAGCAGAAAGAACTGAGGAGCAATGAGCCTCTGACGGGGGCTGTTGCCACACCCAGCCAGCGTATCCCAGAGCTCGCTCCCCAGTGCCAATAGCCAGGGGTGCTGGCATGCAGGAAGTCCTGGCCACAGTGGTGGAGCCTGGGCCCCTGGTTCTAAAGGTGCTGCCTCAGACCCAAGCACGTAGAACATGATGAGCTACACCAGGGCAGATGCCTGCACCCCATGTCCATGGCTGCACCCACATCCCATGAAGAATTGGGGCATTTTGCACGCAGTGTGTCATGGCCCAGCCTGCAGAGAGCTGTCGCACAGAGGGATCCTGGAGAGGGTGGCAGGGGCTGGAAGCAGCGGGAACAGGAGACACTGATGGGGAAACGCATGTGCCTGCAGCTCCGGGAGGCCTTTGAGGACGTGGCTGTGTACTTCACACGGGAGGAGTGGGAGCTGCTGGAGGATGCACAGAAGGGGCTTTACCGGGACCAGATGCTGACCAACTGCCAAGCCCTCATTTCCCTGGGTAAAGCTCTGTCCTGCTTCTCCCTGCAGCCATGTGAGCCCTAGCGCTTATTGTCTTCTCCCTGCTCCTCTGTGCTCTCGTCCTCACAAACTTTTTTTCTTGGTGGTTGAAACCACGTCCTCCCACAGCTCTGTGGTGAAAACCCGCTGCCACTTCCCAGGGGGCTGTGATATAGGACTTGTTCTGGCTTGTGGGCAGGGCTGACGGACTGTTAGGAGCCCACCTTGCCTTTTTAGCACTTTCTTTTCCCTCCAGTTCTCCTGAAGGACTTCCTTAGGGAAAGGCTTTGAGGCTTTCTCTAGCTCAGCCAACACAATTACAAGGTGTCTACTTCTGCCTTTCTGCTGTCTGTATCTAGGCCTCCTAAGACCTTTGTTTCCAACCTGGCAGGATTTGCAAATGTCTGTATGCTCCTCTCCCCTCCTGGGATGATCCTCCTGCTGGATGGGATGATTGCTTTTTGATACCACTACAGCTTTATAACATCTTCCCTTCCTTTGCCCTGTTGGGGAGTGCCCCTCTCTCCCAGAGAGAAGTGTCACGGTCGGCCATCTGCCCTGGATTCTGTTCCCTGCTGCCAGGCCTCGCTTGAAACCTCCCCAGAGAAGAAACTCACTTCCATTCCTTTGCCTGGAATGACACTGATAAGACAGATGTTATCCAGCCACCAGTGTGTCCAGCCTCTATTCATTTTGGTGTGTCCTAAACAGTGAAATTTCATCTTTCTGCTCTTTACCACATCGCAGGTCACTGCACATCCGCCCCCATCCCTGGGAACTCTGCTGGTCTCTCAGAGTGGTCAGTGCTTTGTCACCCAGGTGGTGGGGGGATGGTCATAGGAAACAAAGGCCATCACCTGTGACTCCTTCTCTTTCATCCTAATCATCCACCCTCCCCTGTCCTTCAAGGCCACAGTAGAATCTTTGAGATCATTGCATCCATTCCCCAGATCCCAGCTGGTTATATTTCATCCAGTACCCAGTCATGAACCCTCTTAAACATTGCCCCAAACAGGATATCAGGGTCCGATGCCTGACTTGATTCTCCGCATGCAGCGAGGACAGGAGGAGCTCTGGGTCAGTGATGAGGAGGACCATGGGGACATCTTCAGGTTGGTGAGAGGTTCTCCAGGTGAGTTGTGGTCATCCCCTCCCCTGACTCTGCTCTCAGACGTGCTCCTTGCCTAAAGTGACGGGGCGCCTGGAGCCTGCAGATCTGCCCTGTGCTGCCCTTCTAGGTGCTGACCTGAAATAACATTTGCTGTCATGAATTCAGGCAGGTGTTGTTTCCACAGACTGAAATTCCAAACTGGAGATGAGCAGCTATTCCCCTCTTCTCCCTCTCACCGCAGCTGTTAGGGTACAGCCGAGTTTGCTGTCTTGATGTTTAAGCATACCTCTGGTTTCACTGGGATACCATGGTCTTAGATTTTTGTTTTCATTCAGCAACATAAGAGCTGATTTTCCCCAGCCCAAAGTAGCCATACCTCTATAGTACCCTCTCCCAAGGCATGATGGGATTTGTATTCCCCCATGGAAATCAACATGGTGGATAAAATCTCAGTGTAGCTGTTGTAGGACAAGAGTGGGGTTCTCTGTAGTGTCACTTGGTCCAGCCGACCTGGAACCCAGGAAGTGTTGAATCCTGGTCTTTGGATGGCTCTGTGCAGTGGGTGGGACTCGCAAGCTTTCATGCTGCGAGGGAAGTGAATCCCTCGTGACTTTGTGTGTCATCTCTGGGCTTTGTGTGTCACACAGCCTGGGACTCAACAGAGGCCATGCGCAGGTTCATGCAAAGGCCTTTGGTCCTGGTGCAGATTCCAGTGATATGGAGGCCACTTGGGCCTTGTCAGCAGAAGAAAGCCGCATGCACTTGTTTTGTGCCTCAGACCTTTCCCTGGAAGCAGGCAGGAGGCACAGCCCTGCTCCTGTTGAGGAGGGAGAGCCACAGCTCTAAGTCCTCCCCTCCCAGAACAGGTCTTAGAGGCAGGAGAGACTAAACACGTGGTCTTTTCTATGCAGGAGAAGTAGGTGGTCCCCACAGACCCCTGACTGCTGGTGAGCCCCAGAAATCCATCATGGGGCTGTTCACCCTAGTACCAGATGCTGCTATCAGGACTGCCAGACATCACAGTTGACCACAGGACAGCAGTCTCACCAATGTCCTTTGGCTTCTACAGGATGTTGGTCCGGCCAGGTGGAGAGCTTGGCATCATCTCCTCCTGGACCTACCAGTGCTGTCCACCAGAGCAGCCTTCAGAAAGCCTCCTTCTCCCTTTATGCTGATTCTGCCTCTGGTCTCCTGGGCCCATTAGAGCAGGAAGCCATTGAAGTCCTGTCCTAACACACATGTCCCGCATGGGTTTCTCCTAGCAGGGTCTGAGGGGATGGGGCTGACAGCTGGGCCAGAAACCCTGAGAGTCTAGCTCTGACCTCCACTGAGCAGGGATCATTAGCCCAACACAGAGACATGTCCCTCCCTCACCCCCAGCACTTGGGGTTTGGCAGGAAAAGCTTGTTCTCATAAGGAAACACAAGTCCCAAGGCCCAGTCAAGCTCACAGCCCCATCACAGTGGAAGGAATAGCAGCATTTGGCCTGTGCCAGGAGGGCATGGACTAACCTAGAGTTTCTCTTCCCTGCGCAGGGGGTGCATGGCTGCTGAGCAGACCTGAGAAGCACAGTCCTGAGGCAGGGCCAGCAAATCTAGAGCCAGCCCAGAATTCTCTAGGGAGTTTGGGTGAGATGGAGTCTCTGACATCTGTGGAAGAGCAATGGCTCAAGAGCCAAGGACGGCCCCAAAAGCAGATGGAGAATGCAGCAAGGAAGCGGGCGCCATCTTTCCTTGGGCGTGGGAGTGGAGAAGGGAGCAAAGCCAGAGGGAGCCCTGGGCACAGGGAAGGATTTGTGGAGCTGAAGAGCCATGAGGGAAAGCTCTACCAGAGGGACACCCTGCATCCGAACCAAGCAAGCGAGGAGGGCCTCAGAGGGAAGTGGGAGCTCCCTGCCAAGCCCAAGGGCAGGTCCCAACCCTGCCCGGAGTGTCAGAAAATCTTTAGCTGTCCCTCTCTCCTGGCTTTGCACAGGAGAAGCCACAATGGGGAGAAGCCCCACCTGTGCACCAAATGTGGGAAGGACTTCAGCTGCCTCTTGACCCTGGATCAGCACTGGTGTCTGCACACAGGGGTGAAGGGATATCTGTGCCCTGAGTGTGGGAAGAGCTTCACCCGGTCCTACAGCCTGGCCCAGCACCAGCGCATCCACACAGGGGAGAAGCCATATCAGTGCCATGGGTGCGGGAAGAGCTTCACCCGGTCCTACCAACTAACCATACACCAGCGCATCCACACAGGGGCAAAGCCACATCAATGTTCTGAGTGTGGAAAGAGCTTCATCCACTCCTCCAGCTTGACCAAACACCACCGGATCCACACGGGGGAAAAGCTACATCAGTGCTCTGAATGTGGGAAGAGCTTCACCCACTCCTCCAGCCTGGCCCAGCACCAGCGCATCCACACAGGGGACAAGCCACATGAGGTCTTTGAGTGTCTAAGAGCTTCAACCATTCCTCCAACCTGGCCAGACACCAGCATATCCACACAGGAGAGAAGCCAGGTCAGTTGTCTGAGTATGGGAAGAGCTTCATCTAGTCCTCCAACTTGGCCCAGCACCAGCACATCCATGCAGGCGAGAAGCCCCATTAGTGCTCTGTGCATAGGAAGAGCTTTACTCACTTCTTCAGCCTGGCGAATCACCAGCATAAGCACACAGGGGACAAGCCACAAAAGCGCTGTGAGTGTGGGAAGAGTTTCATCCAGTCCTTCCATCTTGCCCAGCACCAGCACATCCACACAGGAGAGGAGCCACATTATTGTTCTGTATGGGGGAAGGGATTCAGAGCGTCTTCCATCCTAAGGCAGCACCAGCACCTCCATATGACAGAGCCCACATCACGGATCTATGTGTGAGAATATTTTCCAGAACTCCTGTACCCTGGCCAAACAGCAGCACATCCACACCTGGGAGCACCCATAATTCTGCCAGCAGTTCAGGGAGGGCTTGGGGATGCCTGCCTGCTCCACTCCCACCTCCTGCTGCTGGAGTGCAGAAAGATTTCATGCAGCCTTCAGGCCTTGTGGGGCACCCCAGAACTAGAAGGATCCAGAGGCTGGTTTCCAAGCTTTGATTGTGGGGAGAGGCCAAGAGGAAACACTTTGGGAAAAGGCCAGCCCAGACACTTGGGGGAACCTGTAAGGAGACTATTTTTGTATCAACTTTGGAGCCTATGCTTTTGCCATCGTTCTCCTAAAACCAGCTGGTGTTCCCAGGGCAGAAGCGCCTTCCCACTAGGATGCCCACCCCAAGACGGGTAGCTCCAAATGCTTCTAGGACCTGTCCTTGGCCCTCCTGTGCCCATTGGGGCTGCAGGGAGGTGCTGCTGCCACCCCTTAGCCCATCTTGGCATGTTTTGCTTTTCAGTTTCTTTCCAGAGCTCTGCACCCCTGGGTGCCTGCCACTCCTGCTTTCTTGCCCTTCATAGCACTCTGTAACGCAGTCTGTGGTCAGAAAGTCACAGCACTGAACACTATATCCCTGTGCCTGAGCTCCTGACCCTCTCCAGAGCTGTGAGATGGGAACTGATCAGGGCCCAGAACCTTTCCAGGGCAGATCTCCCTGTGAGTTCCCAGCCCCCTCCCTTTGAGGATTCACCATGGTCCAAGGATTGTTGCAAATGCTCAGGCACAGAAGTTGGTCACACTCAAGGCCTCTTCTCCCATGTACTACTGTGCAGCAAGGTCTCTGCCCTTTGGAAGAAGCCTGTGGCCTGGGGCCAGTAGAATGGCTTTTCTGGAGGAAGGAGGGGCAGCCTGTGGCATGTCCTGCCTCTCCTGGGGAAAGGCCTGGAGTATGAGGACATCCTGATTGAATATATGGTTTTCATATGACTGGGAGCCACCCAGAGCTCAAGTTGCCTCTGTCTCCTCACTGGAGAGACAGGACCCAGTGCAGGGCAGATGTACACGGCAGCAACCACACGCCAGACTCACTGGTCCCATTTCTCTTTCTGTTCTAGGAAAGCCTGCTGCCTCTTGTCCAGAGCCAAACATTAGCAGGGCTGCAGCCCCTGCAGGGAGCAATAACTCGTGAAAGGAAGCATAGACAGTTGGGGTTGGGAGGGACCTCAGGAGGTCACATCTAGTCCAGCCCCCTGCTCCAAGCAGGACCAGCCCCAACTACATCATCCCAGCCAAGGCTTTGTCTAAGCAGGTTTTGAAAGCCTCCAAGGATGGAGCTTCCCCCACCTCTCTGGGTAACCTGTTCCAGTGCTTCACCAGCCTCCTAGTGAGCCCATTGCTCCTTGTTCTGTCATCTGCCCCCACTGAGAACAGCCCAGCTCCAGCCTGTCTGCAACCCCCTGGAGGGAGTTAAAGGAATCCCCCTTCAGTCTTCTCTTCTCCAGACTCAATCAACCCAGTTCTCTCAGCTCTCCTCACAAGACCTGTCTCCCAGTCCCCAGCCATTTTCCTTGCCCTCCGCTGGACTCTACTACTTCTCCACATCCTTTCTGTGTGGTGGGACCACAGCTGGACACAAGGCTCCAGATGTGGCCTCCTCAGTGCTGAATAGAGGGAATGAATCACTGCCTTCCATCTATTGGCAACGCTCCTATCAATGCAGCCCAGGATACCATTAGTCTTCTTGGTAGCAAGGACACAAGGGCCATTTCTGCAGAGTTGCTGCCCAGCCAGTCACTCCCAGCCTGTCCTGGTGCAGGGGATTGTCCCATCCTAAGTGCAGGACTTTGCACTTGTTGAACTACATGAGATTCCTTTTGGCCCAATCCTCCAATTTGTCTTGGTCACTCTGAATCCTAACCCTGTTCTCCAGTGTATCTACTGCTCCCCCCAGATTGGTGCCATATACAAACTTGCTGAGGGTGCACTCTGCGCCACCTTCCAGGTTGCTGATGAAGACATTGAACAAAACCGGCCCCAGGACTGACCCCTGGGGCACTCCATGTGAGAACAGCTGTCAACTAGACATTGAGGCATTGATTACTACCCTCTGAGCAGAGTGCTCTCCAATCAGTTTTCTATCCCCCTTACAGTCCATTAATCCAACCTCTACTTCCTTAGCTTGCCTGCCAGAATTTTGTGGGGGACCATATGAAAAGCCTTGCTAAAATCAGTGTATATAACATCCAGTGGCCTCCCTGCATCCACAGAGCCAGTCACCTTGTCACACAAGGCAATTGATCAGGCATGACTTGCCCCTGGTGAATTCCCTGCTACCTGATCCTAATCACCTTTTTCTCCTCCAAGTGCTTCAAAATGGATTCCTTGAGGATCTGCTCCATGATTTTTTCCAGGGAGTTAGGTGAGGCTGACTGATCTAGTTCCCTGGATCCTCCTTCTTTCCTTTCTAAAAATGTCTGTGCATGGGGTGTGGGGCCTTGACATGAGTGGACAGCCAGTGGTTTGGGGCGACCTGGGCGTAGCTGTGCCTGTGTTCTGCTCGGGGTCGTTCCAGGCTTCTGGGCTTTGCTGGCTGGCACACGGAGATGGGTGGGAATCCCACCCCCCACTGCCTTCTGCTACATGTGTCAGGGGCTGTCCTGTTTTTAAGCCTTCCTCCCAGACACTGGGTGCATGGCCATGTCCTGAGCCTTTCTGGGTAGGCTAGGACCAGCCTCTACATAAGAATGGTGTTGAACTGACACTAGTGTATTAATCTTTTAATTAGGTGTATTATTATCTAATTTTATTTAGCCGTTATTCTTATGTAACACAAGGCTTAGACTCCACTTATTGCTTAGCATAAATAGAATAGTTATTTTATGTCTAGTTATACATTATTTGTCTATACTCTATTATATTTTATATTGTTTTATAACATTTGGATGCATGGATGAATGAATGTAGAATAAATGGTAAAAGCAGAGCAAGCTATGAATACATGTCAATAAGCAAGTTACGAAATGGCAGATCACGCTGAAGATGGCTGAAAAACCAGTTGGTGCCAGACAAGGAAGAGATCAGCAGCAGAGACCAGCTTAAAACAAGGCCTGGACAACATCCCAAGGCTAAAGGACGCCCTTTGCAATGGGCACGGCCTGCCCTGTGATAACAGAGGAACGCTGAATGATACTAGCGCCTGGGGCAATGATGGATGAGCTTGACCTCAGGCCAGAATGGAAAAGTACCTTAGTCTCAAACAAAGACTCATGATCCCTATAAAAGAAGAGACTTAACAGCATGAAGGTGGGAACTCACTCTGCAAACTTCACGGAAGCACGTGTGTGTCTATACACCTGCTTCCAATGGGATCTCAATATGCCTAGGCTGGCCACCCAGAGCAATTATTGAGCAACTATAACACCTGCAGAGAGAATGAGAATGAATGTCTATATGTGTGTATTGTTTTAATGTTGTTGCATTCTCAATAAACACGGCAAATTGCCTTGTCCCTCCTGATAGAGGTCCTGCTTGTTTGTAAATACAGGCAGTCTTCAGACTTCAGACATGGTTTTCAGGAACCAGTTGTGTCATAAGTCGAAACATAACTTGGAACCGATTTTTCCCATAGAAATCAATATTATAAATGGGGGATTGGTTCCTGAACCAAGGCCTGATACCAGAAATAACCCAGGATTTTTAACTCAATCAACCATAGATGAGTAATATAGCTACAATCATGTATATTGTAAATAGCAATCATATCGATTTGGAAAAACTTCTTTGAGGTGACTTTGCTGGACTTTTTGAAGGGCTCTTGGCTAAAGTCTTCTCAGGACTCTTGGCTGCAGGTTTTTCTGGAGTCTCATCTGGTTTCTTAAAGAAAATGGCCAAGGAAGTTTGGACAGATGTTCTCTAGGGAGATGGGTGATGCAGCAAACTTGTTCACTAGTGTGGCATGGCATCAGATCAAGTGTTGTAAAGTCAAAACTGACATCAAAGTTGAAATGGGGTCAATTTATAAAGGTTGTAAGTGTGAAACATAACTCAAAATGTTGTAAGTCGAGGACTGCCTGTATAATATATGCTCTATGAGTATTACAATAGTAGTAATCATTGGGATTATTGCTATCACTGCTACTGCTATTGTGACCAGTGGTGTTCTTATTTATCGCAACAGTATGGATCACAATAATAATACTATAGCTATATGTACTGCTCTATTTATGCTAACAATGCTAGCTGTCCTGCTAAGACTAGTAACAGTAATGTTATTACTACCACTACTACTTTTTCTCTTATAATAAATAGTAAGAGTAGTGGTAATAGGGATACTACTAATGTTAATATGGCATTATTACTACTAGTATTTTTATTATAGCAATAGCAGTAGTAGTAAAAATATTATTTCTATGCCTATTGGTATTATTCTTAATATAACCATATTAAGAATTGCTATTATTATTGCTATGATTATTACTGCTACCACTACTGCTGTTAACATTAATATTACTACCAGACAGATCCTGGCACCACTTCCTTACCCTGCTCAGCTGCGCACCAGGACAAAAGTCGGTCCAATGACTGTGATCATGACTGACAGCCGGTCTCCTCACCCAGAGGGCTGGAGGTGTCCTGCTCTGCCCCAAACATCCCCTCCCAGCTTATCCTGCACTTTTCTCTTCCATGGTGCCAGGAACCAGAGTCAAGGCAGCAGCTAGAGGCCACTGGAGCTGGAGGACTGGCGAAGGCCCCAGCATTTGGACGCAGTCTGGCCTGTGGCGAATGTTGTCATGCGAGCACAGACTCCCATGCGTCTCCAACAGGGTCCAACTCCCTTTGGTGAACTGGGACACAATTGTTTTAACACTTTTTGGCCCTGCAGCACTACTCTTGGGGCATATTTCCAGCCTTGTTGTGGCACCATGTGGATAGGAAGTAGTAAAACCAGGGCTGTGTTGATGTGGAATTGGGGCCAGTCACTGGCTGCCATTTTTGATACTGGAGGTCATGGCACATGGTGTGTTCTTAGGCATCCTTTGGCAATAGTCTGGTCTTTCTCCAATGTCAGCTGATGTAACAGGACTGCCCACGGCCCCCTCCATGAGGTAACACGTGCACAAGGCTTTAGTATGGGGGCGTCTTGCCGAAGCCATGGCCGCCTCTTTCAGGCAAACGGCTTTGTCGCAGCTCAGATGGGCACTGTTGGGCAGAAAGGTGCAGCCTGATGTTGCAAGGGAAATTGAATCTGGTCATGCTGAAGCCTTTTTGAGAAGATGCACAACCGGCAATAAGTGTGCTAAATTTAACCCCGGTAAAATGAACGCTGGGGAACATCCAGAAAAATAGAACCACATTATCATCTCAATTTATGGCTCCCACCAGGACTAAACAATGTGGGAACAGGAAAATATTGCAGGTGTGTGAGGCTGTGCTATTATAAAGCTTCAACAATGTATAACATTCCTGGCCACGGGCCCAACCTGCAGACATGTTTCTGGAAGGTGCAGTACACACAGACAGTCCAGGGCCTCTGGACCAGCAACCTTGTGGACCCAGAAAGGAGCCCCTGCTCAATCCAGAGCCAGGTGAGTGTCCAGGTGCTGGCTGGAGCATGGGTCTGGGTACTGCAGTGCCTGTTCTCCATCTCCCTCCTCCCATGTGCTGAAGGCTCTGGCTGCCGCAGTCACCAGCCCGTATGGGAGAGGAGCAGGGCTTTCCCCTGCCAGCAGCACCAGGCCTGACCTGTTGCTTCTCTTCCCCCTCCAGGTGCAGGGGCCCTGGGCAGAGCTCATCGGCAGCCTCCTGAAGAAGGGTCTGCAAACCTGGAGCTGCCAAGGACTTCCCTAGGGAGGCCAAGGGAGAGGGGTGCCCTGGGTAGGGTCAGCTGCAGAAGGGGCAGGGCAGGCTGGCAAGGCAGCGGAAGAGCAGAGGTGAGTGGGGCTCCAGCTGGAGAGGGGAGTGCAGCTGGCGTCTGGGAGGAGAGGGGCACTGTCAAGTGTTTGGGGTGTGGACAGCTGAGAATCCACAAGTCTCTGGTTACAGAGGTTGTAACCACACCCAGCCAGTGTTTGACAGATCTTGCTCCACACTGCCAATAGCCAGGGGTGCTAACACTGGAAGGCTGAGCACATAAACCGTAATGTTTCTTACCTGGGTATTTCTTGTGCTCGTTGTCAGTCTTAGCTGGGCTGTTCTTGTGGGTGACACTTGGTTCAGTGTTCCGAGGCTCCCTCTGACCTCATCCTCCCCTTCCCTCAAGGATCCTAGTTTAAAGCCTGCTGGACGAGATCAGCCAACCTGAAAGAGAACACATGCTTACCTTTGGGGGAGAGGTGAAGCCCATCCCACCCGAGCATGTCTCTTGCCTTGAAGTATGGGTCATAGTCCAAGAAGCCGAAGCCTGCCTCAAGACGCAAGCTGACCTCTGTGATGTAGGTCTCATGGCGTTGTCCATGTCTGCTCACTGGAAGGACAGATGAGAAGACCACATGTACCCCTGTCTTGTTCAGCTTGCCCCCCAAAGCATGGTAGTCCTTCAATAAATAATAATGCAGCTAAACAAAAAAAAATACTTAAGGAATGGATGAGTAAGGCTAAATACCTGTATAAAAAAAAAGGTAAATTAGGGGAACACTGATAGAGATTTTGGGGGCAATACCAATAGCTGATATTAAAGGAGGCATATTGGCCGATACCGAGCTGATATCAGATACAGCTGCCATCAGGTGGTACGTCAGTTGCAGTGGAAGGGGAAGGGGCATCAGGGGGCTGATCACCATGGGGGCTGCGGCCCAGGTGGGGGGGGCAGGCTCCCACTGCTGCTTGCACCCAGATCTGTGCGGCACAGGGTGGGCGGCAGCTGCTGAATGGAGCTGGAGCCGGGGGCTGGGCTCGGAGTGGACTCTGGTGGCACTAGGAGGAGGCTGCAGCCACCCCATATTTCACTGCAGCTCCACTCCCAGCCCTGCACTGCCACCCAGTGCAGCCCCAGCTTTTCCTGGCACTTGGGTAGAGGCAGGGCATTCAGCCAGGGCTGCACCAGACAGCTGGAAGCAGCTGTGGTGAAATTTGGAGTGGCTGCAGCCTCCTCCTAGCACTGCCAGAGCCTACTCTGAGCCCAGTCCCTGGCGAGATGAGCCTAGCGCAGCGCTGGCACTGGCTTCAACCCCCCCCACCATCCACTCCCTATGCAAGCAGCAGCAGGAGCTGCCCCCACCCCACGAGCTGTGAGTCCGTCTTGCACCTGCCCCACTTGGACAGTACCTACCCCTTTCTTCCCTGCTCCACTTCTAACTTACCATGGAGGCAGGTCTCCATGCTGCTGGATCTGCTCCATGCTGCGCTGCACCTGCATGCAGCACTGGCATTTACTAGCCAAATTATCGGCCCCATAGGGCCAATATCTGATCTAGATAAATTTCTTTATATCAGTACTGGTCCGATATTAGACCACTGTATTGATGCACCTCTAGTTTAAATACTGTAATTCACCACTCAGGTAGGTACAACCTTAAGGATAAATGTGGCCATATACCCTGGGCCTTGTAAGCAGAGAAAAGCCCTGTGGGCTCATAGGAGGCACAGCCCTGCTCCTTCCAGGAGGGAGAGCCACAAATCTAAGTCCTCCCCTCCCAGAACAATTTTGGGAGGCTGGATGGGCTTTTTCCACCAAGGAGAAGCAGCTGTGCTCCCCACACATCTCTGCCCGCTACCAAGCCCCAGCAATCCATCATGTAGCTGTTTACCCTGGCAGGGTGGCTCTGACCTCCATTTGGCAAAGAACATTAGCCCAACACCGGGACGTGCCCCTTGTCACCCCTGCACCTGGGGTTTGGTAGGAAGAGCTTGCTCTCTTAAGGAAACAAGGGCCAAGCCCAGCCGCGCTCACAACTCATCGCAGCGGAGGGAATAGCAATGTTTGGCCTGTGCCAGCAGGGCAGGGACTAACCTGGAGTTTCTCTTCCCCATGCAGGAGGCACCTGGCAGCTGAGCAGAGTGGAGGAGCAGAGTCCTGAAGAAGGGCCTGCAAACCTGGAGCCAGCCCAGACTTCCCCAAGGCGTTTGGGCAAGATGGAGTCCCTGAGACCTGAGGAGGAACAAAGGCCCAAGAGTCAAGGGAGGCCCCAAAAGCAGAGGGAGAATATAGCCCCGAAGCAAGCACCATCTCCCCTTGAGCATGAGAGTGGACAAGGTCAGCACTCAGAGACAGCCCTGGGCACAGGGAAGGATTTGTGGTGTTGAAGAGCCACGAGAGAAAGTTCCACTGTACAGAGACACTGCATCCGAGCCAAGCCAGTGGGGAGGGCCTTAGAGGGAAGCAGGAGCTCCCCGCCAAGCCCAAGGGCAGAGCCCACTCCTACCCTGTGTGCCAGAAAACCTTCAGCTACCCCTCACTCCTGTATCTGCACAAGAGAAGCTACACGGGCGAGAAGCCCCACCTGTGCGCCAAGTGCAGGATGGGCTTCACCTGCCCCTCAACCCTGGCTGCTCACTGCAAAATCCATTCTGGAGAGCTCCACTCCTGCTGCACCAGATCTGGGAAGAGCTTTGCATGCCCCTTGAGCCTAGGCAAACACCACCCTATGCATAGGGGGAAACACCATACGTGACACAGCAAGTGACAAGACCTTTACCCATTTCTTATCCCTGGCTCAGCACCAGTGCCTCCATGCAGGAAAGCAGCCACATTGGTGCACTGAATGTGGGAAGAGTTTCACCCAGTCCTCCAACTCGGCCAAGCACCAGTGCGTCCACACAGGGGAGAAGGCATATCAGTGCTCTGCATAGGAAGAACTTCACCTACTCCTTCAGCTGCACAAACCACCAGTGTACCCACACTGGGGAGAAGCCACATTGTTGCTCTGTGTGTAGGAAAAGCTTCGCCATATCCTCCCACCTGGCCCAACACAAGCACATCCACACCAGAGAGAAGCCACATGAGTTCTCCAACCTGGATAAGCACCAGTGTATCCACTCAGGGGAGAAGCCACATCAGTGCTTGGAGTGTGGAAAGACATTCTCCCACTCCTCCAGCCTGGCCAAACACCAACACATCCACACAGTGGAAAAAGCCACATCCGTGCTCGGTGTGTGGGAAGAGATTCCATATAACCTCCAGGCTCACCAAACACCAGTGCATCCACACAGCGGAGAAGCCATATCAGTGCTCTGAGTGTGGGAAGAAGTTCACCCAGTCCTCCAACCTGGCCAGCCACCTGCGCATCCACACTGGGGAGAGGCCACGTCAGTGCTCCGAGTGTGAGAAGAGTGTCCACAACTCCTCCACCCTGGCTAAACACCAACGCATCCACACCTGGAAACACTCAATTTTGCCAGCAGCTCAGGGAGGGCTTGGGGATATCTACCTGCTCAGCCCCTGTCAGTGGCTGCTTTTAGGCAAGCAGCCTCCCCCTCCTGGAGCGCCAAAACATTTTACACAGTCTTCAGCTCTTGTAGGGCACCTCAAGACCCAAAGGACCCAGTGGCTGGTCCCCAAGTTTTGATCATGGGGAGCAGCTAAGAGAACACCTCCGGCAGGGGCCAGCTCAGATGCGGGGCAACCTATGAGGAGACTACGTTATATCAGCCTTGGAGACACTCTGCCTTCCCCTTTGTTCTCTAGACAGAATTCTCCGGACCGGCACCTTGCTGAGATCATTTGATCTCAGCAGTATTCCTACCTAGAGAAGGGAGGGTGGACTCAGTAATCTTTTGAGGTTTGTCCCAGGCCTTAATTTCTATGGTTTCAATGATTACTGCACTAATGATCATAGCAGTCCTTCCAACCTTCATTGGCTGGATAAGGATGCTGTACACAGACATAAGCAGCAAAGTGCTGGTCAATGGGTTCATGAGCGTGCAGATCATGACAGAGCTGGGGGTTCGGCAGGGCTGCCTAGTCTCTCTGACCCTTTTCATCTGCGCCATTGAACCCCTAGCCCAGCACATTAGGCAGGACCCCAGGATGCACAGAGTTCAGATCCCCAGTGGAACCAAGAGACCAAGGTTCTGGCCTACATGGATGACCAGAACATCCTGTGCCAGAATAAGTGTGCTGCGAGATGTAGCTATTTTAAGTTTGCTATTATAAAGTAAGCTTGTTATTGTACTTTAATATCTTGTTATTGTATTTCTATATAGCAAAATAAGTATTCTTTCTTATAATACTTGGATGTATGGATGAATGAGTGTAGAATGATTGGTAAGAGCAGAAATAAACTATGTGTCAGCAAACAAGTTGCCAGATAGTGAATCATGTTGAAGTGGCTAAAGAATCCAGTCTGCACCAGGCAAAGAATAAAGATAAGCAGAAAAGACAAGATTGAAGACAAGGTCTGCAACACCTCAAAACGAGAGACTCCGGACACAGCCCACACCAGCGATAATGGAAGAGTGTTGTAAAGGCAGTGATTGAAGAGCAACACCTAAAGACAATGATGCTTGGGCCTAGCTGCCTGTCAGGATGGAAAAGTACTGAGATATCAGACAAAGGAGACACAGAATCAGGAAAGACAGACCAGTCACCCAACACCAACTTGATAAGCCCTATAAAGGAGAGAGACTTAGCAGCAAGAAGTGGGAAGACACTGATAACTTTCCTGGAAGCACAGATGCATCTGCATGCCCTGCTTCTACTCTTGTACTCTCTAGGCTGGCCAGCTAGCGTAGTACTGAACAACAGACTTTGGTAACTATAACATCTGCAAAGCATAGAATCATAGAAGTAGGGTCGGAAGGGACCTTGTAGATCTTCAAGTCCGACCCCCCGCCTGGGCGGGAGAAAAGACTGGACTCAAATGAGTCCAGCCAGGTAGTCATCAAGCCTCTTCTTAAAGATCCCCAGGGTAGGAGCCAGCACCACTTCCCTAGGAAGTTGGTTCCAGCTCCTAGCCGCCCTAACTGTGAAGTAGTTCTTGCGGATGTCTAATCTAAATCTACTCTCTAATAATTTGTGTCCATTGTTCCTTGTCATGCCAGGGGGCGCTAGGGGAAACAGCGTCTCCCCTAAACCCTTCTGGTCCCCCCTAGTGAGTTTATAGACAGTCACCAGGTCCCCCCTCAGCCTTCTCTTGTGAAGGCTGAACAGGTTTAGGTCCCGCAGTCTTTCAATGTAGGGTCTGCCCTGTAGTCATGCGGGTGGGACCTCATGTGTGTGGCCCTCCTGGGATCCTGGACCCTTTCAATGTTGTCCACATCCCTCCTGAAATGAAATGGGGCGCACAGAACTGGGTACAGTACTCCAGCTGTGGCCTGACCAGTGTCGCATAGAGTGGGAGGATCACCTCCCTGGCTCTACTTGAGATGCACCTGTGGATGCACGACAAGGTGCGGTTAGCCCTGCCAACTGTGACCTTGCATTGTCGGCCCATGTTCATCTTGGAGTCAATAATGACTCCAAGATCCCTTTCTGCCTCCATGCTCTCAAGAAGGGAGTTTCCCATTCTATAAGTGTGCTGCTGGTTTCTACTGCCCAAGTGCAGCACCCTGCACTTGTCAGTATTGAAACGCATCCTGTTTATGTCAGCCCACTCCTGTAACCTATCCAGGTCTTGTTGCAGTCTTTCCCTCCCTACTAGCGTGCTCACCTCACCCCAAATTTTGGTATCATCAGCGAATTTAAACAGGTTGCATTTCACCCCGTCGTCCAAATCGCTGATGAAGAAATTGAACAGCGCAGGCCCAAGGACCAAGCCCTGGGGGACTCCGCTGCCCACTTCCCCCCAGGTCGAATATGACCCGTCCACCACCACCCTCTGAGTACGACCCTTGAGCCAATCTGCAATCCATCTGACTGTGTAGGCATCAATGCCACAGTCGCCTAGTTTTTTAATGAGGATGGGGTGGGAGACAGTGTCAAAGGCCTGCTGAAGTCTAGAAAGACTACGTCCACGGCGACACCTGCATCCATTGCCTTTGTGACCTGATCATAAAAGGCAATCAGGTTGGTCTGACATGACCTGCCCCTAATGAAACCGTGCTGGTTGCCCTTGAGCATCATCCCTGAAGCCGGCCCATCACAGATGTGCTCCTTGAGGATCTTCTCAAAGAGTTTCCCAAGGATAGAGGTAAGACTGATGGGCCTATAGTTGCCCGGGTCCTCTCTAGTCCCTTTTTTGAAGATGGGGACCACGTTAGCTATCTTCCAGTCATCTGGCACCTGGCCCGAGCACCACGACCACTTGTAAAGCCGTGCCAAGGGCCCTGCAATAACCCCAGCTAGCTCCCTCAACACCCTGGGGTGGAGAGCATCTGGACCCGCTGACTTGAAGACGTCCAGCCCCTCCAGAAGCTCTCTAACCTGGTCCTCCCCAACCTGAGGTCTGGAGGCATTCCCCTCGAGTCCATCTGGCATCACAGCTGGGAAGTCCTGGTCCCTGCACAAGAAAACGGATGTGAAGAATTGGTTAAAGAGTTCTGCTTTCTCCTCTGGCACAACCACCAGATTGCCCAGCGTACTTTGCAGGGGCCCCACATTACCCAGTGCCTTCTTCATCCTCCCTATGTATTTGAAAAAGGACTTTTTATTATCCTTGATCTTGGATGCTAGTCCTAGCTCTATGTCTGCCTTAGCTTTCCTGACAGCCCCCCTGACAGGCCCGAGCAGAGGAGGTATACTCCTCTTTGGAGATAGCACCCCCCTTCCACTGGGTGTATGCCGCCTTTTTGGTAAGCAGGCATTCCCGGACGCCCTTGGTGAGCCAGGGGGGCTTTCGGGCACTCTTGCCCCCCTTGCTTCTTGTTGGGATGGACTCCCCTTGGGCCCTGAGTATCGTTTCCTTAAGGAACGACCACTCGTCCTGGACACTGAGTTCCCCTGCCCTCAAGGACCCCAGCGCCTCACCCACTAGTCTCCTCAACTTGTTGAAGTTGGCCCTCCTAAAGTCTAGGGCTACCGTCTTGCTGCAGGCCCTTGACACCCTGTGCTGGATGGTGAATTCCAGCAAGCGATGATTGCTATCGCCCAGATGGTCAAGAACCTGGAGGCCCCTTACCAGGTCATCGCCTGTGGCCAGGACCAGGTCCAACAGGGCGTTTCCTCTGGTGGGACTGTGCACCTCCTGGATTAAGTGGAGGTTCTGTATCTCAGCCAGGAACCTCCTGGAACGGTCCGACCTGGCTGACTTCCTCCCAGCAGATGTCCGGGTAATTAAAATCACCCATGACAACTACATCCCTTGCCTTAAGTGCCTCTGCAAGCTGGCCCGAAAATTCCCAATCCAGCTCCTCCCCTTGGTTGGGGGGTCTGTAGTAGACCCCCACCGTCAAATCGCTCTCCCCACGGTCCCTTTGAATCTTAACCAGAGCACTTCAGCCTGCCCTTCCTCTGACCCCATTCTGCTGGCAGAGGATGTATAGTGCTCCTTGACATAGAGCGCCACACCCCGACCTTTCCTTCCTTCTCTATCCCGCCTGTAAAGCCTATAGCCCCTAATGCTGACTGCCCAGTCATGTGATGAATCCCACCACATTTCTGTTAGCCCTATGACATCTGGGTTTGAACTAGCTATTCTGAGGGCGAGTTCCTCCTGTTTATTCCCCATACTGCGAGCATTGGTATATAGGCATTTAAGGCCTTGCAAGACTGTGTGTGCCACCCCCCGTTTAGGGAGACTGCCTGGACCCCCGTTTCTTACCTTAGCACTCCTTGCCTTTGTCACCTGTCTTGCTTGGATGGCGTCTCCTCGTCTTCCTGCGGCCCCCTCCCCCGGCGAGGCTAGTTTAAAGCTTGCCATACGAGATCAGCCAACCTGGAAGAGAAGGTCTGTGGCACACATGTCACCGCTCTGTGGAGCGGCGTGTGGTAGTTATGAAGGCAGTGTTGCTACCAGTGCTTCTGTACACCACACTGGTGTTCCCCCCTTGTTAGGTATTTTGCACGTCACCCCCCAAGACCATGGGGGTGGTATATCCACCAACCAAAGGGAGACCGTGTACCACGGTCCTGAATGAGTTCCAGGGTGAGTACAGGCTACACAAGGAAAGCCCAGAGGTTATGACCAACCACAGGAAGATACAGAAGGCAGTCAGAGGCAGACAGGCTATCGACTGTGGAGCTGCTCCCCAAAGAGGACTGCCAAGCCGTCTGGGACCTACGAAAAGGCCAGAAAGACTTGAACTGGCTAGTAGCTCACAGTGCACTCCCAATGAAGGTGTGGAGGCACAGATTGATGTGAGAGACTAGCCCCAACTGCCTCAGAGAAAGCTGCCAAGGCGAGAGTGAGACCATCACTTCTATGCCAAGGTAGTGTGGAAAAAGGTAAGCTAGCTCCTTGAAGTGATAGGAGTCAGACTAATGACAAGGGAGGCAGCACTGTACAGACACCTAACTAAATATTGGGAGTTCCCAACAACCCACTTTGACCAGTTTGTGTCTTGTGTCAGAAGTGCCCTGTGGCAACACATTGTGCCCTGATGTACAGACACGCTGAGCTAGACGAAACAGACTGTGTTAAAACGTTTGAGTGAACTTCAGTCCTACTACTGGAAAGTGGCGGGAGAGGGCAGAGAAGATGAAGCCAACTCCACCTGGAAAAGGGAAAGTTGGCACATGCAGTTCAAAGACACCCCTCCCCCTCCTCCCCCCCAGGGAAGGGAGAGTGGACAGGAGAACGAAGGGGACAACGATACAACTGGACCCGGAGACCATCCGAATCAGCAGCAGTGGAAGTGACAGCGGCATCGACAGCAATAAAGGCACAAAATGAACTGAGAATGTAAACCCCAAATTGGGGCTTGGACTAAGGAACCGCAGATACAAGGTAACCTTGGGGATTGCGATCATCAACTGATTGAATTTACTATCCGGCAAAGGGTGGGAAAGACAACCAGTAGGACAGAAGTGCTAGACTTCAGAAAGGTCAAGTTCAATATGCTCAGGAAATTAGTTAGAGAGGCACTGATGATCGGGGGGATTGGTGAGATGGGAGTCCAGGAAGGGTGGTCGTTCCTCAAGGGAGAGATCCTATAGGTGCAGAAGGAGACAATCCCAATGTGCTTGAGAGGAGGCAAAGGAGCCAAAAAACCCTCTTGGCTGAATAGGGAAATTCAGGAAAGCCTAGGGGCAAAAAAAAGAGGCATACAGGCTGTGGAAGCAGGGGGGTAGCTACCACACTTGCAGGGAGGCAGTTAGACAGGCCAAATCTGCAATGGAACTTAAGCTGGCAATGAAAATTAAAGACAACAAAAAGTCCTTCTAAAAGGTATATAGGGAGCAAAAAGAAGGTGCAGGGTAACATAGAACTCCTACAGGGCAGACCAGGGTGATTCGTGACTGATAGGAGGGACAAGGCTGAACTCTTCAGTTAGTTTTGTGCTTCCTGAACACAGAACAGGACAAATCTCCCAATTGTATTATAGACGAGCACAGGAGGGAAACTAGCCCACCAACTGTTAGCACCAACCTAATAAAGGGATACTTGGAGGGGCTGGATGTGTTTAAGTCAGCAGGCCCGGATGATCTTCATCCAAAGGTGCTGAAGGAATTGGCCTGTGTCATAGCAGAACCACTGGCACAGGTGTTTGAGCGCTCATGGTGCTCAGGTCAGGTACCAGAGGGTTGGAAAAGGGCCAATGTGGTCCCTATTTTCAACAAGGGGAGAAAGGAGTGTCTGGGTAACTATAGGACAGTTAACCTCACCTCTATCCTTGAGAAAAACCTTTGAAAAACTTATTAAGAATCACATTTGTGGGAGTCCGCCAGGAAAAATAATGCTGATAGGGCAACTAATACAGGTTCACAGCAGGTAGATCAGGGGTGGGAAAAAATGTGGCCCTCAAGCCTGCGGGGCCCCTAAAAAAAATTATAAAATTAGTATTTATTTGCCTCTGGCTGCCTGGCATGCAGCCCTCAATGGCTTGCCAAAACTCAGTAAGCCACCCTCCACCCAAAATAATTGCCTGCCCCTGAGGTAACTCCTGCCTGACTAACCTTGTTTCTTTTTATGACCAGGTCACAAAACGCTTAGATGCAGGGGATGAGGTAGATGTCATCTACTTGCATTTTAAGAAGGCTTTTAATATGGTAGTTCATTCAGTTCTCATAAATAAACTGAGTGGCAGTAACATAGATGATTACATGGTCAGGTGGGTGGCAAATTGGCTAACAGGATGCACCCAAAGTGGTGGTGGACAGGTCGGTATCGACCTGGAAAGATGGGAGTAGTGGAGTTCCCCAAAGTTCAGTCCTTGGACCAGTGCTGTTCGATGTCTTCATCAGCAACTTGGATGAGGGCATGGAGAGCACCCTGTCCAAATTTGCGGATGACACCAAATTATGGGGTAAACACACTAGTGGGCAGGCAATGAATTCTGGCGGATCTGGATAGGTTGGAGAAGTGGGCAGAACAGAACAGGATGCAGTTCAACAAGGACAAGTGCAAGGTGCTGCACCTGGGGAGAAGGAATCACTAGCATACTTACAGGCTTGCAGAGGACCTCCTCAGCAGCACGGCAGAGGAAAGGGATCTTGCAGTCATGGCTGATTCCAACATGAACATAAGTCATCACTGTGATGAAGTGATCAGTAAAGCTAACTGCACTTTATCATGCATTAGTAGGTGCATCACAAACAGGTCCAGGGAGGCGATACTTCACCGCTATGCAGAACTGATGAGACCGTAGTTGGAGTACTGCATCCAGTTCTGGGCACTGCACTTCAAGAAAGATGTGAACAACCTTGAGAGGGTCCAGAGGAAGCTACTCATATGGTTAGAGGCCTGCCGGTAAAGCCCTACAAGGAAAGACTGAGAGATCTGAATCTTTTCAGTTTCCACAAGAGAAGACTGAGAGGTGATCTTGTGGCTGCCTATAAATCCATTAGGGGGCACAGCAGGGGATAGGAGATGCTCTGTTTACCAGGGCACCCCTTAAAAATAAGGGCCACAAACTGGTGGAGAGGCAGATTCAGGTTACACATCAGGAAGAAATTCTTTACAGTGATGGTTGCCAAAGTATGGAATGGGCTTCATTGGAGGTGGTGCTCTCTCCTGCCTTGGGGGTCTGTAACAGGGGCTTTCTCGGGGCCAATTTTTACCTTTGTCCTGCCCACCTGTTCTGGACCAAATGCCCACCTTCCTGCCTGTCATGCCTTGTTGTTAATTAATGATCTTCATTAGGCAGGAGGATGCCTATTTCATGCCCCAATGCCACGGGGTGCTATCTACGTCTCTGCACCTCCCCTACACTGCACCCCATGCCTCGCAGATGGCATCCATAGATCTTACAGTCACCAGCCCAACTTCTCCGATCAGGACCCCTCCATTCCTGTGGCCTACCCCACCTCATCCAGGCTATGTGGCTCCCTGAAACTGTCTTCCTCTCTCAGGTGTGGTCCCCCTGGGACCTTTGGCCATACAGGCCCTGGTCTCACCTCCAAGGCCAGTCGGAAGCCCCAGGCCCTCAGCTCTGGGTGTCCCTTGTGGTGGGCCTCTGGGCCTTTTGACTGGTCTGGTCCCAGCCCCAGCACTGACCAGTCAAGGGTACTCTCTATATCAGGTCTCTGAGCCTCTAACCCCATTCTCTCTGGGGTCTGTCTTCAGGACTCTACTAGCAGCTGACCCACCCAGTTGTGGGAGCTAGCATTAAGGCATCCTAACCTGCCTTTCACCAGGGTGATCACTGGCCTGGCATTTCCTGGGAGCTCCTGCACCACTGAGAGCCCCACCAGACCACCCACTCCTGGCAGGGTGCAGTTTTAAGTCATGTCTAGGACCAGGAACCTCCTAGCCATCCCCTACCGCTCCCTGCTTACCTCCAGGGTGGTCTATAAAGCCTCTCAGCCAGATGCTGTTGCTGCCAGCAGGGACCTGATCCCTTCATAGAGGCAGCTAGAGATCTAAAATGGCCACCGCAATCAAGCACCTGCTGGCTGCTTGGCCCTGGTCTTAAAGTGGCAGGACCCCCAGTGCCCTGCCACAGGGTCTTTAAGGGCAGACCGGACAAACACCTGGCTGGGTTGTCTGATCCCTGCACTCTTCTCTGCCCGGGGCAGGGGGTTGGACTTGATGATCTGCCGAGTCCCTTCTAACCCCAAGCCCTGTGAATCTCTTTAGGGGGCAGGGAAGGGCAGTGGCTGGGTGCACAAGGGACTGGGTGCATTTACTGTGACAGGTGTGTGATTTCAAGGGTGTGTGTGTGTGTACACACAGGAAGAGGGTCAGCCAGTTGTAGGCACTCTGGGGAGACACTCAGAGGTTGGCAGGTGACCGGGTGCAGCATAGTGGGTGGCTGGGCACAGATGCACCCCCTACACACACGTGAAGATGTACACATACACAAGCACCTCCATGTATACAACCACATGCATATGCATATTCATATCCAGATATATACATTCACATACACACACATCAGAGAACATGCACCCGTTATGAGTATATACACACGTACAGTCCACCTATCTGTTTATACAAACATGTTATCACCTGCCCCAACGTCCCCCCGCACGGGGCCGCAGCGCGAAATCTCGCCGCCTCGGGCGGGCCCAACCTCCCGAAGGGAAGCGGCGGGTGCAGGTCAGCCCAGCACCGCAGACACCTCTTGAGCGGGTTTGCTGCTCCCCGGCCCCGCGGAGGAAGCGGCACAGCGGGACCGAGACCCGGCCCCGGCCGAGACAGATTAACCCCAACGCGGGGGGGAGGGGGTTGCAGCTTTGGCACCTTTTTTTCCGCCCGCCCCCGCTGCGCGCGCATCCAGCGCGACTTCCGGACCATCTGCAGCTCATGCGTATCCCCTACCGGGCGGAGTAGGAAAACAGCCGCTTTCTGCGCATGCGCTAGCTGCAGAGGGGCGGGGGCTCAGTCCGCATGCGTGAAGGGGAGCAGCCCGAAGCGAAGGCGTAGCAGAAGTAGGGCAGTGAGTGCGCAGGCGCCGCCGGGCCGAGGTTACAGGGGGTTGATCCCCGGCGGGTCGCAGTGGGGGGGGTGCGGGGGCTGCCGGGAGATGCGGAGGTGCCCCGTTGCCCGCGTCGGGGCTGCCGGGGGCGGGGCAGCGTCGGGCTGGGGCCGGGTCGGTCCCGGGTCTCCCGTCACCTGCTCCGATCCGCGCCGCCTCCTTCCCCGCAGGCGGCCCCGCAGCCCCGTGCGACAGCGGAGCGGAGCCCCCGGCCGGGACGAGGCCTCCCGGGCAGGCGAGGCTGGAGCCCCCGGCAGCCCGGCCAGCCGGAAGCGCAGGACGAGCCCCTCACGCCGCCCCGAGACAGGCCTGCAGCAGGAGCTGGTCCAGCACAGCGGGTCCGGGGCAGGAGGTAAAGCAGCCCCTCCTGCGCCCTCGGGGCCCTCGCACACCGCACCGCTGGCACTAGGGAACGTGCTTCCCGGGCCAGAGACCTAGGGCCGGTGCCACTAGGAGGCTGAGGACCCGGGGGAGGTCTGCGCTTGCCTGCAAGAGCTCTGCTAGAACTGCAGTGGGAGCACCTGGTGGTGCTGGAGCAGGTCCTGGCCGTGCTGCTGCAGGAGACAAGGAGTGGGGGCACCACGTGGAGACATGTGCCAAAGTGGTGACCCTGGCTGAGGGGTTTTGGCTGGAGCCAGCAGACATGGAGAAACTCAATGTGCAAGCGTTTCACCCTCATCATGGATGCTGTCGACCCCATCTCCATGCGCTTAGGGGATTTTTCCTGCTATGTCTCTCTCAGTCCCAGCCCCTATGACACATTCCTCTTGTTCCCAGGTCCCCGTGAAGGTCAAGGAGGGGACCTCAGACATGATGCAGTCCAATGGGGCACTTCAGGAGCCTGGTGATTCCTGGCCAGAGCAGCCAGAGGCCCAATCTGCAGACATGTTTCTGGAGCTGCCAAAGACTTCCCCAGGGAGGCCGGGGGAGAGGCCAGCCTGCCCTGCCCCTGCTCAGGGCTCAGGGCACCCAAGGCAGGGAGAGAGCATGGAGGTGAGCAGGGCACCAGCTCCAGCTTGGGAGTGGGAGGGCAGCTGGGCCCACACCTGGGAGAACCCGGGGCACTGTCAAGAGTTTGGGCAGTGGAGAGAGCTGAGGAGCAGCAAGCTGCTGGTGATGAGTGCTGCAACCGCACCTAGGCAGTGTTCACTGGAGCTTGCTCCCCAATGCCAATAGCCAGGGGTATTGGCATGGGAAATTACAGTCATGGAGCCCATGGCTCTAAAGCTGCTGCTTCAGAGGGCTGAGCACAGAGAACGTGATGAGCTGCAGCTGCACCAGGGCAGACACCTGCACCCCTATGTCCATGGCTGCACCCACATCCCATGAAGAGTGGGGCATTTTGCACCCATGTGTCACGGCCAAGCCTGCAGAGAGCTGTTGCACAGAGGGATCCTGGAGAGGGTGGCAGGGGCTGGATGCAGCGGGAACAGGAGACACTGATGAAGAAATGCTTGTGCCTGCAGCTCCGAGAGGCCTTTGAAGCTGTGGCTGTGTACTTTACGCGGGAGGAGTGGGAGCTGCTGGAGGATGCACAGAAGGGGCTGTACCAGGACCAGATGCTAAGGAACTGCCAAGCCCTCATTTCCCTGGGTAAAGCTCTTTCCTGCTTCTCCCTGCAGCCACATGAGCACTGGTGCTTAGTCTGTTTTCCCTGCTTCTCAGCACTCTCTTCCTTGCAAACTTTTCCCTGGGGATTGAAATCCACGTCTTCCCCACATCTCTGCATGTGATCAGGCTGCTCTTGTGTTTCATACTGGCATCTCCTGCTCCCTTTGATCTGTCCGCTTTCTCCTGAGTCTTCCTTGTTCTTGTCACCCCCAGTGCTTCCATATCCAGCCATATCTGGGCAAGGGGATCTTGCCTGCCTTTCTCAGCATGGTTGTGTTATCTGTAATTCATTGGGCGCACAAAATCACTGACAGGTGTTCCTCGGGGAATGCTTTTTATTTCTTTCTCCTCCCACCCAATGTGTCCTGTCCCACATGTCTAACACTCTGAGCATGCTCAGTCAGTGCTATCTTAATCTCCTTTCTCTTCCTTTGGTTACAACCCAGCTGAAGGTAATGGAAGTCTTATCAGCCTCTGCTGCAACCACCCCTGAGATCTGCCTTTCCTCAACTCTGTCTCTAGTGACCCGTGCACACGTGATGGAACCTGGGTACTTCTAGCACTGGGTCTGTGGAAGCTTCTGCCCATGTTCCTTCCTGACATCTTCATAGGCCACAGGCTTTGGCTTGGCTGTGTTTACTTGGAGATCTGCTCCAAAGCTCACTTTGCCATTCTCAGAAGGTGTCTCATCCTCCTCCCGAAATCCCTCTGCATGTCAGATGCTCAATACGATGATTTTAAAGGGGTGGGCTCAGTGTACGGCTGGTGAAAGCCTACTGTCATTTCAGGAGGGTCTCTGATACAGGGGTTGTTCTGGCCTGTGGGCAGGACAGAAGGACTTACCTTCTGCCAGGCCAATTTGCCTTTGTTCTCATCTCTTTTCCCTCCAGTTCTCCTGAAGGGCTTCCTTAGGCAAGGGCTCCAAGGCTTTCTGTAGCTCAGCAAAGACCACGTCGACCATTCCTGTGTTACAGGCTTACACGTGCTGTAAAAGGTGCCTCCCTCTCCCCTCAGTGGTCCATATCCATAACTCCTGGGACCTTTGTTGCAAATCGTGAAGGATTTGCCCACCCGTGTGCTCATATCCCTGCATGGGGTGGTTGCTGTCTTTGCCACTACCGTTCTTATAACATCTTCCCTTCCTCTACTCTGAGGAGTGGCCCTCCCTCCCAGAGAGGAGTGTCATGGTCGGCCATCTGTCCTGAATTCCGTTCCCTGCCTCCAGGCCCAGCTTTAAAGCTTCCCAGAGAAGAAACTCACTCCCATTACTTTGCCTGGAATTACACTGATAAGACGGATCTTATCCAGCCACCAGTGTGTCCAGCCTCTCTACATTTTGGTGCCTTGTGGTACAGAGCAGAAAGATAAAGTTTTCACTATTTACATCACAGGTCACTGCATCTCCACACCTGTCCCTGGGAAAACTGTCTCTCTCACACCCATTTTATACAATTATCCCTCCACCACCTGGGTGACAAAGGCCAGAATGTATTGAAGGCTTCTCCCCCTGCAGCGCCCTCTCTTTCACCCTAAACATTTAACCTCCTTTGTCCTTCAGGGTCCCAGTAGAATCCTTGAGATCACTGCATCCATTCCCCACATCCCAGTTAGTTATTTTGCATCCAGTCTGCAGTCATGAACCCCTTTTAACTGTTGCTCCAAACAGGGTACCAAGGTCCTACACCTGACTTAATTCTCTGCATCCAGCAAGGACAGAAGGAGCTCTGGGTCAGTGATAAGGAAGGCCATGGGGACATTTCAAGGTTGGAGGACCTGTTGCCAGGTGAGTTGTCTCCTCCCCTGACTCACTGTAACAGGGGGCCTGCTCCGAGCTAATCCAACCATAGTCTGCCCACCTGTTCCTGGGCTAACCGCCTGCATTCTCGCTCACCATGCCTTGATGTTAATTAATTAGTTAAAGATGTAATTAAGCGGGATGCTGCCCATTTCCTGCCCCAATGCCAGGAGGTGCTATCTGCGGCTCCTTTCCTCCCCTACACTGCAGCCCAAGCCTTGCAGATGAGATCACGATATTCTTACTATCACCGGCCCCTGCACTGGGCCCCAGAATCCTCCTGATTGAACCCCAACCTGGAATCCTCTCATCAGGCAGTCTCATCCGCCTTCATATTGGGCAGCATAGCTCCTTGACCTGCCTCCCCTTCCAGGTGTGGTCCCTGCACCGGGATCTTTGGCTTTCTAGCCCTGGCCCACCTCCAGGCCAGTGGGCACCCTAGGCCTTCAGCTCTTGGCCGTTCCTCATGGCAGGCCCCCGGCCCTTTGACCCTTCTGGTCCTAGCCCCAACATGGGCCAGTCAGGGGAAGTTCAGACAGGCATTGAGTCTATGGCCTTTTCCTCTGTCCAAGGGCCCACCCTCTGGGCCCTCCAGAACAAGGGGTAACCCACCTGGCTGTGGGGGCTAGGGGTTAAGGCACCCCAACCTGCCTTTCACCAGGGTAGTAACTGGCCTGGCATTTCCTGGGGGCTCCCGCACCACTAGGAGCCCCACCAGGCCACCCACTCCCGGCAGGGTGCAGTTTTAGGTTGTACCCAGGACCAGGAACCTCCTTACCAACCCCTACAGCTCCTCCCTTACCTCCAGATAATAACAACAGCCCTCCAGCCAGGCGATATTGTTGCCTCACCTCCAACAGCAGAACTGCCATGTTTACATGGGCAGCCCAGATCCAGAATGGCTGCCCTAATCAGGCACCTGGCAGCTGCCAGCTCCAGGCCCTTAAAGTGGCAGGTACGACCTCCCCACTTAGGTTTTTGCACTGCCTCTAGCAGCCTTTTCTTTCAGCCCCTCGCTGCCCCCTCACACTGGGGCTTCTCATCGCTGCCCCCTCACACTGGGGCTTCCCTGTTCCTCAACCTCGGGGCTCTCTGTACTACCTCCACCGGGGGAGTCAAAGATCTCTTCTGTGCATGGCCATCGGACCGATGTTTTGCTGGCCTCCTGCGTGGCAGGAGAGAATTCTACCACTTAACCGGCAATACTACCCTAGTCACACTAGTGGGAAAGCCTCTGAGGAGAATGCAGAGGCAGGAGAAGGCCCCAGCTGGAGACTACTTGGAGCATGGAAAAGAGGGTGCAAGACAGCGAGGTCTGAGGTGATCCTTGGGGATGATCCTACAACAGAGGCATTTGCCAGCAAGCCTGCACTACCTCTTTCAGACAAAAAAGCAGAACAGGAGGTGGATGTGGCACATCTGTGGGAGGATGAACATTTCGGACTGGAACAGAGCAGAGAGGAAGGGTTTCAATATGCCTTCCAGGAACACTTAGCCCCCTGTTACACTTCCCTCTCAAAACTACTCCATGCCCAGTGACAGGGGCCTCGAACCGGCAGACCTCGCCAATGCTGTCCTTTCAGGGTGCTGCCATCCAGTAGCTTGTGTTATCATGTGTCCAGGCAAGTGTTACCAAGCTGTAGAGATGAGCAACTGTTCCCCTCATCTCTTCCCCCAACTACAGCTGCTAGGGAACAGGCCAGTATGCTGTCTTGATTTTTAGGCACAGGTCGGTGTCTCCTGGTCAGGTCGACCTGGAACACAGGATGTCTTGAATCCTGGTCTCAGGCTGCATTGAATGGCTCACTGGGATGTGTGGGATTCAGAAACTTTCATGTGGGGGGGAAGCAGGTAGTAGGCAGGTAGTAGACCTTTCTCTGGAAGCAGGTAGGACACAACCCTGCTCCTTTCAGGAGAGAGAGTGACACCTCTAAGTCCTCCCCTCCCAGAACAGTGCTTGGAGGCAGGAGGGATGAGCCACATGGGCTTTTCTACCAAGGAGAAGCAGCTGCTCCAGTGTAAAGCTGTGCTCCCCACACACCCTTGACTGCTAGCAAGCCCCAGAAATCTATTGTGAGGCTGTTCACCCTGGTACCAGATGCTGCTCTCAGAACTGCCAGAGATCACGGGCGAGCACAGGAGAGCAGTCTCAGCAATGCCCTTTGGCTTCTGAAACATGTTGGCCTAGCCAGGTGGGGGGCTCAGCATCATCTCATCCTGGACACACCAGTGCTGTGCACCAGAACAGCCGTCAGAGAGCCTCCTCCTTCCTTTATGTTGATTGTGCTTCTGGTCTCCTTGTCCCATTAGACCAGGAAGCCACTGAGGTCTTGTCCTAACACACATGTCCCATGTATGTTTCCCATAGCAGGGTCTGAGGGGATAGGGCTGACAGCTGGGCCAGAAACCCTGTGAGTCTGGCTCTGACCTCCAACAAGCCGGGAATATTACCCCGGAACAGGGACATGCTGCTCCTTCACCCCCAGCACTTGGGTTTTGGCAGGAAGACCATGTTCTCTTATGAAAAAATGAGTGTTCACAGCCCCATCGCAGCAGAGGGAATAGCAATGTTTGGCCTGTGCCCGCAGGGCAGAAACTAACCTGGAGTTTCTCTTCCCCATGCAGGAGGTGCCTGGCTGCTGAGCAGAGCTGAGGAGCAGAATCCTGAAGAAGGGCCGGCAAACCTGGAGCAACCCTGGACTTCCCCAGACCATTTGGGCAAGATGGAGTCCCTGAGACCTGAGGAAGACCAGTGGCCCCAGAGCCAGGGGAGGCCCCAACAGCAGAGGGAGAATACAGCAGGGAAGCAGGTGCCATCTCCCCTGGAGTGTGGGAGTGAAGAAAGGACAGAAGCCAGGGACGGCCCTGGTTGCAGGGAAGGATCTGTGGAGCTGAATAGCCACAAGGGAAAATTCCACTGTACAGAGACCCTAAATCTGAGCCGACCCAGTGGGGCAGGCCTCGAAAGGAAGCGGAAGCTCCCCGCCAAGCCCAGGGGCAAAGCCCACCCCTGCCCTCAGTGCCAGAAAAGCTTTAGCTGCCCCTTACTCCTGGCTTTGCACAAGAGAAGCCATGCTGGGGAGAAGCCCCACCTATGCACCAAGTGTGAGAGGGGCTTCACCTCCCTCTCAACCCTGGCTCGGCACCGGTGCTTGCGCCCAGGGGAGAAGCCATATCAGTGCCCAGAGTGTGGGAAGAGCTTCACCCGGTCCTGCCGGCTGGCCATACACCAGCGTATCCACACTGGGGAGAAGCCACATCAGTGCTCTGACTGTGGGAAGAAATTCACCCATGCCTGCAGCCTGGCTGAGCACCAGCGCATCCACACAGGGGAGAGGCCGTATCGGTGCTCTGAGTGTGGGAAGAGCTTCACCCAGTCCTACCACCTGGCCCTGCACCACCGCATCCACACAGGGGAGAGGCCTTATCAGTGCTCTGAGTGTGGGAAGATCTTCACCCACTCCTCTAGCTTGGCCCGGCACCAGAGCATCCACACAGGAGAGAAGCCACATCAGTGCTCTGAGTGTGGGAAGAGGTTTGCCCGCTCTTCCAGCCTGGTCGAGCACCAGCGCATCCACACAGGGGAGAAGCCATATCAGTGCTCGGTGTGTGGCAAGAAATTCACCCACTCCTCCAACCTGGCCCAGCACCAGTATGTCCACACAAGGAAGAGACGACATGAGGCCTTTGAGTGTGGAAGAACTTCATCCACTCCTCCAGCTTGGCCCAGCCAGGGAGTGGCCACACAGGAAAAAAGCCACATCGGTGCTCTGACTATGGGAAGAGGTTCGGTAGTTTCTACTACCTCACCACGTACCAGCATATCCACACAGGGAAGAAGTCCCATTAATGTGGGGAGAACTTCACCCTGTCTTCCAACTTTGCCTAGCACCAGCACAGCCACACGTGGGAGAAGCCCCATTGGTGTGGGAAGAGTTTCACCCCATCTTCCAACTTCACCCAGCACCACCACATTCACACAGCAGAGAAGCCCTAGTAGTGCTCATTGTGTAGGAAGAGCTTTACTCATTCCTTTATCCTGGCCAATCACCAGCATAAATACACAATGGAGAAGCCACATCAGGGGTTTGAGTGTGCGTGGAGCTTCATCCAGTCTTTCCCCCTTGCCCAGCACCAGCGCATCCAGCCGGTGGGGAATCCACACCAGTTTCTTGAGCGTGGGAAGAGATTCTGTGAATCCTCCAGCCAAGCCAAACACCAGCGCATCCACAAAGGGGAGGAGCCACATTATTGTTCTGTGTAGAAGAGATTCAGAGATTCCTCCAGCCTCCAGTAGCACCAGTGCATCCGCATCAGGGAGGAGCCACATAGGTGCTCTGCAAGTGAGAATAGTTTCCACGACTCCTGCACTCCAGCCAAACACCAGCACATCCACACCTGGGATCATCCATAATTCTACCAGCAGTGCAGGGAGGGCTTAGGGATGCCTGCCTGCTCAGCTCCTGCATTTAGGCAAGCAGCCTCGAGCTGCTGGAGTGCAGAAAGACTTCCTGGAGCCTTTGAGCCTTCTAGGGCACTACAGAACAAGGACCCAGAGGCTGGTCTTGAAGATTGGATTGGGGGAGGGGCTAAGAGGAAACACCGGGCCTATGCCAGATCAGATCCTGGGGGAACCAATGACATGATCTTTTTATCAGCCTTGGAGCCTGTGCCACCCCATGAGCCCAATTTGGCATGTTTTGCTTCTCATCCTCTCAAGAGCTCAGCACCCCAGGTGCCTGTTGCTGCCCTGCTTTCTTGCCCTTCATGGCACTCCTTGTAATGCAGTCTGTGCTCAGAAAGCCCCAGCACTGAACACGGTATCCCTGTGGCTGGGGCTCTGTCCTCTCCAGAGCTGGGAGATGGGAACCGACCAGGGCCCAGAATGCTTTCCAGCGCAGATCTTCATCCTTTCTCAGCCCCATCACTTTGCCAAGGATATGCTGTGGTCCAGGCTTTGTTGCAAATGCTCAGACACAGGAGTTGGTTACACTTGAGGTGTTACTCCCGTGTATTGCTGTGTAGTAAGGACCCTGCCTTTTGGAAGAAGCCTGTGGTCAGGGGCCAGTAGAGTGCCTTTTCTGGGGGAAATGTGGGCAGGGGGAAGGAAGAGCAGCCTATGGCAAGCCCAGCTCTCCTGTGGAAAGGTGTGGAGGGTATGAGTACATCCTCTAGGTGAAATGTAGCAGCATGTTGTCTCTGGGAAGTGTTCCCTGATTGCTAGTATCCAAATACATCATGTCCCATGTAGAGGAACTTGCTTTGGATTCTCTTATAGTTTCATAGTTTCTAGGGTCGGAAGGGACCTGAGTAGATCATCTAGTCGGACCTTGGCAGGAAAGAGTACTGAGGTCAAATGACCCCAGCAAGGTGTACATCTAGCATCTCTTGTTCTTGTCCAGATAAAATACAGCCCCCAGAGACATCCTGGGTACAAGAGCCTGGGATCCTGCTCCAGCTCTGGCAAAAGGGCTTCCTGCTGCCCAGCCACCAAACAGCCCTAGCTGGGAGCAGGGAGACAGGTCCCTTTGGGGCACTGGGCCAGCTATAAAGGCAGACTGGGAGACCTGTTTGGTTTGTGAGCACAACACTCAGCCCCGCTCATCAGACCAGCAGCCACCCAGATCTCTAAGCTGCATCTGTCTCCTCACTAGAGAGAGAGCCAGGTCCCAGGGCAGGGCAGACACACGTGGGCACAAACACACTTGTCCCCTTTCTCCTGGTCCAGGGAAACTTGCTGCCTCTCTTGTCCTGTGCCAAACACCCTCCAGGTTCTCCATGGACTTCAGCATCACCCTCCAACCAGGTTCTCAGGGCTGGATCCTGTTCAGGAAATAACGCTGCCAAAGCTTTCCTGAAAGAAATGCCCAAGTGTGGAAATGTGTAGCCTCAACATGAGGTTGCACAGCCACTACTTGGGGTGACGGCATAGCTGTGCCTGCGTTCTGCTCAGGGTTGTTCCAGGCTTCTGGGCTTTGCCGGTTGCCACACAGAGCTGGGTGGGAATCCCACTCCCCACCCCCTTCTGCTACGTGTGTCAGGGGTTGTCCTGCTTTTAAAGCCTTCCTCTGAGGTACTGGGTGTATGGGCACTGGGCTGTGCTGAGCCTTCTGGAAAGGCTGGGACAGGCCTCTACATAGGAATAGTAGTAGTTACGACTATTGCTGTCACTGCTACTGTTGGGATTGGCTTTGTTATTTATTGCAATTATATAAGTAGGAATAATACTCCTATGGCTATAATTAATGCTCTAATGCTCATAGCAATGCTAGCAGTCATGCGAAGACTAGTAGTAGTAACATTGCTATTATTTCTACTATTGCTATTTCTATTAATCTAATAGGGTAGTGCTAGTAGGAATAGTATTGCTACGACTCTGGGCATTCTTACTACTACTTCTATTTCTATTATACCAATAGCAGTAGCAAAAATATTATTTCTACAACTCTTGATAATATAAGCATAGTAGTAACAGTAATAATGTTGCTATGACTATTGTTATTGTTACTACTGCTACCACTGTGGCCATTAACGTTAAGAATAGTACTATGAGACAGGTCCTGGCACCACTTTCTAGCCCGGCTCAGCTGCCTGGCAGGACAAAAGCCGGTCCAAGGACTGCGATCATGGCTGAGGCTCTGCGGCTAACGGGTTTGTGGCAGCTGTGACAGCCCCATGGGGCAGAGGTGCAGCCCAGCCTCCCCAAGGGAAGTGGAGGGTCGGAGCCCATCCCGGCCCCATGGATGCCCCTTGCGCAGATTTGGCTCGAGGAGGGGCCGAGCACAGCGCCCAGTGGAGATGGGGAAGTGCTGCAGCCCAGAGCTGCCCTGAGGGACCACGAAGGGGCTTCACTTCCCCTGGGCCAAGCTGTGCGAGGCCAACAGGGAGCTCAGGAACAGCCCCTCCAGGCCCCGTGGAGGGACAGTGGGAGGGGTGTTTAAAAATTGCAGATTCTCTGGCTAAAAACCCAAAATCCGTGATAAAAATTAAAGGCCCCCCACAGCCCCCCCAGTGCTGCTGGTTCCCAACACTTCCTGCCACAGTCTCAACAGCCCTCCTGATGCCCCTCGCAGCAGCTCCCCAGACCCACAGCCGACATGCAGACACTGACACCCAACCCAGCAGGTAAGTGGGGGGAAGGGGCGGGGGGGGGAAGGAAAGGTGCTGGGGGGGTGTAGATCAAAAAGGGGAGAGTGCCCCTGTGCCCACTTCCAGGAGCAGGGCAAGGGGGTAAGGGCAGGGGTGTCACTCTGTGGGCCACACACGTGCCAGCTGGCCTGATGGAGTTTGCACATGGAGGCCACCACTGCAACTCTGCCACTGCACCTTGTGCTATCATCGCACAGCCACCTGCATGGCTTTGTGGACAAGTGGCGCAGGATGTAGCAGCGGCAGTGTGGTGGAAACAACTGTGTGCGGGTCACATACGTGCCACCCAGACGGGTGTTGGAACAGGAGGCTTGCATGGAGTGGCATGCCCCGCAACCGGCTGCACAGTGGTGTGGGGTGGTGCCAGCTGGATGCAGGCTGGGAGGGCTTTGCAGGCAAGTGCTGCCACCACAGAGCCATGCCCTTTGCCCCTGGATCATAGAGGTCAGTGGGGCTGTGGGGCAGGGCTGAGGAAGATGGTTGGGGACTGAGGGAGTGGGGGGTACTGCGGGCCCCAGGCGGCACATCACAACTGGGAGCAGAGCCAGGGGGTGAGGGCAGGGGTGCCCCTGTGCAGGGGGGCTTTGCGGGCAAGCAATGCAGGGCACAGTATGGTGGTGCCCGCCATGTACGGGCCACACACATGCCGCCTGGCCACCTGCCCAAGGGAGGGGGAGAGGGAGGTTGGCATGCGGCCAGAGCACAGCTCTGTGGCCGGCTCTGCAGCCACAGTGAGGGGTGGCGGGTTGCACTGGTCAGCAGGTGCCGCTTACCTGGAGCGCCATGCCAGTGGTGAGGGCCACTGCCTACAAAACCTCCTGCTGCCGCCATGGAGCCATGCCCAGAGCTGTGCAGCCAGTGGCAGCAGCAGTGTGGTGGTGCCCGGGCGGCACGCAGCCATCCCTACCACTCTGCTGTGCTGTGCCACTACCGCTGGCCGAACAGCTCCAAGCACGGCTCCACAGTGGCGGCGGGAGGTTTTGTAGGCAGTGGCCCTCACCACTGGCATGGCCCTCCAGATAAGCAGCAGCGACCACTGCATGCAAGCCCCCCCACCCCGCCCCCATCCCTCTCCATGGCTGCAGTCAGCCATGGAGCTGTGCTCCGGCCACATGCCAGCCTCTGTCTCCCCCTCCCCTGGACAGGTGGCCAGGCGGCATGTGTGTGGCCCGCACATAGCGGGCACCACCACACTGAGCCCCGCATTGCTTGCTTGCAAAGCCTCCCTGCAGAGGGGCACCCCTGCCCTCACCCCCTGGCCGTGTTCCCAGCTGTGATGTGCTGCCTGGGGCCCACAGCACCCCTCACTCCCTCAGCTCCCAACCATCTTCCCCAGCCCCACTTACCTCTAGGCTCCAGGGGTGAAGGCGAGTGTGAGCCTGAGCCCACCTTGGCTGCCTCAGGCTCAGGTTGTGCCCTCTGGCCAGGGCTGGGGGTTTGCCCACCCTTTCCACAATCACTCTTGGAGGCTGGAGCTGGGCCAGCCTGCAAGAGCTCTTTGCAAAAGTGGAGAATCCACGGATTTCTCTGCTAAAAAGAGAAATCCACGTTTTCTCCAATAAAAACAGGGAATCCATGGTTTTCTCTGTTTTTCTGTGGGAAACACAAAACCCGGATCCCTGGTGATAAGAGTGAACCAACTCCCCATGTCTCATTTGGATCCAAGATGGGACCGGATGACAACTCATTTACATGGGATGGGACAGGAAAGCACCTTCTTTAGCTGTCAGGATGGACAACAGAGTTTCCAAGGCAAGGACTGCACTGAACTCTGGGACCAGAGAAGAAGGGGAGCACGGCATGATGGGGGATCCCTGCTCCAAATGCTAATCAACCCCCATCTACACACACCCAGCTCAGCAGTTATCGGACCAATTCTAATAATGACTCCTTTACTGGTACCCAAAACACTGAATCTGCCTGTCTGTATTGCAAGCTCCCTTGGAGTGATGCCGCCCATAGTCAGGAGTGGTCAGCTCCTATTATCCAGCAGCCCAGCCATTGTTTACCCCTAAACAAACCTCATGTTCTCCCTTGAGTCATTGTTAGCTCTCTACAAAACCCCTGCCCAAGCTCAAGTTCCTGTCCTGGGGCTTGGATCCAAAAGCTGCACCACCTGCACTTGGTGCACTTGCACAAAAGCTGCACTTGGATCCAAAAGCTCAACTCCTTTCCTGCCTGGATCCTTCCATTGATTGTGCTCACAACTCTGCCTGTCTGCAAGCTCCACCAAGCACCCGGGAACCTCGACTGGTTCAAGCTTTGCTGAGTGGTGAGATCCCAACTCTCTCTCTCTCTGACTCCAGGAACCTGACTTCTGCTTTCTCACTCCAGGCACAGCTTTCTAAACCTGACTTTTGCTAATCAAACATGAGCTAGATTTCCCCAAATACCTAATTGAAACTATGTAATATTGTAACTGTTTTATTTATTTGTATGGCTGTTACTACTGGTATCATCACTGGTATCATGAGAAGTTCATATACTTGGGAATAAATAACTTTTATGGTCAAGCTGGTTGCTATACTCTCTCTCTGAACCTCACTTACTATTTCTCCCCTTGACCTCCCCATTTGCTGTGCGGCAACGCTTTTTTTACTTCAGTCAAAGATCCCTGTAATACCCAATACTACAGTGGGGTCTGCTCATCAAGGGGGTTACTACTAGGACCATTGTGACAAGAGATTGGGATGTGCTGAGTTTTGAGGCGCATGAGGGTATCAACTGAAAGTGCAGATCAGATGTACTCTGTTAGCGTGTGTGTGTGTGTGTGTGTCTACCTGCATTTATTACTGTCCTGCTGAAATAAGGGATGAGCTGAGTTCAAGGCACATAAGGGCGTCAGCCTGTCAATGCTGAATAACCCGGCCTGACTCAGATGTGTCCTGTTAATCTCTGTGTGTGCATGTGTGTGTGTGTGTTTGACTGATTTGGTGGTTAGAGGAACCCAGCCCCATTGAACCCGAGTCCTGCAAGGTAGCTCCACTGGGGGTGAGGACTTGCAGAAGGGAAAGATACAGCTCCATATAGAAACACAAGTATCACAAGCAGCACATTGATAGAATTACAGAGACCCCAGAAATGTACTCCTAATAAATGAGCACACCCCAAAGTGACAGGCAAATCTGGTAACAGCTGGGCCAGGGCAGACACGTGGTCCCCTACATCCACAGCTGCACCCATGCCCCATGTCACTGAAAAAGGGAGGATTTTGCACCCCATTGTGTCATGCCCCAGCCTGCAGAGAGCTATTGCACAGAGGGATCCCGGAGAGGGTGGTGGGGGCTGGAGGCAGCTGGAACAGGAGACGCTGGTGGGGAAATGCTTGGTTTGTGGCTTTGTGTTTGTCTCCAGGCTGTGAGTATCACACAGCCTGGGACTCAGCATAGAGTTCACGTTCAGGTTCATGCCAAGGCCCTAGTCCCCGGGCAGATTCTGGTGATGTGGAGGCCACCTGGCTCTCATTAGCAAAAGAAAGCCCTGTGGGTTCATTCTGTGCCCCAGACCTGTCCCTGAAAGCAGGTAAGAGGCACAGCCCTGCTTCTTCCAGGAGGGAGAGCTACAGCTGTAAGTCTTTCCCTCCCAGAAAAAATTTTGAAGCCCAGATGGGCTTTTTCCACCGAGGGAAAGTAGCTGGTCTAGTGTAAGGCCATGCTCCCCAGACACCCCAAGCTGCTGACATGCCCCAGAGATGGATTGTGGGGATGTTCAGTCTGATATCAGATGCTGCTTTCAAGGCTGCGTGAGATCACAGGACAGCAGTCTCACCAGTGCTCTTTGGCTTCTGGAGCATGCTGGCCCAGCCAGGTGGAAGGGTTGGCATCATCTCCTCCTGGACCCGCCAATACTGGCTCCAGAGCAGCCCTCGGAGATCCTCCTTCTTCCTTTATGCTGATTCTGCCTGTGGTCTCTTGGGCTTGCTGGAGCCAAAAGCATTCAGGCCTAACATATATTGCACATGGGTTTCCCACATCAGGGTCTCAAGGGATGGGGCTGATGGCTGGACTAGAAACCCTGAGAGTCTGGCTCTGACCTCCACTGAGCAGGGAACATTAGCCTGGCACACGGACATGCTCATCCCTCACCCGCAGCACTTGGGAGGAAGAGCTTGTTCTCTTAAGGAAACACACGCGCCAAGGTCCAGTCACACAGCCCCATCGCAGCAGACGGAATAGCAGTGTTTGACCTGTGCCAGCAGGGCAGGGACTAACCTGGAGTTTCTCTTCCCTGTGCAGGAGGTGTCTGGCTGCTGAGCAAAGTGGAGGAGCAGAGTCCTGAGGCAGGGCTGGCAAATCTGGAGCCAGCCTGGACTTCACCTGGGCATTTGGGTGAAATAGAGTCCCTGAAATCTAAGGAGGACCAACGGCCCCAGAGCCAGGGAAGGCCCCAAAAGCAGAGGGAAGATATACCAGTGAAGCAGGCACTGTCTCCCCTGGAGCATGAGAGTGGAGAAGGGACAGAAATCAGGCACAGCCCCGGGTGCAGGGAAGGATTTATGGCGTTAAAGAGCCACAAGAGAAAGTTCCACTCTACAGAGACCCTGCATCCGAGCCGAGCCAGTGAGGGGAGCCACAAAGAGAAGCAGAAACTCCCCGCCAAGCCAAAGGGCAAAGCCCACCCCTGCCCCGAGTGCCAGAAAACCTTCAGCTGCCCCTCACTCCTGGCTCTGCACAAGAGAAGCCACGCTGGGGAGAAACCCCACCTGTGCACCAAGTGCCGGACGGGCTTCACCTGCCTCTCGACACTGGCTCCTCACTGCAAAATCCATTCTTCAGAGCTCCACCCCCGCTGCACCAAATCTGGGAAGAGCTTTGCATGCCCCTTGGACCTAGGCAAACACCAGCCTGGGCACAGGGGGAAGCATCACTATCACTGTGTCACATGTGGTGAGGCCTTCACCTGTTTCTGCTCCCTGGCTCAGCACCAGCACATCCACACAAGGGAGAAGGGACATCAGTGCTCTGAGTGTGGGAAGAGCTTTAACAACTCCTGCAGCCTGGCTAATCATCAGCGCATCCATAGTTTCATAGTTGGTGAGGTCAGAAGGGACCTGAGCAGATCATCAAGTCCGACCCCCTGCCATGGCAGGAAAGGATTCTGGGGTCAAACAACCCTGGCAAGGTGATTATCCAGCCTCCTCTTAAAGATCCCCAGGGTAGGAGTGAGTACCACCTCCCTTGGAAGTTGGTTTCAGACCCTGACTGTGAAGTAGTGCTTCCTCATGTCTAGCCTGAATCTACTTTCAGTCAACTTATGGCGTTATTCCTAGTTACTCCTGGCTCTGCTTGGGGGAACAGGAACTCTCCTGTTCCCCACTGGTCCCCCCGGTAAGTTCATAGATGGCCATCAGGTCCCCCCTCAGCCTTCTCTTGTGGAGGCTGAACAGGTTCAGGTCCCATAGCCTCTGCTCATAGGGCCCACACGGGAAAAACCGCATCAGTTCTCTGAATGTGGAAAGAGGTTCACCGTATACTCCAGCCTGACCAGACACCAGCACATCCGCAGCCAAAAGAATCCATCATTCTGCCAGCAGCTCAGGGAGGACTTGGGGATGCCTACCCGCTCTGCCCCTCCCTCTGCCTCCTGCTGCTGATTGCAAGAAAGAGTTCACGCAGCCCTTGACCCTTGTTAGACACTGCAGACCCCAAAGGACCATATGGCTGGTCCCCAAGATTTGATTAGGGGTACGGGCTAAGAGGAAACACCTTGGGCAGAGGCCAGCTTGTATGCGGGGGACACATGAGATGATCTATGCATCAGCCTTGTAGCCTGCGCCTTCAGCAATGTTCTCTAAAAGCAGCCCGTGCCCCCACAAGAGAAGAAGCACCTTCCCAATAGTGTGTCCTCCCCAAGACAGCTGGTTCCAACTGCTGCCAGGGCCTGTCCTTGGCCACCTCTTGTGCCCATCAGGTTCTGCAAAGAGCTGCTGCTGCCACCTCCTGAACCCAGCTCAGTAGCTTTGGCTTTTCAGCCTCTCTCCAGCCCTAGGTGCCTGCTGCTCCCCTGCCTTCTTGCCCCTCATGGCACTCTGTAATACAGTCTCTGCTCAGAAAGCCCCAGCACTGAACACGATATGCCTGTGGCTGGGCCTTGGGCCCTCTCCAGAGCTGTGAGATGGGAACTGACCAGGGCCCAGAACCTCTTCAAGGGCAGTTCTCCGTGATTTCCCAGCCCCTTCTCTTTCCCGAGTATTCACCATGGTCCAAGGGTTGTTGCAAACCCCTGGCCTCAGGAGGTGGTCCCACTCAAGGCCCCACTCCCCTGTACTGCTGTGCAGCAAGGCCCCTGCCCTTTGGAAGGAGCTTGTGGCCTAGGGCAGTAGAGTGCCTTTTCTGGGGGAAATGCAGGCATTGGGAAGGAGGGGCAGCCTGTGGCAGGTCTTGACTCTTCTGTGAAGAGTATGAGGACATCCTCTGAGTGAAATGCAGGATGTTGTCATGTCTGGGGAAGGTTCCCTGATCACTAGTATCCCAATACACCGTGTCTCGTGTGGAGGAACTTGTATTGGCTTCTCTTGTATTTCTGCAGATAAAATGCAAGCCACCAGAGACATCCTGGATATAACACCCTGGGATCCTGCTCCTGCTCTGCTAGCACTACCCCCTGCTGTCCTGCCAGTCTTGTGAGGGGACCCTTGGGGCACTGGACCAGCTGGAAGGGCAGCCGCTAGTTGGGGTGACGGTGTAGCTGTGCCTGTGTTCTGCTCAGGGTCATTCCAGGCTTCTGGACTTCGCCAGTTGCCACATAGAGCTGTGTGGGAATCCCGCCCCCAACCCCTTCTGCTACATGTGTCAGGGGCTGTCCTGTTTTTAAGCCTTTCACTGAGGTACAGGGTCTGTGGGCACTGGGCTGTGCTGAGCCTTTCTGGATAGGCTGAGACAGGCCTGTTCATAAGAATAGAAGCACACACACACATATACACACATGTATTCACATATATACTTATGCACAGATATACATATGCATTTATATACATGTCCACATACACATATATACAGGTGGACCTAAGTATAGACTTGTGCATGTGCATATGTGCACATATGTATATAAAATAATACACTGGCTCTGGACATGCATATATGTATCCACACATGCACATATGCATATATACCTGTAGGTATATGCATATGAATACATAGATATACCTACAGCCATTTGCCTAATATATATACATACGTGCACACATATGCACATAAATGCACACATACGTATGGAGATATGTATATGGATATAAAAGAATACATGCAGAGATAATATACCTATGATGCTTAAAAGCGGTTCATTTCTCTGGAGGCCACTAAAATCACAGACACACACTCATTAGATGGCACAAAAGGTGTATTTGCAAATAGGGTCAGAGCAGAGTCAAAAACTCAGATTACTCTGAACCCACCAAGGAATTTTGCAGGCTGTATTTATCTTTTTCCTCCTGGGCACGTGTGCAGAAACAGGAACTCTTACAGCTCACTTCCGTTTCATACAAGCATACATGTGGTTACATCACTACATACATTGCATGTATATTATAATTAACTACTTAAGTATGCAGGGCGGAGAGGTAAATATGTATCAGCTAATTAAGCATGCTCAGAGACTACTATAGGTCACCTAGAGTTTAACCGCCCCCCCCCCTTCAAGGACACAGTCAGTTGAATTCCAGCTTCTGTAATCTGCATGAGAAAGGCTAGGGAGAAGTCTGCGATTTAGTATAAGAAAAGCTGTGGCAAGGCTGGGCAAGGAAAAAAGTCCTTGACAGTGTTTCTTTCTTATCGGGTGCAAGATGCAAGCTGTGCATTTCTAACAATACTCTATTTCTAACACCTATGTACATGCATATAATCATATATATAAATACATAGAAGTATATACACATTTATACATAAAAAACACACAAAAATACACAGATGCATATGCACGTATAGGTACATAGTATATATACACATGTGCAAGCAGACGTGCACATGCATACATGTATATACACATAGACATGCACATGTACATGCATATGTAACACCCCACTGTGGGGTGCCTACCACTGCCAGTGGCAATTTGTGGAACCCTGGGGCACTTTTGGTTCCTTTAGGCTAATGAGGAACCTCAGGATCCCAGTGAGGAACCTCAGGATCCCAGTACAGGGATACCTCCTGTAACAGCACTCTGACAGAAAAGTAACTGTTTACAATATTTTTAATGTACAGTATATACATATAGATATATAGACGCATATTAATTTATATTTGGGTATTTATATACATACATATATTTATATTCGTACACATATATTGCTGTCTATACTAAGGTTTAACTCATAACTCTACTGAGTTATGAAATAATACGAATGAACTCAAGGCTTATAGATATGTATATAACTTGGTAACAACATATGTACTTTATAGGTAGATGATCACCCCCTGGGTAGGTCTGATGTAGATACCCAAAATAGCACTCTTTTGGTTGACTATCACGGTCTTGATGACATCTGAGTTAGGTGTGGGTGTGATGGGAGCTCCTTCCATGGCCCTGGGGGCTCTACCCCTGCTGATGGCTGGTGCCCATGCTCGGCCTCCTGCAATACAGAAACAGACTCCTCCCCACAACACCCCTCCCCTGCCCCTTGGGGCTGGTGGGTGTACGGTCTTGGTTGCTCACTGCCTCAGGGCCCCCCACATGAGGGTCCACTACAAGAGTGAAGGGCTATACCTACTCCCAGCCCCCCTTTAATCAGAGCTAGGGCTTGCCTCCAGGCTTGCCTCCCCAGTGAGATCCCTGCAGTCTCCACAACAGCCTGCCTCTCTTTCTTGTGGGTTACTCACCTCCCCCCCTTGGAAGGGAGGGAGCCCTGAGAAGTGGTGAAGAATGTGGGCATTTAGAGACCACCCCCCTCCTAGGGGGCAGCCTGGCCAGCTGCGTCCGGGGAGCTGCGGACATGTTCACATGCCTGGGAAAAACCACAAGTCTTTCCGAACTTATTAGGAGGGTGCACCCATGGAAGTCCTCCGGGGCAAGGGACCTCAGGTCCCTTGCCACAGTTGAAGGAGTTTTTGCCCAATGGCAGCTGGGAAGGAAGCTGGGAAAAACTGTTATTGGAAGGAGCCATATCCTTGTCATGGGAGGTGGCGGGAGCTTTGTTGGCTCCAGAGGACTATACTCTGGAGTTGGGAGGAGAATGACAGGTGGCAGTGGCCAATCTAGTCGGCAGTGAGGAAGGCCAACCCGCTCCACCTGCTTCGAGAATGGAGGAGGAGACGGCCCCCCCTGGAGAGTAAACCCCCTCCCATAGTGTTGGAGGTAAGTGCAATTATTAAGCCTAGGTATCAAGCAAAGCAAGAGGGCCAGGGGTTCACTCTACAGGACTGGGAGGTGGTCCCATGGAAGCCCGCAGCTTAGGTAAAGGATCCAAAAGAGACCTGGGCCTCCTGGGCCAATAGACTAATGGCCCAGGGATCAGATAAATATTTCACTCCCCAAGAGGCGATAACTGTGGTAACCAAAATCTTCCCAGGGGAATGGTATTAGTCAGCACAGGCCAGTCCAAAGATAGACCCAAAGGTCTCAGGGTATTATGCTTGCCAATTAATTGGCATGGCACTAGGGACCTTGGAAGCTTGGGAATTGACCAAAGACCGGCACGCTAGAGAGCCCAAATGGATAGATTGGCTGGGGACAGCACAGCAGTTGAGTGGGGATGCATTTATTGAGTCGGCTTTGGGAGGGACCTTTGAACTCAGACACCCTGTGGGCTGTAGTCACTGGGACTGCCTGGAAGAGCACCCTTTGTAAGGGATCCAGTCCCTTACAGAGTATTCTGCTGCAATGCTATGACACCTGCATGAATTTCTTCCCCTGGCAGAAATTATAAAAGGACTGCAGATCCTGATTAATTTGACAGGGGAGCACCCAAAATTAAAACAAGTGGCAGTGGTATGGGGGGTGCTAACTGACCCAAAGAAAAAGATCCTCCGCTGCCAACTCTCGAAGGAGCTGAGGGAGATAGGAATCCCCATAGAGCAGATTGATGGAAAGCCCACAAGTGAGTTGTATTGGTTGTGGAAAGATGACAAAATTGGGGAGACGAGTAAAGATTGCCGTGCGGTAGCAGCTGTTCCCTCAGCACCTCCAGAAGAGGAGCCCAAGACCATAGTGCGGCTCTATCCTGATCTGAAAAATTTGCATGTAGATTGGGGGGGGGCCCCAAGAAGGGAAAGCAAGGGACACCCCCCTTCTCGCTTCCAGTGGGACAAATCCCTGGGGACTCTAGGAGGTACCTTTTTGCCCATATTAGGATTGAAGGAGGTGAGGTAGAAGGGTGGTTTCTAATGGATACAGGGCTGGAGGTTACAATATTCCAATGGAAATGCCCACCCTGAATGGACGTCTGGTGGTGCTTAAAGGGGTTGGGGGAGGAGCAGTCAAAGGATGGGAAATAAAAGGCATGGTAAAATTAGGGGAGCAGGAGGTCTCCATGGTAGTGACTCCTACCTGACTCCCGTTGAGGATATTGGGAACCAATGTTTTGAGTCACTGCATTATAGATGGGCCCCACAGGAGGGTGATGGCCCTAGAAAAGGAAGTCCCCTTGCCTAGGGATGGACCATGGGTCCATTCAGAGTGGAATGTGGGATGTACAAAAGAAGAGAAACAAATTGAATTAGGAAAAGGAGTAAGGCCATGTTTTGTACATTCCTACCCTTTGACACCTGAGGTCGAAAAGGGTGTAAGTGAAATGGTTCAGAGACTGCTGCGGTCCGGGCTTATGGAACTCACCATTTCCCAATGGAACCCCCCTTTATGGCCCATGCAAAAGGCTAGTGGAAAGTGGAGAATGGTAATAGATTATTGGGAGGTAAATAAAAGGACAAAAAAACTGGGCCCGGTGGTCAGCACCCTTCCCAAAATGTGGGATGTGGCTCAAAGGGCAGGCTCGTCCCATTTTACCATAATTGACATCTCAAGTTGTTTCTGGGCAATTCCACTGCAGGAAAGTGACCAAGACACGTTCGCTTTTACGTTCAGAGGAAAACAGTACTGGCCACTGCGCCTGCCCCAGGGCGGGTGCAATTCACTGATACTAGCACACCAACAAGGGCATAAGGCACTTGACTCCCTGTCACATGTTATGTTCAAAGTTATGTGGATGCCATTTTAATTGGGGGAAACACTCCTGGGGGATGCTCCCACCAGGTACTACTGGCTCTAGGGACGGCAGGGTTTCGGGTGGATAAAAGGAAGGCTTAGTGGGTGCAGTGCTCAGTAAGGTACCTGGGTATGCAGTTGGATGCCCGAGGCTTGGGAATCCTAGAACAAACTAAAGAAGCATTAGCCCAATCTCCCCACCCCACACTTGGAAAGAACTGCAGTCCCAATTGGGATTGATGGGATGGAGCTGGGCAGCGGTACCTGACTTCATGAGCCTGGCACACCCCCTCCTTTGGGCGCTAAAGGTCAAGGGTGACCCGTGGGCATGGGGAGAAGAAGAAGAAGGGGAAGAAGAAGGGTTTCACCAGGAAATGCTGTGGGCTATATTAGAGAGCCTGCTCCTACTCCCTCTGCACCCTAGCATGCCCAAATATTTGGAGGCAGGGGTCCAGGGGGACACCATCAGTGTGGTGCTATATCAGCAGAGTCAACAAAGTTGGGAGAATTGGGAGTTATTGGGAGCTTGGAGCCAGGTGTTATCTACTACGGAAGCCCACTGTGAGCCATTTCAAAAGGAAAAGTTAGCAGCGGTTTTTGGACTAGAGAAGGGGGAAATGTTGGTGGGAGATGCCCCCCTAAGGATTCAAGCATGGCCCAGGATATTGACCACCTTAAGAAAAGGCCCACCCGCAGGGTCCCCCCACCAAACCCAGTGGTTAAAGTGGAGCCTACAGGTAGCCAGATACCTGCATTGGGAGGCAGGGGCAATGTTGAAAGATCCAGTACTCCCTTGGTTAGAGACACCCGCAGAGGGGGAGACTACAAGCCCAATAATCTCTGCAGAAAGTTTTGACCCTGCAGATCCTCAGGCTCTATTTACCGATGGGGCAGCGTATGGTGTAATGGCAGATTCATAGATTCATAGATGTAGGGCCAGAAGGGACCTTGCAGATCTTCTAGTCCGACCCCCTGCCGTGGGCAGGAGAGAAAGCTGAGCTCAGATGACCCCAGCCAGGTAATCATCAAGCCTCCTCTTAAAGACCCCCAGGGTAGGAGCCAGCACCACTTCCCTTGGAAGTTGGTTCCACATCCTAGCCGCCCTGACTGTGAAGTAGTTCTTGCGGATGTCTAGTCTAAACCTACTCTCTAGTAACTTATGGCCGTTATTCCTTGTTAGTCCGGGAGGCAGTTGGGGGAACAAGATCTCTCCCAAACCCCGCTGGTCCCCCCCTAGTAAGTTTATAGACAGCCACCAGGTCCCCCCTCAGCTTTCTCTTGTGAAGGCTGAACAGGTTCGGGTCCCATAGCCCCTCCTCGTAGGGCCTGCCCTGCTGTCCCTGGATCATGCGAGTGGCCTCCTCTGGACCCTCCCGATGCTGGTCACATCCCTCCTGAAGTGTGGTGCCCAGAACTGGATGCAGTACTCCAGCTGCGGCCTGACCAGTGTCGCAGGGGGGGAGGATCACCTTCTTGGCCCTGCTTGAGATACATCTGTGGATGCACGACAAGGTACAGTTAGCCCTACTGAGCGTGTCCTCACGTTGTTGGCCCATGTTCATCTTGGAGTCAATAATGACTCCAAGATCTCTTTCTGCCACCGTGCTTTTGAGAAGGGAGTTCCCCACCCTGTAGGTATGGTGCTGGTTCCTACTGCCTAAGTGCAGCATCCTGCACTTCTCAGTATTGAATCCCATCCTATTTTCATTTGCCAACCCCTGTAACCTGTCCAGGTCCTGCTGTAATCTGTCCTTCCCTTCTAGCGTGCCCACCTCACCCCAAATCTTGGTGTTGTCTGCAAATTTAAACAGGCTGCTCTTCACCCTGTCATCCAAGTCGCTAATAAAGAAATTGAAGAGTGTGGGCATGAGGACTGAGCCCTGGGGGACCCCACTTCCCACTTCCATCCAAGTCAAATATGACCCGTCCATCACCACTCTCTGAGTGCGACCCCTCAGCCAATTTGCAATCCATCTAACTGTGTAGGCATCAGTGCCACAGTCGCTGAGCTTTTTAATGAGAATGGGGCGGGAGACAGTGTCAAAGGCCTTCCTGAAGTCCAGAAAAACTAGGTCCACTGCAACACCTGCATCCAATGATTTTGTGACCTGATCGTAGAAGGCCACCAGGTTGGTTTGACAGGACCTGCCCCTAATGAAACCATGCTAGTTGCCCTTGAACATCATCCCTGCTGCTGGTCCATCACAGATGTGCTCCTTGATAATCTTCTCAAAGAGCTTCCCCAGGATTGAAGTAAGACTAATGGACCTATAGTTGTCCAAGTTCTGCCTCCTCTCTTCTTTAAAGATGGGGACCACATTGGCCCTCTTCCAGTCGTCCGGCACCTGGCCAGAGCACCACAAGTGCTTGTAAAGCCATGCCAGTGGCCCTGCAATAACCCCTGCCAATTCCCCCAACACCCTGGGGTGGAGAGCATTTGGACCTGCTGATTTGAACACGTCCAGCCCCTCCAGAAGTTCTCTAACCCGGTCCTCCCCGACCCTGGGCTTGGCAGAGTTTCTCCCGAGTCCGTCCTGAATCTAGAAAATAGCAGCAAAGAAATTATTAAAGAGGTCTGCTTTCTCCTCTGGTGCAACCACCACATTGCCAAGCATATCCCACAGGGGCTCCACATTACCCGGGGCCTTCTTCATTCTCCCTATGTATTTAAAAAAGGACTTTTTGTTATCCTTGATGCTAGCCATAGTTTCGTATCTGCTCTAGCTTTCCTAACAGCCCCCCTACAGACCCGAGCAGTGTAGGCATACTCCTCTTTGTGATAGCCCCTCCCTTCCACTGGATGTACGCCTCCTGGGCAGTATGGGCTTGGCACCGACCCTTCTCGGGAGAATATGGGAGGGGTGAAATACAAGGGAGTGCCCAATTAGCAAAATTGAAGGCTGTAGGAGAAGCAATTGCTTATGGGATTGATAAGGGTTGGACGGAAATAAGAGTGTATACAGATAGTTGGGTATGTGCTAAAGGGGCCACCGAATGGATCCCTTATTGGAAAAAGGCTGGATGGCACTCAAAAGGCAGACCTGTTTGGGGAACAGAAATCTTGCAATGTATTTGGGAGATGAGTGGGCAAATTAGGGTGGCAATCTGACATGTGGCTGGACATCAAGGGGATGGGTCTCTGGAAGCAATTGCGAATGCCAAGGCAGACTCGCTGATGCATCCTTCCTGCATCAACTCTTTGGAGACAGAATGGGCAGCCCATGCATTTGCCCATGAAGGTGGGAAAGGGATGCAGAGGAGACTTTGGCAGAAGGGCAGGAGGGCTATGGAGGCGGAGGTGCGACAGGCCCTGGAGGAATGTCTGGCTTGCAGCACTTACCGATGATCCCCTACGCAGGGAGGGGGCAGGTAGACGTTTGGGCCCTAGAACGGGGAGAGGAGTGGCAAATGGATTTCATAGGGCCCTTAAAGGCGAGTGAAGGGAAAAGATATATATTAGTAGTGTGGATGTAATCACAGGCTGGCGTACTACGGAGGCCACCAGGGAAATGGTGGTTCAAGCCCTGAAGGAAACAGAGGCCTGTTTTGGGAAACCACACCATTTAAAGACTGATAATGGGTCCCATTTTAAAAACGTGGCAGTGGGGTGATGGTGGGAGAGCGCAGGGGTGGAACATCAGTTCAGCATTCCTTATCATCTGCAAGGCCAGGGAAAGGTTGAGTGTTTGAACCAGGAGTTAAAGAGGAAACTGCAAGTAGTGCAAGAGGTTTTTGGAAAGGGATGGGTCTGGTAAATTCCTTGGGTATTAAGGGCCTTGCAAATGTGAGGGGGAGAGTGGGGAACTAGCCCTTTTGCCCAGATGATGGGCTGACCCCTGTGTTTCCAGTGGGAGGAGGAGGTGGAATTGGGTCTGGAACAAGGGGATAAGGACTGATCCCTCCAATCCGCTTTAGGAGCAAAAATAAAGTTTACTTCCTGACCAGGTCAGAGAAAGCAGACCTCTTTAACCAATTCTTCATCTCTGTTTACTTGGGCAAGTACGGGACTTCCCCACCGTGATGCAAGACAGACTTGAGGGGAATGCCTCCAGACCTCAGGCTGGGGAGGACCGGGTTATAGAGCTTCTGGAGGGGCTGGACGTCTTCAAATCAAAATCTCCGGATGCTCTCCACCCCAGCGTATTGAGGGAGCTAGCAGGGGTTATTGCAGGGCCTCTGGCATGGCTTTACGAGCGCTCGTGGTGCTCGGGCCAGGTGCCAGATGATTGGAAGGTAGCCAATGTGGTCGCCATCTTTAAAAAATGGAGGAGGGAGGACCCAGGCAAACATAGGCCCATCAGTCTTACCTCAATCCTAGGGAAACTCTTTGAGAAGATCCTCAAGGAGCACATCCGTGATGGGCTGGCTTCAAGGATGATGCTCAAGGGCAACCAGCAGGGTTTCATTAGGGGCAGGTCATGTCAGACCAACCTGGTTGCCTTTTATGATCAGGTCACAAAGGCAATGGATGCAGGTGTCGCCGTGGACGTAGTCTTTCTGGACTTCAGCAAGGCCTTTGACACCATCTCCCACCCCATCCTCATTAAAAAGCTAGGCGACTGTGGCATTGATGCCTACACAGTCAGATGGATAGCAGATTGCCTCAAGGGTCATACTCAGAGGGTGGTGGTGGATGGGTCATATTTGACCTGGGGAGAAGTGGGCAGCGGAGTCCCCCAGGGCTCTGGGCCCACGCTGTTCAATCTCTTTATCAGCGATTTGGACGATGGAGTGAAAAGCACCCTGTCTAAATTTGCTGATGATACCAAAATTTGGAGTGAGGTGAGCATGCTAGTAGGGAGGGAAAGACTGCAGCAAGACCTGGATAGGTTGCAGGGGTGGACTAACAAAAACAGGATGCGTTTCAATACTGACAAGTGCAGGGTGCTGCACGTGGGCAGTAGTAACCAGCAGCACACTTATAAGATGGGAAATTCCCTTCTTGAGAGCATGGAGGCAGAAAGAGATCTTGAAGTCATTACTGACTCCAAGATGAACATGGGCTGACAATGCGAGGTCATGGTTAGCAGGACTAACCGGTCTTTGTTGTGCATCCGCAGATGCATCTCAAGTAGGGCCAAGGAGGTGATCCTCCCCCTCTACGCGACACTGGTCAGGCCACAGCTTGAGTACTGTGTCCAGTTCTGTGTGCCCCACTTCAGGAGGGATGTGGCCACCATCGAGAGGGTCCAGAGGAGGCCACCCGCATGATCCGGGGACAACAGGGCAGATCCTACAATGACAGACTGCGAGACCTGAACCAGTTCAGCCTCCACAAGAGAAGGCTGAGGGGTGACCTGGTGACTGACTATAAACTCACTAGGGAGGACCAGAAGGGTTTGGGAGAGACCTTGTTTCCCCTTGCGCACCCTGGCATAACAAGGAATAACGGCCATAAGTTGTTGGAGAGGAGGTTTAGATTAGACATCTGTAAGAACAACTTCATGGTCAAGGCGGCTAGGAGCTGGAACCAACTTCCAAGGAAAGTGGTGCTGGCTCCTACCCTGGGGGTCTTTAAGAGGAGGCTTGATGCCTACTTGGCTGGAGTCATCTCAGCTCAGTTCTTCTCCTGCCCAGGTGGGGGGCGGGGGGTGTTGGAGTTGAAGATCTATGAGGTCCCTTTGACCCGCCTTCTGTGATTCTATGATTCTATGAAGAGAGCAAGAGGGTTTGGTCTTGGCTTGGGGACAGGGTAATACGATGCTGGTAGGGACCCCCACAAGTAAATATTGGGTCCCCACTAATCAAACAGCTGTTTTGCAGGAAACACCATGAGCACCTGGGTGGTGCTGCTTATGTGGCTAAAATGGACTTGGGGTGCACTTAACTATCCTGGCTGGTAGAAATCAACCTCCCATGTGCTGCCTCTTAAGGCTACGTGGCCCAATGCTTCTTTCCCCCCTATGGCTCGCCAAGGGTATGTGTCTGAAGTGTTTCTGTTACACACCTGGAATTCCAGTGACCACCAAACCTGGCAGCTGGCGGATACTACCAGCAATCTGTATGGAGCGCATTGGTGTGTATGGATCAATGCAACGAGATTGAAGGGAGCACAGCTGTGGGGTGCCACCCACTGTGGAGTGCACGTATCGGATCCAAAGGAGAACGTTAAGTTCCACTACAAGGTGACTGTGGCCCCGGGTACCAATTGGACTGTATTGGCCAACGATGACGAGTACATCACTGAGATTGAGGAGCACCAAATTCTTGGAACAGAAGGGACTTACGATCGTGCCATGCACAATGGGCTTTGAATAGACTTTGTGCTTGTATTTTCTAATATTGTGGGTTCACTAGACTGTGAGCCAGGAAGGCATCCCATCCCTGCAGAGGTATGGGAGACCTTGTGTAGACAGGTGGAATTTCCTCATCTTAACTCAGGACGAACACAAGGGTTGCAAAACAGAGGGAAAATCTCTTTCTGGATTTCGGTGAGTCCCACCTACTGAGAAAAGATTCCTACAGTTTTGGGAGCTAGGGTCCCAGAAAACTTTGTTGTGTTCTCCTCACTGTTCTTGGAAAGATTTGTAGGCTTGCAATGGGAAATTAATGTCACCCGGACAAATCCATGGTGCGGCAAATGGGCAGAGCCAATTCTATTGGCTTGGCTAGGAAATCCCGGATTGCATAGGAAATTTTGTAGAGATGCAGCAACCATCCTGGGTTCAGTGGGAAGTGCCGGAGCGGTGCTTAACCAAATGGATATAGAGGTAGTGTGAAATAAGCTTGCTAGGATGGGACAACTCACCCGCCAAGCACTAGAGGGTCAAATTGTGGCTAATGAGGCATAGCAGGAGAATCACGTCAAAACTATAACAGTGGCAGTGCAACCACTCAAGCAGCTACATGCCATTATGCATTCAGTGTTAGAAGGGATGCAAGACTTTGCCAATGAAACAGGTTCTGCCATATCTTGTGTAACAATGCAAACCTTCATATTACACCAATATGAAAGACAGGAGCTTTGGATGAAGTCAGGGGATCCAGCAGTCATATCCAATTCCTATGCAGAATGGTGTCCCGAATGTAAACCTCTCTTTGAGAAGGTTATCTCTTCTGGGATTAACAAGCCCTTGAGAGGATATATTCATGTAAGATCAGTGGGAGTGGAGACCAGAGCCTGGCCCCCCTATGACTATGTCCCAATCCCTATAGTGTCGGTGGGGAGGGTTTGGGCCCCCAGGTCCCCTGCTAAATGGGTGACTCAGACAGGAGAGCTCCTAGGCCCCAGAGGGTGTGAACAATGGAGCCGTCATGAATGGATGTGTTATCATGAAAATCTCCTAATGGACCCTTGTCGTCTACATCAGGATAGTGTGGGCGATTGTGTGCTACGTGGAATCTTTAACCAAACCACTGTAGTGAACAATGTCATTGGGTGTCTATGTGTTGCTTCAGTGACCCCGGTAACCTGGAATGACAGGAATGTCTCCCAGGCCCCTGTTAGAGGGTGCCATTGCACTGCTACCACTGTAGAAAGTGGAGGACATATTTATGCACAACCTACCTATTCGCATTAAGTTTAGCCAAAGTTTTCCTGGTGAATTGGACGATGTCATTAGGCCTTTTGTCGGAAGCTGTCTATCAAAAATTGGGGGGATTAGAGAAGATGATTAGCAGCTATGCTACGGCTTTGAATAAGGAAAAACAGGCAAGCCTACATATAATACATCAGAAGGGAAAACTTTTAAAGTTAACTGCCGAGTTAGAATCAGTGTCTGGACACCATTGGTGTATTTTCTTAGGTTACAGCCCCACCTGGACTGGGTTGATGAACTTTGTGCTACATCCAGTAGTTATCATTTTGCTGTGCATTGCTATCTTATGCTGCCTTATGTGTATGATTACCCTATGCCCAAAGATTATATGGGCAAGTGCAGGGTCTGATGGACTATGTTGATGGTTATGTAACCCTGCGTAATTTTTATCAGCACAAGTACATGCAGATGCAGCTGGTCGGGGGGGGATTGTAAGGCCCGTCCTGAAGAGGGTTCTGGGAGGAGGCTCAGCTGGCATCCCGGAGAGGGGGTCAGCTTTGTGGGATAATGACCTAATGCATCTGCTGTTCTTTAGATAAGATTAGAAAGAGGAACTGCTCTTGCCTAACCCAACGGCTCTGGAAAGAGGAGCTTTGAAATGACAGCTTTGCCGCATGAAACAATAGCTTTGCTCTAATGCATGAAAGGTAACAAGGCTAGAAGCTATCTTGATTGGGGAGCCCAAGAGATGGGGAGCAGGAGCGAGGGTATAAAAGTCATGAGAACTAGGTTGGAGGAATCACTTCAGGGAGGACAAGGCTGAGGACCCGATAGAGGAGATCCTCTTGCCACCCTGGACGCAGGGTGGGGTTCCCCAGACAAGTCAGGTAATGACTTAGGACAGGGTGGGGAGTGCTTTCCTCCAGCCCGACGTGCTAGCGGTTTTGTACGGAGTTGCTGCTATTAGTCTATCTTGCAAGAAAAGTTATACTTGCCGCTTTGACCCTGGCGTGCGACTTGTGGGTTACTCACCTTCCCCTCGGAAGAGAGGGAGCCCTGACAACGCCCAAGCCGGCAGCAGTCAGTGCGCAGGCGCCGCCGGGCCGAGGTGGGAGATCCGCTCGGCGGGGGGGGGGCACCGGCAGCAGTGGGAGGGGGCAGGAAGTAGCGGGGGCTGCTGGGACATGTGGGGGGGGGCAGCGTCGGGCTGGGGCGGGTCGGTCCCGGGACACCCGTCACCTGCTCCGATCCGCGCCGCCTCCGTCCCCGCGGGCGGGAGCTCTGCCCCAGCGCGGCAGCCAGGAGCAGACGGTGGAGCTGGGGGCGCTGGGGCAGGCGGAGGCCGAGAAGCTCCGTGTGCGAGTGTTTCATCTTCATAACGGATGCTGCTGACCCCGTCTCCGTGCGCCTGGGGCAGGTTTCCTGCCGCCCGTCTCTGCCTGTCCCGGCTCCCGAGTTACACATCCTTCTTGTCTCCAGGTCACCGTGAGCATGAAGGTGGAGGAGGGGACCTCAGACAGGATGCAGCCGAGCGGGGCGCTGCACCAGCCACAGCCATGGGCCCGACCTGCAGATGTCTGTCTGGAAGAGACAGCACAGAGGGACAGTGCAGGGCCTCGGGACCAGCCGCCTTGTGGGCCCGAAGGCGAACTTCTACCAGAACCAGAGTCAGGTGAGGGGCCGGGTGACAGCCATGGCTGTCCTCCGCCTGCCCCGTCTCCAGCTGCCGCTCTCACCGCACCATAAGGGAGAGGAGCAGGGCTTTTTTTTTCTGAGGGGGGAAGGTGAATAACTTACAAGTTACACACCATGGTTAAAACAACAAGTATATCTTTTATTGCAAGTAACAGCCAAATGGTTTAATGGCACCAAATTAATACTAGGGCTTACAAAACTGCTAGCGCATCAGGCTGGAGGAAAGGCTCTTTTTACTTTAAGTCATTATTTGGCTTGTCTTGGGAACTCCACCCTGCATTCAGGGTGGCAAGGCTGTTTCTTTTCTTGGGTTTTTAGCTTTGTTTTTTTCTGAAGTGATTCTTTTAGGGGCTTAGTTCTTATGACTTCTATACTTTCATTTTTACTTTTTATTTCTTTGGCTTCTCCAATCAAAGTACCTTCTAGCCTTATCACCTTTTATGGATTAGTGCTAAGCTATTGTTTCATGCGGCAAAGCTGTCATTTTGAAGTTCCTCTTTCCAGAGCTGTTGGGTCAGGCAAGAGCAGTTCTTCTTTCTAATCTTACCCAAAGAGCAGCAGATGCGTTATCCCGTGGCTCCTGGGTTCTGCAAAGCCGATGCCCCCTCTGGGATGCCAGCTTAGCCTCATCCCAGAACCCACTTCAGAACGGGCTTCGCAATCCCTCCCTGACGGTTGCATCTGCATGTACTCGTGCTGATAAAAATTACTGGATGTAGCACAAAGGCTTTTAACTTAGTTTAGATGGGGCTATAACTTAAGAAAAGGTTATATTAATAGTGTCTAGACACTGATTTTAACTTGGCAGTTAACTTTAAAGTTTTCTTTTTTGATGTATTGTGTGTAGGCTTGTTTATTTTTTGTTATGTAAAGCAGTAGCATAATTGTGGTTTTTTAAATTTTTCTAATTTTTGATAGCTTTTTAGGAAGGGCTTAATCACATTGTTTAATTTATTGGGAAGACTTTGGCTAAACTTAATGAATGCGAATAGGTAGGTTGTGCATAAATATGTTTTTCACTTTCTACAGTGGTAGCATTGCAACGGCACTTTCTAACGGGTTCGGGAGATATTTTTTGTTGTTTTAGGTTACTGGGGTTACTGAAGCAACAGACACTCAATGGCATTGTTTCTTACTACAGTGGTTTGGTTAAAGATTTTGTTTAACACACAATTGCTTACACTATTTTGATGTAGATGACAAGGGTTTATTAGGAAATTTTCATGATGGCACATCTATTCATGACGGCTTTATTGTTTGCACTTTTGGGGGTTTAGGAGTTTTTTTGTTTGAGTTATTTATTTAGCAGGGGACTTCGGGGCTTAAACTTTTTTTGCTAATGCTATAGGGATTGGGGCCTAGTTATAGAGGGGTTTAGTTTTGGTTTTTATTTTTACTGATTTTATATGAATATATTTTTTTAAGGACCTGTTAATTTTTTAGATGACTGTTGCAAAGAGAGGTTTATATTTGGGACACTATTCTACATAGGAATGGGATGCGACCGTTGGATTTTTTGACTTGATTTAAAGTGTTTGTTTTTTATATTGGTGTAATACGAAGGTTTGCATTGTTATGCAAGTTGTGGCACTTATAATCACTTTCCAAAGCCGCTGAGTCAAGCAAGAGCAGTTCTTCTTTCTAATCTTATCTAAAAAACAGCAAATACATTAAGTCATTATCCTGTGGCCCCTGGGTTCTGCAAAGCTGACCCCTGCTCCAGGATGCCAGCTTAGCCTCCTCCCAGAACCTTTTCAAAAGGAGCCTTCCAGAGAGGAGCAGGGCTTTCCCTTGCCAGCAGCACCAGGCCTGACCTGTGCCGTCTCTTCCCCCTGTAGGTGCAGGGGCCCTGGGCAGAGCTCATCAGCAGCCTCTTGAAGAAGGGCCTGCAAACCTGGAGCTGCGGAGGACTTCCCCAGGGAGGCTGGGGGAGAGGGGCACCCTGAGCCCTGAGTGGGGCCAGCTGCACAAGGGGCAGGGCTGGCCGGCAAGGCAGGGGGAGATCATGGAGGTGAGCGGGGCACCAGCTCCAGGTGGGGCAGGGGTGTGGGAAGAGCAGTTGGGGCTGGGGAGAGGGCTGCAACCATACCCAGCTGGTATTCACCAAGCACAGGGCCAAGTGCACAGAACATGATGAACTGGGTGAGGGCCAACACATGCACCCCTATGTCCACGGCTGCACCCACATCCCATGTCGCTTAACAAGGGGGGATTTTGCACCCGTGTGTTGTGGCCCAGCCTGCAGAGAACTTTCGCACAGAGGGATCCTGGAAAGGGCGGTGGGGGCTGGAGACAGGGGAACAGGAGACACTGACGGGGAAACGCGTGTGCCTGCAGCTCCGGGAGGTGTTTGAGGATGTGGCTGTGTACTTCACGTGGGAGGAGTGGGAGCTACTGGAGGATGCACAGAAGGAGCTTTACCGGGACCAGATGCTGACCAACTGCCAAGCCCTCATTTCTCTGGGTAAAGCTCTTCCCTGCCTCTCCCCGCAGCCATGTCAGTGCTGACGCTTATTGTCTTCTCCCTGCACTCTCGTCCTCACAGACTTCTCCTTGCTGGTTGAAATCCACGTGCTCTGCACGGCTCCATCCATGAAAACTTGCTGTCATTTCCAGATGTTGTTCTGGCTTGTGGGCAGGGCAAAGGAACTTACCTTTTCTGAGGTCATCTTGATTTCCTAGTGCTTTCTTTTCCCTCCAATTCCCCCGAAGGACTTCCTTAGGGAAGGGCTCCAAGGCTTTTTGTTGCTCAGCAAAGTCCATATTGACCATCCCTGTATTATGGGTTTTCATGTGCTATAAAAGGTGTCTCCTGCCTTCTGTTGTCTGTATCCATGGCTCCTGGGACATTTGTTTCAAACCCTGGAGGATTTACCAAGTGTCTGTGTGCTCAACTCCCCTCATTCGATCCTCCCGCTGAATGGGATTATTGCTCTTGTGCTACCGCAGTTCTTATAAAATCTTCCCTTCCTATCCACCTATTGACGGCTTGTCCCTGCAACTCCTTCTCTTTCGTGCTAGACGTCCACCCTCCCTTGTCCTTCAGGGCCCCAGTAAAATCCTTGGGTTCATTATGTCCATCCCCCAGATCCGAGTTATTCTGCATCCAGTACTCAGTCACGAACCCTCTTGAACTATTGCCCCAAACAGGATATCGAGGTCCCACGCCTGACTTAATCTGCCGCATCCAGCGAGGACAGGAGCAGCTCTGGGTCGGTGATGATGAGAACTGTGGGGGCATCTCCAGGTTGGAGGACCTGCTGCCAGGTGAGTTGTGGTGGTTCCCTCCCGCCTTCCCTCTCGGACATGCCTCTTGCCTAGAGTGACAGGGTGCCTGCAGCCTGCAGACCTGCCCTGTGCTGCCCTTCGAGGTGCTGGCCTCAAATAGCTTCTGCTGCCGTGTGTCCAGGCAGGTGTTTCCACGCACTGAAATTCCAAACTGTGGAGAGGAGCAGCCGTTCCCCACTTCTCCCCCTAACTAGGGCTGCTAGGGCAGAGGTGGGCAACTTTTTTGGGCTGAGGACCGCTTACGGAGTTTCAGGAAGCCATCAAGGGCTGCGTGACAGGCAGCCCAGGGCAGATTAATATTCCTCTTCTAAATTTTTTAGGGGCTCTGCGGGCCAGATAGAATGCCCTGGCAGGCCGCATCCAGCCCGAGCTGTATTTTGCCCACCCCTGTGCTAGGGGATGGGGGATGTTTCATGTCTTGATGATTAGGTGCAGGTCTAGTGTCCCCGGGATACCATGATCTTAGATATCCATCTTCATTCAGGAGCAGAAGAGTTCCCCAGCCCAAGGTAGCTAGACCTGTGTAACAACCTGTCCCAAGGTACGATGACATTTGTAGTCCCCCATGGAAATCAGCACGGTGGGTCGAAGCTCTCTGTAGCTCCCTACACATCTCTGACTGGTGGTGAGTTCCAGAAATCCACTGTGGGGATGTTCACCCTGGTACCTGATAAGAGGGTGGCTCTGACCTCCACGGAGCAATGAACATAAGCTCCGCACAGGGATGTGCCCATCCTTACCCCCAGCACTTGAGGTTTGGCAGAAAAACCATGTTCTCTTAAGGAAATGTAAGTACCAGGGGCCCAGTGGTGCTCACAGCCTCATCACAGCAGAGGGAATAGCAGCGTTTGGCCTGTGCCAGCAAGGCAGGGATTAACTTAGAGTTTTTCTTCCCCTCACAGGAGGTGCCTGGCTGCTGAGCCGAGCAGAGGAGCAGAGTCCTGATGAAGGACTGCCACATCTGAAGCCAGCCCGGAATTCCCCAGGAACTTTGGGTGACAAGGAGTCCCAGAGACCTGAAGAAGACCAATGGCCCCAGAGCCAGGGGAGGCCCCAACAGCAGAGGGACAATACAGCAGGGAAGCAGGTGCCATCTCCCCTGGAGCGTGGGAGTGAAGAAGGGACAGAAGCCAGAGACAGCCCTGGGTGCTGGGAAGGATTTGTGGAGCTGAAGAGCCAGAACACAACCCACCCCTGCCCTGAGTGCCAGAAAAGCTTTAGCTGCCCCTCACTCCTGACTCTGCACAAGAGAAGTCACGTTGGGGAGAAGCCCCACCTAGACAGGAAGTGTGGGAAGGGCTTCACCTGTCTCTCCGCCCTGGATGCCCACTGCAAGATGGATTCTGGAGGGCTGCCCTCCCGCTGCACCAGATCTGGGAAGTGCTTTGCATCCCCCTCAGACTTAGGCAAGCACCAATATTTGCACAGGGGGAAGGATCAGCACCACTGTGTCACATGTGGTAAGACCTTCACCTGTTTTGTCTCCCTGGCTGAGCACCAGTGCATCCACACAGGGAAGAAGCCATATAAGTGCTCCAAATGTGGGAAGATATTTACCCAGTTCTCCAACCTGGCCCAGCACCAGGACATCCACACAGGGAAGAAACGATACCGGTGCTCTGAGTGTGGGAAGAGTTTCACTAGGTCCTACCATCTGGCCCGGCACCAGCCTATCCATACTGGGGAGAAGTCACATCATTGCTCTATTTGCAGGAAGAGCTTCACTGACTCCTCCGGGCTGGCTATCCACCAGCGCGTCCACACAGGGGAGAAGCCACATCAGTGCTCGGAGTGTGGGAAGAGCTTCACCCAGTCCTCCAACCTGACCCGGCACCGGCGCATCCACACACAGGAGAAGCCACATCAGTGCTCGGAGTGTGGGAAGAACTTCACTCAGTCCACCCACCTGGCCCGGCACCAGCTCACCCATACAGGGGAGAAGCCACATCAGTGCTCTGAGTGTGGGAAGAGGTTTGCCCATTCCTACCATCTAGCCATACACCAGCGCATCCACACAGGGGAGAAGCCACATCAGTGCTCGGAGTGTGGGAAGAGATTCACTCACTCCTCCAGCCTGGCCACCCATCAGCACATGCACACGGAAGAGAAGCCACATCAGTGCTGAGTGTGGGAAGAGATTCAGCAAATCCTCCAGCCTGACCAAACGGCAGCAGATCTACACAGGGGAAGAGCTACAATAGTTCCCTGTGTGTGGGAAGAGATTCAGCAAGTCCTCCACCATGGGCAAATACCAGCGCATCCACACCCGGGAGCATCCATAACTCTGCCAGTGGTGCTGGGGAGGCTTGGGGATGCCTACCGGCTCACTTCCCGCTGTTGGCTGAATTCAGGCAAGCAGCCTCCTGCTGGAGTACAGAAAGATTTCACGCAGCATTCGGGCCTTCTGGGGCACCCCAGAACTGGAAGGATCTAAAGGCTGGTTGTCAAGGTTTGATTATGGGGAGGGGCTAAGAGGAAACACTTTGGGCAAAGGCCACTCCAGATGCTGGGGGAATCTGTAAAGAGACTTTTTTTTAATAAGAATGTGTATCTGATGCCAAATTCACCAAAACTAATTCAAAATCCAAGAGTCCAGTACAAGAGGCTTCTGGGGGGAGTCAGCTTAGCCTCCTTGGAGTGGGGGGACAACTTCGCAGATCCTAGAAGCGATGGGATAATGACCTAATGCATCTGCTGCTGATTGCTGATATGCAAAGACAAAAATAAGGAAAAAAAGGGGAACTGTCCTTGCCCGACCAACGGCCCAGTAAAGTCCCAACCCAAGAGGAACTCAAAGATAACAGCTTTTACTTATAAATGACAGCTTTGCAAAATAAGATAATACCTTGGCTCCAATCCCAAGAAGGCAGTGAGGCTAAAAGTGAACCCCCTTCTGGAGAAGATAGTTAACAAAAAGGAGGGTATAAAAGTCAGAAGAACTGGGCCCCGGGCGGAACTGCTTCAGGGAGGACAAGGCTGAGGACCCGATAAGGAGGTAGTCTGGCCACCCTGAATGCAAGGTAGGGTTCCCGAGACCTATCAGGTAATAATTTGGAACAGGGTGGGGAGTGCCTTTCCTTCAGCCCAATGCGCTAGTGGCTTGTAAGCTTATGGTATTGGTCTGGCATGTGTTTTTTCAATAAAGAAAGTTACACTTGCTGTTTTACCTTGGTGTGTGATCTGTGGGTTACTTACCTTCCCATTGGGAAGAGAGGGAGCCCTAACAGAACCATAAGTTGCCCTACTACCAGCAAGCATCCTCCACCCACACCTGGAGCTTCAGATATTTCTAAATCCTTTGGGGAGCATCCTAATTGCAGGCCGAAGCCCCTGGAGGCTTGGGGTTCAGATGCCCTCGAGTTTTGCTTGCCCTTACGCATACAGCCCTTGGAGCAAGCAAGGGAGGAGACTCCCATTGTCATACAGTGGGCTTAAAGTCGCTACACCTCGGCGGGTACTGAACCACGCAAGAGCAGTTCTCCTGCGATACGGTTCAGGAGAACTGCCATCATGAACACTGATGCAAGGTTAAGGAACCACTCCGTTTGTCCTGAGCCTTCAAGAGGCCAAGAAGCGATCTTTATATTAGCCTTGGAGCCTGTGCCTTCCCCATTGGTCTGTGAAAGCAGCCAGTGATCCCGGGGAAGAAGAAGCGCCTTCCCAACGGGGTGCCCTCCCCCAGACACCTAGCTCCAGATCTCCCCAGGGCCTGTCTTTGTCCCTCCCCTGCCCATCAGTGTCTGCAAGGAGCTGCTGCTGCCACCCTGAGGCCGGCCTGGCAGGTTTTGCTTCTCATCCTCTCTCCAGAACTGAGCACTGGGGGCCTCACTGCCATGTACTGCTGTGCAGAAAGCCCCCTGCCCTTTGGAAGGCGCCTGTGGTCCGGGGCCAGTAGAGTGCCTTTCCTAGGGGAAATGTGGGCTGTGGAGAGGAGGGGCAGTCTACGGTAGGTCCTGCCTCTCCTGGGGAAGGCTGCAGAGAGTATGAGGACATCCTCTGGGTCAAGTGCAGGATGTTGTCATGTCTGGGGAATGTTCCGTGATTGCTAGTATCCAAATACACCGCCTCTCATGTGGAGGAACTTGCTTTGGCTTCTCTTGGTCTTGTCCAGATAAAATACAGCCCCCAGAGACATCCTAGGTTTAAGACCCTGGGATCTTGGTCCAGCTCTGCTAGCAGAACCCTCTGCTGCCTGTCCCAAAAAGCTTTGGGTGGGATCAGAGAAGCAGGTCTCTCTGGGGTGCTGGGCCAGCTGGAAAGGAGACCTGCTTGGTTTGAGGGTGCAACACCCAGCCACCCAGTGCTCAAGCTGCCTCGGTCTCCTCTCTAGAGAGCCAAGCCCCAAGGGCAGGGCAGACGCACATGTGCGCGAGTACACACTAGACTCACATGTCCTCTTTTTCCTGGTCCAGGGAAGCCTGCTTCTTCTCTTGTCCAGTACCAGACACCCTCCATGGACCTCAGCATTGCCCTCCAACTGGGCTCGCAGGGCTGGATCTTGCACAGGGAGCGACACCTCCAAAGCTTTGCTGAAAGAAATGCCAGAGTGTGGGGACTTGGGGGCTCGACATGAGGCTGCACAGCCACGAGTTGGGGTGACGTGGGCGTAGCTGTGCCTGTGTTCTGATCGGGGTCGTTCCAGGCTTCTGGGCTTTGCCCGTTGCCACACGGAGCTGGGCAGGAATCCTGTCCCCCGCCCGCTTGTGCTGTGTTTTGGGGGGTGTCCTGTTTTAAAGCCTTTCTTCAAGGCAGGGGGTGTATGGGCGCTGGGCTGTGCTGAGCCTGTCTGGATAGGCTGGGACAGGCCTCTATGTAAAATTAGTAGTAGTCATTAGGGCTGGCAATCACTGCTACTGTTGTTGTGAATGGTGTTGCTCTTATTTATAGCAATAATATAAATAGCGATGATTCTCCTATGGCTATTATTACTGCTCTAATGATAGTAGCAATGGTAGCAGCAATGCCAAGAGTAGCGGTGGTGTTCTTATTTCTACTCTCGTTATTTCTATTATTGTAGTGGCAATGGATCTAATAGGCATAATATTATTGCCACTATTCTGCGTATTATTACTACTCTTATTTCTATTTTTATAGTGCTAGCAGTAGTGGTAACAAAAATATTATTTGTATTCCTATTGCTATTAGAATTAACATAACCATAGCAGGTTTCCTCCAGTACATGTGGCAGGGGGGCAGGAGGGGGGCGTCAGGTCAGCCAGTCACTACCTTTCTGCACGGCATGATGTGTGCATGGACTTGGAACTAGTTGCACCCCAGCCTGGGGAACCCATCTCAGGTGCTCACAGGCATACCATATTACATCACTTACAGCATGCCCCCAACACTTTTTTCTTTTTTTTTGCCCTGTAGAATGCAAAAAAAAACGATTTCTCTAGGGTCATGGGCAATTGTGTGACAGAGAGCAAGTGCTCCTGGGAATACAGTGTCCAGGAAGTGCGGCCCCCCAGTCCTAGCTGCCTCACCCAGCCCGTCTCCTGGGATGTCACGTGTACATCAAAGAATACGTGCACATACTCATACGTATATAAACACATACAAGTATACGCACAAATTCATACATATAAACAACCACGTAGAAGGATAGAGATACATGTACATATAGAGATGCATATACACTCAGATACAGACACACACACATCAAATAAGATATCATACATCCAGAAATATAAAGTGCACGTCACCCACACAGGTTTTGGCCTTTCTTTCCGCATTCCCCCCCACCCCGGGGTTCCCCAGGACAAACCAGCGGTGTGTCTCACGCGGCGGGTCTCACTGTTGCCCCCAGCGGCTGGAAGGAGGTGGGAGCGCGGCCAGACGGCTTCAGCTTTACCGTCTTCTGCGCATGCGCTGTCACCAGAGGCGGGGGGGGGTTTACCCTCAGGGAGAGGACTCATTGCGCATGCTGAGACCGGGAGCAGTACGGGCGGGGGTGGCAGAGGCAGGGCAGTGAGTGCGCAGGCGCCGTCGGGCCGAGGGTGTGTGCGGGGTTCAGAGTGAGTGGGGTGCGGGGGTCGGGAGTGAGGGGCACCGGCGCGGCCCAGGGAGCAGCTGGGGGCGCGGGGGCTGCTGGGAGATGCGGGGGCGAGGGACGTGTGCCTGTCGCCGGCCCCGTTGCCCGTGTCGGGGCTGGCGGGAGCGGGGCAGCGTCGGGGTGGGGCCGGGTCGGTCTCGGGTCTCCCGTCACCTGCTCCGATCCGCGCCGCCTCCTTCCCCGCAGGCGGCCCCGCAGCCCCGTGCGACAGCGGAGCGGAGCCCCCGGCCGGGACGAGGCCTCCCGGGCGGACGAAGCGGCGGCTGCGCTGGAGCCCCTGGCAGCCGCGGCCTTCCCCGGCAGCCCGGCGCAGCCGGAGGCGCAGGACGAGCCCCTCGCGCCGCCCCGAGACAGGCCGGCAGCGGGAGCTGGTCCAGCACAGCGGGTCCGGGGCAGGAGGTGATGCAGCCCACGCAGCCCCTCCTGCGCCCTCGGGGCCCTTGCACACCGCACCGCTGGCACCGGGAACGTGCTGCCCAGGCCAGGGACGTGGTGCTGAGGCCTAGGCTGCCAGGAGGCTGAGGGCCCGCGCGAGCTCTGCAGCCATCTCTGGGAGCTCTGCCATCACCACAGGAGGGCACAGAGTGGGCCTGGTGGTGCTGGAGCAGGTCCTGGCCGTCCTGCGCCAGGAGACGTGGGGTGGGGGCGCAGGCTGCAGACATGTGCTGAGGCGGTGACCCTGGCCGAGGGGTTTCAGCTGGGGTCAGCGGAGGCTGAGAAACTCCACGTGCTCACGTTTCACCAGAATCATTGCTGGTGCTGCTCCCATGCCCGTGTGCCCGGCAGATGTTCCCTGCCGCCCCGTCTCTCCCAGTCCCAGCTCCCCAGTGACGCGTCCCTCTCGTCCCCAGGTCATGATGAGGGTGAAGGTCGAGGAGATCACCTCGCACAGGATGCAGCCCAACGGGGCAGTGGAACAGGCACGGGCCCAGCCTGTGGACGTGTTTCTGGAGGAGGGAGCACAGAGGGAGAGCCCAGGGCCTGCAGACCAGCGATGTCATGGTGCCAGAGAGGAGCCCGTGCCAGACGCAGAGTCAGATGAGAGGCCAGGTGCTGGGTAGAGTGGGTCTGGGTGCTGCAGTGCCTGTCCTCCATCTCCCCCCTCTCCCATGTGTCAGGCTCCAGCTGCCGCAGTCACCGGCCCATACAGGAGAGGAGCAGGGGTTTCCCCTGCCAGCAGGACCAGGCCTGACCTGTTGCTTCTCTTCCCCCCGCAGGTGCAGGGGCCCTGGGCAGAGCTCATCAGCAGCCTCCTGAAGAAGGGTCTGCAAAGCTGGAGCTGCCAAGGACTTACCCAGGAAGGCGGGGGGAGAAGGGCGCCCTGAGCCCTGAATTGAGCCAAGTTCAGAAGGGGCAGGGCAGGCTGGCAAGGCAGGGGGAGAGCACAGAGGTAAGCACAGCTCCAGCTGGGGGTGGAGGGTACACTGGGGCTGTGCCCAGGAGGAGCTGGGGCACTGTTAAAAGTTTGGGGAGCGGAGAGAGCTGAGGAGCAACAAGTATCTGGTGATGGGGGCTGCGAGAACAAGGGGTGCTGGCACGGGAAGGCCTGGCCACAGTTGTGGAGCCAGGCCTCTGCCTCTATAGGTGCTGCCTCAAACAGTTGAGAACGTAGAATGTGATGAGCTGGGCCAGAGCAGACACGTGGCCCCCTACATCCACAGTTGCACCCACATCCCGTGTCAGTGAAGAGTGGGGCATTTTGCACTCCTTGTGTCATGGCCCAGCCTGCAGAGAGGTGTCATGCAGAGGGATCCTGAAGAGGGCAGTTGGGGGCTGGAGGCAGCTGGAACAGGAGAAACTAATGGGGTAATACTTGTGCCTTCAGCTCTGGGAGGCCTTTGAGGATGTGGCTGTGTACTTCACACGGGAGGAGTGGGAGCTGCTGGAGGATGCACAGAAGGGGCTTTACCGGGACCAGATGCTGACCAACTGCCGAGCCCTCGTTTCCCTGGGTAAAGCTCTTTCCTACTTCTCCCTGCACCCATATGAGCGCTGATGCTTATTGTCTTCTCCCTGCTTCTCTGCACTTGACCTTGCAAGCTTTTCGCTCCAGGTTGAAATGCCCATCCTCCCCATAGGTCCATGGTTGATCAGGCCTCTCTTATGTTTCATATTGACATCTCCTGTTCCATGATCCAGCTACCTTCACCTGAGTTTTTCTCATTCTTGGCACCCCAATGATTCTATATCCAACCATGTCTTGGTGAGGGGATCTCCCTTTCCATTGTCAGTGCGGTTGTGTCATCTCCAATTCACTAGGCAGAAAAATTCACTGCCAGCTGTTCCTTGGGGAATGCTTCTGCCACCAGTGCAACACTATAGTCAACAGAGCTAATAACATACTGGGATGCATTAGCTGATGTGTCGCAAACGGGTGAGGAATTGATAGTTCTTCTCAACTTGGCGTTGGTGAGAGCCCAACTGGAGTACTGCGTCCAGTTCTGGGTGCTGCACTTCAGAAAAGACATGGAGACTCTTGAAGGCCTAGAGAAGGACCACAAGAATGATTAAGGACCTGGAGGGCAAACCACGTGAGGAAAGACTGAGGGATCTGGGACTTTCCAGCCTGGGGAATAGAAGACTGAGGGGTGACTTGGTGAGCATCTGTAAGCATGTAAAGGGTGAATATTAGGAGCTGGGAGAAACTCATCACTAGGGGGCGCGCTAGGGGAGGACAAGGAGTAATACCCATAAACTGTTTGAGGATGTTTCCCAATCTGGTTTCAGGCTGGATGTAAAGAACTTATTTACAGTAAGGCTGACCAGAATCTGGACTAGACTTCCCAAGCGTGGGGTGCAGTCCCTAGCCTTGGAAGTCTTGAAGAGAAGACTGGACAGACACCTTGCTGGGATCCTTTGACCTCAGCAGTATTCTTGCCCAGAGCAGGGGGATTGGACTCGCTCTTTTGAGATCCCTTCCAGCCCTTAATCTTTATGATTCTATGATTTCCTCCCTGGCCTGCTGAGTGAGTTCTGTCCCACATGTCTAACATACTAGTGCTGTCTAAATCCCTTTTCTCCTCCTTTGGTTATGATCTAGCAGAAGGTAGTAAAAGGCATATCATGCACGTTGAAATCTGGGTACTTCTATCTCGGGGTCCCTGGAAGCTTCTGCTCACATTCCTTCCTAAAGTTGTCATCTCCACAGGCTGCAGGCTCTAGCTTGGCTGTGTTTATTTGAAGAACTGCTCTCAAGTTCTGAAGAACGCTTTGCCATTCTCAGGAGTTGTCTCATCCTCCTCCTGGAATCTCTCTGCCTTTCACAGATATAGAAAGGGTGGGCCTGGTGCAGGGCTGGTGAGGATCCATTGTCATTTCCAGGGGTTCTCTGATACAAGGGTTGTTCTGGCTTATGGGCAGGGCTGTGGGGCTTACCTTCTATGGGGTGACCTTGCTTTTCTAGTGCTTTCTGTTCCTCCAGTTCCCCTAAAGGACTTCCTTAGGGAAGAGCTCCATGGCATTTTTTTAGCTCTGCAAAGACCATGTCGACCATTCCTACGTTAGGGCTTTCACATGCTATAAAAGGTGTCCCTGTCTGCCTTCTGTTGTTTGTATCCAGGACTCCTGGGACCTTTGTTTCAAACCCTGCAGGATTTGCCTGTCTGCGTGCTCATCTTCCTTCTGGGATGATCCTCCCACTGGATGGGATTATTGCTTTCGTTGCCACCACAGTTCTTACAACATATTTTTTTCCTCTGCCCTGTTGAGGAATGGCCCTCTCTCCCAGAGAGAAGTATCATGGTCGGCCATCTGTCCTGGATTCTGTTCCCTGCTGCCAGGCCTCATTTGAAACCTTCCCAGAGAAGAAACTCGCTCCCATTCCTTTTGCCTGGAATAACACTAATAAGACATGTTATCCAGCCACCAGTGCGTCTTGTGTCTTTTTGTTTTGGTGCCTTGTAAATAGTGAGTTTCATCTTTCTGCTCTCTACCGCATCAAAGGTCACTACATATCCACTCCCTTCCCTGGGAACTGTCGGTCACATACCCATTTTATATCTCAGAGCGGTTGGTGTTTTTTTTCCTATGACCATTCCCCACCACTTGAGTGACAAAGGCCATAATCTGTCAAAGGCTTCTTCCTGCAGTGTTTTCCCTTTCTTTCATCGTAAATGTCCACCCTCCCTTGTTCTGCAAGGTCCCAATAGAATCATTATGTTAATTGGATCCATTCCCCAAATCCCAGTTTCTTATTCTGTATCCAGTACCCATTCACGAACCCTCTTTAACCACTATCCCAAACAGGATATCGAGGTCCCACACCTGACTTAATCAGCCGCATCCAGCAAGGACAGGATGAGCTGTGGGTCTGCGATGAGGACTGTAGGGAAATCTTAAGGTTGGAGGACCTGTCGCCAGGTGAGTTGTGGCTGTCCCCTCCCCTGACTCCCTTCTCAGAAATGCTTCATGTCCAGACTGACATAGGGTGTGGAACCTGCAGACCTGCCCTGAGCTGCCCTTCCAGGTGCTGACCTCAAATAGTTTCTGCTGTCATGTGTCCAGGAGGGTGTTGTTCTCACACATTGAAATTCCAACCTGTGGAGAAGAGCAGCCATTCGCTGCTTCTTTCCTTAACTACAGCTGTTCAGGGCAGACAATTGGTCCAGTTGACCTGGAACCCAGGAAGTGTTGAATCCTGGTCTCAGGCTACATTGAATGGCTCTATGGGGTGGGTGGGGTTCAAAACCTCTCATGCTGCAAGGGAAGTGAATCCCCCATGGCTCATGCCTTTGTGTTTCATCTCTGGACTGTGTGTGTCACATAGCCCAGGACTCAACCCAGACAGAGTCCAAGTGCAGGTTCATGCCAGGGTCCTGGTTGCGGTGCAGATTCTGGTGATGTGGAGGCCACCTGGGCTTTGTCAGCAGAGGAAAGTCCCGTGGGCTCATTCTGTGTCCCATACCTTTCTCTAGAAGCAGGTAGGAGGCACAGCCCTGTTCCTTCCAAAAGGGAGAGCCAGAGCTCTAAATCCTCCTCTCCCAGAACAGTTCTTGGAGGCAGAATGGATGAACCACACGTGCTTTTTCTACCAAGGACAAACAGGAGGTCCAGTGTCCAGTCATGCTCCCTACACAACCCTGACTGCTGGCGAGCCCCAGAAATCCACTGCAGGGCTGTCCATCCTGCTGCCAGATGCTGCTCTCAGGACTCCCAGACATCACAGTTGAGCACAGGACAGCAGTCTCACCAGTGCACTTTGGCTTCTGGAGCATGTTGGTTCAGCCAGGTGGAGGGCTCAATATCATCTCCCCCTGAACCCATCAGTGCTGTGCACCAGAGCAGCCCGCAGAGAGCCTCCTTCCATTATGCTGATTCTGCCTCTGGTCTCCTGGTCCCATTAGAGCTGGAAGCCATTCAGGTCCTGTCCCAACACACATGTCCCAATTGGATTTCTGGCAGTAGGGTCTGAAGGGATGGGGCTGACAGCTGTGCTAGAAACTCTGAGAGTCTGGCTCTGACCTCCAACGAGCAGGGATCATTAGCCTGACACAGGGACGTGTCCCTCCCTCACCCCTACCACTTGGGATTTGGCAAGAAGAGTTTGTTCTCTTAAGCAAAAGCAAATTGCAAGGTACTGCCGTGCTTGCAGGTCCATTGCAGCAGAGGGAATAACAGTGTTTGGCCTGTGCCAGCAGGGCCAGGACTAACCTGGAGTTTTTCTTCCCTACACAGAACGCACTTGGCTGCTGAGCAGAGCTGTGGAGCAAAGTCCTAAAGAAGGGCCTGCAAACTTGGAGCAACCCTGCAGTTTGGGCAAGATGGAGTTTCTTAGACTTGTGGAGGACCAGTGGCTCAAGAGCCAGGAAGGGCCCCAAAAGCTGAGGGAGAATGTACCAGTGAAGTGTGAGCCATCTCCCCTTGGCCATGAGAGCAGAGAAGGAACAGAAGCCAGAGAGCAACCTGAGAGCAGGGAAGGACTTGTGGGGCAAAAGAGCCATGAAAAAATGTTCCACTGGAGAGAGACCCTGCATTTGAGCCGAGCCAGTGGGGAGGGCCTCAGAGGGAAGCAGGAGCTCCCCGCCAACCCCAGGGACAAAACCCACCCCTCCTCTGAGTGCTGGAAAAGCTTTAGCTGCCCATCACTCCTGACTCTGCACAAGAGAAGCCACAATGGGGAGAAGCCCCATCTGTGCACCAAGTGCGGGAAGGGCTTCACCTGCCTCTCGACCTTGACTGGTCACTGCAAAATCCATTTTGGAGAACTCTCCCACTATTTCAACAGATGTGGGAAGAGTTTTGCATACCCCTTGGACCTAGGCAAGCACCATGTGCACAGGGGGAAGCGTCAGTACTGTTGTGTTGCATGTGGTAACACCTTCCCCCATTTCGTATCCCTGGCTCAGCACCGGTATCTTCACGCCTGGGAGAAAACACAGTACTCTGAATTTGGGAAGAAATTCAACCATTCCCCCATCCTGGCCAACAACCAGTGCACCCAGACAGGGAAGAAGCCACATTGTTGCTGTGTGTGTGGGAAGTGCTTTGCCAGACCTACCCTCCTGGCCATACACCAGCGCATCCACACAGGGGAGAAGCCACATCAGTGCTCTCAGTGTGGGAAGAGATTCCGTGAATCCTCCAGCCTGACGAAACACCGTCGCATCCACACAGGGGAGAGGCCACATCAGTGCTCTGAGTGTGGGAAGAGATTCCATGAATCCTGCAACTTGACGAAACACCAGCTCGTCCACACGGGGGAGAAGCCATATCAGTGCTCTGAGTGTGGGAAGAGATTCACTCGTTACTCCACGCTGGCTGACCACCAGCATGTCCATGCAGAGGAAAAGCTTCATTGTTGCTCTGAATGTGGGAAGAGCTTTGCCAGATCCACACACCTGGCCATACACCAGCGCATCCACACAGGGGAAAAACCACATCAGTGCTCTGAGTGTGGGAAGAGATTCCGTGAATCATCTAGTCTGACCAAACACCAGCGTATTCACACAGGGGAGAAGCCCCATCAGTGCTCTGAGTGTGGGAAGAGGTTTGCCCAGTACTCCACCCTGGCTAACCACCAGAGTGTCCACACAGGGGAGAAGCCACATGGTTGCTCTGAGTGTGGGAAGAGCTTCGCCAGATCCACCCACCTGGCCATGCACCAGCGCATCCACACAGGGGAGAAGCCACATCAGTGCTCTGAATGCGGGAAAAGATTCCGTGTATCCTCTAGCCTGACCAAACACCAGCGCATACACACAGGGGAGAAGCCGCATCAGTGCTCTGAGTGTGGGAAGTGCTTCTCCCAATCCTCCAGCCTGGCTAATCACCATCGCATCCATACGGGGGAGAAGCCACATCAGTGCTCTCAATGTGGGAAGAGATTCCGTGAATCATCCAACCTCACCAAACACCAGCGCATCCATACAGGGGAGAAGCCACATGAGTGTTCTGAGTGTGGGAAGAGCTTCATCCAGTCCTCCCACCTTGCCCAGCACCAGCGAATCCACACAGGGGAGAAGCCATATCAGTGCTCTGTGTGTGGGAAGAGCTTCACTCAGTCCTCCAGCCTGGCCAATCACCAGCGGGTCCACACAGGGAAGAAGCCACATTAGTGCCCTGAGTGTGGGAAGAGCTATGCCAACAACTCTACTCTGGGCTGGCACCACTGCATACGCACAGTGCGGGAAGGGCTTCACCTGCCTCTCGACCCTGGCTGCTCACTGCAAAATCCATTTTGGAGAACTCTCCCACCACTTCAACAGATGTGGGAAGAGCTTTGCATACCCCTCAGACCTAAGCAAGCACCATGTGCACAGGGGGAAGTGTCAGTACCATTGTGTCACGTGTGGTAACACCTTCCCCCGTTTCCTATCCCTGGCTCAGCACCAGTACCATCATACCTGGGAGAAGACACAGTTGCCTCCTTGGTTGCCTCCCATGCCCATTGGCATCTGCAAAAGAGTTGCTTGTGGCAACCTGAGCTGAGTCATGCTTATTTTGCTTCTTGGCCTCTCTCCAGTACTCTGCATCCCTAGGTGCCTGCTGCTCCCCAGCCCCTTCCCTTTGCCGAGGATTCACCGTGGTCCAGGGGTTGTACAAACCCTTGGCCTCAGGAGTTGGTCGCACTCAAGGCCTCACTCCCCTGTACTGCTGTGTAGCAAGGCCTCTGCCCTTTGGGAGAAGCCTGTGGCCAGGGGCCAGTAGAGTGCCTTTTCTGGGGGAAGAAGGGGCAGCCTGTGGCAGGTCCTGCCTTTCCTGGGGAAGGACACAGAGTAAGAGGACATCCTCTGGGTGAAATGCAGGATGTTATCATGTTTGGGGAATGTTCCCTGATTGCTAGTGTCCCAATACACTGTGTCCTGTGTGGATGAGCTTGCTTTGGCTTCTCTTGTTCTTGTCCAGATGAAATGCAAGCCACTAGAGACATCCTGGTTATAACACCCTGGGATCCTGTGCCAGCTCTGGTAGCCCCACCCCCTGCCACACCCCTGCTTCTGTGAGAGCAGAGACGGGTCCGGTTGGGGCACTGGGTCAGCTGGAAAGGCAGACTGGGAGATCTGCTTGGTTAGAGGGTGCAAGACTCAGCCCCTGCTGTTCTGACCAGGAGCCACCCTGAGCTCAAGCTGCCTCTGTCTCCTCACTAGAGAGAGACAGGACCCAGTGCAGGCCAGACGCACATGGATGTGAGCACATGCTAGACTCGTGTCCCATCTCTGTCTGGTCCAGGGAAGCTTGCTGTCTCTCGTCCAGTGCCAAACACCCACCAGGTTCTCCATGGATGTCACCATCGGCCTGCAGCTGGGTTCGCAGGGCTGGATCCCCCACAAGAAGCAACACCTCTAACGGCTTTCTGGAAGAGGCGCCTGAGTTTGGGCATGTGTTGCCTTGACATGAGGTTAAATAGTCACTAGTTGGAGTGACCTGGGCATAGCTGTCCCTGTGTTCTTGTAGGGGTCATTCCCAGGCTTTTGGTCTTTGCCGGTTGCCACACAGAGCTGGGCAGGAATCCTCCACCCCACCCCTTTCTGCTGCATGTGTCAGGGATGTCCTGGTTTTAAGCCTTCCTCTGAGGGATTGGGTGTGTGGGCACTAGGCTGTGCTGAGCCAGCTGGGACAGGCCTCTACAAAAGAACAGTAGTAGTCATTATGACTATTCCTATTACTGCTATGGTTATTATTGTTATTGATGTTGTTATTTATTGCAATAATAATCCTATTGTTATTACTACGGCTTTAATCATAATAGCAATACTAGCAGTAATGCCAAAAGTACTAGTAGTAACGTTGTTATCCCTACTATTGTTATTGCACTAGCAATATTAGTGCTAATAGCAATACTAATATTAGTGCTACTCTGGCTATTACTACTATTATTATTTCTATTAGTATTATAGCAAGACCAGTAGTACACTCGCTAGTATTGTTAATATAGTCATAGTAGTAGCGGTAATAATGTTCCTATTGGGGGTGAGGAAGGGAGTGCAACTAGGTTACAGAAAATACAATGTTATCCAACTAAGCCCGGGGCGGGTGGGAGAAGTACTATTACTACAAGATAGATCCTGGCATGATTTCCTCCCCTGCTCAGCTGCCTACCAGGATAAAAGCACGTCCAACAAGCGTGATCGTGGCTGACAACAGGTCTCCTCACCCAGAGGGTGCCTCACTGTCCCCTGAACACACCCTCCTGGATTATCCTGCACTTGGCACTGGCTACCAGCACCATGAGGGATAAAAGGCTGCAGCTAGAGGCTACTCGAGCTGGAGGGGCACCAATGGCCCCAGTATCCAAGGACAAGGGCACCTAAACTGGACAATGGGTTTATGTGCAAGCACAGACAGAGCTGCTTGCTGCCCCTGGCTCTAAAACTGGACCGTACCTGTAATTATGCACGTATACACACACACACGGTATGCATATGCACATACACTTATACACAGACACGCATGCACGTATATACATAAAAACATGTCTAGACATGCATATATGTATCCACACGTACATACGCACATATAGGTACATGCATATGTATACAGGTAGTCCTTGGACTTATGACACAATTGGTTCCTGAAAACTGCTTGAAACGTTGTAACTCAGAACCAATTTTCTCATAAGAAACAATGTTATGAATGGGGGATTGGTTTCTCAACCAAGGCCCAGTACTGTATTTTCACTAAAAATACCCCAGAATTTTGTACTTCATCAATTATTGATAAGTAATATAGCAACTTAAGTGTATTTATATGGTAAATAGCAATCATATTGATTTGGAAGGACTTCTTTGAGGTGACTTTTGCTGGACTTTTTGAAAAGCTCTTGGTTGGACTTTTTGAAGGGTTCTTGGCTGGAGTTTTCTCAGGAGTCTTGGCTGCAGGTTCTTCTGGAGTCTTGTTTGCTTTCTTAAAGAAATTGTCCAAGGCAGTTTGGACAGATGTTCTCCAGGGAGGTGGGCGACACAGTGAACTTGTTCACTGGCATGGCATCACATTGGATCAAGTGTTGTAAAGTCTAAACTGATGTCATAAAGTTGAAACAAGGTGCCAATTTATAAACCTTATAAGTGTGAAACTTAAGTGGAGGGACTGCCTGTACATACTTACACCCATGTGCCTACATATATACACACACACACATACGCAGATATGTATATGCCCATAAAAGAATACATACATGCATATGTAATACACCTATGTACATGCATATAATCATACCCATAAATGCATAGAAGTATATAAACATTTATACATAAAAAACACACAAAGATACACAGATGCATATACACGTATAGGCACATAGTATACATGTGCAAGCACATGCCCACATGCATACATGTACATACAGATAGACATGCACGTGTATATGAATATGTAACACCCCACTGTGGGGTGCCTACCACTGCCAGTGGCGATTTGTGGAACCCTGGGGCACTTTTGGTTCCTTTAGGCTAAAGAGGAACCTCAGGATCCCGGTACAGGGATACCTCGTGTAACAGCACTCTGACAGAGAAATATTGTAACTATTTACAATATTTTTATGTACTATACGTACAGCTATAAAGACATATTAATTACATTTGGGTATTTATATACATACGTATATTTATATTCATACACATATATTGCTGTCTATACTAAGGTTTAACTCATAACTCAATTGAGTTATGAAATAATACTCATGAACTCAAGGCTTATAGACATGTATATAACTTGGTAACAACATATGTACATTTATAGGTAGATGATCACCCCTTGGGTAGGTCTGATGTAGACACCCAAAATAGCACTCTTTTGGTTGACTATTGTGGTCTTGCTGCCACCTGAGTTCAAGTGCGGGAGCGATGGGAGCTCCTTCCATGGCCCTGGGGGCTCTACCCCTGCTGATGGCTGGTGCCCATGCTCGGCCTCCTGCAATACAGAAATGGCCTCCTCCCCACAACACCCCTCCCCTGCCCCTTGGGGCTGGTATGTCTACACTCCTGGTTGCTCACTGCCTCAGGGCCCCCCACATGAGGGTCCACTACAAGAGGGAAAGGCTATGCCCACTCCCAGCCCCACTTTAATCAGAGCTAGGGCTTGCGTCCCCAGCGAGATCCCTGCAGTCTCCACAACAGCTCCCCTCTCTCTCAGCTCCCCAAGCCAACCTCCCGTATCAGATCCTGGCGGCCACCCATGCTGGCTGTGCAATTCTGGTCTCAGAGAGGGACCCTGTTTCCAGGGCCTGAAGGCAGAATTGCTCCAGGCCTCTTGTTCTGGTTTCCTCAGGGGGACAAAGAAACCTTTCAGGCTCAGCCTGGTTTTGGCTCACCACGGACAGCCGGATGGGAGTGTCCCTTCTGTTACACTCATATACATGCATCAAAGGCCATATACCCATGCATGCATAAATATACATATATATGCATGCATGGGTATACAGCCTTTGATGCATATATATGCATATATGCGCACATATGTATGCATAAAAACATAGAGACATTTATACATATATACCCATTTATACACACACACGGTTTTTAGCCTTTTCTGCTGTGTTATTCTCATGCGGGGGTTTCTGGGGCAGGCAGCGGCACATGCTGCCTGGCCTGTGGAGACTGTTGTCATGTTGCACGCAGACTCCCACGAGTCTCCACCAAGCCCCAACCCCCTTTGGTGAATCAGGACACAATCGTCTGGGGCACATTTCAAGTGCGGCACCCCATGGCTAGGAAGCAGCCCCCTGCCTTTCATGAGGTAAAACCAGCGCTGTGTTGACATGAGATTGGTGCCATAGTCACCAGCTCCCATTTTGACACCCGAAGCCATGGCCCAGCCTGTCCTTGGGCAACAGTTTGGTTTCTCTGCGGTGTGTGGGAGTGCCCGCACCTGGGGCTGACTGAGCATGGGGCTGCCCCGGCCCTGCCCCCGGGTGCCCCGCACGAGGCCGCAGCGCGTGGGGAGACGGGCCGCGCGGGGCAAGCCCCCAGGACCCCCGTCCTCACCGAGAGGTCGGGGGGGTGCAGCTTCGCCCCCTTTTTCCCACCCGCCCCCGCTGCGCGCGCATCCAACCCCGCAGACAAACCTTCCCGCCCCCAGCGTACGAGCATAACTTCGCGAGGTTGGAACTACGACCCCTCTGTGCATGCGCCCTAGGGGGGAAGGGTGCTCAGGGTGGGGACTCAGTACGCATGCCCCAGGGGGAGGGAGAGGTAGAGGCATTGTGTTGAGTGCGCAGGCGTCACCGGGCCGAGGTGGGAGAGCCCCTGGTGGGTCGGAGTGAGGGGCACCGGCAGGGCTGGGGGTGGGACGCGGCCAAGGGAGCAGCGGGGGCTGCTGGGAGATGGGGGTGTCCCGCAGTAAGTGCAGCAGCAGCTGCAGGAGGAGCTGGTCCAGCACAGGGGCGTCCGGGGCAGGAGGTGAAGCAGCCCCTCCTGTGCCCTCAGTGTCCTCGCACACCACACCGCTGGCAGCGGGGAATGAGCTCCCCGGGTCAGAGACGCAGAGCTGGCACATGTGGGGCCTGGACTACCAGGGGGCTGAGGGCCTTCAGGAGGTCTGCAGCTGCCTGCAGGAGCTCTGCCAACGCAGTAGCCAGGAGCAGATGGTGGTGCTGGGGCAGGACCCGCCGGGCTTCCCCAGGACATGGGGTGCGGGCAGTGGGGTTGCAGCAGTGACCCTGGCTGAGGGGTTTCAGCTGGGGCAGGTGGAGGCTGAGAAACTCCACTTCTGAATGTTTCACCAGAATCATCAACACTGCCACCCTGTCTCCATGTGCTGGGGGGTGCTCCCTGCCACCCTGTCTCTCCCAGTCCCAGCTCCCCAGTGACATGTCTGTCTTGTTCCCAGGTCATGGTCAGCGTGAAGGTGGAGGAGGGGACCTCAGACAGGATGCACCCCACCGGGGTGCTGGAGGAACCTGGTGTTTCCTGGCCAGAGCAGCCACAAGCCCAACCTGCAGACATGTCTCTGGAGGAGGCAGAACAGAGAGACAGTCCGGGGCTTCAGGACCAGCTACCTTGTGGTTGCACAGAGGAGCCCCCGCACGACCCAGAGTCAGGTGAGGGGCTGAGTGCAGTCTGGGGCATGGGCCTCTGAGTACCACAAAAATACCCATTAGACACAAAGCAATTATTCAACTGGGGTTGCCACTATATAAGTAGTCAGCTCTACTGGGATTGCCAGAATATAAACAGGCAGTCAATCAAAACTGAGTGGGTTAACGTGAATCTCACTGTGTCACGGTCTGTCTAGAGCTGTTACTCAGGAGGTAGTCCCCTCAGTCGGCCAACTGGGCAAGCTTTCTGGGTTGCGCTGCTCCAAGCCGAAGGGCTTGATTTTTCCTCAGAAATCCATGCAGGTGGTACCAGTGGCAAACAACGACCAAGGATCTCTCTTCCTTAACCCTTTAGTGATGCCACCATCACTAATGTTAGCTAAGCTTGTTGTATAATATTTTGGCTTATAGATCCAAAGCTTATAATAGCACATCCTTACACACTTGGGATATTTTCCTGTTCCCACACTAATTAGTCTCACTGGGCACCAAGTTATCATCTCAATTTATGGTTCTATTGTTTAATTGTTCTGGATGTTCCCTGGCATTTTACTAGGGTTAACTTTAGGCCAAATATCATTGCCAATTATTAACTGAATCATCTCAAAAAGACTTCTGGGAGTTTGGCCAACTTGACATTACCAGGCTGAATTTTCCTTGCCACACTTCCCCTCCTTGGTAGCTAGGAAAGCCTTTTCCATTGCTACCCCTTACTCTATTTGTCTTGCTGTTGTACTCAAGGCAGTTGGGGCCACCAACTCCAAGCGTGTGCCAGGCACATTAGTGTCTCTTCAATATTGATGGGGGCACAAGAGCCGATTATGAATCTCCTCCTCACGAATTAGTTTTTGGATGATTCATACCAACTGGTGCATTTGGACTAAGATCCCAATTTGAGCGACCACTATAATGATAACGCCCAGCAAAACAAGTGGGTGTATCATTGTGTTCAAAGTTCCTGTTGCCTTTGGAGACCATCCCCAGACTGATTCTCAAAAGCTCTGGTATGCTGCCTTTTTAATGAGGTCCAAAATTTGAGTAACTTGATCCATGTCATGGTGGACTCTAATAAGGGCTGCTTGACCTTATCTTTTGCTTCTTGCAGCTGAATTTGCAAATCTGGGTGTTGCAACATTTGCTTCACCAAAATTATATTCATTCCTATGTGTAAGGGTTTAACATACTCATACAAAACAAAATCAGCTTTAAGTGCTTGACTAACATATGCAGGGGTATCATAATGAAAAATCACAGCCTTCAAGCTTTAACACATTGTAAAAGCATTGGTTTACACCATAATCCATAGTGTAATTATACCAATTGTTAGCAATTATATTTATACATTGGGTTCAAATGCACACCCCCTTTACCTGCATAAACAATAGCTGACTCATTATCTGGATTGGGGTCCAATTCAAAATGACATTTCCCTGGGGAAGGATTAAGACACAAATCCACTGATTTTTATCACATGGTCTTCACAAACAAATCCTAGACCATGTTCTACAACACAGGCTTCTAAATTAACAGCTTTCCAATTTCTTGATAGGCCCAGCTACTGTGATCCATAGAATATAAAACTAAGCAACTAGCGTTTATTCCCAGTTGTCCGACTGGATGTACTTGTAAGCGCTGAGCCTGTGTTACAGTTGTCACATATGCCACAAGGACATTCTGTACAACATCCAAAGTGAAATTTACCAATTTCCACCAATTTTGCAAATGTCACTCTTTTTTGGTGGCGTTGTCCCAAACTGTCTTACGAATTTCATTGGGTAAGATACCATGTTCACCTTCTCAAACCACATTTGCAGAATCTAAGTTCAAAATAATCCTTTTCAATGATCCTTTTGGTTCCACTAACACTTCCTGTTCCAGATGATGTTTTACTATGTACACTCTTACGTTGATTTTTAAGGTTTTGGAGTAACCTGGAGAGGGACAATAACTTCACAAAGTCCCTCATAATGGATTATCCAATTCCCACTGATGTTATTAAGTGTGGTATTCCAGTCTATCCCACGCTTCCGTTAGGGCCACACTGGACAATGTTCTGGGTCACCACAAGTTAGAGTTTCCTCCTTTCCATTGCTTGGGGAAAGGATTCTGTTATTACACATGGCAGTACTATCTTGTTGTTTCCCATTTGGCTGTATAAGACTCATGGGGACACTCTCTGGTATCTGTATTCCCGCTGTCACTTCTTCAAATGTGATTTCATTTCCTCCCTGTTAGTCTGCCAGCTAAGGAGCCAACAATTACCTGCCCGATAGCATTTCCATATGCATCCTCCCAGTGATTTTACCTACAAAGCCATTGTCATTTACTCATCGGTAGTTCTATAGGGATCCATTGTTCTCGCAGGGTTTTATTTCCTATGTATGGATCTGAGATGACAGCTTACAACCACTATAAGCCATATCCACATACAATGGGTGCTATTATTTTATAGAACAGAAGTTGCTTTATTACTTTCTTCAACAGCTGCTTCTTCGCCATTGTTTGAAATACTCTATTTCCACTCACAGTGGTACCTGGTAACTATGCCTCTGCGATTAACAAATTGAGGCCATTCTTATAGAAGACACGGGATTCCTATTAATTATTACACGCATCCACAACAACTTCATTTTACAAATGTTCTCTCTCACACCAAACAAAAGAATCCAAAACAATAACAATACCAAAAAACAAATGACAATCAATACTGTATCTTATGCTTCTTGGTCACTTCCTGGTGTTGGACCACTGCAAAATAAAACATAAGGGTCTCAACCCCAAATGAGTTAATTATAGAAACACACTTATATAAATCACTGCCCCTTCCATTTCTTTAATTGTGATGAACAGAACCATTGCTGGATTTTCTTGTTATCTCTCAATTTCTACCTGATGCACAGTGGGACTTGCCTTACTTACAATAGGTATTGGTACTGACCATATGGGGACCAACGCTCCTGGCTTCTCATGTGTTGTGTGATACATCACTTTATTGCCTACTTGCCATTCTTGAGGGCATAACATAGGATCTAATTGTTTGTCCATTTTCTGATGGTTAAGCTTAAGTACTATTGCAATCTACCAATGGGTTTTGGAGATGGTCTGCATTAGCTTCTGCATCCATTTATCTGTGTACACTCGAGGCTGAAGCTCATCAGGAGGCTCCCCTCCCAGTCTCCATTGTTCAAGCAGTCTCATTTTCCTGCCTGTCATGGCCTCTGAGTATAACCATGTGTTGCCATTGATCCCCAGAGTGCTATTAAAACCAAAGGTAACTTTTTATCCCATTTCTTTTCTTGTTCTGTCACCTTTTTCAGAGCTAACTTTAGGATTCTATTTGTCCTTTCCACTAAACCTGAGCTCTGTGGATGCCCTGCAATATGTAAGTATTGTTTGATTCCTAGAGCTTGACATACTCCCTTTGTTACCTCTCCCACAAAGTGGGATCCTTGATCAGAGCTGATTCGTTGGGTACTCCGTACCATGAAAATACCTGTTCTGCAACCAACTTTTGCAGTAGTTAATGCATCGTTTTTCCGAGTGAGAACGGTTCTACCCACCTGGGGAATGCATCTATAATTACCAAAAAGTACTTATTACCCCTTGATTACATCAAACTGTCTAGAACTGCAATCTGCAACTGACTCCAGGGGCCATCTATCCTCTGATGTCTCAACAGCTCCTTGACTACTTTAGCATCTGGATTATTAGTGGCGCAAGGAAAACAGTTGTATACGTATTGCTCGACATCTCTCATTTTTGGCCACCATCTAGCTGCCTACAATTGTTTTAGTGTCTTTTCTACTCCTGAATGACCATTATCATGAGCTAGTGTAATCATTTCAGTTCTAATCTGAGTAGGCACTACCCATATAGGGGCTTCATCTGTCTCTGCTCTTTTAGCTAAAATTAATCCAGACTCGTTTTTCCAATCTTCCATCCCTGAATTTCCTGTTTATTCACAAGCTCTTGTAATTACTTGTCTACCTTTTGCAATTCCACCAAGTCTAAGCTCAAAACTTTACTTTGTCCTGCTGCTATTGGAGTTACCCTTTTCATAGGGACCCTCTTTTGCTCTTGCTTTTGTGGCCAACTCCACTTTCTCATTCCACTTAGCCTCTTCAGTCACCTTTTTATGGGTCTTAACTCTTCCAGTTTTGACCTTGAAATTCCTATTTTCTACTAATTTCCACACATACTCCAGTTTTTCCACGTGCACTGTTGGTTTTCCATCAGATGTCTGCATGTTTTGCTTTTTCCACACTCATCCAAACTCCCAGTGCTTTTACCACTGAATCTGAGAATATAGCCATCTGTATCACAAGAAGTCCCTTCCAAGGCAGCTGCTATAGCGCCTATTTCAGCACCCTGCAAGGAATGTGATTCACAACTTCCCCCTATTTCTTGATCGGTTTCTACATTTACTATTACAGAGCCTGTCTTTGGCACACCTTTTTCATAATAGCTAGATCCATCTACAAATCAGACTTCCATTTTCCCTTTTACCTGATGATAGGTAGTTACTTCAAAAGGGCTCTTGAGGCTTTTCAACAAGGGGCAGAGGGTATTCATGCTCAGCCCCTTCTGTTACAAGGGCATAGGGAACAGGTTCCGACTATGCAACTTTTTCAACAGGCACGTCTCTGTTAAATAAGGCTAACGTCCACTTAGCCTGTCATGGGTTTGAAACCCTTCCTTCATTTGCCTTTCCTGTCAGGACATATTTTACCGGGTTTTGTGTGGTCTTCAAGACCACTGGAGCCATTCCTGTCAAATATTCCCAGTGCTGCAAAGCCCAAACTAAACAAGAACTTCTTTTCAATATGGAGTAAGCTGTTGCTCAGTGTTATTTAGGGTCCGGGATACCACTGGCCTTAATCCTGTTCCACAGTCCTGTAAAAGGACTCCTCTTATTCCCGTTTCTGTGGTAGCTAACTGTAACACAAAAGGTAATTCCTGATGGGGTTAAGCCAATGCTGGAGCTTGTGCTAGAGCTTCTTTCAGCTCTTTCACAGCTTGAGCCTGCTTTTCATTCCATTTCCATGGTACCTCTTTCTTAAGCAACTTGTACAGGGGCTCTGCTTTCTTAGCATGTCCTTCTATAAATTAATGAGAAAATCTTGTCAGTCTCAAAAATGACCTCAGTGTACTGATATCTGTGGGTGCAGGCAATTTCCCAATCGGCTCCACCCATTGTTGTCCTACATCTCCCGTCTCCCATGTGCTGAAGGCTCCGGCTGCTGCAGTCACCAGCCCGTATGGGAGAGGAGCAGGGCTTTCCCCTGCCAGCAGCAACAGGCTTGAGCTGTGCCTTCTCTTCCCCCCACAGGTGCAGGGGCCCTGGGCAGAGCTCATCAGCAGCCTCCTGAAGAAGGGCCTGCAAACCCGAAGCTGCTGAAGACTTCCCCAGGGAGGCTGGGGGAGAGGGTCACCCTGAGCCCCAAGCGGAGCCAGCTGCAGAAGGGGCAGAGCAGGCCAGCAAGGAAGGGGGAGAGCATGGAGGTGAGCAGGGCAGCAGCTGGGGGTGGGAGTGTGCCAGGAAGGAGCCTGGGGTGTTCAAGAGTTTGGGGAGCGGAGAGAGCTGAGGACTGACTATCCTCTGGTGACCCTGGCTCTAAAGATGCTGCCTCAAGGGGCTGAATACATACAATGTGATGAGCCAAACCAGGGTAGACACATACACCCTTAGGTCCACAGCTGCACTCACATCCCATGTCAGTAAAGAAGGGGTGATTTTGCACCCTGTGTGTCATGGCCCAGCCTGCAGAGAGCTGTCATGTAGATGGAACCCGGAGAGGGGCAGCGCAGGCAGGAGGCAGCTGGAACCGGAAACACTGATGGGGTAACACTTGTGCCTTCAGCTCCGGGAGGCCTTTGAAGATGTGGCTGTGTACTTCACAAGGGAGGAGTGGGAGCTGCTGGAGGATGCACAAAAGAGGCTTTACCGAGACCAGATGCTGAGGAACTGTCGAGCCCTCGTTTTCCTGGGTAAAGCTGTTTCCTCCTTCTCCCTGCGCCCATGTGTATGCTGATGCTTAATGTCTTCTCCCTCCTTCTCTGCACTCTTGTCCTCACAGAGTTTTCCCTGGGGATTGAAATCTATGTCCTCCCCACAGCTCTGTGCATGATCAGGCCTGTCTTGTATTTCATACCGACATCTCCTGCTCTATTTCATCTTCACCTGAGTGCTAGTCACCCCCGATACTCCCATACCCAGCTGTGCCTTGTGAGGGGATCTCTGTTTTCCTCCTCAGCTCAGTCTTCTCACTTCCAGTTCACTGGGCAGAGAAATTAACTGGCAGCTGTTCCTCGGGGAATGGTTCTGATATCCTCTTTATCCTGTCTAGAGAATCGTGTCACTCATGTCTAACACAATGAGCATGCTCAGGGATCTAGACAGCCCTGACTTCCTCCTCTGGAGATAACCCAACACAAAGTAATGGAAGTCTCATCAGCTTCTGCTACTACCACACCTGGTATTTGGATTTCCTTGACTGTATCTCTAGCAACCTCCTCCCAGGTCAGTGGGCAGGGCAGAGGAACTTACCTTCTACAAGGTCACTTTGCTTTTCTAGGGCTTTCTTTTCACTCCAATTCCCCAGGACTTCCTTAGGGAAGGACTCCAAGGCTTTTTTGTTGCTCAACAAAGACCTGTTGACCATTCCTATGTTATGGGCTTTCACGTGTGTAACAGGAGGCCTTCTTTGGGCAGATTTCCCTGTGGCCCACCCACCTGTTTCTGGGCTAAGCACCCACTTTCTCACCCGCCATGCCTTGTTGTTAATTAATTAATATCAATTAAGTGAGAGGCTGCCCATTTCTTGGCACGATGCCAGAGGGAGCGATCCGCGGCTCCATTCCTTTCCTACATTGCAGCCCAAGCCTCGCAGATGGCATCCAGATGTTATCAATATCACCAGCCCCACACTGGGCCCCAGAATCCTGCTCTTTGAACCCCACCTGGATACCTCCATTCAGGTGGCCTATTTCACCTTCATTCCAGGCTGCATAGCTCCCTGAGCTGCTTCCCCCTTACAGGTGTGGTCCCCCCAGGACCTTTGGCTACTAGCCCTGGCCCACTTCCAGGCCAGTCAAAACCCCTGGCCCTCAGCTCTGGGGATCCCTCACAGTGGGCCCCTTGGCCCTTTCACCCTTCTGGTCCTGGCCTCAGCATGGACCAGTTGAGGGATGTCAGGATAGGTTTGAGTCTATGGCCCCACTCTCTCACTGGGGTCCACCTTCCAGACCCTACAGGGGGGTAACCCACCCAGTTATGGGAGCTGGAGTGAAGGTGCCCCAACACACCTTTCACCAGGGTGATAACTGGCCTGTCATTTCCTGGGGGCTCCCACACCACTGAGAGCCCCACCAGGCCACCCACTCCTGACAGAATACAGTTTTAGGTCATGCCCAGGACCAGGCACCTCCTGACTACCCCCTACAGCTTCTCCCTTACCTCCAGATGATACCTGCAGCCAGGCAATGTTGTTGCTTGGCCTTCCAGCAACAAAATCCCCTGTTTATATGGGCAGCCCTGAATCTAAAATGGCTGCCCTAATCAGGCACCTGCTGGCTGCTGTCTTCAGGCCCTTGAGGTGGCAGGCACAAACAGTGCTCTGCCACAACGTGCTATAAAAGGTTTGTCCTGTACTCCCGGGACCTTAGTTTCCAACCCTGCAGGATTTGCCAAATGTCTGTGTGCTCAAGTGCCCTTCTTGTTTGATTCTCCATCTGGACTGGACGATTGCTTTCGGTGCCATGGCAGTTCTTATAACATCTTCCCTTTCTCCGCCCTGTTGGGAAATGGCCCTCTCTCCTAGAGAGAAGTGTCATGGCAGGCCATCTGCCCTGGATTCTGTTCCCTGCTGCCAGGCCCAGCTTTAAAGCTTCCCAAAGAAGAAACTCACTCCCATTACTTTGCGTGGAATGACTCTGATGTGTAGGGGGTGCACAACCACGCTTGGGGGTGCATGTGCACCTGTGTGCACCCCCTACATGTCGCCCCTGTATCTCCTCCCTTTGGTTGTCTGTATCCAGGACACCCTGGACCCTTTTTTCAACCCTTCAGAATTTACCTACCTGTGTCCACACCCTTCTGGTTCAATCTAACCACTGGATGGGATGATTGCTTTTGTTGCCAGTACAGCTGTTATAAAACATTCCCTTCCTCCACCCTGTTGGGGAGTGCCCCTCTCTCCCAGAGAGAAGTGTCACGGTCAACCATCTGTTCTGGATTCTGTTCCCTGCCGCCAGACCTCATCTGAAACCTTTCCAGAGCAGAAACTCACTTCCATTCCTTTGCCTGGAATGACTCTGATAAGACAGATGTTATCCAGCCACCAGTGTGTCGAGTGTCTCTTTGTTTTGGTGCCTTGTAAATAGTGAAAGCTTTGTCTTTCTGCGCTCTACCACATCATAGGTCACTGCATGTCCACCCCCATCCCTGGGAATTCTGTCAGTCTCACACCCGTTTTATACCTCAAGAGTTGTCTGTACTTTGTTTCCTACACAACCCCCCTCTACTACCACCACCTGGGTGACAGGCCACCACCTATAGAAGGCTCCCTGTGGTGCCTTGTCTTTCATGCTAAACGTCCACCCTCCCTTGTCCTTCAAGGCCCCAGTAGAATCCCTGAGGTCATTGGTTCCATTCCCCAGATCCCAGCTGGTTATGTGGCATCCAGTACCACACATGGACGTTTTTTAACCACTGCTCCAAACAGGATATCAAGGTCCGACACCTGACTTAATCTGCCACATCCAGCAAGGACAGGAGCAGCTCTGGGTCTGTGATGATGGGGACCGTGAGGACATCTCCAGGTTGCAGGACCTGTCGCTAGGTGAGTTGTGGCTGTCTCCTCCCCCTCCCTCCCTCTCAGAAATGCTCCTTGCCCAGAGTGACGGGGGGCTGGAGCTTGCAGACTTGCCCTACACTGCCCTTCCAGCACAGTGGATCGAAGCTCCTTGTAGTCATTATTGTAGGATGAGAGAGTGGGGTTCTGCCTGGCTCCACACACCCCTGACTGCTGGTGAGCCCCAGAAATCCAGCTCAGGGCTGTCGAAGATGGTACCAGATGCTGCTCTGAGGACAGCCAGAGATCACAGGTGAGCACAGGAGATATGTCTCATCAGTGCACTTCGGCTTCTGGAGCATGTTGGCCCAGCTGGGTGAAGAGCTCAGCATCATCTCCCCCTGGACCTGCCAGTGCTGTGTGTCAGAGCAGCCCTCAGAAGGCCTCCTTCTTCCTTTACACTGATTCTGCCTTTGGTCTTCTGGGCTCAGTAAAACAGGAGGCCATTCAGGTCCTCTCCTAACACACATGTCCCATGTGGGTTTCTTCCAGCAAGGTGTGAGGGGATGGGGCTGACAGCTGGGCCAGAAACCCTGAGACTATGGCTCTGACCTCCACCCAGCAGGGAACAATAGCCTAGCCCAGGGATGTGCTCCTCCTCACCCCCAGCACTTGGGGTTTGGCAGGAAGAGCTTGTTCTCTTAAGGGAACACAAGTGCCAAGGTCCAGTCGCACTTGCAGGTCCATCGCAGCAGAGGGAATAGTAGCATTTGGCTTGTGCCAGCAGGGCAGGGATTAATCTGGAGTTTCTCTTCCCCGTACAGGAGGTGCCTGGCTGCTGAGCAGAGTGGAGGAGCAGAGTCGTGAAGAAGGGCCTGGAAACCTAGAGCCAGCCTGGACTTCATCTGGGAGTTTGGGTGAGATGGAGTCCCTGAGACAGGAGGACTGGTGGCCCCAAAAGCAGAGGCAGAATGTAGCAGTGAAGCAGGTCCCATCACCCATTGGGCATGAGAGTGGAGAAAGGACAGAAGCCAGAGACAGCCCTGGGCACAGGGAAGGATTTGTAGAGCTGAAGAGCCACAAGGGAAAGATCCACTGTACAGAGACCCTGCATTTGAGCCTACCTAGTGGGGAGGGCCTCAGAAGGAAGCGGGAGCTCCCTGCCATGCACAGGGGCAGAACCACCCCTGCCCTGAGTCCGGGAATAGCTTCAAGTGCCCTTCAGACTGGGTTCTGCTGCATTGGTGCCTTGAGTGTGGGAAGAGCTTTACCCACTCCTCCAACCTGACCAGACACCAGCGTATCCACATAGGGGAGAAGCCATATCAGTGTTCTTGATCCACCAGCCTGGCCAATCACCACTGCATCCACACAGAAGAGAAGCCAGATCAGTCCTCTGGGTGTGAGAAGAGTTTCCATGACTCCTGTACTCTGGTCAAACTCCAGCGCATCTATACCCAGGAGCATCCATAATTCTGCCAGCAGTGCAGGGAGGCCTTGGGGATGCCTATCTGCTCACCTCCTGCCAGTGGCTGCCTTTAGGCAAGCAGCCTTGTCCTGCTGGGGTGTCGGAAGAGTTCACTTAGCCTTCGGCCCTGGTAGGGCACCTCAGAACCCACAGGACCCAGTGACTGGTCCCCAAGGTTTGATTGTGGGAAGGGGCTAAGAGGAAACACCTCTGAGAGAGGCCACCCCAGACACTGGGGGAAACTGTGAGGAGACTATGTTGTATCAGTCTTGGAGCCTATGCTTTCTCCATCATTCTGTAAAAGCAGCTGGTGCTCCTAGGGGAGAAGAAGCACCTTCCCGATAGGGTGCCCCCCACCCCCAGACAGCTAGCTCCAAATGTCCCCAGGCCCTGGTGGCCTCCTGTACCCATTGGGGTCTGCAAGGAGCTGCTGTTGCTACCTGCTGAGCCCAGCTTGGCATGTTTTGCTTCTTGGCCTATTTCCAGAGCTCTGCATTCCTGGGTGCTGTGGTCCAGGCATTGTTGCAAACCCTTGGCCTCGGGACTTGGTTGCACTCAAGGCCTTACTCCTGTGTACTACTGTGCAGCAAGCCCCTGCCCTTTGAAAGTAGCTTGTGGCCTGGGGCTAGTAGAGTGCCTTCTCTGGAGGAAATGCAGGCAGGGGGAAGGAGGGGCAGCCTGTGGCAGGTCCTGCCTCTGGGAGAAGGGTGCAGAGCATATGAGGACATCCTCTAGGTGAAATGCAGCATGTTGTCATGACTGGGGAATGTTCCCTGATAGCTAGTGTCCTAATACACTCTGTCCCATGTGGAGGAACTTGCTTTGCCTTCTGGAGCATGTTGGCACCATCTCCCCCTGGACCCTCCAGTGCTGTGCACCAGAGCAGTCCTCCAAGAGCAGTCCTCCTTCCTTTATACTGATTTTTGCCTCTGGTCTCCTGGGGCTGTTAAAGCAGGAAGCCATTCAGCTCCTCTCCTAACGTGTCCCATATGGGTTTCTCCCAGCAGGGCCAGAAATCTTGTGAGTCTGGCACTGAACTCCACCAAACAAGGAACATTACCCAGCAGAGGGACGTGCCCCTCCTCACTTGGGGTTTGGCAGGAAGACCTTGTTCTCTTAAGGAAATGCAAGTGCCAAGGCCTAGTAAAGCTCGCAGGCCCATCACAGTGGAGGGAATAGCATTTGGCCTGTGCCAGCAGGACAGGGACTAACCTGGAGTTTCTCTTCCCCATACAGGAGGCGTCTGGCGGCTGAGCAGAGTGGAGGAGCAGAGTCCTGAGGCAGGGCTGTCAAATCTGGAGCCAGCCCAGACTTCCCCGGGGAGTTTGGGCGACAAGGAGTCCCTGAGACCCAAGGAAGACCAATGGCCCCAGATCCAGGGGAGGCCCCAGCAGCAGAGAGAGAAGACAGCAGGGAAGCAGGCACCATCTCCCCTGGGGTGTGAGAGCAGAGAAGGCAGAGAGAGCTCTGGGTGCAGGGTAGGATTTGAGGAACTGAAGAGCCACGAGGGGAAGTTGCACTGGAGAGAAACCCTGCATCTGAGCCAAGCCAGTGGGGAGGGCCTCAGAGGGAAGCTGGAGCTCCCTGCCAAGCCCAGGGGCAAAGCACACCCCTGCCCTGAGTACCGAAAAAACTTTACCTACCCCTCACTCCTGACTCTGCAGAAGAGAAGCCACGCTGGGGAGAAGCTTCACCTATGCACCAAGTGCGGGAAGGGCTTCACCTGCGTCTCGACTCTGGCTACTCACCGCAAAATCCATTGTGGAGAGCACCCCCACCACTTCACTAGAAGTGGGAAGAGTTCTGCATGCCCCTCGGACCTAGGCAAACACCAACCTACGCACAGGGTGAAGCGTCACTATTGCTGTGTCGCGTGTAGTAAGACCTTCACCCGTTCCTTATCCCTGGCTCAGCACCAGTGCGTCCATCCAGGGAAGAAGCCACATCAGTGCCCTGAATGTGGGAAGAGCTTCACCCACTCCTCCAGCCTGGCCTATCACCAGCGCATTCACACAGGGGAGAAGCCACATCAGTGCTCCAAGTGTGGAAAGAGATTCCGTGGATCCTCCAACCTGATTGAACACCAGCGTGTCCACACAGGGGAGAAGCCATATCAATGCTCTGAGTGTGGGAAGAGCTTCACTCAGTCTGCCAACCTGGCCCAGCACCAGCGCATCCACAAAGGAGAGAAGCCACATCAGTGCTCTGAGTGTGGGAAGAGCTTCACTCAGTCCTCCGGCCTGGCTTATCACCAGCGCATCCACACCGGAGAGAAGCCACATCAGTGCTCTGAGTGTGGGAAGAGATTCCGTGGAACCTCCAGCCTGATCGAACATCAGCGCATCCACACAGAGGAGAAGCCATATCGGTGCTCTGACTGTGGCAAGAAGTTCAGTGAATCCTCTGGTCTGACTAAACACCAGCGTGTCCACACAGGGGAGAAGCCATATCCGTGCTCAGAGTGTGGCAAGAAGTTCAGCGAATCCTCCAACCTGACTAAGCACCTGCGCATCCACAAAGGAGAGAAACCACATCAGTGCTCTGAGTGTGGCAAGAGCTTCATGCACTTCTCTGGCCTGGCTTATCACCGGGGCATTCACACAGGGGAGAAGCCATGTCAGTGTTCTGAGTGTGGGAAGGGATTCACCCACTCCTTTGGCCTGGCTTATGAGTGGCGCATTCATGCGGGAGAGAAGCCACATCACTGCTCTGAGTGCCAGAAGCGATTCCATGGATCCTCCAGCCTGACTGAACACCAGCGCATCCACACAGGGGAGAAGCCACATTGTTGCTCTGTGTGTTGGAAGTCCTTTGCAAAATCCACCAATCTGGCTAGACACCAGCGCATCCACACAGAGGAGAAGCCATATCAGTGCTCTGAATGTGGAAAAAGCTTCACCCTGTCCTCCTACCTGGCCAAACACCAACGCATCCACAGAGGGGAGAAGTCACAACAATGATCTGAGTGTAGCAAAAGCTTCACCCAATCCTCCCACTGGGCCAGGCACCAGCACATGCACACAGGTGATGGACCACATCAATGATCTGAGTGTGGGCTGAGCTTCACCTGCTTCTCCAACCTGGCCAGCACCAGTGCATCCATGCAGGGGAGAAGCCACATCAGTACTCTGAGTGTGGATATCTGGCTAAATCCTAGCTTCCACTGCATCTAGTGGTCAAGAATCCCACACTTTAGTTCCATGCTTGGTGTAAAAACATTGCCATTTAACTTTCAGCTGACGAGCTGCTCATTTCCTGTTGCAACCCCTGGTTCTCGTCTGGGGAGACAGAAAATAATAAGTCCCTATGGGATTTCCTTGCCATTTGCCATTGTATTTTGTAAACCCTTCTCGCATCCCCGCCCTTCAAGCATCTGTTTTCTAGACTGAATAGAGCTGACCTTTTGAATCCCTCTTTGCTGTGCACCCCCCCCCTTGCTTACTCTGTGGCAGGTTCAGGTGCGGTTACAGATATCATTTAAGATTGTCCTCTTAACCTCTTCCAATGTAATTGGGTAAATGGTTAGCGAATAGCCTCTGGCAGGAATGGCCCCAGTTGCTTATGTCTTCATTGTTCTCTGAGCACTGTGCAGGTCCCAGGCCACTGGCGGAGAGTGAGCCATGGGTAGAGGCTGAATCCCTGGCTAGGCGCTACCTAGCTGCAGAGCCATGGCTTCCCTGCAGCCCCACAGGCAAAGGCTGGGGCTGTTTCTGTAGCCAAATCGATTCTGCCGCCACAGGGAATCTGAGTGGCTGGTGCAGCCCTCCTTCCCCATGCGCTCATTGGGCATATCTGTCTTGGGCAGTGGGACAGGAGTAGACCGGAAAGAGGTAGAGCCCCAGGGGGTGGTGCCCACTGAGCCCATTGGCTGACCTAAAGTGGGACGAGGCCTCACTGGGTACTCATATTGGCTGTCCCCAAGGAGCAGGGGTGGGGCTTTCTTGTTGCCCACTTCTCAGCTATATAATGGATTGCTGGAAGAAAGGGCTGAGCACATAGAATGTCATGAACTGGGCCGGGGCTGCTGTGCTGGATGCTCCCAGCAGGGGCTGAGTCCTGGGCCTGGGGCTCAGGCAGATCAATGCCTCATCCCACCGAGGTGGGGGAAGCACTGGGGTGTCAGGTTTGGCCACTCGGCAAGGTCCATGTGGCACAGGGAGAGGAGTTTATAGATTCATAGATGTTAGGGTTGGAAGGGACCTCCATAGATCATCGAGTCTGACCCCCTGCATAGGCAGGAAAGAGCACTGGGTTCAGATGACCCCAGCCAGATGCCCATCCAACCTCCTCTTGAAGACCCCCAGGATAGGGGAGAGCACCACCTCCCGTGGGAGCCCATTCCAGATTTAGGCTGCTGTAACTGTGAAGAAGGTCCTCCTAATGTCCAATCTAAATCTGCTCTCTGCTAGTTTATGGCCATTATTTCTTGTGACCCCCAGGGGCGCCTTGGTGAGTAGAGCCTCCCCAATTCCCTTCTGCGCCCCCCGTGATGAATTTATAGGCAGCCTCAAGGTTGCCTCTCACTCTTCTCTTGCGGAGGCAGAAGAGGTCCAGGTGCCCTAGTCTCTCCTCATAGGGCTTGGCCTGCAAGCCCTTAACCGTATGAGTGGCCCTTCTCTGGACCCTCTCCAGGTTATCCAAATCCCTCTTGAACTGTGGTGCCTAAAACTGGACGCAGTACTCCAACTGCGGCCTGACCAGCGCCCGATAGAGGGGAAGTATCACCTCCTTGGCTCTGTTTGTCATGCATCTGCTGATGCACAATAAAGTGCAGTTAGCTTTTCTGATGACCTCATCACACTGATGACTCATGTTGATCTTGGAGTCCGCTAGGACTCCAAGATCCCTTTTTCGATTCCGTGCTACCGAGCAGCTCATTTCCTAGGCAGTATGTGTGCTGGACATTTTTCCTCCCTTGGTGCAGCACTTTGCATTTCTCCAGTTAAATTGCATTCTGTTGTTTCCTGCCCATTTGTCCAACCCGTCCAGGTCTGCCTATAGTTGTTCCCTGCCCTCTGGTGTGTCCACTTCTCCCCACAGTTTTGCATCATCCACAGACTTGGACAGAGTATGCTTCACTCCCTTGTCCAAGTCACTGATGAAGACATTGAAGAGTATTGATCCAAGGACCAAGCCCTGCAGGACCCCACTACCCGCTCCCTTCCAGGTCAATACCGACCCATCCACTACAACTCTCTGGGTACGACTCTTTAGCCAGTTTTGCCACCCACCGGTCTGTGTAATCATCCAAGTCACAGCCTCTTAATTTGTTCACCAGTATGGGGTGGGATACCACATTGAAGGCCTTCCTGAAGTCTAAGTAAATGATATCAACCCTTACTCCTGTGTCGGCGTTTTGTAACCTGGTCATAAAAACAGACTAGATTAGTCAGGCATGATCTACTTGCTACGAACCCTTGCTGGTTTCCCCTCAGCATAAATTTTCCTGCTGGGCTCTCATATATATGAGCCTTAATAATCTTTTCAAAGACTTTGCCAAGGATGGAGGTGAGACTGACTGGCCTATAGTTCCCTGGATCCTTTTTCCTCCCCTTCTTGAAAATAGGGACCACACTGGCCCTTTTCCAGTCCTCCGAGACCTGGTCCGTGCGCCACGAGTGTTCAAATATTCTTGCCAGTGGCTGTGCAATGACAGCCAGTGCCTTCAGTACCCTCAGATGGAGCTCATCCAGGCCTGCCGACTTAAAGACATCCAGTCCTTCCGAGTGACTCTGCACATCTCAGGGTCAACGCTTGGTAGTTTTGCGCCCAGCTGTTGCCTCTCTACAACCCATTGTGAGATTTGTCTTGCCCCTCGTTTAGGAAGACTAAGGCAAAGAACTCATTGAGGAGTTTAGCCTTGTCCTCCCTGTCTCACCAATTGCTTTTACCCATTCAGTAGTGGTCCTATTCCACCCTGGACCTTCCTTTTACTCCCTATATATCTGAAAAACAATTTGTTGCTATCCTTAACTTGGGATGCCATCCTTAGCTCCATGGTAGTTTTGGCCTTTCTAACTGCCTCCCTACAACTGCGAGCTGAGGAGGTATACTCCTCTTTAGTAATCTCTCCCTGTTTTCACTGCTTATATGCCCCGCTTTTTGCCCTTAGGCTGCTTTGGATTTCTCTGGTCACCCAAGGAAGCTTCTTGGTCCTTTTCCCCTGCATTGGAATAGTCTCCCTCTATGCCCAAAGGTTGTTTCCTTAAGGCACAGCCACCCTTCCTGGGCTCCCATCTCGCCAAATCTCTTACTCTGCAGTGCATCATTGACTAAGCACCTGAGTTCACTGAAGTCAGCCTTCCTGAAGTCTAGCACTTCCATCCTACTGGTTACCTTACCTGCTCTACACCTTATGATGAATTCTATTATTTGGTGGTCACTGTCCCCTAGGCGACCACTGATCTGCAGGTCCCCTACCATGTCATCCACTGTTGCCAATACCAGGTCCAGTAAGGTATTCCCCCTAGTGGGACCATGTACCTCCTGCATCAGGTGGAGGTCCTGTACACAGGATAGGAACCTGTGTGAATGGTGGGAATTTGCTGTCTGTGTCTCCCAGCAGATGTCAGGGTAGGTTAGGTCCCCCATGACTACCACCTCCCTAGTCTTTATGGTCTCCAAGAGCTGCCTCAGGAGTTCCAGATCTAGTTCTTCCCCTTGGTGTGGGGGAAGGCCGGCCTGCCCTTGGTAAGGCAGGGACTTGGTGGGAAGTAGGGCTGTCCCAGTGCTCCACGGGTTTGGGCCCCAGCAGGCAGGCAGGGGTGCCCAGTGACACCTGAGGTGGGGCCCAGCCCGGCCTGGCCCACGCAGCCCTCCCCATGATGGCAAGCTGCTTGGCTGGAGTTGGATGATAGGTGCACAGGGCTTCCAGCTCTGAGCTTGGCCTTCCCGCACATTGGGCACAGCACAAGGGGGACAGAACCGCCCCCAGTGAAAGAACCCGGTTGCAGGAAATCCCTTGGGCTGTCTGGGGTCTGACCTTGCCCACCCACTGTTCCTTGCCAGGGGCCAGGGCCTGGGCAGGCGCTGTGCAGGGCCACTGCACTGCAGGCTCCTCGTCAGCTCAGCCCCAAGCTCCACCTCTGCCAGCTGTTCCCAGACCCCTGGGGGTTTTCTATGGCCAGGACCTTGCACAAAGGGTGGTTCTGCCCTGCTTTTGCCTTGTGCAGTGCAGAGGGATGCTGAGCCAGGAGCTCCCCAAGTCCAGAGCCCTGCCCAGGCCAGGCAGTGTCCCCTGGTGGGCAGGGTGGCTGTGACCCATCTCCATGGAGCTGCACGGGTGGACCAGGTTGGGTCCCACCTTGGGTACTACTGGGCATTGCTGCTTGCACACTGGCCTGAGTCTGCAGAGTCCTGGGGCAGCCCCACTTCCCACCTGGTCCTGCTCTCCTTTGGCTGCTGCCTAGCCATAGCACCTCCCACCATGCTGCCTGGCTCCTATCCTGAGCACCTGGCCCTGGTGCCCTTGTGCTGCACCTGCCCGCATGGGACAGGTTGTCCGTCTGCCTGAGTCCCAGCCAGGCCCTCCCTCCCAGCCCTGGGCCTGGGCTTCCCCTGTTCAGGGACTGTCAGGGAGGTCTGAGTGCCCTGGCCCTGGAGGTTGCTGCTGGGGTGTCGCTGCCTTCTTCTGTGGGACAGTGCCCTGGACTAGGAGGCCTGAAGCACAGCCAGCAGTGGTAGGAGATATTAGCAGTGAGGGACACAACTTCTTTCTTTCCTTTATTTCTCTCTCTTTTCCTTTCTTTTCTCTTCTATTCTTTTCTTTCCTTTCTTTTCTCTCTTCTCCCCCTTCTTTTTTCTCTTTCTCATTTCTTTTTCTCTTCTTTCTCTGTCTCTCATAACAACATGCTCAACAAAAAAGAACAAACAAGAACAAAGGTATTATATGAAGTTTTATTTACTGTCACCGGGTTTCATATTTGTAGAAAACCTGGTATTTAGCATAAAAAAGCCACATTTATCATTGTTAACTGTATTAATATGCAAGGCATCCTGCCCTGTACTCCCTTCCAGCCTGGATTTATGCTGGCATCTTGGTCTGCAGTGGGTTTTTCAGCACTCCAGCCAAAAACATCACCGAGCCCTGTCCTAAGTCCATCCACTGGACTCTCTAATTTGTCCACAACTTTTTGTGGACAAAAAATTTTCTGAGCAGGGACCAGGTCATCCCCCGCACCAGGATTCCTGACGCTCCCAGGGGAGGCACAGCCAGGCCCAGGGTCAGGGAGGATCTAGTCAGAGAACTTCTGGAGGGACTGGACATGTTCAGATCAGCAGGTCCAGACGATCTCCGCCCCAGACTGCTGAGGGAACTAGCAGAAGTAATTGTGGGACCCCTGGCACAGATTTACAAGCTCTCATGGTGCTCTGGCGAGGTGCCAGAGGACTGGAAAAGGGCTAATGTGGTTCCCATTTTCAAAAAAGAGAGGAAGGAGGACCCAGGAAACTATAGGCCTGTTAGTCTTACCTCGGTGCTGTGGAAGCTCTTTGAGAAAATTATCCAGGAGCATATCTGCGAGGGGCCAGCAGGGGAGATTATGCTTAGGGGCAACCAACATCACAGGATGCTTGGATGCAGGTGTCACGGTGGACATAGTCTTTCTGGATTTTAGGAAGGCCTTCAACACTGTCTCTCATCCCGTTCTCATCAAAAAATTAGGTGACTGTGGCGTCGATGCCTACACAGTCAGATGGGTCACTAACTGGCTAGAGGGCCGCATGCAGAGAGTGGTGGTGGATGGGTCATTTTTGACCTGGAGGGATGTGGGGAGTGAGGTCCCCCAGGACTTGGTCCTCGGGCCCGCACTGTTCAACATCTTCATCAGCAACTTGGATGAGGGGGTGAAAAGCACTTTGTTCAAATTTGAAGATGACACTAAGATGTGGGGGGATGTGGGCATGCTGGAGGAGAGGGACAGGCTGCAATTAGATCTGGACAGGTTACAGGGGTGGGCAGATGAGAATAGGATGGGTTTCAATACTGACAAGTACAAGGCGCTGCACTTGGGGAGGAAGAACCAGCAGCAGACCTACAGGCTGGGGGACTCCCTTCTTGTCAGTGCAGAGGCAGAACAGAAACTTGGAGTCATTATTGACTCCAAGATTTACATGGGCCGACAATGTGCAGACACGGTCAGGAAAGCTAACAGCACCTTGTCATGCATCCACAGGTACATCACGAGCAGGTCCAAGGAGGTGATCCTCCCCCTCTATGCGGCACTGGTCAGGCCACAGCTGGAGTACTGCGTCCAGTTCTGGGCACTGCACTTCAGGAGGGATGTGGACAACATGGAGAGGGTCCAGAGGAGACCACTCAAATGATCAGGGGGCAGCAGGGCAGGCCCTACGAGGAGAAGCTACTGGACCTGAACCTATTCAGCCTCTGCAAGAAAAGGCTGAGAGGGGATCTGGTGGTTGTCTATAAACCTGCTAGGGGGACCAGTGGGGTTTGGGAGAGACCTTGTTCCCCCGCGCGCCTCCCGGAGTAACAAGGATTAATAGCCATAAGTTGCTAGAGAGTAGGTTTACACTAGACATCTGAAGGCATGACTTCACGGTCAGGGCAGCTAGGATCTGGAACCAACTTCCAAGGGAAGTGGTGCAGGCTCCTACCCTGGAGGTCTTCAAAAGGAGGCTGGATAATCACCTTGCCGGGGTCGTTTGAGCCCAGTACTCTTCCCTGCCATGGCAGGGGGTCAGACTTGATGATCTGCTCAGGTCCCTTCCGACCCTACAAACTATGAAACTATGAAACATTTCTGTAAAGGAGGGACAAACAATCCAGGACTCCAGATGTGGCCTCCTCAGTGCTGAACAGAGGGAAACTATCACTTATTGATTGGGATTGGTGCCAGTCACTGCCTGCCATTTTTACATGGGTGCCATGGCACAGCCTGTTCTTAGCCGAACAGGGTTTGGGGGGGTTGGGAGTGAGGGGCACTGGCGGGGGGTGGGGCAGGGAGCAGATAGAGGTGCGGGGGCTGCTGGGAGATGCAGGGGGGGGTTGTTCCCCCCATTACCCATGTCAGGGCTGCCAGGAATGGGACAGCATCGCACTGGCGCTGGGTTGGTCCTAGGTCTCCCATCACCTGCTTCAATCCACACTGTCTCCTTCCCCGTGGGCGGGAGCTCTCCTGGTGCTGGCTGAAGCCCCAAACACAGCAGCCAGGAGCAGATGGTGGAGCTGGGGGCGCTGCAGCAGGTCCCAGGCAGGGGCAGGTGCTGGGCAGTGTGGGGACCTGCATTAAGGCAATGACCCAGGCTTAGGGGTTTCATCTAGGGCAGAGGCCGAGAAGGTCCATGTGTGAGTGTTTCACCATCTACACTGCTGCCCTGTCTCCGTGTGCCAGGAAGTGTCTCCTGCCGCCCCGCCTCTCCCAGTCCCAGCTCCCTAGTGACACGTCCTTCTCATCCCCAGGTCACAGTGAGCATGAAGGTGGATGAGGGGATGTCAGACAGGAATGCAGCCCACTGGGATGCTGCAGGAGCCTGGCAATTCCTGGCCAGAGCAGCCACAGGCCAAACCTGCAGACGTGTCTCTGGAGGATGCAGCACACACAGACAGTCCAGGGCCTCAGGACAAGAAACCTTGTGGATCTAGAGAAGAGCCCCTACCCAACCCAGGGCCAGGTGAGTGTCCAGGTGCTGGCTGGAGTGTGGGTCTGGGTGCTGCAGTGCCTGTCCTCCATCTCCCTCGTCTCCTATGTGCTGAAAGCTCTGGCTGCTGAAGTCACCAGCCCGTATGGGAGAGGAGCAGGGCTTTCCCCTTCCAGCAGGACCAGGCCTGACCTGTACCTTCTCTCCCCCCACAGGTGCAGGGGCCCTGGGCAGAGCTTATCAGCAGCCTCCTGAAGAAGGGTCTACAAATCTGGAGCTGCAGAGGGGGCAGGGCAGGCCGGCAAGGCAGAGGGAGAGCACGGAGGTGAGCAGGGCACCAGCTCCAGCTGGGATGGGAGAGCAGCTGGGGCCATCCCTGGGAGGAGCCAGGGGCTCTGTCAAAAGTTTGGGGAGTGGGGAGAGGGCTGGAACTGCACCCAGCTGGTATTCACCAAGCACAGGGCCAAGTGCACAGAACATGATGAACTGGGCGAGGGCTGACACGTGCACCCCTATGTCCATGGCTGCACCCACATCCCATGTCGCTTAACAAGGGGCTATTTTGCACCCGTGTGTCATGGCCCAGCCTGCAGAGAGCTGTCACAGAGGGATCCTGGAGAGGGCAGTGGGGGCTGGAGGCAGCGGGAACAGGAGACACTGATGGGGAAATGCATGTGCCTGCAGCTCCGGGAGGCCTTTGAGGACGTGGCTGTGTACTTCACGCGGGAGGAGTGGGAGCTACTGAAGGATGCACAGAAGGGGCTTTACCGGGACCAGATGCTGAACAACTGCTGAGCCCTGGGTAAAGCTCTTCCCTGCCTCTCCCCGCAGCCATGTCAGTGCTGACGCTTATTGTCTTCTCTCTGCTTCTCTGCACTCTCGTCCTCACAGTCTTCTCCTTGGTGGTTGAAATCCACGTGCTCTGCATGGCTCCGTCCGTGAAAACCCGCTGTCATTTCCAGATGTTGTTCTGGCTTGTGGGCAAGGCAAAGGAACTTACCTTTTCTGAGGTCATCTTGATTTCCTAGTGCTTTCTTTTCCCTCCAATTCCCCCGAAGGACTTCCTTAGGGAAGGGCTCCAAGGCTTTTTGTTGCTCAGCAAAGTCCATATTGACCATCCCTGTATTATGGGTTTTCATGTGCTATAAAAGGTGTCTCCTGCCTTCTGTTGTCTATATCCATGGCTCCTGGGACATTTGTTTCAAACCCTGGAGGATTTACCAAGTGTCTGTGTGCTCAACTCCCCTCGTTCAATCCTCCCGCTGAATGGGATCATTGCTTTTGTTGCCACCGCAGTTCTTATGAAATCTTCCCTTCCTATCCACCTATTGACGGCTTGTCCCTGCAACTCCTTCTCTTTCGTGCTAGACGTCCACCCTCCCTTGTCCTTCAGAGCCCCAGTAAAATCCTTGGGTTCATTATGTCCATCCCCCAGATTCGAGTTATTCTGCATCCAGTACTCAGTCACAAACCCTCTTGAACTATTGCCCCAAACAGGATATCGAGGTCCCACACCTGACTTAATCTGCCGCATCCAGCAAGGACAGGAGCAGCTCTGGGTCAGTGATGATGAGAACTGTGGGGGCATCTCCAGGTTGGAGGACCTGCTGCCAGGTGAGTTGTGGTGGTTCCCTCCACCGTCCCCTCTTGGACATGCTCCTTACCTAGAGTGACAGGGTGCCTGCAGCCTGCAGACCTGCCCTGTGCTGCCCTTCGAGGTGCTGGCCTCAAATAGCTTCTGCTGCTGTGTGTCCAGGCAGGTGTTTCCACGCACTGAAATTCCAAACTGTGGAGACGAGCAGCCGTTCCCCCCTTCTCCCCCTAACTATGGCTGCTAGGAGAGGGGTGGGCAACTTTTTTGGGCTGAGGACCGCTTACGGAGTTTCAGGAAGCCATCGAGGGCCACATGACAGGCAGCCCAGGGCAGATTCTAAATTTTTTAGGGGCTCTGCGGGCCACATAGAATGCCCTGGCAGGCCGCATCCAGCCCCTGAGCTGTATTTTGCCCACCCCTGTGCTAGGGGATGGGGGATGTTTCATGTCTTGATGATTAGGTGCAGGTCTAGTGTCCCCGGGATACCATGATCTTAGATATCCATCTTCATTCAGGAGCAGAAGAGTTCCCCAGCCCAAGGTAGCTAGACCTGTGTAACAACCTGTCCCAAGGCACGATGCCGTTTGTGGTCCCCCATGGAAATCAGCACAGTGGGTCGAAGCTCTGTGTAGCTCCCTACACATCTCTGACTGGTGGTGAGTTCCAGAAATCCACTGTGTAGATGTTCACCCTGGTACCTGATGAGAGGGTGGCTCTGACCTCTACGGAGCAATGAACATAAGCTCCGCACAGGGATGTGCCCATCCTCACCCCCAACACTTGAGGTTTGGCAGGAAGACCATGTTCTCTTAAGGAAACTTAAGTACCAGGGGCCCAGTGGTGCTCACAGCCTCATCACAGCAGAGGGAATAGCAGCGTTTGGCCTGTGCCAGCAGGGCAGGGACTAACCTAGAGTTTTTCTTCCCCACACAGGAGGTGCCTGGCTGCTGAGCCGAGCAGAGTCCTGAGGAGGGGCTGGCAAATGTGGAGGCAGCCCGGACATGATGGGGGACTTTCAGTGACAAGGAGTCCCAGAGACCTGAAGAAGACCCATGGCCCCAGAGCCAGGGGAGGCCCCAACAGCAGAGGGACAATATAGCAGGGAAGCAGGTGCCATCTCCCCTGGAGCGTGGGAGTGAAGAAGGGACAGAAGCCAGAGACAGCCCTGGGTGCTGGGAAGGATTTGTGGAGCTGAAGAGCCAGGACACAACCCACCCCTGCCCTGAGTGCCAGAAAAGCTTTAGCTGCCCCTCACTCCTGACTCTACACAAGAGAAGTCACGTTGGGGAAAAGCCCCACCTGGACAGGAAGTGTGGGAAGGGCTTCACCTGTCTCTCTACCCTGGATGCCCACTGCAAGATGGATTCTGGAGGGCTGCCCTCCCGCTGCACCAGATCTGGGAAGCGCTTTGCATCTCCCTCAGACCTAGGCAAGCACCAATATTTGCACAGGGGGAAGGATCAGCACCACTGTGTCACATGTGGTAAGACCTTCACCTGTTTTGTCTCCCTGGCTGAGCACCAGTGCATCCACACAGGGAAGAAGCCATATAAGTGCTCCAAATGTGGGAAGATATTTACCCAGTCCTCCAGCCTGGCCCAGCACCAGGACATCCACACAGGGAAGAAACGATATCGGTGCTCTGAGTGTGGGAAGAGTTTCACTAGGTCCTACCATCTGGCTCAGCACCAGCCTATCCATACTGGGGACAAGTTGCATCATTGCTCTATTTGCAGGAAGAGCTTCACTGACTGCTCCGGCCTGGCTAAACACCAGTGCGTCCACACAGGGGAGAAGCCACATCAGTGAGAGATTCACCGACACCTCCAGCCTGGCCACCCATCAGCACATGCACATGGGAGAGAAACCACATCAGTGCTGTGTATGGGAAGAGATTCAGCAATTCCTCCAGCCTGACCAAACACCAGCAGATCCACACAGGGGAAGAGCGACACTAGTTCTCTGTGTGTGGGAAGAGATTCAGCAAGTCCTCCACCATGGGCAAATACCAGCGCATCCACACCCGGGAGCATCCATAACTCTGCCAGTGGTGCCGGGGAGGCTTGGGGATGCCTACCGGCTCATTTCCCGCTGTTGGCTGAATTCAGGCAAGCAGCCTCCTGCTGGAGTACAGAAAGATTTCACGCAGCATTCGGGCCTTCTGGGGCACCCCAGAACTGGAAGGATCTAAAGGCTGGTTGTCAAGGTTTGATTATGGGGAGGGGCTAAGAGGAAACACTTTGGGCAAAGGCCACTCCAGATGCTGGGGGAATCTGTAAAGAGACTTTTTTTTAATAAGAATGTGTATCTGATGCCAAATTCACCAAAACTAATTCAAAATCCAAGAGTCCAGTACAAGAGGCTTCTGGGGGGAGTCAGCTTAGCCTCCTTGGAGTGGGGGGACAACTTCGCAGATCCTAGAAGCGATGGGATAATGACCTAATGCATCTGCTGCTGATTGCTGATATGCAAAGACAAAAATAAGGAAAAAAAGGGGAACTGTCCTTGCCCGACCAACGGCCCAGTAAAGTCCCAACCCAAGAGGAACTCAAAGATAACAGCTTTTACTTATAAATGACAGCTTTGCAAAATAAGATAATACCTTGGCTCCAATCCCAAGAAGGCAGTGAGGCTAAAAGTGAACCCCCTTCTGGAGAAGATAGTTAACAAGAAGGAGGGTATAAAAGTCAGAAGAACTGGGCCCCGGGCGGAACTGCTTCAGGGAGGACAAGGCTGAGGACCCGATAAGGAGGTAGTCTGGCCACCCTGAATGCAAGGTAGGGTTCCCGAGACCTATCAGGTAATAATTTGGAACAGGGTGGGGAGTGCCTTTCCTTCAGCCCAATGCGCTAGTGGCTTGTAAGCTTATGGTATTGGTCTGGCATGTGTTTTTTCAATAAAGAAAGTTACACTTGCTGTTTTACCTTGGTGTGTGATCTGTGGGTTACTTACCTTCCCATTGGGAAGAGAGGGAGCCCTAACAGAACCATAAGTTGCCCTACTACCAGCAAGCATCCTCCACCCACACCTGGAGCTTCAGATATTTCTAAATCCTTTGGGGAGCATCCTAATTGCAGGCCGAAGCCCCTGGAGGCTTGGGGTTCAGATGCCCTCGAGTTTTGCTTGCCCTTACGCATACAGCCCTTGGAGCAAGCAAGGGAGGAGACTCCCATTGTCATACAGTGGGCTTAAAGTCGCTACACCTCGGCGGGTACTGAACCACGCAAGAGCAGTTCTCCTGCGATACGGTTCAGGAGAACTGCCATCATGAACACTGATGCAAGGTTAAGGAACCACTCCGTTTGTCCTGAGCCTTCAAGAGGCCAAGAAGCGATCTTTATATTAGCCTTGGAGCCTGTGCCTTCCCCATTGGTCTGTGAAAGCAGCCAGTGATCCCGGGGAAGAAGAAGCGCCTTCCCAACGGGGTGCCCTCCCCCAGACACCTAGCTCCAGATCTCCCCAGGGCCTGTCTTTGTCCCTCCCCTGCCCATCAGTGTCTGCAAGGAGCTGCTGCTGCCACCCTGAGGCCGGCCTGGCAGGTTTTGCTTCTCATCCTCTCTCCAGAACTGAGCACTGGGGGCCTCACTGCCATGTACTGCTGTGCAGAAAGCCCCCTGCCCTTTGGAAGGCGCCTGTGGTCCGGGACCAGTAGAGTGCCTTTCCTAGGGGAAATGTGGGCTGCGGAGAGGAGGGGCAGTCTACGGTAGGTCCTGCCTCTCCTGGGGAAGGCTGCAGAGAGTATGAGGACATCCTCTGGGTCAAGTGCAGGATGTTGTCATGTCTGGGGAATGTTCCGTGATTGCTAGTATCCAAATACACCGCCTCTCATGTGGAGGAACTTGCTTTGGCTTCTCTTGTTCTTGTCCAGATAAAATACAGTCCCCAGAGACATCCTAGGTTTAAGACACTGGGATCTTGGTCCAGCTCTGCTAGCAGAACCCTCTGCTGCCTGTCCCAAAAAGCTTTGGGTGGGATCAGAGAAGCAGGTCTCTCTGGGGTGCTGGGCCAGCTGGAAAGGAGACCTGCTTGGTTTGAGGGTGCAACACCCAGCCACCCAGTGCTCAAGCTGCCTCGGTCTCCTCTCTAGAGAGCCAAGCCCCAAGGGCAGGGCAGACGCACATGTGCGCGAGTACACACTAGACTCACATGTCCTCTTTTTCCTGGTCCAGGGAAGCCTGCTTCTTCTCTTGTCCAGTACCAGACACCCTCCATGGACCTCAGCATTGCCCTCCAACTGGGCTCGCAGGGCTGGATCTTGCACAGGGAGCGACACCTCCAAAGCTTTGCTGAAAGAAATGCCAGAGTGTGGGGACTTGGGGGCTCGACATGAGGCTGCACAGCCACGAGTTGGGGTGACGTGGGCATAGCTGTGCCTGTGTTCTGATCGGGGTCGTTCCAGGCTTCTGGGCTTTGCCCGTTGCCACACGGAGCTGGGCAGGAATCCTGTCCCCCGCCCGCTTGTGCTGTGTTTTGGGGGGTGACCTGTTTTAAAGCCTTTCTTCAAGGCAGGGGGTGTATGGGCACTGGGCTGTGCTGAGCCTGTCTGGATAGGCTGGGACAGGCCTCTATGTAAAATTAGTAGTAGTCATTAGGGCTGGCAATCACTGCTACTGTTGTTGTGAATGGTGTTGCTCTTATTTATAGCAATAATATAAATAGCAATGATTCTCCTATGGCTATTATTACTGCTCTAATGATAGTAGCAATGGTAGCAGCAATGCCAAGAGTAGCAGTGGTGTTCTTATTTCTACTCTCGTTATTTCTATTATTGTAGTGGCAATGGATCTAATAGGCATAATATTATTGCTACTACTCTGCATATTATTACTACTATTATTTCTATTTTTATAGTGCTAGCAGTAGTGGTAACAAAAATATTATTTGTATTCCTATTGCTATTAGAATTAACATAACCATAGCAGGTTTCCTCCAGTACATGGGGCGGGGGAGAGTAGCGGGGCGTCAGGTCAGCTAGTCACTACCTTTCTGCACGGCATGATGTGTGCATGGACTTGGAACTAGTTGCAGCCCAGCCTGGGGAACCCATCTCGCGTGCTCACGGGCGTACCATATTATATCACTTACAGCATCCCCCCAACACTTCTTTCTTTTGTTTTGCCCTGGAGAATGCAAAAGAAAACGATTTCTCTAGGGTCATGGGCAATTGTGTGACAGAGAGTAAGTGCTCCTGGGAATACAGTGTCCAGGAAGTGCGGCCCCCCCAGTCCTAGCTGCCTCACCCAGCCAGTCTCCTGGGATGTCACGTGTACATCAAAGAATACGTGCACATATAGATAGGACGCCCCTCTGTACGTGCACATACTCACACGTATATAAACACATACAAGTATACACACAAATTCATACATATAAACAACCACATAGAAGGATAGAGATGCATGTACATAAAGAGATGCATATACACTGAGATACATACATACACGTGCAAACTTACACCCACACACACATATACACACACATCAGTTAGGCTCCGGAGCAGCGAGAGACATGCGAGTGAAAGCCCGCTGCACCCCCACTCCCTCAGAAACCCCCCAGTAGCTGCAGAGCCCCCCACCGACCCCCAGCACAGCCAGAGGCAAGCGGGGCCTGTGGTGAGAGGAGTTTAACCCCTTAGTGAGTGGGAGGAGGTGGCTGAGTGGAGCTGGGCCAGGTCAAGCCCTGCCCAGGCCCCTACTTCACCCAGCCCCCCAGGGAGCCATGCGACCGGAGCTGCACGAACAGGCTGCGCACACAGGCGTGCTTGTCTGCTGGGGCATGAGTTAGCGTGGAGTTCGCGCAGAATGGGGTGTGGGAGGGCCCAAGACCCTGCCTGCAAACCTCCTAGGATAGACAGTCCCAGCCATAGCCATTGTACCAGAGGTATGACACAGATGGGCACATGCTGCACCCCTCGGGTCCCCTCGGGTTCTGTGGCCCCCACCTCCGGCACCTCAGGCACAGCCACCCAGACAGAGCCCATGGTCCCGGGCTCCACGCAGACGGAGCCCCTGGCTCTCAGCTGTGGGGGCTGCTTGTCCCTTTTTCAGGCTCTGGGGCCCAGGAGTATGGCCACCTCACCTTGTGGGGTCTGCTTCCTTTTGGGGTCTCTGGTGCGCCAGCTGGAGGAGCTCCAGGCCACAGTCCAGAGACTGCGTGCCATCAGGCACTGTGAGCAGAAGATAGACCCCTACTGCCAGGCCCTTCTCCCTCGGGAGTAGCAAGGTAGACCACTGTCTCCCTCCAGGACAAAGGAGGACTCCAGGACCTCCCGCTCTGTCCAGTCAGGGGCATGGACCAAGGTGGTCAAGGGCCCCAAGGCTCGCTGCACCAAGGCCCCTGCCCTGCCGGAGCTTAGCAACAAGTACAAACCTCTTGCAGCCCCAGCAGAGCCTGCAGAGTTGTTTGTTGTGGGAGACTCCATCCTGAGTGGGACTGAGGGGGCAATCTGCCTATCCTAAGGGATAGCCAACATGGGTTTGTTGCAGGTAGGTCTTGCTTGACCAATCTCATTTCCTTCTACGACCAGGTGACCTATCACCTGGACAAGGGAGAAGAGATTGATGTCATATATCTTGACTTCAAAAAAGCCTTCGATCTGGTATCCCATGATCACCTCTTGGTGAAACTAGCCAACTGTGGCCTTGGGTCCACCACAATCCACTGGCTGGAAAATTGGCTCCGTGGTCAGACCCAGAGGGTAGTAATCGATGCAGGTCACACATCATGTGATCAGTGGGGTCCCCCAACACTCTGTCCTTGGACCCATATCGTTCAACATCTTCATTAATGATGTGGACACTGGAGTCAGAAATGGACTGGCCAAGTTTGCCAATGACACCAAATTTTGGGGCAAAGCATCCACACCAAATGAAAGGCAGGTGATCCAGGCTGACCTGGAAATGGGCAGACAAGAACCTGATGGTGTTTAACAACGAAAAATGCAAGGCTCTCCACCTTGGGAAGAAAAACCTGCAGCATCCTTATAGGCTCGGCAGTGCTACACTGGCTAGCACTACGGAAGAAAGAGACTTGGAAGTCATCATTGACCACAAGATGAACATGAGCCTGCAATGCGATGCTGTGGCTAGTAAAGCGACCAAAACGCTGGCTTGCATCCATAGATGCTTCTCGAGCAAATCCCGGGATGTCATTCTCCCCTTGTCCTCGGCCTTGGTGAGGCCCCAGCTGGAGTACTGCGTCTAGTTTTTGGCTCCGCAATTCAAAAAGGATGTGGAGAAGCTTGAGAGAGTCCAGAGAAGGGCCGGAGTTCCCCAGGACAAACCAGCGGTGAGTCTCACGCGGCGGGTCTCACTGTTGCCACCAGCGGCTGGAAGGAAGTGGGACCGCGGCCAGACGGCTTCAGCTTTACCGTCTTCTGCGCATGCGCTGTCACCAGAGGCGGGGGCGTTCCGCTCAGGGAGAGGACTCATTGCGCATGCTCAGACCGGGAGCAATGCGGGCGGGCGATAGCAGAGGCAGGGCAGTGAGTGCGCAGGCGCCGCCGGGCCGAGGGTGTGTGCGGGGGCGGGAGTGAGAGGCACCGACAGGTGTGGGACGCGGCCCAGGGAGCAGCTGGGGGCGCGGGGTCTGCTGGGAGATGCGGGGGCGAGGGGCGTGTGCCTGTCGCCAGCCCCGTTGCCCGCGTTGGGGCTGCCGGGAGATGCGGAGGTGCCCCGTTGCCCGCGTTGGGGCTGCCGGGAGCGGGGTAGCGTCGGGGTGGGGTCGGGTCTCCCGTCACCTGCTCCGATCCGTGCCGCCTCCTTCCCCGCAGGCGGCCCCGCAGCCCCGTGCGACAGCGGAGCGGAGTCCCCGGCCGGGACGAGGCCTCCCGGGCGGACGAAGCGGCGGCTGCGCTGGAGCCCCTTGCAGCCGCGGCCTTCCCCGGCAGCCCGGCGCAGCCGGAGGCGCAGGACGAGCCCCTCGCGCCGCCCCGGGGCAGGAGGTGATGCAGCCCCTCCTGCGCCCTCGGGGCCCTCGCACACCGCACCGCTGGCACCGGGAACGTGCTGCCCAGGCCAGGGACGTGGTGCTGAGGCCTAGGCTGCCAGAAGGCTGAGGGCCTGCGCGAGCTCTGCAGCCATCTCTGGGAGCTCTGCAGCCATCTCTGGGAGCTCTGCAGCCATTGCCACAGCAGGGCACAGGGTGGGCCTGGTGGTGCTGGAGCAGGCCCTGGCCGTGCTGCCCCAGGAGATGTGGGGTGGGGGCGCAGGCTGCAGACATGTGCCAAGGCGGTGACCCTGGCCGAGGGGTTTCAGCTGGGGTCAGCGGAGGCTGAGAAACTCCACGTGCTCACGTTTCACCAGAATCATTGCTGGTGCTGCTCCCATGCCCGTGTGCCCGGCAGATGTTCCCTGCCGCCCCGTCTCTCCCAGTCCCAGCTCCCCAGTGACGCGTCCCTCTCGTCCCCAGGTCATGATGAGGGTGAAGGTCGAGGAGATCACCTTGCACAGGATGCAGCCCAACGGGGCAGTGGAACAGGCACGGGCCCAGCCTGTGGACGTGTTTCTGGAAGAGGGAGCACAGAGGGAGAGCCCAGGGCCTGCAGACCAGCGATGTCATGGTGCCAGAGAGGAGCCCGTGCCAGACGCAGAGTCAGATGAGAGGCCAGGTGCTGGGTAGAATGGGTCTGGGTGCTGCAGTGCCTGTCCTCCATCTCCCCCCTCTCCCATGTGTCAGGCTCCAGCTGCCGCAGTCACCGGCCCATACAGGAGAGGAGCAGGGGTTTCCCCTGCCAGCAGGACCAGGCCTGACCTGTTGCTTCTCTTCCCCCCGCAGGTGCAGGGGCCCTGGGCAGAGCTCATCAGCAGCCTCCTGAAGAAGGGTCTGCAAAGCTGGAGCTGCCAAGGACTTACCCAGGGAGGCCAGGGGAGAGGGGCGCCTTGAGCCCTGAGTGGGGCCAGCCGCAGAAGGGGCAGGGCAGGTCAGCAAGGCAGTGGGAGAGCATGGAGGTGAGCAGGACACCAGCTCCAGCTCCCAGGGGGAAAAGCAGCTGGGGCCACACCTGGGGGGGGGGGCAGTCAAGAGTTTGGGAAGTGGAGAGAGAGGAGGAGTGATGAGGCTCTGGTGATGAGGGCTGCAACTGCACCCAGCCGGTGTTTGCCAGGACTGACCACAAGTGCTGATAGCCCCTGACTGTAAAGGTGCTGCTTCAGCTGCCTCAAAGTGCTGAGCAAATGGAACTAAATGAGCTGGGCCAGGACAGACGCATGGGCCCTTATGTCCACGGCTGCACCCACATCCCGTGTCAGTGAAGAGGGGGGATTTTGCACCCAGTATGTCATGGCCCAGCCTTCAGAGAGCTGTCGCACAGAGGGATCCCAGAGATGGGGAGCGCAAGCTGGAGACAGCTGGAACAGGAGATGCTGATGGGGGTAATGCTTTTGCCTGCAGCTCCGGGAGGCCTTTGAGGATGTGGCTGTGTACTTCACGCAGGAGGAGTGGGAGCTACTGGAGGATGCACAGAAGGGGCTTTACCAGGACCAGATGCTGAGCAACTGCCAAGCCCTCATTTCCCTGGGTAAAGCTGTTTCCTCCTTCTCCTTGCAACCATGTGAGTGCTGATGCTTATTTTCTTCTCCCTGTCTCTTTGCACTCTTGACCTTTTCAGCCTTTCCATGAGGGTTGAAATCTACATCCTCATGTGATCAGGCATCTCTCATTTCATATTGACATCTCGTTGCACAAATTACCAATTAACTCAAATAATGAATGAGACTTTATGAGGAGGATAAGGCAAAATGCCACATTTATTGATTATAGTATTCATAATACACTCACTCTCAATTACTCTGCAGATTCTATAGTTACCAAAGTGTGTTGCTCAAATACTAGGTGGGCAGCCTAGTTAATATGAGATCAGGAATGGGGAATACAGATGTGTTCCAGTGAAGTTCAGAGAGTCCCCACCTCCTGCTGCTAAGTCTCTCTCCTTTATAGGGGTTATCAAGTTGGTGTTGGGTGACTGGTCTGCCTTTCCTGACTGTAGCTTCTTTGTGTAAAATCTTAGTACTTTTCCATTCTGACAAGCGGTTAGGCTCATGCATCATTGTCTTTAGGCATTGCTCTTCAGTCAGTGTCTTTACAACACTCTTCCATTCTCGCTGTGTCCGGAGTCTCTAGCTTTGAGATGTTGCAAACCTTGTCTTCAGTCTTATCTTTTCTGTTTACCTTTGTTCTTTGCCTGGTACAGACTGGATTCTTCAGCCACTTAAACATCATTCACCATTTGGCAACTTGTTTGCTGATATATAGCTTACTCTGCCTTTACCATTCACTCTCCATTCATTCACCCATACATCCAAATATATAAGAACAAAATAACAAAAGATAAAGATACAATAACAAACTTAATTCATAATGCTAAATATTATTGATTTATACTAAAGCTTAATTAAAATTAAATATTATTAAAACAAAACAGATGCAAACTAGTTTAAAAACAAATAAACTAATACTGGTGCAACATCCTGCTCCATTTCATCGAGCCACCTTCCCCTGGTTCCTGTCACCCCTGGTGCTTCCATATCCCACCTGTCTTGGTGAGGGGATCTCCCTTTCCCTTCTTGGCGTGGTCATGTCAACTCCAACCCCTTGGGGAGAATAATTCACTGCCAGCTGTTCCTTGGGGAATGCTTCTGATTTCCTCCCTGTCCTGCCTAGTGAGTCCTGTCACGTATAAGACTCTGAGCGTGCTCAGTCAATGCTGTATAAAACCCTTTTCTCCTTCAGTTACGATCCACTAGAAGGTAATGGAAGTCTTATCAGCCTCTGCTGCTTTGACCCCCAGGACTTAATTTCCTCAACTCTGTCTCTAGTGATCTGTGCAGACATAATGGAAACTGGGTACTTCTACCACTGGGTCCCTGGAAGCTTCTGCCCACGTTCCTTACTAAAGTCTTCATCTCCAGAGGCTGCAGTTCTGGCTTGGCTGTGTTTACTTGGAGACCTGCTCCCAAGCTCACTCCATTGTTCTCAGGTGTCTCGTCCTCCTCCAAAAATCCCTCTGCATGTCAGACATCCACTGTGGCAATAAAAAAGGGTGTGCTTGGTGCAGAGCTGTTGAAAACCCATTGTCGTTTCCAGAGGGTCTCTGATACAGGGCTTGTTCTGGCTTGTGGGCAGGGCTGAAGGACTTTACTTCTGCAAGGTCAACTTGTCTTTCTGGTGCTTTCTTTTCCCTCCTATTCCCCCAAAGGACTTCCTTAAGGAAGGGCTCCAGGGCTTCCTCTAGCTCAGCAAAGACCATGTTGACCATTCCTACATTACATGCTTTCATGTGCTGTAAACAGTGTCTCCTTCTGCCTTCAGCTGTCCATACCCAGGACTCCCCGGATCTTTTTTCAAACCCTGCAGGATTTGCCCACCTTGTGATCATCTCCCTTCTGGGACAATCTTCCCACTGGATGGAATGATTGCTTTTGTTGCCACTGCAGTTCTTAGAAATGTTCCCTTCCTCCGCCCTGTTGGGGAATGGCCCTCTCTCCCAGAGAGAAGTATCATGGTTGGCCATCTGTCCAGGATTCTGTTCCCTCCTGCCAGTCCTTATTTGAAACCTTCCCAGAAAAGAAACTCACTCCCAATCCTTTGCCTGGAATGACACTGATAAGACAGATGTTATCCAGCCACCAGTGTGTCTAGTGTTTCTTCGTTTTAGTGCTTTGTAAATAGTGAAAGCTTTGTTTTTCTGCTCTTTACCACATCACAAGTCATTTTTTATACCTCAGAGTGATTGGTCCTTTGTTTCCTATGACCCCCCCCCCCCCCACCAGGAAGGGGGGGCTACTTGGTTGGCCCAAAGTGGGGGTGGGGGGACACCTGGGTCCCCTTGAAGGGGAGTGGGGCTGTGGTACAGAAACCAGGCCTGGATGCTAGGTTCTCTCCAGCTCTAGGAGAGGCAGGAGCAGACAAGGGAGAAGGATTAAAAATGCCCCCCCCTTTGCCCCCTAGCACCATGACCTCCCTCTCACACACGGCTTGTGGATGGGGGCAGGCCAGGGGGAGGGGCCAGTGCAGACTCTGCAAGGGCTCTGGGGCAGGTTCAGGGGCATTTGCACTCCATGCATTGTTTGCCCCCACTCCTTGTACTCCTGCTTGGGTGACAGGGCTCAGTACAGCCCTTGAGTTTATTGTATCCATACCCTAAATCTCAGTTTCTTATTCTTTGTCCAGTACCCAGTCATTAACTGCCTTTAACCCCTGCACTAAACAGGATATCAAGGTCCAACACCCAACTTAATCTGCCGCATCCAGCGAGGACAAGAGGAGCTCTGGGTTGGTGACAGTGAGGACTGTGGGGACATCTCAAGATTGGAGGTCTTGCTGCCAGGTGAGTTGTGGCTGTCCCCTCCCCTGACCCCCCTCTCAAAAATGCTCCATGCCCAGAGTGACGGGGGCTTTTGTCCCACTGAAGATTCCGGTGATGTGGAGGCCACCTGGGCCTCATCCCCAGAGGCTTTCTGTACCAAGGAGAAGCAGGTGGTTCAGTGTAAGGCCATGGTCTCCACATGCTCCTGACTGCTGGTGAGCCCCAGAAATCCATCATGGGGCTGTTCACCCTGGTAACAGATGCTGCACTTTGGCTTCTGGAGTATGTTGGCCCAGCCATTTGGAGGCCTTAGCAGAATCTCCCCCTGGAGCTACCAGTGCTATGAGACACAAGGCCTTAGAAAGCCTAATTCAAGCAGGGAGCATTAGCCTAGCATAGGGACGTGCCCCAACCTCACCCTGAGCACTTAAGGTTTTGCAGAAGGACGTTGTTCTCTTAAGGAAACGCAAGTGCCAGGGTCCAGTTACACTCACAGCCCCATCGCAGCAGAGGGTATAGCTGAATTCTCTTACCCATGCAGGAGACGCCCGGCTGCTGAGCAGAGCTGAGGAGCAAGGTCATGAGGAAGGGCCAGTAAACCTGGAGCCAACCTGGACTTCCTCAGGGAGTTGTGACATGATGGAGTCCCTGAGACCTGAGGAGGACCAATGGCTCAAGAGTCAGGGGAGGCCCCAAAATCAGAGGGAGGAAGCAGCAGCAAACCAGGTACCATGTCCCTTTAAATGTGGTAGTGGAGAAGGGAGAGAAATCAGAGCCCTGGGCACAGGGAAGGATTTGTAGAGCTGAAGAGGCATAAGGCAAAGTTTCACTGGAGAGAGACCCTGCATCTGAGCCGAGCCAGTGGGGAGGGCCTCGGAAGGAAGTGGGAGTTCCCTGCCAAGCCCAGGGGCAGAGCCCACCCCTGCCCTGAGTGCCAGAAAACCTTCAGCTGCCCATCACTCCTGGCTCTGTACAAGAGAAGCCACACTGGGGAGAAGCCCTACCTACGCGCCAAGTGCAGGAGGGACTTCACCTGCCTCTCGACCCTGACTCCTCACCCTAAAGTCTGTTCTAGAAAGCTGCCCCACCACTTCACCAGATGTTGGAGGAGCTTTGCATGCCCCTTGGGACCTAGGGCCACACAAACATGTTCACAGGGGGAACAGTCAGTACTGCTGTGTCACATGTGGTAAGACTTTCACCCATTTCTTCTCCATGGCTCAGCACTGGTGCCACCATGCAGGTGAGAACCCAGATTGGTGCCCTGAGTGTGAGAGGAACTTCACACACTCCTTTGACCTGGCTCAGCACCAGCACATCCACGCAGGGGAGCAGCCACGTTTGTGCCCTAAGAGTGGGAAGAGCTTTACCCTGTCCTCCCAACTGGACCAGTCTCATTGCATCCACGCAGGGGAGAAGCCACATCAGTGCCTTGTATGTGGGAAGAGCTTCACCCAGTCCTACAACCTGGACCAGCACCAGCGCATCCACACAGGAGAGAAGCCACATCAGTGCCTTGTGTGTGGGAAGAGCTTCACCCGGTCCTCGCACCTGGCCCGGCACCAGCTCATCCATACTGGGCAGAAGCCACATCAGTGCACTTTGTGCAGGAAGAGTTTCACTGACTCCTCCAGCCTGGCCATCCACCAGCGCATCCACACAGGGGAGAAGCCACATCAGTGCTCTCAGTGTGGAAAGAGCTTCACTCACTCCTCCAACCTGGCCCGACACCAGCGCATGCACACAGGGGAGAAGCCACATCAGTGCTCTGAGTGTGGGAAGAGCTTCACCCAGTACTCTAGTCTGGCCCGGCACCAGCGTGTCCACACAGGTGAGAAGCCACATCAGTGCTCTGTGTGTGGGAAGAGCTTCACCCAATCCTCCCACCTGGCCCGGCACCAAGGCATCCATAGAGGTGAAAAGCCACATCAGTGATCTGTGTGGGAAGAGCTTCACCTACTCCTCCAGCCTGGCCAATCACCAGCGCATCCATGCAGGGGAGAAGCCACAATAGTGCTGTGAGTGTGGGTATCTGGCTAAACCCTAGCTTCCAACCGCATCTAGTGGCCACACATCCCACACTTTAGTTTCACACTGGGTGTAAAAGAACTTCTGTTTGTTAGCTTTCAGCTGATGAGCTGCTCATTTTTTTTGCAACCCCTGGTTCTTTCCTGGGGGGAGATGGTCAACAATAAATCCCTATGGACTTTCTCTTCCCATTTGCTGTGTTATTTTGTAAACCCTTCTCATGTCCCCGCCCTTCGAGTGTCTCTTTTCTAGACTGAATAGTGTTGGGCTCTTGAATCTCTCCTTGTTGTGGCTCCCCCTGCTTTCTCTCTGGTAGGTTTGGTTGCAATTAGGCATATCATTTAAAATGCCATTGTTTTAACCTCTTCTAGTTATATCAGGTTAACAGTTAAGTGATAATTCATACCTAGTTAGTGATGTCTGGCAGGAATGGCCCCAGCTACTTACGTCTTCATTGTTCTCTGAGCACTGCACAGGTCCCAGGCCACTGGCGGGGAGTGAGCCATGGGTAGGGGTTGAACCACGTGGGGAGGGGCATAACCCAGGTGCAGAGCCACAGCTTCCCTGCACCCCCACAGGCAGAGTCTGGAGCTGGGCTGTGGACTTGTCCTGTCCCCAGATCTGGATCCTGCTGCCATGGGAAGTCCAATTGGCTGGTTTGGCCCTCCCTCCCTGTGGGCTTATTGGGGTGAATCCATCTTGGGCAGTGGGGCAGGAGCAGATGGGAGAGAGGTAGAGCCCTAAAGGGAGCTGCCCACTGAGATCATTGGGTAGCCTCCAGTGGGAAAGAGCCCTTCTGGGTGCTCAGATAGGCTGTTTCCAAGAAGCTGGGGCAGGGCTTCCCTTCTTGCCCACCTCTCAGCTATATAATTGACCGCTGGAGGCAAGGGCAGGGGTTGGACTGGATGCAACCCTGCAGCTTCCTGCCAACCTCAACTGCTCTAGGGTTGGGGGCGAGGAACTCCGGGGTCTGGGACGCCGCCTCTTCTGACACCTGCTGAGGGGGACAAGAAGCCACCCTGGTGCTCATAAGCAATGGTGGGTAGGGAGCTGGCAGGCCAGATGCCTGGGTTCTCTTCCAACTGTGGGAGGGGAGTGGAGACTGGTGGGTTGGAGCAGGGTCAGAAGTCTGGGTTTGAGGGGGTTGACCCTGTTACATCCAGCCTCATTACCCACCCCAAAGCCAGCAGCAGCTCAACCCCCTGCTGTGCCAAATGCCAGCTGGGATGGGTCTTGTCTGACTGGTTGCAGGGGGGTCCACTTCTCTGGTGTTTCCCATGGAGGTCACCTGGGACCTCCTCACCTGTCCCCTGCCTGCAACTGCTCATTGCATCTTAATTCCCATAAGGAATGAGGTTGGCAGCTCTGCCGCGGTGCAAGAAAGAAGCCAGCGGTGTGGTTGGCTCTGTGGTGTGGCGTCATGGCTGGTCATAACAAGGGGCACCAAGTGCTGAGCTGCGGCTGGCCCTGGGTCTGCCCCCACTTCCACTTCAGAATGAATGGCGTTGCCCTGTGCCCACTGCGGAGCCTAGTGCCCACCCCCATGGGCCTGACTCTGCTGCTGCCCTGTTCCAGGGACAGGCAGGGAGAGGCTAGAGCAGTGATGCGGTGCATTGGCCGGGGCCAGTTGGTGGGTGACACGGTCACCACGTGCATGCGCATCCTGAATACTTGCATTCTATGCATGGATGTGCACACTGGGGGCCTGGGTGGGTGTGCATGCCTCTGTGTGTGTGTGTGTGTGTGTGTGTGTGTGTTTGTCTCTTGGATGCCTGAGTTCTGTGCATGCGTGTGTGTCCTGGGTCCCATAGTAGTGCATGTCCCACCGTGTTCCCTTTCCTGTGCCAGAAGCAAGCTGGCGAGCAGCCCCTGCCACGGCACTGCTCCAACCCCCTGGGGAATGGAGGTCTTGGATACCTGGGGGGCTCAGAGCACTTCCAGAGCCCCCCCCACTGGCAGTCGAGCCCCCTCCCTCCCCCATGGATCCCTGGGTTCCTTGGGCTCCCCCCACCCCCTCTCAGGATCACATGACCCCTGAGTTTCTCTAACCTTCACCTTTAATGTTTCTGCGATTGGGCTGAAATGGTGACATTTTGGGACAATGCAGCCATGTGGTGGGGGGTGCTGGGGCAAGGGGAGGGGTCCCACCAGTTCATGAGACCCTCCCCCTTTAGGTCAGGCCTGGATGCCTGGGTTGTTTCCAGTTCTGGGAAGGAAGCAGGATCTGGGGGGGTGCTAGGAGGCTGGATGCCTGGGTTCTCCAGGGGGGAGGGGGGCTGTTTGGTTGGACCAAAGTGGGGGGGTGGGTCTGGGAGCCCTGGACACCTGGGTCCCCTCAGGGGGGAGTGGGGCTGGGGTGCAGAAGCCAGGCCCAGATGCCTGGGTTCTCTCCAGCTCTGGGAGAGGCAGAAGTAGACGAGAGGAAAGGATTAAAAATGCCCTCCCCCTTGCCCCTAGCACTGTGACCCCCACCACACATGGCCTGTGGATGGGGGGGAGGGGAAGGGCCAGTGCAGGCTCAGCCTCACCCCTGGAAGGGGTCTGGGGTGGGGTCAGGGGCACTTCCGCTCCACACACTGCTTGCCCCCCTCCTCGTACTCCTGCTTGGAAATCCACATCTGCTGGAAGGTGCCCTGCAGGGATAGTGGGCTAAGCGGGGGACTCAGGCATCTGGGCTCCCCGCCCTCCCCCCACCCACCCTGCCCCAAGCAGGGCAGGACCCAGGCAGCTGGGGGGCTCACAAGTGAGGCCAGGATGGAGCCCCCAATCCAGGGGCTAAATCTCCGCTCCATGGTGCTGTTGCTGGCGATGAGCTTCAGGCGCATGCTCTGCAGGAGGGGGCAGGCACATGGGTGAGCTCACACGTGTGCAATGCATGCACTTGTGTGTGCAACAGCAGTGGGGGGGGCACAGCTCGGGCACGCATACACTCTCGGAAGCCAGGTGTCCAGGACACACACGCAGCAAGCATCTGGGGGACGTGCACACACGTGCCAACACTGGCTCACATGTATGTCCTCGCACACTCAGGCTTGTATGTGCTTGAAGTAGAAGAGAAGGCCTGTTCCTGCACAGGTGCCCACACTTTTACACGCATGTACACGCTTGCATGTACTCATGAACAAGCCTACACATGCTTCCACCCACGCTTGCACAGGCACATGCTCACGCACGCACACACATGTGCATGTTCACGCACGTCCTCACACTCACATGCATCTGCTGGCACTCACACATGTGCTTACCGGGGGTGTTTTCTGTGACAGCTCCCGGTTGAGGCGGTCAGTAAAGCCCTGCAGCAGTGTGTTGCCCCCGGTGACAATGACGCTGCCGTAGAGTCCCTGGGGATATGGTTGCTACCGTAACACCCCTCCACTCCCTGTGACAGCCCCTCCCCCCCACATAGACCAAGGTCAGCCCCCCTCTCCCAGCTGCATCCCCAAACACCTGGGTTCTCTTGGAGAGCAGCGGGGACTGGAGTGCGAATGCAAGGGGTGCTGGAGGCCAACACCTGGGTTTTCTGGGAGGGGAGTGGAGCGGGGTTGTGGGGGATGACTAGGGGACTTGGAGCCCGGACACCTGGGTTCTCTGCCCCCAGTCGGGTCCAGGGAAGGGGGCAAGGTGGGGAGTCACTCACCGGGCGGATGTCAATGTCGCACATCCCAATGCTGGTTGTCACCACGTGCCCCACGCCCAGCATGGTGTTTCCCGATAGGCCCTGGGGGGGCATGGGGGTCAGCAGGGGGCACCCTGGATGCCTGGGTTCTCTGGGAATGGGGTGGAGGGGTAAGAGCAGGGGGGCTGGGAGCCCAGATACCTAGGTTCTCTGGGGGCAGGGTGGGAAGGGTACAGCGACGGTGGGACCAGGAGCCCAGATGCCTAGGTTCTTTGGGAGAGGGGAGCTGGGAGCCGGGATGCCTGGGTTGTCTGGAAGGGGGGCGGTGGGAACCTGGATATCTGGGTTCAGGGTGGGAGGGGGGCTGGGAGCGTGGATCTCTTGCCCCTCCCCCAGGCACCTTGACGTTGGAGGGGTCAAAGAGCCCCTCAGGGATGCGCAGCCGCTCGGCCCCGTAGTCCGTGTTGTAGCCATTGGGCATCTCATAGTGCACTGTGGGCATCTGCGCCGCCACCCTGTAGGAGGGGGAGGGTTACGGGGTGCAGCTTGCCCAGCACCCCCCAGCCCCCCTAGCCCACTCACTGCTCGTCGTAAGGGGAGTCGGAAACCTGCAGCACCGAAGCCTGGAAATCCTGGATCACCTCCTGGGTAGGGGGAAAGGGAGAGGTGTGATGGGGAACCCAGGCATCTGGGGTCCCAGTCCTGCCCCCGAGGGAACCCAGGTGTCCGGCTCACGTTGCAGGTATAGTTGTGCCAGGACTTGGAGACCTGTGGCAGCTTCTCCTTCTTCTTCCAGTTGGGGGGGGCTCCCTCTCGCACTGGCTCCTGGGAGGCCAGGGGAGGGGCCTGAGACCCAGGCCCTGGCCCCTCCCCTGCCTCATGCCTTGCTCTTCTTGCCCTACTCCCTGTCCTAATGCCCCCTGAGGCCCTGCCCCTCTTGCTCCGCCCCCTTCCCCAATTTCCTGCTCCTCTTCCCCTGCCCCCTGCTCCAGTGCCCCTCCCACCTCCCTACAGGCCCTACCCTCTGCCCAAGGCCCTGCCCCCATCTCCACCCACTTGCCTGAACCCTCTCCTGGCCCCATAGCACTGCCCCCAGGCCCCATAACTCAGCCCACTTCCCCAAAGCTCCACCCCCACTCATTTGCCTTAACCTTCTCCTTGACCCATAGCCCCACCCCAGCCCCAAAGCCCCGCTCCCATCCACTTGACTTGACTCTTTCCTGGCCCCCCAACCCCCTGGCCCCTCCCACCTTGGCAGCAATCATGTAGGGTGGAACGATCTCGATGTTCATCTCCTGGAAGAGCTCCCGGCACTGCATGGAGATGAAGTCCCCAGCCAGCGGCGACTTCACGATGCCTGGAAACATGCCCCCACCCCAGGAGATGTGAAGCCACGCCCCCACCCCCCCACTCAGAGTACACCCTTCTCAAAGCACAAGGAAAGGACCCAGGCATCTGGGGACCTCTCCCCCCGGCTCCCAGAGAGGACCCAGACATCCAGGCTGCCTCCTCCGCACCCCCTGGGGAACCCAGGCATCCAGGTGGAGGATCTCACCCTGCTGCAGGATGTAGCCGTCGTGCACTGGAATGGCGGTGGTGTGGGTGGCGCCACTGTCCAGCACCAGCCCTGTGCTGCGCCCATTGGCGAAGCTGACCCCCGAGTCAAGGCCTGGACACCTGGGTTCTCTACCTGCCCTGGGCAGGGGTGGACCTGGATGCTTGGGTTCTCTGCTGGGCCCAGGGGGGGCATGGTGGGTAGTCTGGATGCCTGGCCTCTCTGCCTGCTGAAGGCTGCGTCTGGGGTATGTGCTGAGCTCATGGTGGGGCGGGGGCAGGAGCTGGGGGCACCTGGTGGGGAGGTCCTGGGCTGGAACCCAGGTGTCTTGGTGCCCCACTCCCTTCCTCCATAGGGTATGTTGTGACCAGGAGGGTCTGGGGAGAGCTACTTGGGGAGCACAGCAGGGGGGGCATTGTGGGATATGCAGTGAGCATGGTAGTTGTACAGAGTAAGGTGGGGTCCCAGGGGTCCTGAGGGAGGGTTCGGGGGGTCCCAGAGGGTGGTCTGGGTGAATCCCAAGGGGATACGAGGTGAGCATGGTGGGGGTTCTAGGGGTCTATGAGGTGTCCCAGGGGGTGTCCTGGGGATGGGGAGATATGCAGTGGGCACGGTGGTCTTGCAGAGGAAGAAGGGAGGGTCTGGAGGGGGGTTCCCCAAGGGTTTGGATACGCGGTGAGTACGGCGGTCTTGCAGAGGAAGAAGGCCGGGATGTTGTAGTGCTCGAACATCAACTCTGTCAGCTTCTCCCGCTTGGCCCGCGTGTTCCACTGCAGGGACATGGGCTGGTTGCCAGGGCAATAGAGGGTCTGGTTGCCATGGGGTTGGGGGGGCCGTGACCTGGTTGCCATGGGACATGCGGGGCCCAGTTGCTATGGGACATGCACGGATGTCCGGAGATGCGTACCCTTGTTGCTATGGGGATCAGAGCCCCTGTTGTTGTGGAGAAGGGAGCTGTGTTTACTATGGGACAGGCAAGGGATCTGGTTCCTATGGAGTCCAGAATCCAGTTGCTATGGAACAGGTGGGGGGGTCCAGTTACTATGAAGATAGGGGCCCAGTTGCTATGGGACACACAGGACCTGGTTGCCATGAGCACACACAGATGGGGACACTGGGGGCACATGCTGTTGCCATGGGGAGGATGGGGTGGGAGTTTCTGGATGGGGGGGAGGGGGAACATGCAGTTGCCATGAGGGAGGACATGGAGTGGTTGCCGGGGGCAGTTGCTGCAGCGATGGGCACGTACCGGAGCCTCGGACATGAGCACCGGGTGCAGGCCAGGCTCCGACTTGATGTGCTTGCTGTAGGTGTGGTCCAGGATGGCCTGGAAGCACTCCCAGTCCTCCACTGGGGGGTGGGGAGCGGGGTCAGATGACTGACTCTGCCCCCTGCACCACAGGGTACAGCACTGAGTGTCAAAGGGTGTGGCCACAGGGTGGGGCTGGGGCCTCTGCCCCCTGCTATTATGGGTGGAGGCATGGCCTAGGTTGTAGCGGGTGTGGTCAGAGCCAGGGGCATGGTTGTTCTGCAGGGGGTGGGGCTGGCTGTGGGCATGGTCAGAACCTAGGGGGTCCGGCATGGGTTGTGGGGGTGGGATGTGTGGATGTGGCCAGAGCCAAGGGGTGTGGCTGGGTTTAGCCATGGCTAGATACAAGGGGGTATAGCCAGTCCTGTAGGGAGGGGGGCTAGGTATGGGCATGACCAGAGCCAAGGGGGCGTGACCTGGGCCCAGGAGGGCATAGCCTGGCTCCCGCCCAGGGCAGCCACCTATGGGGGTGGAGCCTGGGGGCAGGGCCAGGGCTCACCCATGCCATTCTTGAGAGGGGAGAGGACCTCAGCAGCCTCGCGGGGCACGTGCAGTGCATTGGTGTCGATGTAGTAGGCCTTGCCACCTTTCTTGTCCTTGTCGCCATCCAGCTCCAGCGCTGCCTCCTCGTGCGACTGCAGCCCCACACTGGTGGGGAAGTCCGCCTGGGGCGGGGGTCAGCATGGCGCCCTGGCTCCAATCCCTGATCCCTATCCTGATCCCTGATCCCGGTCCCTGATTCCCATTCCCAGCCCCTGGGCCCAGTCATGAGCCCCAATCCCAGACACCAGCCCAATCCTGGCCCCCAGTCCCGGATCCCAGCCCCATGCTGGATGCAGAGCATGCAACATCCCTCGGAGGGTCTGACCCAGGATGGGGAGGGGGCTTCCCCTTCAAACCTACTCTCTGCCCCACAGCCCAGAGGCCCGGATCAGGGACTCGCATACCTTGGGGCAGTCCTCGCCCGCGTAGCCAGCTCTGACCGAGAAGGAGCCAATGTCAAAGACCAGTGCCCCGACCTCATCTGGGGAGGAGACAGCACGTGAGACCCCTCCCCATGCAGCTGTGCCTGGGGGGGCCGGACTGGGTAGAATGGGAGAATGCCTGGGTTTTCTATAGGGGGTCCCCGACCCCTGGGTTCTCTATAGTATGTCAGGGGCCCCTGGATTCTCTCTATGGAGGGTGTCCCCGGCCCTTGGGTTCTCTATAGGATGTCCAGGGCCCCTGGGTTCTCTATGGGGGGTTCCCGGGCCCCTGGGTTCTCTATGGGGCCCGGCCAGGTGCCCCCCCCCCCCGCACCTCCCCCATAGACGCCCCCGCTCATCCTGGCTCGGCGGCGGGTCCCAGCGGCGCGGCTGGTTCAGCACCGCGGCGGCGGACAGCGGCCAGGGGGGGCGGGGGAGGAAGAGCGGCCGCTGCCAATCCCAGGGCCGCCCCCTCCCGGCTTAGCTCCCGATTGGCTGCCTGGGCAGACAATGAGTGACAATCGAGCTGCTTCTTAAAGGGGCAGGCAGGAGATTTTTTTTGAGGGGGGCTGACGACTGGGTTCTCCCCCAGCTCCGGGGAGCACGTGCATGGGATGGAGGCTGGAAAGGGGCAGGACCACGGTATGGGGTGGAGGCGCGGCCAATTATGCAAATGAGGGCACGAAGGAGGCGGTCCTAGTGGTAGAAGTGTGCCTTAGCTTGGACTGCACCACGGCTGTGCTGGTGGGGGGCGGCATTTCGTTCTCATGCTGGGCTGTGATTTGGTATCGCCCTGCTCCCCCCCTCATGGAAGCAGTTGGTTTCTCTCACGTCCCCCACAATTAGTATGGCCCATCCTAGTCCCCTCCCACCACCACCCCCGTTAGGAATGAGTTGGTTTCTTCCACACCCCCACACTTGCAGTTGGCCTCTCCCGTTCTCCCCCCTCCCCGAACAGAGAGTTGGTTTTACCTACCCCGCCCCTTATCTTGGGTTTGGTCTTTCCCATTCCACCCCAGGATTAAGAGACTTGGTGTCACCCATACCCCCATGCCCAGTGAGTTGTTCTCTCCCACTCCGCCCCTCAGCACCAAGAGAGTTGGTATCATCCACCCCTACACCCTGTGAGTTGGTCTTCCCACATCCACCTCCTTCACCATTGAGATAGTTGGTATCACTCACCCCCTCAACCTGCTCCCTCCATAGCTACTGAATTGGTCTCTCCCATCTCCCCCCATCCCGCAGTCAGGGTTGGTATCACCCACCCTTCTCCCCCTAGAGGGAGTTGGTCTCTTCCACTCCCCCTACACCGAGGGTATCATCCACTTCCCCTCCTCCCCCCAGATCCAGTGACTTGGTCTCTCCGAGCCCTCCCCCCACCCTCAGTTGATTTGTCCTGGGCTGGATGTCCCCGAGCGAGTCCTCCACGCTATGGAAGGCTGGACCTGAGGGAGTCCTCTGCACCATAGAGACGGGAGCTAGATAGTCCTCCGAGCCATAGAGTCCCGCTTCCTAGACACGCCCCCAGCGAGTCCTCTACGTTAGAGAGGGCTGGGGCCTAGTCAGTCCTCCACACCAGAGAGTTGGAACCTGGAGAGTCCTCCACGCCAGCTAGGGCCGCGGCCCATAGAGGCGCGTGTTTAGAGCGTCCCTCGTCCCTCCCCCCACCCTCACGCGCTTCCGCCCCGGCCCCGTTTCCGCTTCCGCCGCGCGCGCTACGGCCGCCTCGAGCCGAGCGGAGCCAGTGTCACCCCGGCCCCCCCACCACAACCCCTGAGGTGCGGGGGGGGGTGGCTGGGCTTCTGGGGAGGGGTCTCCATGGAAACCGGGGGTGGGATTGCCATAGTAACGGGGGGGCTTTAGGGGCGTGGCGGTCACCATGGCAATGAAGGGCGTGGGGGGTGTCTGGGGTCTCCATGGCAACGGTTGCTTGGAGGGGATGGGGGGTCTGGAGCCCGCGGACCAGCCGCTGACACCCACCCTTCCTTCTCCAGGTGGCAGCGATGGGAGACAGCGATGACGAGTACGACCGGCGGCGCCGCGACAAGTTCCGGCGTGAGCGCAGCGACTACGACCGCTCACGGGAGCGCGATGACCGGCGGCGCGATGACTGGAACGACCGGTGGGAACCAGGCCAGGACCCCCAGCTGAGGGGGTGGCGGGGCCTGGATGTGCCCAGCTCTGTGGTAGAGCACAGCTGGGTGTAACAGCACCAGGGATGCAGCCAGTTCTGGGGTGGGAAGAGCAGCAAAGTATAGCACACAGGGTTAAAATGCAGCTGGCTCAGGGAGGGGGGGAGGGCTGAGCTAGGTAGAACAGGCCTGGATGCGCCCAGCCCTGGGGAGTGGGTATGTGGGGACAGCGGAGAGAGATGCTGCCTGTGTGCCTCTAATTCCCTCCCCCAACCTGGCAGGGATTGGGACCGTGGGCGGGAGCGCCGCAGCCGGGGCGAGTACCGAGACTATGACCGGAACCGGCGGGAGCGCTTCTCCCCACCCCGTCATGAGCTCAGCCCCCCACAGAAGCGCATGCGCCGGGACTGGTGAGTCCAAACCCCACATCCCTCCCCCACCCCCACAGGCCCCCTCTGATGCCCCTGTTTCCCCCCATAGGGATGAGCACAGCGGTGACCCCTACCACAGCGGCTATGAGATGCCCTACAGCGGGGGGGGTGCCGGGCCAGCCTACGGCCCCCCCCAGCCCTGGGCACACCCCGACATGCATGTCATGCAGCATCACATCTTGCCTATCCAGGCCCGGTAAGTGTGTGCCCTTCTTTCTCTGAGCTCCTAGTCCACATCTGCCCTGTCCTCAGCTTCTACCCCCACGTCTCTGCCCCCACGCTAGGCTGGGGAACATCGCGGAGGTGGACCTGGGTATGGCACCACCTGTGATGAAGAGTTTCAAGGAGTTCCTGCTGTCCCTGGATGACTCGGTAGATGAGACAGAGGCCGTGAAGCGCTACAATGACTACAAGCTGGATTTCCGGCGCCAGCAGATGCAGGACTTCTTCTTGGCCCACAAGGATGAGGAATGGTACGTACTGCCCCCCCTGGAGTCCCGTCCCCATGTAGGAGTGAGAAGTGGTGTGTTCCCTTCGCTGTCATAGTGATGAATAGTACGTCTTGGCCCCCCACGAGTATCAGGAATGGTTTATTTCTTATCCTCATACAAGAATGAGGAATGGCATGTTCTCCCCCCCCCCACCAAGAATGAGGAATGGTGCATCCTATTCACCCTCTGAGAATAAGGGGAGAATGGTACACCCCATTCTCCCCCAAGAGTGGGGAGTTACTGTACATCCTGTCCCCCCCCATCAGAAATGGTATTTCCCATTCCCTCCCCCCCCGGAACGAACCCTGCTGTGTCCTATTTCTCAGAGGTCTGAGGAATGGCATATTCTGTTCCTGCTGAGGATGAAGAATGGTATGTCCCATTTCTCATCAGGATGAGCAATGGTACATCTCATTCCTTTCAAAGCAGTACCTGGGGTGACGAGGAACAATGGCAAGAAGCTCCTGGAAAACAGGTTCAGGTTACAGATTAGGAGGTACTATTTCACTGTTAGGGTGGCTAGGATCTGGAACCAACTTCCTAGGGAAGTCGTCCTCGCTCCTACCTTGGGTGAATTCAGAAAGAGATTGGATAAACACTTGTCTGGGGTCATGTGATCCCAGTGTGTGCTCTGGCCAGTGGTGGGGGGTTGAACTAGATGGTCTATTCAGGTCCCTTCTGACCCCAAACTACTATGAAACTATGAAGAGTAATATGTGCAGACCCCTACCCCTGAAGAATGAGGAATGGTGCAGACCACCCACAGCTCTATTCTCTTCCCTTCCATCCCCCCCCCGCTTTGGTATGGGAACTGGGAACCAGCAGCGGGGTGAAACTGGTCCCAATTAAGGGCAGGAGATTGGGGGTGGGGCTAGTGCTCCCCTTCCCCAATGTACAGCCCAGCCCCTGCTGTGTTCTTAAGCTCCTTCCACACTGGACTCCTGGGTTCCTTCTACTCTCGCAGCCCACCTGCTCAGTCTCCCCAGTAACAGACAGGCCCTGAGGGCTGCCTCCAGACTGGTCCCAGTATAGATCTCAATATAAACCCCAACTCAGAGCTAGCCACATCACAGCACCCATGTCCTGTTCCACCCAGCCTGGCGTCCCGGAGCTGGGCGCATCTGGGCCTGTTACACCCAGCCTGACCCCCCCCAGAGCTGTGCACATCCTGTCCTGTTCTAACCAGCCTGGTTTTCTCACAGCTGGGTGCATCCAAGTCTTTTTCCACCTATCTACACCCCTCCCCAGAACAAGCTGCATCTCCCATTGCTCCAAGGGGGGCCTTGTTACACCCAGAGAACCCAGGTGTCCTGCAAGCTGACAGCCCCCCTTAAAAAAAACAAAAACCACAAACCCCAATTCTTGCATTTTTCCCATTAAATTCTCCTCCCTTTGTTAGCTTTTGACTTCTTTCTCTTAACGAGTCCGCCTCCGTTCCATTGTGGATGTTAATTATAACTCACCCTTCTTTTCCCCCCCCCACCCCACGTCCTCCTCCACCCGGTTCCCAGCCAGAAAGGAGAGAAGCCAATTAAGCTGCCCGCCTGCGGAGAGACCAAAAATAGCCGTTTTTTTTCCATTATTTTCTTTTTTCTGGTGCCGATCCCGGTGCTTTCGGCGCTACCGACTCCCGGCGGCTGCCTCCCCATCCGGGCCCTCATTAGCCAGACAGCCAGGGCCCACCCACCACGCACAATGTGGTGCCTTAGAGCTATGTAAAAGTCGGCAGGAATTAGACAGAGAGGCCGGGAAATTTGCCCAAAAACCCGGCGTTTCGGGGCCTTTTTTTATTTTCCTTTGCGTGTGTGTTTTTTTTTTTTTTTTTTTTCTCCCGGATGGGGTCTTTTTTTTTTTTTTTCTTTTTTTCTTTTTTGTCTCCTGGAGTCGCCGGGAAAGAGGAAACCAGCCCAAAAGCCCCCGAAACCGGGGGCTTTTTGGAGTCGTTTTTGTTTTTTTTGTGTTTCTGGTTCTCTTTCGCAACCCGCCGGAAAAAAAAAAGCCAGCGGCCCCGGGCTGGAGTCGGAGCTACGTGTATGTATGACCCGCGTCGTTCTCTCGCTGCGTTCGCTCCGGCCTGTCTCTGGCAAGCGTTTTTGAGTCGGGATGTGCTCGTCCGCAAGCCCCGCCCAGCTCCTTTCAAGGGCAAAGCCCTGCCCCCCTCCATGAGGGGAGTTGCAAATGGAATGCTCCTCCCAGCTCCTTTTAAGGGCAAGGCCCCCTTCCAGTGGGGTGATTTTTTAATAACAGATGGTTCCTCCCAGCTCCTTTTAAGGGCAATTCCCTGCCCCCCTCTCTTGGTGGAGGGTGGGGAATACCCAGCAGCAGTAGTAGGACTTTTATCTGGGTTGTTTTATCCTTTTCTGGGGAATTTAGGGGCAGGAACCCAGCTGTAGAGGTGTCTGTTGCCATCAGATCCAGAGCTGAGAAGAATAGGGGGTGATTGTTTATGAGCAACAGCAGTATGGCTTTTAACCAGGTTGTTTTATTCTCTTGGGGTATTTAGAGGCAGAAACTCAGCTCCGTGGTGCAGTTTTGCGCCCGAGTGGGACTGAATAGCAAGCACATCCCTGAGACACAGGCATTTGATAGGCTGGGAGACTTGTAGGCAGAGTGTGGGGGAATCCAAGCATCCGGGGCTTCTTGGGGCTCGGGAGACCAGAAGACAGGATCCAAGGGTAGAGAATCCAGGCGTCCGGCACGGCTGGAAGCCCAGGAGAAGGAGTCTGGGGGGCAGGGAACCCAGGTGTTTGGGGATTCTTAGTGTGGGGGGCAGGAGAGGGGATCTAGGGAGAGAGAACCCAAGCATCTGGAAGCTGTAGGGGTGCAGAGGAGCTGGGATGAGACAAGGATAGAGAGCCCAGGCGTCTGGGGGCCTCTCTGGGAGGGGGCAGGGGGGCTGGGAGCCCGGTCGCCTGGGTCCTCTCCCCGCTTCAGAGGGGGTCAGAGCAAGGGGGGGAGGAGTGTTGGGAGCCTGGACACCTGGGTCCTTTCCTCACGCCCCCCCCTTGGGGAACAGAAAAACCCAAGCATCCAGGCTCCCCCCTCCCTGCAGAGAGGCTCCCCCTCTCCAAAGCCCCGACCCCTCTTCCATCCCATCCAATGGGATCCCCCCAGTCCTTATTTGCATGTCTGAAGCCCTGCACCCCTGCCCCATTGCTGACGACCTCTCTTTCTTTCTTCCCTCCTTCTCCCGCCCTCCTGGAAGGTTCCGGTCCAAGTACCACCCGGACGAGGCAGGGCGGCGCAAGCAGGATGCACAGGGGGCGCTGCAGAATCGGCTCCGCGTCTTCCTCTACCTGCTGGACAATGCCTGGTTTGACACGCTATTGCTGGACATGGACAAGGCCAGCGCCATCATCAAGACCCTTGATGCCGGTATGGGGTGGGGGGCAGCCGCGTACCTCAGTTTCTCCATCTAGGACTCTGAAAATGTGGGGGCAGCGCTCTGAACATTTAGCAGCAGCAGTAGGGCTTTTATCCGGGTGGCCTTGCCCCCTTCTGGGGGATTCAGGGGCAGGAGCCCAGCTCTTGGGGGCAGTTTTAGAGGCATCTTTCAGCATCTGATGGAGAGTGGGGAGCTACGGGTGATTTTCTATCAGAAGTAGTAGTGGGTTTTATCCTGATTGTTTTAACCTTTTCTAGGGTGTTTAGGGGCAGAAACTTAGCGCTCTCTACCCTTGGGTGCAGTTTCACAGGTATCCATCACTGTCAGATCCAGGGTCAAGCGCTACAGGGGGTGTTCCTTTATACAGCAGCAGTAGTAGGGCTTTTATCCAGGTCATTTTGCCATTTTCTGGAGTATTTAGGGCAGAAACACAGCTCCATCTACCCTAGGGGCAGCTTTAGAGGTGTCCGTTCACCGTCCAATCCAGAGCTGGGAGCTACAGGGGGTGATTTTGTATTTGCAGTAGTAGTAGGGCTTTGATCCAGTTGTTTTGCCATTTTCTGGGGAATTTAGGGGCAGAAACCCAGCTCTGTCCACCACAGGGGGCAGTTCTAGAGGTGCCCATCAGCATCCAACCCAAAACTGGGAGCTACAGGGGGTGATTCTTTATTGGCAGGAGTAGTCAGGCTTTTATCCTCCATATTTTAGCTTCACTTTTACCCCTTTTGGGGTACTTCTGGGCGGGGGGGGATGAAACCCCAGCCTTATCTCCCCCTGGGAGTGGAAACTCCAGAGGCATCCATCTAGCTATGAAGGAGGATACCCACCTAACAGCAGTATTAGGCTTTTATCCTCTATAGTTTTGCTTTCTTCTGGGATATTGGGCGGGGTGGGGAAATGGGGCAAATTTTTGGCTTCATACTGGCTACAGCAGATCCCTTCCTCCTGTCCCCCTGCAGCTGTCATCAAGATGGAAGGCGGCACAGAGAATGACCTGAAGATCCTGGACCAGGAGGAGGAGGAGGAAGGGCGGGCAGAGAAGGGGGAGGTAGCCAAAAAGGAGGAGCCCCGCCTCCCTGAGCCTGAGCGCAAGGGCCCCGAGCATGAGGCCAAGAAGGAGGAGGCCAAAAAGGTTGGCAGCAAGGGTGTTGTTAATGGGGGGGGGGGACAAGGGCAGGGACCCAGGAGACCAGGCCCTGCCCCCTTCAGGGGGTTTGTTTTGGGCAGTGTGCCTCAGTTTCCACCCCTAGGACTCAGGAAATGGGCGGGGGGTAGGGAGGAGTGTGGTGGCAGGGAAGGGGTTAATGGGGGTAGACCCTGCTTGCATCAGCACTGAAAGCCCTGCCCATTTACAGGTGGAGGAGGAGGAGCCTGTGGAGGACAAGGCCAAGAAGGGGGAAGAGCCTGAGGAACAGCTGCCCAAAAAAGAGGAGGAGCCTGAGACAGAGCCCAAGAAGGTGGGTCCTGCCCCCACTGTCCCTTATCCCCATCTCCACCACAAAGCTGGTCTGTGCCCTTTTCCTGCAGCCATGCCCCCTGGCTGCCTCTCTGCTCCATGCTCTGCCCCTTGATGTACTGGGCTGTACCTATCCCCACCAGGCCCCACCCCCTTGAGATAGCCCTGGCCCTTTAGACTCTGCACCACCCCTGTGATATGCTTGGTCCCACCCTGCTCTGCTAGGCTCTTCCCCCTCCCCCTACAGCCTTTCCCAGGCCCCACCCCCTGACTTGGTCCCCCCACCCTGATGTGCCCCCCACCAGGCAAGCAAGAAGCGGAAGCGCAGCGGCGAGGACAGTGGTGATGATGGCAGCGTCTCCGAATCCGACTCTGGCGATGACAGTGGCCCTGGTGACGACCGGAAGGAGGGTGAGCCTTGGGGGCGGGGCCTCTGGGGCTGCCCAAGTGACCAGATGGGGGATGGAAAGCAGCAGGTGCCCCATGCTGGGGGTGGAGCCTGAGAGATGGGCAGGGCCTGGGGGGGGGGGAAGCCTGGTCCTGGGTGGGGGCAGGGCTTATGGGGGCAGGGCCTGAGGGAGCCTGGTTCTGGGTAGAGACGGAGCTTTTGGGGTGGGTGGGCCTGAGAGACAGGCAGGGCCTGGGAGAAGGGGGCAGAGCTTCTGGAGGTCTGATCTTGTGGGGAGGAGCTAGGGGTGGGGCCTGAGGGAAGGGGGCAGGGCTTCTGGGTCCTGAATCCTGGTGGGGCCTCTGAGGGCCCTATCATAGGGGTGGGGACTCCAAGGGCCTGATCCTGGGGGGTGGGGGGGAGACTGGGGCAAGGTCTGGGAGGGTGAATCCAACTAGGGGCCCGATTCTGGGGGGATGGGCTGGAGGTGGGGCTTGTTGTTGCAGCTAGGACTAGGGGCAGGGCTTGAGGGTACTCCAGGAACCCAAGCCTGCCCCTGCTAACACTCCTCCCCACCCCCTGCAGAGGAGAAGGTGGTAGAGGAGAAGAAGGGGCGAGAGGAGGAGGAGGGGGCAGGGGCGGGGCCAAAGGCCAAGGAGGGTGAGCCCAAGCCCCGCCCCCTGCACAAGACGTGTTCTCTCTTCATGCGCAACATTGCACCCAACATCTCCCAGGCTGAGATTGTAGCGGTGAGTGGTGGTTCTGGGTGGGAAGCAGGCCTCCCAGAGCTGGGTGCATCTTATGGCTGAGAACAGAAGGGTCTAGATCTGGGGGGTCTCTGCAGGGTCTCACTCTTTCTTCCCTCCCCCTTTCAGCTCTGCAAGCGCTACCCCGGCTTCATGCGTGTCGCCTTGTCAGACCCCCAGCCTGAGAGGAGGCAAGTTGAGGCATGGTTCCCCTCCCCCAATTCAGGGCTGGGACATCTCCCCAAACAGTTACCATCCCAGCCCCCCCTGACCCGGGACCCCCCAGTGTTGCACTTATAAAACTCAATTTTTCAAGCACTAGGTTTAAAAACTAACACAACCCTTGGCTGATGAGCAGCGGAAAGTCTTGATTTAATAACAACCAAAAAACTACAAGACTAAATGATGGAAAGACATTTTTCTCTATTCTTGCATTTGTGGAGCTGTGAAAATGTGCATTTCTTGCAGTAAGCAAAATTAAAGGTCAATTAAATGCAACAGGTCTCGAGTGGGTACGCAGAGGCACCAGCAACCCAACCAGGCTCATCGACAGGGCAGAAATTTGCAGTAGTTTGTAGCAGGGGTGGTTGGTTTACAGACAGACAGTGACTGAGGAAGGGTCTTTGGGAAAAGTTGATCTTTTTTGTTCAACCAAATTAAATAGTCGGAAAAGATTTTGAAAAACTCAATTTTTCTGACTATATGCATGGTCTAATAAAAGATTTCAGATAGGCAGGCAAGGTTTTTTTATTAAACCAAATCAAATTTGATTAAACCCCCCCCACACCTTTTCTGACTCTAAGTTGGTCTAATAAAATATATCAGAGTAGTAAATCTGATTTTTTTTTTTATTAAGCCAAGGAAAATGGTTGAAATTTTTTTTGAAAAACTCAATTTTTCCAATTATTTGTGTTGTCCTAATAAAATATATTAAATAAAAGATTGGTGAATCTGATCTTTTTTTATGAAACCAAGTCAGATAGGTGGACATGTTTTGAAAAACTCAATTTTCCCGACTGTTTAGTTGGTCTAATAAAAGATATCAGATAGGCAGATGAAGTTTTTTGGGTAAATCCCATCTTTTTTATTAAATCAAGTCAAATCATTGGAAATGTTTTTTTGAAAAACTCAATTTTTCCAATTATCTGAGTTGATTTAATAAAAGATATAGGATTTACCTGAAGAACCTTGTCTGCCCATGTCCTCAGACCACTACGGCTACAACCGACACCCTGGGACACATGCAAATATACACAGCCCAAGTGTCCAGGGTGCATAGTGACGTCTTTTATTAAACCAATTCAAATAGTTGGAAAAATTTTGGAAAAAATCAGTTTTTCAAATTATTTGCATTAGTCTAATAAAAGATCTCGCATTTACCCAAAGAACCTCATCTGCCTATGTCCTCAGACCACCACGGCTACAACCAACACCCCTGAAAACACGGAATGATCAACATGTTTGTCAAAACTTTGACATCGCAGGCTTGCTTTAAAAACCATGAGGCTGCGTTGTTATATTTATCTCTCACACAACACTTTTCCTGCATTCAGCTAGTCTTTTTGTGATTTAGCTTGAAATTATTTATATTTCCTCTTTTGTCGTCTTTAATTACTCGTTCACTTGAAAATGATACGTCGTTCCCTGGTATCCAGGGTGCAGCCATCTCGGTTCAGAGGCAAAAAGCATCCAAGCTTGTAGCAGAGGTGATACCTTTTCTCACGCCAACGAGATGTGTGCAAAAAATACTTCTTTTAATAATTTTTCACTGCAAAAATTTATTTTAATTACTTTTAATTGCAAAAATTTACTTTTCTTGCATAACCTGCCTGCTGTGTGCCATTGTCGCGAGCTTTTGGGCACATGCACCTTTGGGCATAACGAAAATATATGTTCTTGCTATGCCCGAGGAAGAGTGGCTGTGCCCGTAAGCTTGCAGTGATGGTGGAGAGGTCATGCAAGAAAAGGAATTAAAAGCAATTTTTGCAATTAAAAGCATTTTTTTAAATGTGTCTCATTGGCATGATAAGAGATATCACCTCTGCCACGAGTTACCACACCAATGAGTTGCATGCTAAAAAAATATATTTAATTCCAAAAAATTCCTTTTAATTCCTTTAAAATGCAAAAACTGTTTTTAATTTCTTCTAATTGCAAAAATTTATTTTCTTGCCTAACCCGTTTGCCATCATTGCAAGCTTTTGGACTCATGTGCCCTTCCTCAGGCATAATGAGAACTAAATCTTGTCTTATGCCCGAAGAAGGGTGCGTATGCGCAGAAGCTTCCAAGGATGGCAGATGGGCTATGTAAGAAAAGTAATTAAAAGATTTTTTTGCAATTAAAAAAAAAATGGGTTTTGGGTTTTTTTTTTTGGCAAGTATCTCATGGGCTTAATAAATTATATCACCTCTGCTGCGAGTTCGGATCCCTTATGTCATTTCCTCACCTTCTCTAGTTACATTCACTCACATACACATGTTATGAGTGTGTCAAGTCTTGGCCAACAATTTTCCTTTGAGAGAAACTGTCAGTTTTATTATTTGAGGCCGGTGGTACTGGGGGCTGTGAGCTTGGCTGTCTCGACACCTGTGTGGGTTGTAGCCCACAGTGGAGTTTAATTTTCTTTGTGGCAGATTTGTTGTCACAACCCAGTTTGGCCCCAGCCACTGTCTTGCATGGAGGGACCCTGCAGGGCTTCAGGGCTCTGTGACTGGGTGGGGGGAGAGGGGTTAAGGGCACCCTGGGGGGGCCTGAAGGAGCCCATCCTGTTCCTCTCTCAGGTTCTTCCGCCGTGGCTGGGTGACCTTCGACCGCAGCGTCAACATCAAGGAGATCTGCTGGAGCCTCCAGAACATCCGGGTGAGTGTTTGGTGCCCCCCAGACCTGGATGCATCTGGTCCTGTTCTACCCAGCCTGTTCCCCCAGAGCTGGATGCATCTGGGACTTGTTACATGCAGCCTGGCCTCTCAGAGCTGGCTGTATCCTGGCCTGTTTTACCCAACACAGCCCCCCGCAAAGGTGGGTGTATCTGGGCCTGTTTGACCTTGCCCAGCCCCCTGGAGCTGGGCGCATCTGTGTCTATTCTACTCAGCCCAGCCCACCCAGAGCTGGCTGCACCTGGGGCCCTGTCCTGCCCACCCCAGCAGCAGCTGCCTGTGTCCCCACAGCTACGGGAGTGTGAGCTGAGCCCCGGAGTGAACCGGGACCTGACGCGCCGGGTGCGCAATGTGAACGGCATCACGCAGCACAAGGCCATTGTGCGCAATGATATCAAGCTGGCAGCAAAGCTCATCCACGTCTTGGATGACCGCACCCAGCTGTGGGGTGCCAGCCCCCCTCGCGACAGCCCCCCTGGCGCGGTGAGTGAGCACAGCTGGCTCTGTTACACCCAGACCAGCCCCCCAGAGCTGGGTGCATCTGGGCCTGTTCCATCCAGCTCCTCAGAGGTGGGCACATTCATGCCTGTTCTACCCAGCCTGGCTGCATCAGAGCTGGGCACATCCAGGCCCTGTTACACCCTGACTAGCCCCCTAAAGCTGGCCACCTCTGAGCCTGTTCTACCCAGTCTGGCCCCTGTTCGACCTAGCCCAGCCCCCAAGAGCTGGGCACATCTAGGCCCTGTTCTACCCCTACCCCCACCAGAGGTAGGTGCATCCAGACCTGTTCTGCCCAACACAGCCCCCCCCAGAACTGGGTGCATGAGGGTCCTGTTCCACCCAGTCCGGCCCCCAGAGCTGGGCACACTGAGCCATGCTCCCCGCCCTTGCACAGGCGCTGCCAGCACAGAATCCCATCTTGAAGAACATCACCGACTACCTGATTGAGGAGGTGAGCGCAGAGGAGGAGGAGCTCCTGGGCCAAGGCCACGCCCCTGATGACCCCCCCAAGGAAGGGAACCCTGCTGAGGTTACCGTGGAGCGCGATGAGAAGCTGCTCAAGGTGTGTTGGGACAGGGGCGGGGCCTGGACACCCAGGTCCTCCTGGGGCAGTGGGGAAAAATGTGGTGCAAGGAGCCTGAATATCTAGGTTCTGTCCCCATTGAGGCAGGTTGCTGGTGGGGCCAGGAGCTCAGATACCTGGGTCTGCAGGGGTGGGAGGGAATGGATGCCAGAGGCCTGGGTTCTTTCTACACCTTCATGGGCTGGTGGATCAGAGCTAGCGCAGACACCTGGGTTCTCTTGTGGGGAGGTTGGTGGGTGGGAGGAGGGGCAGTCCAGACTCCTGGGTTCTCTGTGTCTAGATGGGCTCAGGAAGTGGAGGGGTCTGTGAGCCCGGACACCAGGGTTCTCTCCCCAGACAGGCAGGCTGCTGGGAGGAGGGAGAGGGGAGCCCAGACACCTGGGTCCCTGCCCTGACCCCCTCCCCCCTCCCTGCGGGCAGGTGCTGGACCGGCTGCTGCTCTACCTGCGTATCGTTCACTCAGTGGACTACTACAACACAGCTGAGTATGTCAATGAGGATGAGATGCCCAATCGCTGTGGCATCGTGCACGTGCGTGGGCCTCTGCCACCTAACCGCGTCACGCACGGAGAAGGTAGGCCACACCTGGACACCAGGGTCCTCCTGGGGAGTCTGCGGTGGGAGAGCAGGGGGCACTGGGAGCCCAGGTTCTCTAGGTAGGGAGTAGGTGCAGGTGGCTGGGGGCTGGTGCCTGGGGTTCAGGGTGACAGCAGGGGTGGGTGTGGAGCCTGGATGCCTAGGTTCTCTGAGCAGGGTGGAGGCTTAGGGCTGGGACAGGGGTCTGGATGCCCAGGTTCTCCAGAGAGGAGTGGGGCTGGAGGGTGAGAGCAGGGCTTCTGAGGCCAGGACCACCTGGGTCCTGTGGGTAGCAGGGTGGGCCCTGGGTGCCAGGAGGCCTGGGCGCTCTGGGGGAGCAGGGGTGAGAGCGGGGCTGGCAGACACCTACCTGGGTCCTGTGCTGACCGTTGCGGGGGCGGGGCAGTGGCAGAGTGGCAGAAGACATTCGAAGAGAAGCTGGCACCGCTGCTGAGCGTGCGTGAGACACTGGCAGAGGAGGAAGCGCAGAAGATGGGGCGCAAGGACCCTGAGCAGGAGGTGGAGAAGTTTGTCACGGCCAACACACAGGAGCTGGGCAAGGACAAGTGGCTCTGTCCCCTCAGCGGCAAGAAGTTCAAGGTGGGTGGGGTTTCCTGCAGGGACAGGGCTCCATGCTAATTACCCTTTTCTCTCCCCTGATTTTCTTCTCTAATTAAATAATCCACTTGGATTAACCTGTTGACTGATTTAAATTATTGGGTCCAACCCATGGGCTCCAAACCACTGGCTACAATTAACCTGTTAATTCTAATTAAACAAAACATTCTAATTAATCCACTGGCTCTAATTAAACTATTGGTTCTAACTGACTCCCTAGTTCTAATTAATCCATTGGTTTTAATTAAGCAAATGACTCTAATTAACCCCCTGACTCTAATGAACCCATTGGTTTTAAACAAATAAATGGTTCTAATTTGCCCCCTTGCTTTAATAACCCCTCTCATGCTAATTAATCCCTTCTCACCTAATTATACCCCCTAATTATTTTTCACCTGATCCTGTCCAATTACCTCCCCTGCTAATTATTTCACTCTTATTCACCCTCCCTTTTCCTGGTTCATTATCTCTCCTTCCTCTTTCTCGTATACTTATCTCCCTCTCTCTGACTTTATGCCCTTGATTGCCTCCCCTCCCAGGGCCCTGAGTTTGTGCGGAAGCACATCTTCAACAAGCACGCGGAGAAGATTGAGGAGGTGAAGAAGGAAGTTGCCTTTTTCAACAACTTTCTGCTGGACGCCAAACGCCCTGCACTGCCTGAGCTCAAGCCCAACCAGCCCCCAGGGCCCGGCCAGGGTGAGTGTGGGCCTGGGGCTGGGGATTGGAGTTGGTCCTAGGAGCTTTGGGTACCGGTATGGCTGGCCGGGGCATTGGGGGGGTCAATGTCACCCCTTCTGTGTCCCCAGGTCTGGCTCCCGGGCTGCCCTACCCGCCCCAGACGCCGCAGGGCATGATGCCATATGGGCAGCCACGGCCCCCCATCCTGGGCTACGGAGGTGAGTGGTGGAGGCAGCAGGGAGTCTGTAGACCTGCATCTTTAGCTTGTCATCAGTAGGGTTCTGAATGAACAAGCCCATCTGTTTATAGGGGAAGGGGGGGGGTCTTGCACAGCCCTCCTGCCATCAGGGTTCAGAGTGAACATGCTCATCTTGCTCATCTTTTCTGTGGACAGGGGACACATGCAGCCTGCTTGCCATCAGTAGGGTTCAGAGTGAAGGAGTCTGTGCTTATGTACAGACGGGGTATGAACGACCCATCCTGTTGTCAGGAGGGTTCAGAGTGAACAAGCTTATCTGCTTCTATGGGCAAGGAGGTGACTGACACAGCCCATCTGCCATCAGTAGGATTCAAAGTTGAACGTGTCTTATATAGACACGGGGAAGGGGTGTGACAGACACATCCGTGTGATTCAAATTGAACGAGCTTCTATGACTTTTAGGCATGGAGGGGACTGACTCAGGCCACCTGCCATCAGTAGGGTTCAGAGTGAACAGACTGGCAAGCCTATGTAGGCAGGGGAGGCCAGTGTCATCAACTGACACCTCTTGTTATCAGTAGGGCTCAGAGTGAACAAATATACCTGCTTCTTTGGGCAGGGGAGTACAGGAGGGGGAAGGGGGCATTGACGGGTACATCCTGTCATCAGTACAGTTCAGTGTGAACAAGCCCATCTCCTTATAGGACCCAGGGAGGAAGTCCTGCACAACCCATCTGCCATCAGTAGGGCTCAGACTGAACAAGAATCCATGCATATATAGGAAGGGGGAGTGCTTGTCACATCCTGTGATAAGTGGGGCTCAGAGTGAACAGGTCTGTGTGCTCCTATAGGCAGGGGAGGCTGGATGGGGTTGACTGACACCTCCTGTCATCAGTAGGGCTCAAAGCGAATGACCCCAAATACTTTTATGGTGGGGTTGATAACCTCACTTCATCTCTAGAGGTCAGAGTGGCTGGGGATTGGTGGCCACGCCCCATCTGCCATCAGTAGGGTTCAGAGTGAACTTGGCCCCATGGGGTGGTGTGGCCTGTGCCTGACCCTCCCTCTGTCCCCCCCCAGGCGGTCCCCCGTACCCCCCCGGCCCCTACGCTGCTGGGCGGGGCAACTACGACACCTTCCGAGGGCAAGGCGGGTACCTCAACAAGCCGCGCAACAGGTGGGCCCCCAGACACCTGGGTTCTCTGGAGGTGGGGTACAGCTAGTGTGCGGGGGTGGGCTAATCAGAGCTTGGGGGATGGGGGCCATCAACCCCACTCCTAACAACCCCGCTTTCCCCACAGGCTGGTCCGTGGCGATCCCCGCGCCATTATTGAGTACCGCGACCTGGACGCCCCGGAAGATGTGGACTTCTTCTGAGTGAGCTGGACCCCGCCCCCAACTCTTTTTTTTTATGCCCCCATTCTTTCCCAGGTTTTTTTTGTACATTTAATTGTCATGGATTTGAATAAACTATGTCCATCGGACCAATGGCTCGCAGGGGGTGGGGTAGTAAGGGGGCAGGGCCTATCACCAGGTACTAAGGGGGTGGGGAGGGGTGATGGCCTCCCCCATATCTCCCTCCCCTGGGTGGCTTCTGAGGGTGATTGACGCATTTGGTTGTCAGTAGGATTCAGAGTGAATACCCCCCTGCCATCCCTCTAGAATCCCCCCTGTAGCAGACAGGCCTCAACCAGCCCCACAGCTGCTATCCAGTGGGCCATGGAGTGTTAACCCTGGGGCCTAACGATGGCTACTGCATATGAAGGAGCAGGAGACACTGGGGGCATTGGCTCCAGCCCTCACCCTGGGGAAGCCAGATGTCCCCATCCCTAGGGCTATTTCTACCCCCTTCTGCATGTCCTGGCACTTTTGGAGGACTGAAATTTTATGGTAGGGCTCAAGCATGGGGGGAAATCAACCTCTTCTCTATGGTGCTTTAGCATGTGGAGGACTGATTCTCTATGGTCTTTGGGAGTGGTGTTTGAGCATAAGGAAGAATTTAGAGGCACTTGGAGGACTGAAGCTCTATGGTCTTCATGGTGATGCTCAAGCATGGGGGAGAGCTTAAAGAGGGGTTCAACCCCTCTGGAGGTTCTAGGCAAGGCAAGAACCTATAGTGCTGGAGGAGCCAGCGGGGCTGAGCAGGGGGTTTGGAGATGGTGGGGGTGCTGGCTGGGATTCCTGGGTTCCTTCCCTGCTGCAGGGTGGGAGCTGGGAGCCTGGACACCTGGGTCCCCTTCCCACCCCACCTGGCCCAGAGAGACCAGCTCGTTAGCAAAACAAAGCAAACAAAACATTTATTCCATGGGCAAACTACAGGGGGTGGATGGCTGGAGGTCCAGGACGTATCCCAGAGTTCCCTGAGAAGAGCAGCTCCCAGCGATGGGCTCCCATCATCCCCCGAGGCGGATGCTCTGGATGATCTGGAAGATGGCTGTGGGGGCAGAGCTTAGGAGCTCAGATCTGCCCCACCACTTTAGGGATCACTGTTATCAGTAAATTTCAGAGTTAACAGCCCCTAGAGCTCCCCTTACTTTCCAGCCAATCTGCTTATCACTATTAGGAGGCTCCAGAGTAAATGCCCAGCAGAGGATCCCGCCCCCCATCCCTACAGAGGGACAAGTTCATAACCCAGGCCCTTGGTAGGTTCCAAGGTAACTACTCGCCCAATCATTAGCTTCCAGGATCAACACCCACCCCTCCCTCATTGGCTTTTAGAGCTGAAGATGGCTCAGAAATCACTAGGTTTCAGAGTGAACGCACACCAAGAAGCGCTGCAATTTGGACTGAACACCCGCCTCCCCCAGCGGTCAGGTTCCAGTCAGTGTACTGTAAGGAGCAGGTGTGTGAGTGAAGGCCCCCTCAGTCATTAAGCATCAGAGCAAATGCTCCCAGTACCACTAGACTCCCAGTGTGGGGCACCCAGAGTGAGCACGCCCCCCACCATTAGGGTCCAGAGCGAATGTGGCCTTGGCAGAGTGCTGCACCCCCATGCACTGCGGTGGGAGAGCCTGCCCTGCTGCTGTACGGGGTCCCCCCACTGGCATAGCCCCACCAATAGGTTCCACAGTGAACGTACCTGAGCCGCACACCACGAATACAAAGAGGGCCAGGAGCCAGGGACCAACAGGAGCCTTCTCCTCCGGCGGGGCTTTCTGCGGGGAAGAGGGGTGTTCGCGCTGGGACATAACCACGGCTGCCCCCCGTTTCCTGATGGCGCTCCTCACTCCCAACCCGCAGCCCCCGCATTTGACACTGGACCCTTACGATGGCCGCCCCCCACCAGCCGCGCTGGGGCTCCGTATCCCCCCCCCGCGGCAGTACCGGGGCGCGGTGTGGCGCCCCGCGCTGTGTGATGCTCTTGCTGTGCCGCTCGTTGGCTACTTTCATGCGCTGCACCCCGGACATGACGGCCGCCCTCCCCTGTCTACCGCGCATGCGTGGGTGTGGAAGGGGGGGGGGCGTGCGCGTGAAAAAGGTCGCGAGCCCTTCGCAGCGCATGCGCCAACGGCCGCGCGCTGGACTACGTCTGCGCCAGTGTCAGCTAAAGCGCAGGTGCCGGGACTGAGAGCGAGCGACACGCAGAGCCGTGGTTCTTCGTTCCGCCTGCGCAAAATAAGCTCCCCCCCATGGGGATGGGGGTGTTTATGTTTCTCACTGGTGGGGAGGTAGTACGTCACATATGGGACCAGCGCATGTACAGCAAGGGCGCCTTTTCACTACGGCGCATGTGCAAACTCTCCCTCAATACGCATGCGCACGACTCTGAGACACTGGTGGTAGCCACCATCCTAGTTTCCCAGCTTCCTGAAGCCACCCTAGGGGCGGCCAACTTTCCCTGCCCTACCCTGCCTTGTCATGTGATCCCAACTTGTGCCAACACCTCCACAGGGAGTCCAGATTTCCTGGACCCGAGCTCTCAACCCCTCTCAGGCAACCCAGGCGTCCTGGCCCCCAACCCCCTAGGGGGCCCAGGTTTCCTGGACCCCAGAGCCCCCTCCCACCACCAGGGAACCTGGGTGGCCGCCCTGCCCCCATGTCCAACCCCTGAGTCAGCAGGATCTGTCCCAGTTGCTGCTGTTGTTTTCCAGTTTCTAGGAAATCCCCACCTGGACCCCACACAGGCTGCGGCCCGACCCTGCGACCTCGCAATACCACGAGCCAACATATGTCCAGCTCTGGGGGGCCGGGCTGAGTGTAACAGGGTTTAGATGCGCCCAGTTCTGGGGGGGAGGGCTAGGTAGAATAAGCCTCTTGAGATAAAAACCTTTCAAAAGACCCTGAAAATCCCTCAAAAGTCCCACCCGCAGAAGCCCGCAGATGAGCTCTCACGGACTACCGAAGCCCTGAGGTCCCGTTCGTTAAGCCCAGAGGGGTCAATATCGGGGCTCACTGTGAACTTGGCCCTGATGCCCCACCTGAGGCTGCATGGGATGAATGTCCTCATTAGCAACACCAAGGTAACGAAGCAGTGACAAATCATAGGGAAGGAGGGGGTCACATGCAGTCCCACACCGCTGCTCCAAGCGGGACCAGCCCCAGCTTCATCCCCTTGCTGGGGAGAAAGGGCTTCCTAATAGCCAGTCTCAACTTACCTGGAGGCAGTCTGAGTCCATTGCTCCTTGTCTGTTACCTGAGAACAGCCCAGCTCCATCCTCTTTGGAGCCTCCTTGCAGGGAGTTGAAGGCTGGGTGTAATGGGGCCTTGATGCACCCCACTTGGGGCGGGGGTGACTAACAGGCCCAGATACACCCAGGTCTGCGGGTGGCCAAACTGGGTGCAACAGGCCCTAGATGCGCCCAGCTCTGGGAGGCCAGGTTGGGTATAACTGGCCGGGTTGTGCCCAGCTCTGTTGGGGGTGCCTAAGCGTAACAGGGATGGATGTGTCCTGCTCTGGGGGCCTGACTGAGTGTAATGGGCTCAGGGCAGGGGTGGGGGGCAGGCTGGGTGTAACAGGCCTGGTTGCACCCAGCTCTGGTGAGGGGCTGAGTGTAACAGGCCCAAATGTACCCAGCTCTGGGGGGCCAATCTGAGTGTAACAGACCCGGATGCGCCCAGCTCTGGGGTGGTGCCTGGTGGCTTGGGGCCAGCCCAGGCCCCAGGCAGACAATGGTGGGGGCGGGAACCGAGTCACATCCTGCCCCAACCCCCCCACCACTCCCAGGGAAATGCTGAACAAAGCCGCTTCCTGCCCCACACAGACCTGCCCGCCCGGATGCCTGGGTTCCCTCCAGCTCTGGGAGGCGCCGCCTGGGTTCTCTCCTGCTCTTGTGGGAGGGGGCAGGCAAGGGGGGCCTGGACGCCTGGGTTCTCTGGGTTCAATTAGGGATTCCCGGTCCCCCCCTCCTTGCTTTCCCCTCCGCAAGCAAGTGATGAGGAACATCTGGACAGATGTGAGGCCTACAAGCCCAACCCTCCTGCCCAGCCCTGCCGGTACCCCTCACTCCTGACCTGCAGCCCCCTATAACTGGGACCAGTAAGGAGTGGTAACTAGAACTAGTGTGCCTGGGGAACTGGGACCAGTAATGGTTGGAAACTGGAACTACTATGTCTGGGGATCTAGGAGTCATAAGGAGTGGGATCTGGGAGCAGTATGGCCAGGGAACTGGAACCAGTAATGGTTGGGAATTGGAGCTACTACGGCTGGGGAACTAGGAGCAGTGTGGCCAGGGGACTGGGACCAGTATGGGTTGCTAACTGGACCAATTAAGAGTTGGGACCTGGGACCAGGAATGATTGGGAATTGGACCTAGTATGGTTCTGAAACTGGGAGCAGTAAGGGGCAGAAACTGTGACTGTTATGGGCTAGTAATTGGGGCAATTAAGGGCTGGGAGATGAGATCAGAATGGGTGGGAACTGGACCAGTATGGCCAGGAAGCTGGGGCTAGTATCAGCTGGTAACTGGGCCAATGAAGGGTTGGGAACTGAGGCCCAGTAAGGAATGGAAACTGGGACCAGTCTGGTCCAGGACATGGGACCAGCAACAGTTGTGAACTGCTAGTTATGTTGTTACAACCGGGAGCGGTTGGGGTTGTTAAATGGGACCAGTCTCGCCTGGAAACTGGAACCAGTAAAGGCTTCCTACAATTTCCCTGCCCGCCCCCCCCCCCTTGGTGCCCCTCACTCCTGACCCGCAGCCCCCGGGTGGGAGGGCTCTGCTAGGGGTGGGAGAACCCAGGCGTCCGCTCCGCCCCCCCATCCCCTCCGCACAAACTTCCCAGCCCGGCCCGGGGTAAGTGCCTGGGGCGGGGGGGGGGCTGGACTCCTGGATCCCCTGGGGGTGGAGGTGGGGGGGGGGTTGGGGTCCCCCTGCCACCCCAGCCCCCTCCACCCCCCCAACAATCCTTTGTCCTGCCTGGAGCCAGGAGGGAACGCAGGCATCCCGGGTAGGGAACCCCCCCCAATCCTCCAAAAGCCCTTTTTTGTCCCCAAACCCACCCCAGACCCCTCTCTTAGGGGGTCCCCCCTCCCCAGAGCTCAGGGGTGGCCAGGCATGGGTTAACCACCCCAGGAACCCTAAGATCCAGGACACAGATTTGGGGTGAAATCTGGTAAAAAGTCCCCCAAAAGTAGTGATTTTTGGTAAAGCTGGAGCCTTCCCCAAGAAGGAAGGAAGGGTTTTTTTCCCCCCCTTACTTTATTCCAGGAAAATCCCACAATTCAGGGCTTTTTCCAGCTTCGACATGGTGAGAGAAAAGCCCTTTTGCCCAAAATCAGCTTTTCAAAAAGTAGGGATTTTTGGCAGCCGGGAGGGGATTTGAGGCCAGTTCCGGGTTTCGGGGGTTCTTTCAGGGCCAGAGCATGAAGTTCAGCTCCAATTTTGGGGGCAACGGGCTGGTTTGCGGCCTGTTGGCAGGACTCTGGGTTTGGGTTCAGTTATTGGGATTTTGGGTTTTGCGGGCAATTTATGACATTTTGAGGCTTTTGAAGTCTGATTTATACTTTGGAGGCACTAAGAAGTACAGTTTTTGTACCAGGCTCCAACTTCCAACTTTTGGGGGAGATTTCTTCCCTTTTGTGGCCTGCTTGTGTTTTTTAGGTGATACATTTTTGGGTTTAATTATCAGAATTTTGGGGGCAAATTATACCATTTTGGGGGCTTTATATGTCAGATTAGTCAATCAGAGGCACTAATGATTCTAGTTTTGGGAATTTTGAGATGATTTCTCCACTTTTGGGGGGTGTTTATATTTTTTAGGGTTTCGGGGTTTAATTATCAGGATTTAGGGGCAATTTATGACATTTTGGGGACTTTTGATGTTAGGTTTCTTTTTTGGAGGTGACAACGATTGAGCTTTTCAGGGCAGGATGTAAATTTGGGGTGCTTTCTCCACTTTTGGGGACTACTGTTTTTTCAGGTACTATTTTTGGGTTTAATTATTGGGATTTTTGGCTTTTTTTAGGGCAGTTTATGACATTTTGGGGTCTTCTGATGTCAGATGTGTATTTTGAATGCATTAAATATTACAGTTTTCAAAGCAAGATGTGAATTTTGGGACCGTTTTTATTATTCACATATTAATTTGAGGGCATCAAATTATTGGGATTTGTGGATTTTTGGACCGTTCTTGACATTTAGGGGTCATTTGATGTCAGATTTATATTTTGGAGCCACTAAAAGCTGCACTTTTTGGAGGAGGATGCGAATTTTGGGGGTGAATTCTCCACTTTTTGGGACTCCTATTTTTCAGGTATTATTTTATTGGGATTTGGGCTTTTTTAAAGGAAATTTATGACATTTTGTGGACTGTGGAAGTTAGATTTATTTTTGGAGGTGTTGAGTATAAAGGTTTTCAAGTCAGGGTGTGGATTTCAGGATTTCTCCACCTTTTAGGACTTGGTATTTTTTATACCTATTAATTTTGGGGGTTTAAGTCTTGGGATTTGGGGTTTTGGGGGGAAATTTATGACATTTTGGGGGATTTTGATGTCAGGTTGATTCTCTGCAGGGGTCGATTCTTGCAGTTTTTGAAGGAAAAGGTGCGTTATGGGGTAATTTCTCAGCTCTTTGGTGCTTTCACGTTTAATTCAGGTCCTCAATTCTTGGGTTGATTTACTGGGATTTTGGCTTTTTGAGGCTATAAATTAAATTTTTGGGGCCTTTTGACACCAGATTTACTTTTTAGAAGTGTTAAATCTTGTGGTTTTGGGGGTAGAAGGTGAATTTTGGGGCCATTTCTGGGCTTTCAGGATCTTTATACTTTTGCAGGCTTCATTAATGGGGGTGCGTTAATGCACTTTTGGCTTTTTAGGGAGGTATTAAGGACATTTGGGACAGGGGGTTCTGCCACATTTCTCTCCTGGCAGGCTGATTCTTGTTGTTTTGGGGGGAGAAGGTGAAATTTGGGGCAATTTCTTGGCATTTTGGGGCTTGCTCATGTGATACAGGCTAATTTTGGGTTTATTTCACATGATCTTGGCAGTTTCAGCGCCTTTTTCGGGGTGAATACTGGTCTTTTTGGGACTTTTTCTCTTCCCAGCACTTTTTTTTTGGGGGGGGGGGGGGTTAACCCATTCCTGGCTGCTCTGTGGCTTATGTGACAGGGCAATGATTTTGGGGAGAAAAAAGCGCAATTTTGGGCTGGGTCCTTTAAAAAATATATTTTGGAGGGGTCTTCCTGGAAAAAGTCCTTTTCTCCCCATTATTCCGGTGTGAAATGAATCCACCCCCCCTCTCCCAAGGGCCCCAAAGGGATTGGGTTGGTTTGGATTTGGGTGATGTTTTGGGGCTGAAAAAGAGGGTTTTGGGGGACTTTCCCCTCCTCTCCACAGCCCTTGGCTGGTGCCTGCCTCAGTTTCCCCCCTGGGCCGATGGCGC